>NW_019029000.1:0-672590 GCF_002105155.1 Lobosporangium transversale | reverse complement strand
CTGCTCCCAATCCATGTCGCCCTTCATACATTAAAGTGTAAAAACGAATTGATCATGCAGTAACAGTTAGCCACGTGCTCCATTGCGGTATATGAGCGTTCTACAACTACCATTATTATTATTATTAGTTAGTAACTTACTGAAGCAAGAGCAGTTGCAAGATCGCCACCGGGTAGCCATTCCATGATAATACTGATGTTGTTATTTCTGTTAGTAATGCCCATGAATTTTGTAATATAGTTGCAACGATCGAGCTTTTTGAGAATGGCGATTTCGTTCTTGAGCATATCAAGCATATCCTGTGAACCAAAGAATCCTAATGGCTTCTCTGCAACCTCTTGTGCGAGCCATGCTTTCTTATGGACTGGGAACGTTCGTCCATGGCGTGTTTCCCCTGGAGTGATGTCTGTAATTTGTTTATAATCGATCTCTACCAGTGCTAAGATATCGTCCATGGGCCTATTGGTCGCGATCATCTGACGGATGCCCATGAGTTGACCCCCCAAGCAATCAATACCGCTCTGAAGCTCCTTCCGAAAAGTCCGTAGTTCCGTCATGTCTTCTTCTAGTGCACTCCTATCCTTTTCAAGTTGCGATTGTGTCCGCAAAGCAATGCCAAGGTTTAACTACAAGGGAGCATAGCATAGCACAATTGATTAGACGTTTGTTTTTTTTTTTTTTTTTTTTTTTTTTTGAAAATAAAGGTAAGGACAATCATTGAAGCTTCCGATACTCACATCCAAAACACAACTGTCAAAATCTCGCAGCAACGCATCGAACTCGTCCCGAAATCTCAGTGCATAGAATAACTATTTGAGAAATAAAGCCATTTTTTTAGGACTCTCTTCAGCGAACAGAAATAGCTCGCAGCCAGTGCGCCAGAGGCTAAAAAAAAAAAAAAAAAAAAAAAAAAAAAAGAAGAGTATATCTCTGGAACTATATCTTTTACCTTGGAGAAGGTCTTTCGCTTGCTAATTTCGGCCACAAAGTCGCGCATTCGTTCCAGTAATTGAAAATATGTTTTGAATGCACTCTCGGATATGACAAGACTTTTTGGATTGACTTTATGTTGTTCAAAGGCAACTTTTATGATCTCATTGGCTGTCTGGATCCGATGGTTCATGGCCATGCAACTGACTTTATTAGCCTGCGCTGCTCTGGCTATTTCGTTGATGATGGTTGCCAGTTGTATGGCACCTGCGAAGAGGCCAAAGTCCACCATGGCGAGGAAGTCAATGCGAATTCAGACAAAAAAAATAAAATAAAATAAAGTGGAAAAACAAAATGCTAAATGGAGTGTACAGGGAAAGAAAAAGAAAGAGCAAAAAAAAAAAAAAAAAAAAAAAAAAAAAGAGCCAAGCGTGTTTTGGAGTGGTGCAACAGGAACAGGGGGTGGTGTATGAGTTTGTTTAATAGAGAGAGAGAGCCAGTTTTGGAGTGGGAATGTATGCAGGTTGGATGCCTTCCAACACAGGAAAGTGTAAAAAGAAAAAGGGAAATGCTGGGCTGGGGTGTAAGATGGGTGGGGGCTCTGGAGACAAGTTCAGAATCCCAAATCATCTCTTGAAGACTAATAAACACACAAAAATTGAAAAGGCTCAGAGCTTGAATTTGAGACTTGTGCTCGTGTGCAAATGTCTTCTCTGTCTTTTTCTTTTTCTTTCTTTTTTTATTGTCTTCGCCATGATGATTCCACTTCTTCAACCAAGTAACCCAACTTTTCTTTTTTTCTTTTCTTTTTTTCCTTGCTTGTCTCTAGAACTTGTCTTAGTGGCAGTGTTAATCACTAATTAGCTTCTTACTTATGCTTTTGTCCGGTGCATGCAAGACGTAGCTTATATTTTAAGAAGCTCGAACTCGAACTATTGGCCATGTCGCTCGTTCTTGCCGTTCTTGTTAGTCGAAGATCATGCTTCTTTTCTTTTGTTTTTAATGGCTATGCTCCGACCTGTTAGTAATATACTTTGGCCAATCGATCAAGAATGAAAGTGAAAAATAAAAAAATACGTGTTTAAAAATGCCCAGTGGTACAGACATAAAAGACATTGATGGTGACATTGATACACAGGCGTCAGTAATCTCGTGGGAAAGGCATTCATCCACTGATCAATTGTGGACAAGAGTCGTTTGACTCCGTTGACTATAGCATTAAGAGCATTAGAGCATTCGTGTATTTTATATTTTGTTGATAAAGTTATATTTTCGTAAAGAATATGAATTCATCGTAAATCAATCAGCCGCTCAATCAATTCAATCCCTTTAAATTAAAAATATATATTAAATGGACAAGTTGATGGATCATATTAGCTAAGCCACCACACGGCGAAGAAGGGCCCACCTTAAGTTTCCTTACTCGGAAGAACTGGTGGAATAAAAAAGAAAAAAGAATAAAGGGCTCGGGAAAAGTGTGTACATGTAGGAAAGAACGCAGCAAAGTTTTCTATTTTGTTCATTGTCCTTGTCCACGGAGTGCAACTTTTTTTTTTATTTTTTATTTTTTATAAAACACTCTGCTTCGCTTGAGCCACATTTTTCTTTTCCCTTTCAATTATTGGAAAATAAAACGCACATTAGGATTTACAACGGCATGTCAGCTACATCGGTTCTTCGCATTGGGTCTCGTTGCACTTCTCAATCAGCCAGGATCCAAGCTACTGCTCCTGCCGTTTCCCTCGGAGTCCCTAGAGCATTCTCAGTTCTTGGTCCAAAACGCTTGGTTACCAATGGTATCCAGACTGGCAACTTCCTTAAAGGTGCGGTGCCCGACTCTGTTCTCCGCGATTGTAGATCAGTGTTTCTTTTTTCGATATCGATCTATGTCTTAGGAACATGGAGAACCTATTGCTCGATCCGGCTAACTCTTCATCTTGTCAACTTACTGCGAAATTATAATAGGATATGGGCAAGCTGTAGGATGTGCTCCTTCCGTGTTCAGTCAGCAGGTACGAGCTTCTTTCTCTGTGTGTCCGTATCGAGGTTTTTGCCCTATGATCAATGCTGCCTCGCTCCGATCTTGCAAGGTTTAATTTGATTACCCCAACTCATTCATCATCGCTTTTCTGTAATCTTTGTAAAACCTCTTAGCGTAACTTCCATGCCTCAGGTACTATAACCCCTATGACAGAGCATTGAATCATTGGAGCATCCAATAGTAACCAGGATAGACTTCAATCAGTATGCTGGTTCGTAATTCTGATTATGAGGTTCTGGCTATTATGACTCACACTGTAGACTTTGACATTGCTGATCAATAATATATTTTAGCTCCCACGTCGGCTAGTCAACAGGACCCTTATGCCCTTCTTGGGGTCAAGAAGAACGCTACTCAGGCAGAGATCAAGAAGGCATATTATCAGGTATAGCTTTTTATTTAATTATGTTTTTTTTTTTTAAAAAAAAAAAAAAAAAAAAAAAAAAAAAATTACCCATATTGATTGATCAGAAGCATCCAAGGTTCTAATATCCTCTTACCAATCAGCTCGCCAAACAATATCATCCAGACACCAACAAAGATCCAGCAGCACGTGAAAAATTTGTACAGATCCAAGAAGCATACGAAATCTTATCAGACGAGCAGAAGAAGGCGCAATACGATGAGTTCGGCCATGCCGGCTTCGGTGGTAAGAGTTCTCCCTGTAGAGCCATCGTTTTTCCATTAATTCAGATTGTTAAAGTGCTGACGAATATGTCTCCTTATTTTTCGCTTCACACTTAGGTAATTCAGCACAAGGAGCCGGCGGATTCCCTGGTGGCTTCCCAGGCGGCTTCCCAGGCGCTGCAGGCTTTGGCAATTTTGAAGAAGTGTTTGATTTTTTCGGCGGAGGATTTGGTGGGCCTCGTGGAGCTAGATCATCTGGATTCACGAGTGTAGGTGAAGATCTCGAGATACCGTTGGTGGTTGATTTCATGGAGGCTGTTAAGGGATCATCAAAGAAGGTGATGATTGACCCGATCAGGACATGTGAACCCTGTCATGGTTTTGGAACTAAGAGCGGCAAAGCGCCTGACACCTGTAAAGTTTGCCAAGGAACAGGTCAGCAAAAGATTTCACTCCAAGGATTCCATATGTCAGCACCATGTCAGGCATGTGGTGGTGTAGGTACTGTGCTGCAGAAGGGCAAGGAGTGCTTAACTTGTGGGGGCGTTGGTCGCGTCCGTGTTCATGAGAATGTGGATGTTCATATTCCTGCAGGTACCGTTTATTTCGTTTTTTAATGGGATATTGCATGAAGTTTTTTTTTTTTGTTAGTAATTTTTTTTAACCCTATTTCAATTTTAGGTGCTGATGAGGGAGTTCGTATTCGTTTGAGCGGAAAGGGCAATGCACCTATCCATGGTGAAGGCAAAGCAGGAGACTTGTTTGTCCGTCTAAGGGTAAAGCCCTCGCCTTTCTTCAAGCGTCAAGGGGCTGATGTATATACCGAGACGACCATTCCTTTCACAACCGCCGCCTTGGGAGGAACAGTCAAAATCTCTACAGTCGATGGCGATGTTGACCTCAAGATCCCATCTGGAACACAGCCTAACGACGTGAGCCGACTTGCCAAACGCGGTATTCAAAGATTGAACAGGAGCGACAAAGGAGACCAATTTGTAACACTTAAAGTGGCGCTTCCAAAAACATTGTCCAAAGCTCAGCGTGAGATTTTAGAGAAGTTTGCGGAAATAACCTACCCCAACAGCACAACATCTTCGTCATCTACATCAAGCTCTTCTAGCTCAAGTAAGGATGAATCGTCATCGGGAGGATTCTTTAAGTCAACATTTGAGAAGCTGAAGGATGAATTGCATCATAAGCTGCACCCTGATGATATAAAGAATAATGACAATGGTGATAACAAAGATGACAAGAAGAAGGACTAAGAAGAAAAATCGGGGTCCGCAAGGGCTGGATTGTGTTGGCTTTCATTAGTTGTGGATGTGCCCAATAGGGGTTAATAAAGATGACCATAGACTTTAGCATAGCACTTCTTGACTTTCAGCTTTTTTTTTTTTTTTTTTTTTTTTTTTTTTTTTTTAATGATTACAATTAAAGTATAAGTAATGGTTTATATAACTTAGGTCACTTCATCAGCCGCGGTCACTAATATCGAGACCATTCAGTGCGAACCAATCCATGGTTTCTAATTCCGTTCTCCGTATTGTCTGTGGATGGCGATTGTATTGAAATGAGTTTCTGATGCTCATCTCGGTGCTATTACAGATAAGTAAATCTTCATCATCCATGCCGCGCTCTACATCGCTCATATCGTCGTCGTCTTCATCGTTCAAATTATCAGAGCCGTAAGAATCAGATCCGTATTCCATTTGACTCCCTGTGGACGAACGTGATACACGTTGAGTATGGGCATAGGAATCTGTGCCACCAACAAGAGCCTGATCTTCCTTCCCTTCATCCTCTTCCGTATATATGTGCAGAGTTCCATTACCCACAAAATCAGATAATCTTCCTTGACCTATCGCTCCATTAGACCCTAAATCAATACCCAACAAATCTAATCCTCCTGAGGAACTACTCCTTGGCAAGAGATGGCTTCCTACCCTGGCAGATCCACGTCTAGCAGCAGGGATCCTTGTTTCAGGAGAAGCTCTCATGGACGCGCGACTCTGACGAAGGCTTTGTCTTTTTTTCCTTCTCCGCTCGATCCTAATCCCTTCATTTGCTGCGATCTCACGTTTTGCTACGATCCAAACATAGGCCCCAACCCCGATACCTAATGCCATGCTTATTAGCATAATCAAGATCTTCAGACTTTGCCCATGTTGATTTGTATCAACTAGGGCCTCATCTTCTTGTGATTGTTGTTGCTCAGTATCTGTGGCTGGGGTAGTTGTTGAAGGTGGTACTGTGGCGAGTGATGATAATGTAGATCCGATATAGATATGAAGCGCCAACTTTGTAAGCGAGAGTGCTGTAGCAAATGTGTAAGTTGAGAGAGGGATATGGGTCGCAGAGAGTAGAGCATTCATAACGTTGAAAGGATATGGCGCCAGACGGATTAAGAGCATTAGCTATCCAAAAAATAAAAAAAAAAAAAAAAAAGTTTTTGGATTGACTATTGAGTTGCTTTGGAAGGTAGAGCATTAAATGGTACCAATGTCATTGCTTTTTTTCTTTTTTTACTTTACTTTAAATCCTCGCTTCTCGACTGCTTTAACAACAGATTTCATGCCCTGTTTCTTGGCCATAAGCGTCCTGACTTGAACCTTAAACCAGCGTCTGCATAAGTAAAAGCAAGCAACAGAGCCAAGAAGCGCAGATGTATATGCGATGAATAAACCAAAAGCAAACCCGTAGACATATCCTATTTTTATATTACGTGGCTTTAGATTACAATTGGCTTTTCAACTTCATGCCAAGACAAAAAAAAAAAAAAAAAAAAAAGTGTTTGCTGCATTGTGTGTGTGCCAACATAAAGGCTGTAGTTTTCCCCACTTCTGGCTTACCAGACATGGTTACAAGAGATGAGTAACCGAAAATGGGTGGAAATGCCGTCAGAAACAGCCCAAGCATTATAATTAAAGGACCGCTAATAAATTCAAGGACAAAATAAATGATTAGCTCTTGATGAAAAAGAATTGAGGAAATGGATAGTGTAAGGCGTATGGTTTGTTCCTTACGCTCGTCCAAGGCCTTTGATGAATGTTGCAATACTTTCTAAGAGCTGAAATATTAGTGTATGGAATCCTACAAAAATAGCAAGGCCAAAGACCGCGAAGATCAACCAAAGGCCCACCCAGAACCATGGACGTAATGCTATAGGTAACTTTCCTCTGATCTGGAGAAGAATTGAAATCACATATTGGATGAGTCGGATAGGGATCGATTGCGGTCCTGATAAATGTGATGAGGCGGCTGTTTCCTTGGCTTCTAATCTTGACGCTGACGGGCTTGAAGGTGAAGAAAAGGATATGAGGGAACTGAGTGAGGCTGAGGAACCATGTCGAAGGTGACTATGATGGTGGTGCGTTGCTGTTGCGCTGGAGGAACTGATAGGTTCGCCGTCTTCGTCTCCAGTTGTGGCAGTTACTGTAGTAGTGGGTAGAAAAACTGTGCTCATTCTAACACTCAATCTCTATCCCTCCCTTCTTGCTTTTATCTTTGTGGTTATTTTGTGAACAAACTAATAGGCCGGAAAAACAAGAAGGTTAAGCAAGTGTACTTTATGAGGGGAGATAATCATATAAATTATCGTAAACTAGCAAGTGCGTTAAAGTAAATAGCTCTGAAGCTTTAAGGATGGAAAGAATGGAGAGAGAACAATTGAAATGAAGAGAGAAATGAAGGAAAGAGAACGAGAGATGACAAAAAAAAATTGAAGGATAAACTAAGGAAAATAAAGGGAGTCCAGACGAACCAGGAACAAACGCGCAGAGCACAAGCATGCAA
This sequence comes from Lobosporangium transversale, assembly GCF_002105155.1. Lineage (NCBI taxonomy): Eukaryota > Fungi > Mortierellomycota > Mortierellomycetes > Mortierellales > Mortierellaceae > Lobosporangium > Lobosporangium transversale. The sequence continues at coordinate 665,200 of NW_019029000.1, read as the reverse complement.
GCACTGCTTTTTTTTTTTTTTTGGCCATTAAACTTTAAACACGCGAGACAAAACGACTATTCTTAACGAGCCCCCCACGTGCTTTGGCTTCCAGGTGGCTTGAGAGTCAAAGTCGCTACAGCTGAATGCTTCATTTCATGCATCTAAATAAAACGCGCATCAGCATCTTACCTTCGGACAGATCGCATATCAATTATGGCACTCGTCACGGATTTCAGGCCCGTGACGCACGAGTTTTATCCTGAACATTTCCATGGAGCTGCATTCGTCGGCGCAAAGACCGCGGATGCTCTATGGTTCTATAGATTTGATTCAACCTTCATTGAAGTCCGCGACATCTTTACTTGTCAAGAAAAGGTCTATGCCTCACTTTCCGCCAACGAAGTCAAGCGACATTTCGGAGAGCAATTGAAGGACAATGATGTATGTGTATTATATATATTTCTCTCTAAAGGGCTATTCCGTGATTAATTACCAAACAGGGGTGTTACCACTGAGTGGGGAGCCGCTTATCTGATCTCTATCAACATTGACTCTTTCGTCGATGAAATCGCATCATAGATCTATTTCGTCAATGTACAGGATGCCTACGTTGGCGAGTTTCATGTATTAATATTCGTAGCGCGAGAGATGCATGGGGAAAGAGACCATGTTTTTATTTGGAACTTGTTGACACTCCACCTTCAAATGCTCGTCTCGCCGCCACGACTCTTGACCGCCGTAACAGTCATGGCCCAGCAGGCAATCATGGTGAGACATCGTTTAGTAAAACATTGGGGGAAGACCCCATTGACCAAATCCCCTTCTTCTCCTACTTCCCCTACGTCTCCCACGTCTCCCACGTCTCCTATGTTTCCTTCATCATTTACATATGCTTCATCTCCTCTCTACCGGCCACTAATCTCAAAATACGGATCTTGGTCCTCCCGATCATCATCATCATCGTCCTTGCTGCAGAGAGATAACCAGAATATTAGCGAGACCGGCTCATCGCCGTTTGAACCGGACGAGGACGAAGAGGAACAGGACAATGAACATGAATATAGCAACGATATACAGAGCCGAGTATCCGTTCGAAACAATAGGAGACAACTCTTGATCCTAGGACACCGTAGCGGTTGGGTTACGCTTTACAAATTTACTATGTCATCGGCTGGACAAGTCAATTGTGCCAAGGTAGGAAATTTCTTTGAATTGTCAACGCTGCTACATGTTCCCCAAGAAAATGCCATTAAAGTGAAGGTATATTAACGCCGTACCCGACCGAATAATAGGAAGCAGAGCATCAAATCGCCCTCAACAACCCAACAGACGCATTTGTAAGGACGTTGTACATTGCTAACAAACTTTCAGACTTTTAAGCCATAACCATAATAAAAAAGCCTAATATATACTTAACTTTGCTTTGGTATTGCTTTAGGTTACATCACTCGCCACACTTTCCAACAAAAACACGAGATCCATTCCGGTCATTGTTGCAGGCATGTCAGATGCTAACGCCTATGTCATTAATTATCATGGAGCACACGAGAAGCCTCAGGTGCTTATGGCACTCAAAGACCTTCGTTCAAAAAAACTACCTATCACCAGTATCACACTTGAGCCTACCAAGGATGAGGCATTAGACATCTTAGTTGTTGGCCAGGGACATTCTCAGAATATAAAGGATGCTGAAAGCCATCGTGGATGTCCTACAGTGACTATCTATTACCTTCGTGCACAACGATCTGAATACCGCTTACTGGGACATGTTGAGCCACAATTACTAGGAGGAGAGGCTGTGATTGGAGGCAAGACTTTAGCCATAGCAGTCTCAGAAGACATTAATGGACTCCGCATTCAATGTGCATTTTCAATTCAGATTGGGGATGCTCCCCTTAGATCGGAGCTGACGACAGTAGAGATTTACGAAAAGGAAGTTAGACATTTGGACCATGTGCAGATGCTAGCAACGGAAGGTGGAACACTTTTAGACATCAGCCCACAAACTAATTCATACGAACTAGTGGTTTTGTACCTAAGCAAAATGGTCAACCATGTCCATACAGCTGATATCGAGTGGAATCGCAAAGAAACCGAACGGACTGAGGGCGAAGATAATCAGGAGACAGCACATCAAGACCTAGCGCCTGCATACGGATCCTTCTTTGATGAAAACGTTAGATTCAACTATACGGAGTCTGGGCTAGCAGAGATTGTAGAGCGACGGAAGCAATTAGGTGGAAAGCTTTTTTATGATCGGCTTCTTGAATTCGTGGAACTGGAAAGTACGACGACATAATCTCTTCATGTGCTACTTTTTGATTGTTTTTTTTTTTTTTTTTTTTTTTTTTTGACTTTGTAGTCTATGTTTAATACTTATTGAAATGAGCTTATGACGCTTATTTTAACCTAGCCGGCGTGCTCTATCCTCCAAGGAATCACGCTCAACAACGTAATCTGTGGACCAATATCTATTTCAGTGGCGATCTCAACTCTGACAACCGGAACTGCTTAGCTTATTATCTTTTGAAGAATCAACATGGCGAAGCAAGTGAACAATTCTTGAAAGAGTACAGGATCCCTCCTAAATTTGTTGATCTTATGAACGGGTTCTGGTCGCTTGATAACTTTGAGTTCAAGGTACAAAAAACCCTTCTTGTGTGGCATCAGTTTGCCCGCCTAGATAATAACTCATCGAACTATTGGTTTTTATATCAATGTAGAATGCTGTTTTTTATCTTTCTCGGCCAGGATTGACAGTAGACTGGATCGAGGATGTGGTCGAGGCTATCAGTCTACATGGATCTCCTCAGTTGGCAAGGCAATTTCTTGTCGCAGCCAATCTTAATTTGACTTCAGAACGGTTTATCGACCTCAAAATGAAGATTTTGCTGGATACTGATTTCACAGAGGCTTTTTATTTCCAGCGATCAGTAACCCGTTTGAATCCCGAAGAGGATGCAAGTGATGACGCGCACATGGTTCTAGATGTCTCTGCAGAAAAAGATGGATATTTGTTTGTACAGCTGCTTGATTATACTTTCCTTAGTAAGTGCTTTATTTTTTTTTATTTTTTTTTATTTTTTTTATTTTTATTTTTATTTTTATTTTTATTTTTATTTTTATTTTTATTTTTATTTTTATTTTTATTTTTATTTTTATTTTTATTTTTATTTTTATTTTTATTTTTATTTTTATTTTTATTTTTATTTTTTTTTTGGCTTAAAATGTGTGCTGATCATGGCAAAATAATGGAATGGAATGCTATATGATATCATTGGTGAATAACCTAATATATTATTACTTGTAAAACGCAGATAAACCAAACAGGAAAGCAATTCAGTCACTGTCGTTATTGACGATGAATGAGAGGGAAGAACAGATATTTATCCGATATTGCGATACACATCCAGGCCTCACTCGGGAAGTTGCTCAAGAATTTTTGATCATGTATTATGTCAGTCACTCACGGTATATGGAAGCCATTCGGATGCATCGCAAATTACTTGCAGTGGAACTTGAGAAGGAAGGCATGGCGCAGCTCCATCACGCAGCGATGGAACGAAATAACGTTAATGGTGTATCGAAACAAGAGCTGAGCAAGAGTCAGAAGCGACAGGTGCTTATCAATAATCTAATGAAGATCCTCCCTGAGACACAAAAAGTTCTTTTAGACTTGGAGACCGAGCGGCAAGATGCCAAAGTGGATACAGATGGCACAAAAGTTGCAGTAAAATCTCTGATGAAGGACTTAAATGGATCACTAACTAGTCTCACGGGTATGGATTTGAATTGGGTAACAGGATCATCGGACCAAACAGTTGCTCTTAATGGAGATGAAGACAAGGGCAAGCAGAGCGGCAAGAAGGAAGACAAAGTACTTTACGCTCCAGCTAAATTGTTGGGAGACTGTACCAAAACTATCGATAACCGCATAAGCAGAGCTGAGGTGATGGAGGTGGATTCTGATGAAGATCTGTAAAAAGGAAAAATAATAATAATAAAAATAATACGAAAAATGATACGCGATAATGCTTCGGAGATTAGATTAAGCCCAAGATGCAGCTTATTATTTTATTTTGCTAATTCATCTTTTTTATTTACACGAGAATTGTTCAATGCGAAAATGAGGAATAAAAGAGCTATAGTGGACAATAGTAGGCATATGCAAGCCTTGGCTGCTTCTTTTTTTTTTTTTTTTTTTTTTTAAGGAGCAACAAGGCGGCAACCATTATGATCGGGCAGGCCACCAATAATGATGAGGATAATATCGATAATGTACCAGATACCAAATCCTCCAGCTAGAACAATCATTGCAGTTCAAAAGAAGAGAAAATCAGGTTTGTTTTTAGTAACTGTAATTGAAAAAAAAAAAAAAAAAAAAAAAAAGGCTGTGATTTCCAGAATCGTCCCGCGCGGAGTATTTTTTTTTTTTCAGTATGCGGAAGTGAAAAGTGGACACATGCTTGAAAAAAAAAAAAAAAAAAAAAAAAAAAAAAGGCAGTAATGCAAAAATCATGAGATGTGTTCACTCCTGAGTTCTGCCCTTTTGATGGTTTTACAGAGAATGAAACTCACCAGTAATAAACTTGAGCAAAGATGAGATGATGTAGCCAAGGTAAAAGCGATCAACACTAGCATTTTTTTTTATAAAGAAAAGAACATGGCGGTTAGCTTCAATCGTTCCTGTTTTCTTCCTTTCCTTTCCTTTCCTTTCTTTTTCTTTTTTTTTTTCTTACGCAAGATATCCAAGGAAGACAGATAGTAGGATGGCAATAGGGTATGACCTGTCGGATTCACAGCGGGGTGGGCGACTGAAGAGGTTGTCATTGTTGTTGACGCTCTTTGCAAGGTCATTCACTGGATACTGCAGATCGTGACCGCCATGATGTTCCTTTGACTTGTGATAGAAATGCAGTGCAAGAACGGTTGAGATGGCAGCGATAGCAGCCAAGAGCCATAAAGCAAAGTAACGCTTGCGATGAGTGGTAACATGGACAAACGTACGGCCATAGAACGTGTCATTTGCTTCGGTGTTGACGTTACTCTGAGGTCTGTTGTTCAACAACGCTTGAGATTCCTCGTCTTGGTGGGGTTGTGATGCAGCAGCACTGGTGGCGCCATAGTTATTAGTTGCCATTATAGAAACCGGAGGAAAAGAGGATTTAAGAAAAAAGGTAAAAAGGTAAGATAGTGGTATCGGTATTGAGGGAACGAAGAAAAGAGGAAGGAAAAGAGGAAGAAAAAAGATCAATAAAAAAAAAAAAAATGCAAAATATTCTTGCGTGTCCCTTGCGTGGATTTTTTCCATGGGTAAATCATGCCTTCTTTTTGAGCTGACAATCGCACAATGGAACAACCACCATTCTGCTTTTTTTCTCACGCTCTCAGATAGAGCTTTACCCTTCTTTTATTTACTGCTTTACCCTCACCACTCTTCCCATTTCATTACTCACCCCCGGACTTGATGTTTAATATTGTCATAGTTATAGCCTCGCTCTGACACAAGAGTTTAATCCATCAAAGATAGTTGGCGAAAGTAGGCGCGTTGAGCGCCAAAAACAACTATCCCAATCCCTTACACCAGAGCCTTCAGCCGAAACACATCATCAACTATCACTATATGAATAGACCATTAAGTTGTTCGATATCGATTCCCTTTCTCTAGGCTCGTCCTTTGAATATCCTTAGATACTCAAGTTACGTAGTGGTATTTTTTAATTATAACTTTTAATGAGGTGACGTAGTAGGCTTTTTGCTAAATCCATCCCTTTCTGCCAGTTGATACTTCCGAATCACCATCGCCATTTAATCCTCTTCCATCGCTCATTACCCATTTTATTTATGTCAGGATAGCTCTCCTGCAGACTCCATTCAGGCCCTTCTCGTGTTTCTGTAGTCCATCTCTTGTCCCAGGTAACCTTTTTACTTTTTTTTAAAAAAAAAAAAAAAAAAAAAAAAAACGCGTAAATTCAAATTAGCCTACTTCATTTCTAACTGTCTTCCTTCTCTCTGAGATAGATAATATTAGCCGTCCTTTCCACAATGGTATTTATAAATATCACGAACATGCTAGCTATTTCGATTAGTTCATTAGCTTATAATTAATTATTTTTCTTAATGCAAGTTATAGGTCCTCACTACTGATACCTTAGTTGCCTCGAGTAACGATGAGGATGCAACTGAAGAGGTCCTTGAGCCAGGCTTCGAATTCTACGATCATGATGAAGCTACCGACGTTGATACGGATCCTGAAGAGCACGACTGTGATGATGGTGAAGACTATTCTTCGGATGTGTCAGATTCCGAGCCAGAAATAGTGTGGGGGCCAGTTGAACCATCCGGTGAAGACAACACCTCCGGGAATGACCTCGCAACAGAATCTCTTAAGAAAACTTTCGTTGAGGCGCCATCTGAAAATAACGTAGAAGAAATAGAGGATATATCGAGGTTGAGTCAAGATAAGGAGGCTCGTGCAGTCAGTCTGGCTTCCACAATTGTGTCTGCGCAGCTACAAGAATACTCTTGGATTGAGTCGATGGTCCCAGAGGCTAAGATTAGGGATATTGTTGATGGCCTCAGGATTAAGAAACAGGACTACGATTATTTGCCGCACGTATTCTATGTGGTCAAAAGAGACTTTGAACTGTGGAAGGACCGAGATGGCAGCGATCACTTTTTTATTTGGAATAAAGGCAACTCTGAGATAAATGGTAGAAATGAAGACAATGAAGACTCTGAAGTCACCAACGACAATGATAGCAAAGGCAAACTGCGTTCATTTCAACTTTATTTCTGCCACTGTGCAGGCGCCCCACGCAAAAAAAAGATTACTGACCAAGATCAACTACTTGAGAGGCCAGCCAAGAAAACCCGCAATGTTTATAAACCGACCAAGAAAGTAGGCTGTAAAGCCAGACTAATTGTTCATGACGTAAAACCCAATATGGAAGAGTTCGCAAGTAGAGGAGAAAGGAACCAGCTGCGTGTGATATATTACTACAAGCACACTGGGCATACTCTTGCCAGTCTCGAGGACCTTCAACATCTCAGAGTGACAGAAGAAACAAAATCGCGAATTCGAAACCTTGTCCGTTTAGGTCTCTGTACAAGAAAGATTCTGACAAGGATAAACCTGTCTGGCAGCCAGGCATTCTCGCGACACCAAAGAGGGTCTTTGCAGCGTGGCCATGTCCTGAAGTATGAGGATGTGTACAATATTTATTATAAATATTCAACTGGGCAGAGTCAGCTTGAAAAGAATGACTTAGTCTCGATGAGGCTCTGGATGGACAAACTAAAGGACAAGGGCTTCACTGTATTCAGGCTCGACTACCACATCGTAATAGACGGGGTAAATCATGCAAGATTTGCATATGGGTTTATGTCGCCGTTCCAGAAATCAGTTTATGGATCCAATTTTAAACACATTGGGCTAGATTCAACGCATGGAACAAAACGCTCTAAACACGAGCTTTACACCATAATTGTGCGGAACCCACAAAGTCTGAGTGCTATCCCAGTTGCCTTCTTGCTTACGAACGATCATAGCCATGTACCGTTGGGAAAATGGTTGAAACATATCAGAGAAAACATTGGCTCTCCTGAATACATCACCACTGATGATGCTCGAGCAGAATACAAAGCAATCCGATTGGCGTTTGGAGACTCAGTCACAGTTCATTTATGTCTATGGCATGTTATGAAAGCTTGGGGCGCCAAGCTTCGAAATGTTATCTGTGCAACGCAAGACAAGGCAGCTAAGGAGTTGAGGGAGGAAGCGATGGGAGAGCTCCGTAGAATTTTGTTTGATCCAAACCGTACGCGAGCTGAGACTCTTATTTCAGAATTCGAGTTGAAATGGCAGGATCATAATGAGGGCAAAGTCTGGAATTATTTTAGAGAACGCTACCTCAGTGAAGACCGAAGGAGAAGGTGGATGAAATGTTATCGTATGGGAAAGTTTTATGCCGGGATGGATACTAACAATTACGTCGAGTCCTGGCACAACCACCTTAAGTCGCACTTCTTACGAGGTTATACAAACTGCAGGGGAGATAGATTGGTTTATATCTTAACTCATGATGTAGATGAGTTTTACCAAATGATGGCAAGGCAGACTGTGCGACGCTATGGGCAACATTTAAAAGGCGAGAGAGATGACTTTCACCAAAGAAAATTTCTAGATGGTCTAGAAGACCTTCCACAGCGCATTGTTCACGAGCAGCAAGTGGGAGACCGAACCGTTTACTGTGTGCGCTCGTTCTCCGTATCTGGCGGATATTATTTCGTGGTTGCCACGAATGAAACTATCTCAAGATGTAACTGTCAGTACTTTATGTATTCTCAGCGCCCATGCAGACATATGTATCTTTTGCATCAAGTTCATAAGGATAACCCAGACCCACCACTCCGCATCATACATGATGTCCTTGAGAGGGTCCCTGATAGACATGCTATGATCCAGAGTTTTCAAGATGGCCTGGAAGGGAATGTTAACCCCAGCATGAGTGATGCTCTGTTGGAGGTAGAGGATGCTGAAGCAGAGGAGGTTGCTGAGGCGGAGAGGATTGCTGATGCGGTTACTGAATCTTTGGTGATACTCAAAAAGAGTCTCCATGATTCAGATAGCATTGTGAGAAGTTCCGACGCAGCAAGGGAATTAAGTGATATAGTTGAACGGTTTTGTTCTTTACAAAGAACGATAAATACATCTGGGAACCAAAAACGGCAGCGCCAATAAAAAAAAATATTTACATGTATATATTTGATCAAAAAACTATTCAATCCAATTCAATCAAAGAGAGCACAATTGAAATAGCCAATCAGAAATCAGGATTTCTTTTTTTTTATTTTTATACAGAATGATGAAAAAAGAAATCCATTTTCTGTTGATATAGAGTATCTACAAGACTGAAAACCATATATTTTGTAGGTAAGATCCATTGGTACGATTTAAAAAAAAGTTGAAAAGAATCGGTTAAGTCTTCAGTAAGATACCTCCATTCAAAGAACTTGTACATTGAAAATAATCAAGATTACGTACATCTTCTTTCGTTCAAAAGTAATATTACTCTGTCAGTAATGGCGATACACATTGCAAAATATAGATTCTGGTACCCAAAAGCTATATCTATAAGTCATGTATATGCACTTCAAGGAACTAGCAATGCGGTTGTCAAGAATATGCCCATTGAACTCTCTAAATAGAGTAATTTCTGGAATTTATAGTCTCTCCTCCATCTTTAAACAGTAAGGATGGTTATTTTTGTAAACTAAGTCGCTGTAAAAATACCACAATTGGATTCAGCATTGACATGTCCTTTAAATCTGAGAATATGGTGAAGTTTGAAGGTTTTATCATAGAGCTCTGCTTTTTTTACTAATTTCAACGAAACATTTTTTAAACAAGTGTCTACCAAGCTACACTTGGTTTCCAAAGTCGGTTTTTATGTCACTACGGATACTCAATTTCTTCAGAAACTTCAATTACTACCCTAGATCGCTTTATATTAGTGTCTTTTGACATTATCCAAAGTTTGGTTTGGATTGAGGTTCATTTAAATGACTTTTATATATGAGAACTGGTTTTCCCATATGACTTAGAGACAGGTTAGAGTGAACTTCCATATATAATTTGGCCCACATGACCCACATGACCCACACGACTTGTATGGAAATAACTTTTATTTTTTGTTTAAGGGTGTCGCATATTTGGCTAACTTGAGTATCTAAGGGGACTTCTCTCAGGCTGGGGACCAAACTTGACATTTTGGCTGGAGGTCTCTTTTTTTAAATTTGAAAAAGTTTCCAAGTCGAAAACACGTCGCAGGAAAGGCTCTTTTTTTCTGCCATTCTCGCCGCAGAAAATGTCTTTTTTTTTTTCAAAGTCCAGACTAGGATATTGATTTGATTGAGAACGAACGAGGAATGAGAAAAAAGAATGGTATATTTCGCGTAAAAAGAGTCATCATGCTCTAATTAATCAATTAATTACCTTTAATTAAGATAGTGTGCTTAATAAGGTCAGAGAGATGGAAACGAGAATTGTGGAGTAGATCAAATGTTAGAATAATAAAATGTTAGAATAATAGATGGCATTGCAGATGATGGAAACAAGAGATGATTGGTAAAAATGAGGCTAGTGATTTGGGTGTGTGTGTAGGACCGATTAAAAAGCGCCATCCGTTTGTCAAAAGGGCAAGTGGATAGTGATGGCTTCGTTCATAAAGGATGAACGATTGTAAAGGATACTCAATAGATATGGTATTTTCATTACAAGACAAAATTCCTTTCACTTGATTGACATTCGACTCTTTTCTTCATGCTCGAGCCTCGGCGGTCCTCCTGCATATGCGGTATTGATGCGAGTTTTTATGACACATTGTCCCGCATGTTTTAAATATCTAGGTGTTGCCTTAACATTCTGATCGTTGTTGATAACGAGCTCCTAAACTTTAAGCTTGACGTGTATGTCGCCTGGGACCATGGAACGGAGGAATGTGATATTGTCACTTTTCTCCGAGGTTTGATCGGTTTCTCTTCAAGCATGATCCAGTAAACATTATCAATCATCTCCTTGAATGATGCTTGCTTGATCGGATGCTCCTCTGATGTGACTTGGAATGGCTTGTCGGGCCTCAACACAAAACTTATGGGTGGAAAGATAGGAATAGACAATAGAAACAACTTGCCACTTGCTTGAGAAAATTCCGATGATGCAGCTGCGGCAATTCGCTTGGTGTGCTCACTTCTCCTTGCTCAGGTTTATTGAATAGCGATATTTTAATTTATCTATTAGTGCTATATTACAAAACTGTGTCTGTGTCATTGTCATAAACAATGGCGAGTAAAAAGAAGTAAAAGAAGCGATCGCTACTTTTTCCTTGGTCCCTTATCCCTGCTTGACCTATTGGGCTTGTCGTCCTCCGCTTACACTTTTTCTTTTATTTGATCCGCTGGGTTTGCTCAGCTCTTCCTTATTTTCCATAGCTGTAGCTTTATCGACAATTCACTTGATGTCCTCCTTGCCTGTGGTTCTTTGGGCTTGCTTCCTTCTCCCTCATCCTCCACAACTCGAGTCAATTCTGACTTCTTGAAGGACTCCCTTGCACTTTCAAGGAAGTTCAACAAGCTAATATTGAGTACGTCGTTTCTATTCGTTTGTCTTTGATGGTAGGAACTTCTTTGACTTTAGCTAGCGAATAATCACCCTGTTCGTGATAAGACAACATGATAAGGCAGCGTGATAAGTAAGGCCTAAACAACAGCAACAAGGATATGCCATTCGAGCAAAAGCCGAGAGAAGACGGTGATGAGAGGTGTTCTTTGATGCAATTATGGCAAGTTGTATTGTAAGCATCCTTAATTCTTGACCTTATCGCCGATTTTGACTGTACGGAATCAGGATAATATTTACCCTCCGATTCTAGTACAAAGACGATATCTGGTCCAGATGGGTTCTCTTTTGGAAACAAAAAAGAGCGAGATTAACTTGGATTCATGTATTGAGTCTTTGTTACAGTGAGTATCCAAGAATTCGTTCATTGTTATAATTCTGGAAGATTGAAATTAAACAAAGCGGGACTGAAATACTCAAAATGTGTGCCCTTTGTGCCAGACGTAGGGGCGTCTAGCAACACACTATTAACCAATTTAACCAATCCAGGGTCATCCACTTCAAACAAGTTAATTGCTGCTATAAATGCTATTGGCTCAACAATAATTGTAAACTCCTTCTTCCTTTGATTAACGACAATTCAAGCAAACGAAACCTCGACCGGAACAGGTTCATTGTACTCCAATATCAAGTCTTTACTATATAGTAATCTATTCATTCTTTACGGCTCGACCGAAGGTTTTCCTGATGTCGACACTGGTTTTAATTCCTGCATCCCCTTTGTTAATACGCTTCAGAATTCTAGATTACTCATGGCATAGGTTACCAGATTCTTTATATCCTGGATCAGTGAGCGACCACACTAGGCCCTTGATTTCTTGCTTCCAAAGGCCTGCATCGGCACGTCCAATGAGGTTTTCTATTATAGTGATCATTGGACGGAGACGACCACAGGACCAAGCATATAGCATCTCGATTGCTTGATCATTATAATGGCCTCTCCGCTTTGATGCAGAGCTTGAGTAACTTTATTTCTCCAAATATCGCACGAGTGTCTTGAAGTATGTCCGGACTTTTGCTTGATTATCCCATCTAGGAAACGATACTGCACTCTTGAACCTCAAGTCATCGAGAACTTCTCGATATTCCTTGAAGCTTTGCCAGTTCTCTTAACCCAAGCAGGATCATAAATACAAAAGCCTATCCCGCAAGGAACTATGCAAATTCGTGGTAAATCCTCTGATAAGCCCTCCAATCCATGAAAGAATGCTGATAATATTGGTCGCTTAGTGTCGTTGTTGTTAATACACTGGTATTTAGCCTCCCCTCCAAATATCCTGCGCCTCGTTCAAAACAACCAAAAACATAGAGTTGCTTTGATGCCACTCCGAAAGGACCCTGATTAGATTGTCGAACCAATCTTGCAGGAGCTTGTCAAGGCAATTAAAGCCAACTCCACCAAGTAATTCTGCTACTTTTGTGAAGAGCGCTAGGAATAAATCTGTCCTGGATGGAACCGAGTTTCCTCAATGAACTTCTCCAAGGACCTGTGGACACACTTGCAATAGCATCCATTGGCTAGGCGTCATTCTACCTTCGGACAAGTAAAAAGGGTAAATTGATGAGCATCAAATATAAAACATAAAGGCATTTTTGCTTACGTTCTTCAAGGGGTATACGAAAACCAAACTGCGATTAACCGCCTATGAACGCAAGGCACAGAACTTTTGGTGAGACTATAAACAAGCGTGGATATCCCAGACATCAAGGACCTTTTCCTCCTAATCTTTCATCCGTCTGGCATGAATTGATGTGAGAGGGGATGATTCTGGCGAGATTGATGCCCTCAACAGCATGTAGCATTAATATACCGAGAACTATTAATATACTGACGACACAATCCAATATTGTATCACATTTTACCGGTCAATCGCGTGGCAGCCTTGGCCACATTCTTGATGTTTTTTTATTCCATGTCCCTGGACGCCTAGAGATTCAAGACGCGCCGCCTTCACATACTGACACTGAATTGGCCGAACATACAACTAATATGATCTCATTGGTCACAGGTTGCCATCCCGTGCACGCACCATGGGGCTAAAACGACATTTATGTCTTTAGAGTGGAGCTGTCATCCTAGCTCCCGGTAAAGGTTTTGGCGCCCTGGATGATGATAATTGATAGGTCTTTCGCAAGTGGCAAGCATCCAGATGACAAAGCATACGAGAAAGGATAATTTCCTATGCCAGCTGTCCTGGTGATAATAATATGATTTTGGGTCTCATCATCAGACTCTCACTGGGTTCTCCACAGGATTCTTCATCTCTATCCGTTTTTACAAAACTCTTTGATAATAGTATCACAAAATCCTGCCTTTTCTTGCACACAAGATCGCATAATGATCACAGCTTTATAAAGTTCTAAATGCCCCAGTAGAAGGGAGGACGGATTAAACCGCTCTATTTATTCGTCTAGAAGGTAAGTGGATAATGATGGCTTCATTCATAAAGAATGAACCATTGTAAAAATTTCTCAAGGAACGGGTATAATGCTTTTTTTAAAAAAGACAAAATTTCATCCACTTGATTGGTATTCGATTTAATTCTTCAGATTCGTACCGGCTGATCCTCCTGAATATGCAGCTTCGGTGTCGATTTTTATGACACACTGTCTTACATGTTTTACGCATTTATATGGATCCTTGACGACCGTATTTCTGGTGGTAAGAAAGTTCTGAACTTTAAAGTCGTCATATACGTCTCCTGGCACCACAAAATAGAGGAAAATATCATCACTTCCCTTCGACTTTGATTGGTCTCCCTTCGACTTTGAGCGGTCTCCCTTCGACTTTGATCGGTCCCCCTTCGACTTTGATTGGTCTCCCTTCAAGCAGGGTCCAGTAATACAATCAATTATCTCCTTGAATGATGCTTGCTTGATCGGATGCTCCTCTGATACTGTGACCTGAAATAGCTTGTTGGGTCCCAATGCAAAATCAATGCACGGAAATTTAGAATGTTCTGGTACAAACAACTTGCCAGCTGCTTGAGTGAGCCCTGATAATTCCTCTGAAGTCCGGATAAACACCTCTTCTGGATTTGCTGGAAAATCAAGAAATCCTGTTTCGCCTGACTGGAGATCCCTAAAGGGAAATCTAATATCACCACGTCGAAATAAGTGATGAGCATAGATTTCAAACAGTGGGCCTTTATCTATATCCTCTCCGCCTATGACAAGTTTCGCCAACACATCGACCCAAGTGTTATCTTTTATTTTGTCCATAATCTGTGATTCGACCCAACGAGATGCCCACACCAGGTAGAAGTCGAGATGGTCAGAAGTGGGCACTCTATGGAGTAAACGACTAAATCCACTCGCATCTTTTCCTCGTGCAAAGAGGCTTAGAAGATCTGCTGGTTTCTCGAGTGTTCTAATGGCATCATTGACGCGGAATAACGCAGCTTCTTTAGCACGCTCAGTATGTTTTTGATTTTTGGATAGTATATCGGCTGGACACTGTAGAACCTGTCTTGGCACTCCCCCCAACTGGTAAAAAAGCTCCTCCAAAAATGCTTCACTCACTACATGAAAAAACTTTACATTGGCTCTACATTCCTTAAGTTCATCCAGACTCCAGAGTGACATGTGATAGTAGCTATTTGGTGTATTTTCCTTGGTGAGTTCATCGTAATGCCCATAGAGAGTTCTTGGCGATGCTGAAAATATCGTCCTGGCTTTACCTGGTTGAGGATTTTTACCACTATCAACTAAATACCACGTTTCACGTAGGTCAAGGAAATCTTCGAACATCGTTATATTCCCTTTACGTTGGCAAGTTGTTCCTCCATAAACATAACATTTGGTATACTGCTTCTCTTGGAAAATAATAATCGGTGGATTTTCCTCATCGTGTTCGGCAAGGAGGCGGATGGCAAAATAGACCAAAAAGGCTGACTTCCCAATTCCAGGCGTTCCAGTGACAAAGAGTCGGTTCAAACGAGGTACTTCATGAGGGGTACTTAATCCGGATGTAATATGGTCATAAAGCTCTTTATATTCATCTCTGATATAAAGATGCCTTGTTTTAGCAATAGGGAAGATACAACCCTCAGGGGCAGTCAATATTTTGGAACCCTTGATACCACCAGAATTTCGGAGCTCGCAAGCCACGCTAATAATGCTGTAGTAAATACTATCTCTTGATAGCTCCTTCCCCATGTACGAAAGCAGCTTGACCCTCTCTTTCGAGTTTAGACGCGAGATGGCAGGGCTACCATTCACTATCCCTTTCGTTACAAGCCCTGCTTCTGTAATCGCATCCATAAGAGCATCTCTATTTATACTTGGACGATCTTTTTTAGAGGAGTGATCAAAGTCAATATTTTTGATTTATTGCACTGCACATCACTCTGAATTGATCAATAACCAGGTTCTCAGCCAAAAGCACTCACCAGAATCTCCATCTTGTTTTCTTTTCTGAGCTAAGTATCAAAAGCGAATAATGAGAAAGAACGTTGAGTTATCAAGACACAAACCAAATGGTGATATCATGCACATGGCCGTTTAAGATATAAACCAAGCTTCATCAGCTGAAATATCAACAATCAGTCCATCAAGAGCCAAAGATATACCTCGCTGTGGTGGCTTGACAAAAACATGGATAGTGTTCTCTGGAAGTTCAGAATTAAATATCACCCCAAGCTTCATTGACGCGGGTGCGAGAGCCTCTTTTGACTCGATTTCTGACTCGACGACGGTCTTGTCTTCGTCAGGGATGGAGACCTTGTAGAGGATGAGCTTATCTGCGGCAACATGATCAAGTTCTGGCTTCTTTGCTACCTTGATGGCTTGCTTGAGCATCCCGACCGATTTATCGCAGAAAATCTCTACTGGGAACGACGTTGCTTCTCCCTCGACAACACAGTTCAGCTGCAGCAGTGGGATGGCGCGCTTTTTTCGTTGTGGGTGCTGGTTTACTCTTTTTCGTTTATTGAGTGTGGAGGCATCCTCAGGCTTATTTGCAGTCATTTTTATTTGTGCTTGGCTCTCTGTGGAATCATTTGCAGCCATGTTTTTTTGTGTTGAGCTCCTTGTGGTGGCCATTGAAAATTAAGATGAGTGGGACTGAGTGTGGTTGAAATGCAGGGAGAATGATGGTTAAATAGGCGAAGGTATATTCTATACTCTTTCACACTCGTGGTCGCTGTATGAAAACAAAAATGAAAAATGTGTAAGGCAAAAAAAAAAAAGGAAAGGAAAGGAAAGGAAAGGGAAGGCAATAGATGAAGGCTTGGAATAAATAAAAGAGCAAAATTGATGGGAGCAAAACTGGGGTGAAATATGAAAAAAGTGAAAAAAAAAGGGCAAAGGAAGAGGGAGAGAGAGTGCAAAAATGAAGTGAAGCAAAGGAAAGGAGCGACAATTGCAATTGATAAATTTGATCCTTTATTTTAAGGTTAGGAGATGTGTGAGAAAATATTTTTTTCAAATAGCCACGTGCCATTTTCTGGGTCATTGTGACGTGACAATCTTTAGTGCGCAAAGTAGAGGGTCAAGCTTATAAGAATTTTGTTAAGTAAACCTTGGCTCGGACCGAGATCTGAGCCTGAAGAGAAAGGGTGTGATGTTTCGATTTCCAGCACGTGCTGGAAGAAAACAAGCACAAACCTAATGCCCAAACAGCGCGAACCTGTTCTGAAACAGCATGAACCTGTTCTGAAACAGCATGAACCTGTTCTGAAACAGCACAAACCTTTTCTAAAACAGCGCGAACCTGTTCTGAAAACAGCACAAACCTATTGCACAAACAGCGCTAACCTGAAGAAAAGCACACAGGCTTAAAAAAATCCACAATCATCTGCGTGCATAACAGGCTTCTTCTCTTTTCGCACTACCATTGCCATTGCCATTCTCATTCAATTCTCAGAGAACCTTCTGCATCATCCCTAAAGACACGCTTAATACCACGAACAGTTGACAGATTAACTTTATTTGTCTGATCTTGTCTCGCAAAGCGGCCATGTACTTTAATAATTCAGTAAATGCTCGGCATCTCTGCCTCTGCTTTCTCTTTATTACTAATGTTGACTATATATAGTCAAAGCCAACTTCTACTTCCATAGCTAGGCTTCTATATCTCTATATCTCAAAGATCTTAAAGACCAATAATCATCGTCTGTGACGCCAAGTAACACTGATACGATTGTACTAGATTCTTCTCTTGCAACAGCCTTCGCAAAGAGACAAAGGGAACAATCTTTAAATATGTTGAGCCCATTTACTCAATCCACAAAAAACAGTTTGTTCCCCTCGTGGAGGAGAGAACCCTCAATATGCGATAAAACTTTTTGTGTCCATATTCTTGTTTTGTTTAATAAAGTTTTTTCAGTTCTCATTCATTCTCTTCATGCTCCCACTTTCCATTCCTCTTCCTGAATCAGTCTGCCTGACCTTGAAACGCAATTCCTTTTTTTTATTCAACGATGAATGATAAGAGTGAAAATTTCTTGTTCGACAAAGAGCATGGCGAAGAGTATGGCGAAGAGTATGGCGAAGAGTAGGACGAAGAGTATGGCGAAGAAAATAACGACGACTTTGATGAATATCACTCATTCAACCAGGAAGTCAATGAAAATCTAGACGAAGACCCTACTTTCAACGAGAATAGGTGCGAATTCGAGAGTGACGATGACTACAGCGGGTTTTCTGGAAAGCGATCGCCTGTGAAAAATATTTAACAGTAGTTATCGGAAGCTAAGATAAGTGAAAATAAGATGTGGGTCCACACACCACATCCATGGGGTATTTATTCATTTTCTGGTAGAGAGACTCGTACCAAGTAACTACATATCTATCTAGAAGCGACATGGGATTATTCAGGAACCATGTCGGTGTTTTGTCGCGTCTCTAGTGACGCGTTATTATTATTATACTTTTCTTAGCGTATTAATTTTAGGAATTCCTCTAGTGTGTTCCTAGTGTGTTTTTAGTATTTTTCTTAATCTTATAGCTGGGCCGTTATTATCTTGTATAATGAAATATACAACAACTTTCTCTTTTATTGAGGAATAAAGCATAACATTCCAGGCACCAAGCGGGTTGAGAAAGGACGCGAAGGATGATCGCGATTGCTCAGTTCTTTATTTTATGTAAGCGCATATAAAAAAATTTTTTTTTTTTTTTTTTTTTTTTTTTAGGTTGTCGCCCAAGCATCGACATTCTTCTTTCTTTTTTTTTTTTTTTTTTTTTTTTTTTTAAAAAAAAAAAAAAAAACATGGATGATTATAGATCACTGATTGGTGGAATGGTAATGGCGCGTTTGGACACGTTTTCAATTTGGCGTTGTTGATTGGTGTAAATGATCAATAAAGATCAGATCATGCGGAAGAAAATTTGTAATGTCAGGAACGAATCAGGATGAAGGTAGTAGAGACAATGAGAATAGCAATGGCGGCTTCTTAATGAGGTTCTTTTTGTTTCTCATTTCTCCATTCCTCAACTTCGTTTACATTCAGATTCTCTTCATCGCACAACCAAGCTATCAAATATTATTATCGTGTTCGTTACATTGCTTACATTATGTCTGCCTCCAACAACACTGCTTCCTCTTCCACCAACAAGGTTGCTGGCAAAAAACGCGCTCGTGATGAATTGGAGAGTGATAAGAGCGCAAGTCGCCAGACTTCACCTTCTACTGATGGTCCACCCGCTGACCCAGTGTTTTCTTATGTACCATGGGAGCATCCTACCAGGGATGGGCGCAGGATCAAGAAGCTCTTTTTGGAGAGTGAACACTGCAATTTCAGGGCGCGGACAGAGAGTCCACTCTATCAGGATGGGGACGAAGTACGACCTCGCAAGTATCTTTACCTGGAGGGAGGACAAAAACTTGACTTATACAGTAGACCTATAAGCCGTGACAATTTTGACGTATTCTGGGTACATGAGCCATCGTTGTTCAAGCAACTGAGACGTCGTAACCTGATGTTGGTCAAGGAGGCGGACTGGCAACGGTTAGAAGCGTCAGCTAAGTCCTCACAACGTGCACAGGTTGCCGTCACTACAGTAGCAACGGAGACTGAAGTTGTGACAGAAACGTCAAGCAGTTATCAAGAGTCAACGTTGGGGATGTCAGAACGACAACTCCGAAAGGTTCTCATTGAATTAGAGTCAGTTGATGTAGACTCGCCTCGTAGCAAAGCTTTTGCAAGAAAAAGCAGCACTGTTGTTAGATGTGTATAGAACCTTTAAACCAGTTGCGGAATAAAGTGTTGTTTTCAAAATACATTTGTTGTTGGTTTTTTTTTTTTTTTTTTTGATGCATGCCAAAATCTCATTCATTCATTGGTTCATTTGTTCTGAACATCACGCCATTTGAAATGACTAATGGCAATTGAAGAAAAGGATGTGAATGGATGCTTGTGGGCATAAATTGATTGCCATTTCGTTTTCATTCCTTCATTCTTCATTTCGCCATTCTCATACTTTCAACTAAACTTCAAGACACTCATATTCCTGTGAACAACTCCATTATACACATATTCAGAATGTCTTCCAAGAATGTTCCTCAAAGTTCACCTTCAAGTTCACCTGTTGAACTTCACTTTTCATTCACTAGTGGGGAGAATAGTTTTGAGCACGATGATAGAGATCCTGCCTTCAGACAAGCCGACCGTCATGCACTTTGGAGAGAGAGAGGGGGTCCTCGTTATCGTGATCGCTCTCCGTCTCTAGAGATTGGTGGGTCTATTGTGACCGAGTCATCCACAGGGACTTCGCTTGGTGTGCGGAAGCGCGGTGAGGAGGATGCTGGAGAATCTGAACGTGCGCAGCATCATCAGCGCCGTAAAGTATTGGAGGAAGTAGACACGATGGTCTTGGACATCGTAGCTCTTTACAAGATGGTGCGTGAGTGCAAAAGTCAAGGTAGTGTTCTAGGGGGATCTAAGGGTGCAATAAAGGTATCTTTATTCAGGGGGAACTATGCTACAGAACTAGATAGAAAAGTAGACCTATTTATACTAGTTAATGTCCTGTTGCAAGGAATGCTCTAGAAATATGGGCGAAATACTATGTTGCACAAAATTATTATAGTGATTTCGCTTGCAGTGAGCAAGGAGAGATAATTGCAAATCTGACCAAGCAGGTGGAGGATTTGCAGAAGCAAGTAGGGCGGTCAAGGAGATACAATCTGCGTCCTACTTCAAGTAGAAATAGCAACCGTAAAGAGAAGAAATAAAGCTTTGCGATTGTTGATTTGTATGATTGTTAAATTTTTTTTTTTTTTTTTTTTTTTTATGGTTATTGCTATTACTCTTATTGTGATTGTTACTGTTATGGATACTGAGGTGGGTATAAATAAGGCGGTCGTGATATATCTAACGACGCATGCGTCGACGTTTAGGTCGAGAGGTTTTTCTGACAGATGTATGGTCATCAGACGTTGGCGACACATTCTGCACCGAGTCAACAGGTTCTGATAGGGAATTATGAGGTCGTTTGGGGCTAGCATTAACAATCTTAGAGGCGTGATGATTGGCCCAATATTCAGTTATACATTGTCGTTCAATGAAGTGTTCTTCAGGTTCCCATGTATTGAGATCATGTGGATAATTTTTCCATTTGACGAGGTATTCATACTCATGAGGGGACGAGGCATTTTGCCGATGATCAATTATAGTTTCCACTTCATATGTGTCCGTGTCTTCAAAGTCATCAAGTACGAGTTTCAATTGAGATGGAGCATAATGTCTGGCCAGAATTGCACCTGTGCCATCCTTGAGTATATAGGAACCATGAGAACTCTTGTTCACAACAGTGTAGGGTCCTTCATAACGTGGGGTAAGTTTATTACCACGGATTGGATCGAGAGTCATGACTTTAGCTCCGTCAGGGAACTCATTCAAAAGTACCGTAGCATTAAATCGCTCTATCATTTTCTGCTGAGTTCGTTTAGACTTGCGTCGAATTGCAGGGAAGACTATTTCTGTCATGTATTTGAGCCTTTCAAGTAACTCTTCTTGACTCATAGGTTTCCCATCTTCATCAGTATAGTTGCTGAAGCCATTGGCTTTGCGCGCAAAAAATAGAGAGAAAGGAGAGGAGTTGTGGAGGCTGACTATACGAGTATTAGCACTTAGTTGGACAAACGGAACATGATTATCCCATTGTTTGTTGTCGTGTCTTATTTGTTTTCTAATCATTTGGCATGCAGTTTTAACATGATTTTCAGCTACACCATTGCCTCGGGGATGGTAAGGAGTAATTAGTCTGTGATCAATAAACATTCGCGAGGTAATGATGCGTAGTAGCTCATTGACAAACTCTTTGCCGTTATCGGACTGAATGATCCGAGGAAAACCGATGTCTGTAAATCGCTTAAACAGCGCCGTAGCAACCGTAAGAGCAGATTTATCAGATAGTGCATCAAGTAATACAAAGCGGGCACAAACGTCAACGATAATCAACAGGTAAGAGTTGTTCTTCTCAGATGTTGTGAAAGGGCCAGCTATATCAATAGCAACATGTTCTCCTGGTAATTGGGCATGAATGGCTTTCAGTGGGTGGTAACCCTTTTTCGCAATATTCATACGTTGGCATGATTGACATCGTTTGATAAAATCAGTACAGTCTTTTGCTAGATGTGGCCATGTTTTGCCATCAGAATGGATAGATTTAACCATAGCATTAGTGCCGATGTGGCCCATCGCATGAGCGCGGTACATGACATCTCGCCGTTTTTCTTCGGGTACGATGTTTCGTGGATTGTCAGAAACTTGAATAGCATGGATGTATGCTAACATAGGTTCATTATGCACATCTAGTGCTTGTTGTCTTAGAGTCATGCGTGCTGGGAATAGACGTGATAAAGCATCAGGTAGAACATTGAGTACTCCTGGTCGATAATGCACCGTAAATGAATATCGTAATATTACGTCCTGCCAATTAGTCATCATGGCATTCATATCAGGTTGAGAATGAATAAACATTAATGCACGATGATCTGTGTACAGATCGAAATGTCTACCCCATAAATAGTAGTGGAATTTGTTAAGAGCAAAGACAATGGCCAGGAGCTCTTTCTTTGTTGCGCTGTATTTTCGTTCGCTTTGATGTAGTGATCGTGCCATGAATGAGATATAATTTATATCCTTCGGATGATTTATGCCTCGGGGTAATTGATACAGTACAGCACCAATCCCAACATCAGATGCATCCGTCGCGACGTAGAACGGGTGATTAAAATTGGGGAAGGATAATACTGGTGCATGAGTAAGCAAGGACTTTAAGGCATTAAAAGATTGTAACTGGTCTTCATTCAATGTGAAAGTGTCTGTTCGACATCTCAGAGCATCCAAGGGTGCAGCAACTTCACTAATGAGTGGTATATATTCGCGGAAAAAGTTGAATGTGCCTAAGTACGATTGAATTTGCTTAGCAGTAGTTGGAGGCTCCCAATCATCGATATTTGCGAATTTAGAGGGGTCAACACTTTTACCATGCAGGCCTATTATGAAGCCGAGCAATGAAATTTGCGTACTGTAGAAATTACATTTACCACTGTTGATGATTAACTTAGCATCGTTGAGACGGATAATCACAGTGTGTACATGTTCGGCATGTTCCTCTCTGTTCTTTGAAAAAATAACGATATCGTCAATGAAGTTGTAGACGAAAGGAAGATCACCAAGAATGCGAGACATTCCTCGCTGAAATAGACTGGACAATGGTTTCAAGCCAAAAGGTGCCTTCTTAAACATGTATTGTTTACCCTGATGCATAAACGCTGTTAAGGGTTGATCTGCTTCATTAATTGGCATGCGATGATACGCTTGTGAGAGATCAATAGTTGTAAATATGGCATGACCAGCGAGACGAATAATAATATCATTTATAAGAGGTAATGGATAGTTATCATCTGGTAGATGTCTGTTTAAGGGTCGAGGGTCAAGACATACTCGCCATAACGTTTTATTGTCATTTTGGTCTTTCTTTGCTGTGAGTGTAAGAGTATTATTGTGCACATTGCCTACAGGGGCAAGTGTGATAACGTCATCTATCAACCATTTTTCTATGGCTTCATTGAGGATGGACATTTGTTTTTCAGCAAAAGGACGTGATCGCCTATAGAGGACTGTACCCTCTGGGATTGGTAAAAATACTTTCATTTCCGGTACGGGGCATGAGCTCTGTTTAGGTATCCGGGCATTGTCGACTAGTGGACGTGAGATCTTTTTCATAAACACTTTTTTCTCAATGATAAATGTTTTGGTATGCTCTTCTTCTGGTATAGAACCAGGGATGAGGGAGGGACGTTTATCTTCCTCAGGTTCGGGTAACTGGATAGCATCTTGCCCTGGATTGTGGCAGTCCGAGAGTCCAAATCCAAGCTGATACAGTGTATTCCTCCTAGTCACACACTTTTTTAGGGAAAATAATAGGCCACGAGGGAAATGTATGTTCTCACTCTCCATGAAAGCTAGACAAGGAAACTCATCGTAATGTTATTCGTTTGCCAATTCTCTACAAAGTTTTTATCGGTATGACTTTTTCTTTCCAAGTTCATAAAGAAAAAAGATGGACTATTTTACTATGTGAGGGAAAATTGCACCAAAAAATCTTAAATTATGATTGGCTAAAACTTTAATTGAGATGACATCATAACGATGTTAAGGGTAGTCTATTCTGTCCTCAAATCCCAATTGGCTAGAATGCGCCTATGAGATTTATATTTTTTCACTTGCAGCTCGGCAACGTGGCCAGACATATTATTCCTTTTTGCGTTCATGTATCGGAAACTCCTCCTTGCATACTTTCGAATACTAAGTATAGTTACAGAAGCCAATGCCTTTGGTATTGTTTCTTGCAGACCTTTGAAAGTATAATCACAGTTTGCTCTAGTATAGCGCTTGCTTGCACCCCAGAACATCTCGATGAAGTTCAGTTCGCAGTGGTACTTTGGATAGAAAATGATTTGCTGCTCATGTTTGCCTGCAATCTCCTCTAGAAGTGATCGCTGTGCCATAAAATCCTATTGTAGCTCCAAAATGCGTGTACAACAACATGAGCTTTGATTATTAGAGTAATCACGAACCTTGCAGCTCGCACATATCATCTTAAGATCCTTTCTCCGAAGTTTCCTTTCTATAAGAACCCGTCTAATCCCTTTTGGCTTTCCTCGCAATTCTTTTATATAGTAGTCTTCAGAGTAGTTCATGGAGTATGTTTCGCCTGTAAGAAGAGTGAATGGACTGAAATCTAGTCCCATTAGCACTCTGTAAACAATGTGACTGCGGTCAGACCAAAATGCTCAAAAATAAGGTTTATTGTTGCTACTAAGTAAAACGCACTATAAAATAAATCCATCCCTATGATAAAGGGGTATGATCGATTGATCACTTCTAACGTTGCCGATACGATTCGACTGCCATATGCGAGTTCTATATTTTCTACCACACCTATACGGGGAATAGTCAGGCTCTCATCGGCTAGAGTGATAACGCCTGCAACAGGAGAGATTCCTTTGTTATGTTTAAGGATAATATCTTTTCGGATACACGTAACGCTCGCGCCTGTGTCAACCAAAGCTTCATATTTTTCCCCTTCGAAGTTAACAAAAACTATGATTCTTTTGTCAGCCCTCTCTTGATTGAGATGGAGTTTGGCTAAGATATGGACATCATCGTTAGGGATAACATTCGAAGAAGATAAAGATGAAACTCTTATATGAGAAGGTGAGTGTATAAATTGAGATTCGAGAGTAGCAGTGACGCATTGATCATGCCATGACAATATTGTGGGGTTGATTAACTCCATAGAGATTCTAGGCTGGGTGCCAAAGATCATCAATGGTGGTTTCATGAGAGAAGGGTTTTGATATGTTTGAGCATAAAATGATAAATTTAATAGATTTTTGGGATGTATTGAAATCTCTTTTTTATTCTTTTCTAGCGAATGAGCTTCGTTTAAGTCATCGAGGACTTGAGGTGGACTTGTTGAAACCTGTGTATTAACAGTAGAATTCGACAGAGTGTTATTAAGAACTGTTTGCTTATGCAGTGACATATTATAATTAGATTTAGGACGATTCTTACCAGACCTATTATTGTTTCTGGTACATTCGGATGCCAGATGGCCTCGTGCATTGCATTTTGCACATTGTTTGTGTCCATCCGTATTGTGGGAGGAATTTTTGCCGCATTGCTGGCAATCATAGAGGGGTTTTGACTTAGCCTCCTCATTGTAGGCTTTGCCCTTAGAGTGTTGTGGCTGGTCATTAATAGTTATATAAATTAATTATAACTATTTTATTTTTACTTTGTATCTACTAATCGGGACATTCTGTCGATCCACAGTTAAAAGAACCTTTGTGCAAAGCCTTAAGCTATCGGTGAGTCCACCTCACCTAGAAAGCACCACAGCCAGGCCTGTAGGCTAAGTTATAAAAGCCAAAGAACTTCTTCCTCAATAAAGTCTTCAGTTTTCCCCATACGTCTTGTTCTTGCTATTATCTTTTCCCCTTTTCACAACAAGCATTTGCCGTCCAGGAACTCAGTTTGTGAGCTAACCTATAAAGCTCCCATCTTTCTCTTTCGGCATCCTATGACGCTGTTTGTCGTCAAGGTGGTTGTCTGTATTCTCTCTTGTTATTCTTGTTGACACTCTTTGTACTGTCCTTTCCTGATTTTGTGTCTATCTTTTTGCCCCTTAAGCAAAGATACACCTACTATTTACAACAAGGGTTAAATCTTTCCTCAGATGCTCGTGCGCGGCGCATTGGACCTGTGTCACGGCGATGAGGTGCAGGATTATCATCGGTAATAACCTCTTGCGGGATGTGGGGACCAGTAAGACTTCCCAAAATCTTTGTAAATTCTGAGATTGACTTAAAGGCGAGCACCGGTTCTTGTTTCAGGACTTGTAACCTGGTAATCATAAGATCGAGCATAAAGTTTTTCACTGTGGCCGTCAGGAGGGAGATAACCATCTCGCTATCGTCGCTGATACCGTATACTCGTACATCTCGGTCCACACGCATGGCGAATTGATGGAAAGTCTCGCGCGCTCCTCTACCAGTCTCAAGTAGTTTCTTAAACTGCGACATACGTTCTTGTTCCGTAAGGGCGATCTTCAGGAAAGTCGCTTCACATTTCTCCCAGGTTTTCTGCTCTTCTGGGAGTTTTTCCAGTTCCTGTTCGAGATACTGGCGATGATACTCACTAACCGTCAGGTAAAGCAAGTATCGGTCACAGGACTGTTCGAGCGATTCTCGGCCTACGAATGTGCAAACAACATGACGGACTTCATCTAGAAACTTGCGCAGGTCGGAGTTGTTGTAGAAACGAGGCAGAGCATCTGTAACCTTAAGATGGACTTGCGGGGTGCTAACCGGTACAGTGGTCATCAAAAGTCATTCAATGAATTAGGAATTTCGACATTCTCATTCCTTTCTCCAATTTGATCTTGCTTGTCGCTAATGAAACTTACGTAGCGAGTTCGACCATCGACAATGTCACTCCTACTACAATGTCAATGAGCTCCTGTTGCTAATTGAAAATTTAGATGAATGCCAATTATTGGCATCTCATTGAATGACATTTGAAGAAAATCAGCAGCTTTGCTTTATTTGTTTTTTTTTTTCTGTTCTTCAGTAATGTGTACGACCTCCTTTCATGCGATGTAGTTCCTCTACCCTTCGTGGCATACTTTCATATAGCTCATCAAGGAAGTCAGGTGGAATAGATGTCCAGATATCCTGTAGTCTTTCCCATAGTTCATCCAGATCCTTTGGTACCTTCTCATATCCCTTGAGCCGATGATCCATGTAGGCCCATACATTCTCGATAGGGTTGAGGTCAGGAGAATTTGGAGGCCACTCCAAAGTGGTAATGTGTGACTTAATAAAGAACTCTTTAACCATCCTACTCGTATGAACACTTGCATTGTCCTGCTGAAAAATTAACTTTTCAGGGTCCTGGCCATACCACTTCCATGAGCCGAGGACATAATCTTGTAGAACATCAACATATAAAGAGGAATCAACTGTGACAGGGATCCTGCAACCATCGCCTACACCATGATAAGTGATACAGCCCCACCACATAAGTTTGTTATGTGCTCCCCTTGATCTCTCTCTAACATCTCGATCTTCTAAAGTCCTGTGGCCGGGTCGCCTATATTGTGTTCTTCCTCCTAAGGACCCTAGCCTTTCAAAAAGCTTTTCGTCCGAGAACATCACTCGCTTCCAGTCATCAACAGTCCAGTCAAGGTGGTTGAGGGCAAAATTCTTCCTTTCCGCAATCTGCATTTTTGTCAGCCTAGGCTTGAATGGGCGGACATAGTTTTTCAAACCCTCTGATTTTACATAGCATCGGGCAGTCTCTACACTGACATGCGCTCCATGGCTCGATTTGATGTATTCTTGAACTGCCAGAATGGATCTAAATTTCCCCGTATCAACCTCGCGTGCAATTACCCTCTTGGTAGCAGGGGAAACCAACGAGGGTCTGCCCATTCTGGGTTTAGGAATATTGTCCTTGACGTCCCTCCTGATCCTTATTGCCGATGAAATAGAGATACCAAGTTGCCTTGCCACTTCGCTTGTAGACTTCCCTTGTCAAAGTAAGGCCTGAACATTTTGTACCTTTTCCATAGAAAGCCTCCTCATAATAAATACTAAGCGATGTGGAATGTTAATTGTAAGTAGAGGTGTATGAAGATATAGCTGAAGGTAACCTTGGTAGAAAAAAGAGAAGTGAAAAAGTTTTTTTTGCAATCAACATTCAAAATCAGCAAAGTCATTCAATAGACAGGTCAAATTGAAATTGGTTTTATTTCACAATGAAGTCATAATTAAGAATGAGACATGAAAGTAATCATGAGTGTGGGGAACAAATGCACTACCCCAAATATACTAGCCACATGCTAGATGAGAATGAAGAAAAGGAATGAGAATGTTAAAAATTCAAAATCATTGAATGACTTTTGATGACCACTGTATATCCAAAAAACCCCTTAGTGCATGTTACCCGTATAGGCACATTTTCTATAAAAGCAAACCCTTGTTTTAGAAATCAGTTGTAATAAAAAACAACACCTCGTAACCAAAAAAAAGGTTTGTTATTTGATGGAAGCTTTTAGATTGCTGGAGGGATTCCGTGTTGCTGAGGGATAGCAATAGAACGATTTTCACATAATAATCTTGCCAATAAAAAAGGGTTGTCAAATAACAGTGAGCTTGGGGTTGTCAAATAGATTAATTCAAGATTGTCACGTCACAATGACCCAGAAAATAGCACGTGGCTATTTGAAAAAAATATTTTCTCACACATCGCCTAACCTTAAAATAAAGGATTAAATTTATCTTTCCTTTCCTTTTTTTTTTTGCCTTACACATTTTTCATTTTTGTTTTCATACAGCGACCACGAGTGTGAAAGAGTATAGAATATACCTTCGCCTATTTAACCATCATTCTCCCTGCATTTCAACCACACTCAGTCCCACTCATCTTAATTTTCAATGGCCACCACAAGGAGCTCAACACAAAAAAACATGGCTGCAAATGATTCCACAGAGAGCCAAGCACAAATAAAAATGACTGCAAATAAGCCTGAGGATGCCTCCACACTCAATAAACGAAAAAGAGTAAACCAGCACCCACAACGAAAAAAGCGCGCCATCCCACTGCTGCAGCTGAACTGTGTTGTCGAGGGAGAAGCAACGTCGTTCCCAGTAGAGATTTTCTGCGATAAATCGGTCGGGATGCTCAAGCAAGCCATCAAGGTAGCAAAGAAGCCAGAACTTGATCATGTTGCCGCAGATAAGCTCATCCTCTACAAGGTCTCCATCCCTGACGAAGACAAGACCGTCGTCGAGTCAGAAATCGAGTCAAAAGAGGCTCTCGCACCCGCGTCAATGAAGCTTGGGGTGATATTTAATTCTGAACTTCCAGAGAACACTATCCATGTTTTTGTCAAGCCACCACAGCGAGGTATATCTTTGGCTCTTGATGGACTGATTGTTGATATTTCAGCTGATGAAGCTTGGTTTATATCTTAAACGGCCATGTGCATGATATCACCATTTGGTTTGTGTCTTGATAACTCAACGTTCTTTCTCATTATTCGCTTTTGATACTTAGCTCAGAAAAGAAAACAAGATGGAGATTCTGGTGAGTGCTTTTGGCTGAGAACCTGGTTATTGATCAATTCAGAGTGATGTGCAGTGCAATAAATCAAAAATATTGACTTTGATCACTCCTCTAAAAAAGATCGTCCAAGTATAAATAGAGATGCTCTTATGGATGCGATTACAGAAGCAGGGCTTGTAACGAAAGGGATAGTGAATGGTAGCCCTGCCATCTCGCGTCTAAACTCGAAAGAGAGGGTCAAGCTGCTTTCGTACATGGGGAAGGAGTTAGCAGTAGATAGTGTTTACTACAGCATTATTAGCGTGGCTTGCGAGCTCCGAAATTCTGGTGGTATCAAGGGTTCCAAAATATTGACTGCCCCTGAGGATTATATCTTCCCTATTGCTAAAACAAGGCATCTTTATATCAGAGATGAATATAAAGAGCTTTATGACCATATTACATCCGGATTAAGTACCCCTCATGAAGTACCTCGTTTGAACCAACTCTTTGTCACTGGAACGCCTGGAATTGGGAAGTCAGCCTTTTTGGTCTATTTTGCCATCCGCCTCCTTGCCGAACACGATGAGGAAAATCCACCGATTATTATTTTCCAAGAGAAGCAGTATACCAAATGTTATGTTTATGGAGGAACAACTTGCCAACGTAAAGGGAATATAACGATGTTCGAAGATTTCCTTGACCTACGTGAAACGTGGTATTTAGTTGATAGTGGTAAAAATCCTCAACCAGGTAAAGCCAGGACGATATTTTCAGCATCGCCAAGAACTCTCTATGGGCATTACGATGAACTCACCAAGGAAAATACACCAAATAGCTACTATCACATGTCACTCTGGAGTCTGGATGAACTTAAGGAATGTAGAGCCAATGTAAAGTTTTTTCATGTAGTGAGTGAAGCATTTTTGGAGGAGCTTTTTTACCAGTTGGGGGGAGTGCCAAGACAGGTTCTACAGTGTCCAGCCGATATACTATCCAAAAATCAAAAACATACTGAGCGTGCTAAAGAAGCTGCGTTATTCCGCGTCAATGATGCCATTAGAACACTCGAGAAACCAGCAGATCTTCTAAGCCTCTTTGCACGAGGAAAAGATGCGAGTGGATTTAGTCGTTTACTCCATAGAGTGCCCACTTCTGACCATCTCGACTTCTACCTGGTGTGGGCATCTCGTTGGGTCGAATCACAGATTATGGACAAAATAAAAGATAACACTTGGGTCGATGTGTTGGCGAAACTTGTCATAGGCGGAGAGGATATAGATAAAGGCCCACTGTTTGAAATCTATGCTCATCACTTATTTCGACGTGGTGATATTAGATTTCCCTTTAGGGATCTCCAGTCAGGCGAAACAGGATTTCTTGATTTTCCAGCAAATCCAGAAGAGGTGTTTATCCGGACTTCAGAGGAATTATCAGGGCTCACTCAAGCAGCTGGCAAGTTGTTTGTACCAGAACATTCTAAATTTCCGTGCATTGATTTTGCATTGGGACCCAACAAGCTATTTCAGGTCACAGTATCAGAGGAGCATCCGATCAAGCAAGCATCATTCAAGGAGATAATTGATTGTATTACTGGACCCTGCTTGAAGGGAGACCAATCAAAGTCGAAGGGGGACCGATCAAAGTCGAAGGGAGACCGCTCAAAGTCGAAGGGAGACCAATCAAAGTCGAAGGGAAGTGATGATATTTTCCTCTATTTTGTGGTGCCAGGAGACGTATATGACGACTTTAAAGTTCAGAACTTTCTTACCACCAGAAATACGGTCGTCAAGGATCCATATAAATGCGTAAAACATGTAAGACAGTGTGTCATAAAAATCGACACCGAAGCTGCATATTCAGGAGGATCAGCCGGTACGAATCTGAAGAATTAAATCGAATACCAATCAAGTGGATGAAATTTTGTCTTTTTTAAAAAAAGCATTATACCCGTTCCTTGAGAAATTTTTACAATGGTTCATTCTTTATGAATGAAGCCATCATTATCCACTTACCTTCTAGACGAATAAATAGAGCGGTTTAATCCGTCCTCCCTTCTACTGGGGCATTTAGAACTTTATAAAGCTGTGATCATTATGCGATCTTGTGTGCAAGAAAAGGCAGGATTTTGTGATACTATTATCAAAGAGTTTTGTAAAAACGGATAGAGATGAAGAATCCTGTGGAGAACCCAGTGAGAGTCTGATGATGAGACCCAAAATCATATTATTATCACCAGGACAGCTGGCATAGGAAATTATCCTTTCTC
Source organism: Lobosporangium transversale (assembly GCF_002105155.1). Taxonomy (NCBI): domain Eukaryota; kingdom Fungi; phylum Mortierellomycota; class Mortierellomycetes; order Mortierellales; family Mortierellaceae; genus Lobosporangium; species Lobosporangium transversale. The sequence continues at coordinate 633,702 of NW_019029000.1, read as the reverse complement.
GTATGCTTTGTCATCTGGATGCTTGCCACTTGCGAAAGACCTATCAATTATCATCATCCAGGGCGCCAAAACCTTTACCGGGAGCTAGGATGACAGCTCCACTCTAAAGACATAAATGTCGTTTTAGCCCCATGGTGCGTGCACGGGATGGCAACCTGTGACCAATGAGATCATATTAGTTGTATGTTCGGCCAATTCAGTGTCAGTATGTGAAGGCGGCGCGTCTTGAATCTCTAGGCGTCCAGGGACATGGAATAAAAAAACATCAAGAATGTGGCCAAGGCTGCCACGCGATTGACCAAATATCACACGAGTGTCTTGAAGTATGTCCGGACTTTTGCTTGATTATCCCATCTAGGAAACGATACTGCACTCTTGAACCTCAAGTCATCGAGAACTTCTCGATATTCCTTGAAGCTTTGCCAGTTCTCTTAACCCAAGCAGGATCATAAATACAAAAGCCTATCCCGCAAGGAACTATGCAAATTCGTGGTAAATCCTCTGATAAGCCCTCCAATCCATGAAAGAATGCTGATAATATTGGTCGCTTAGTGTCGTTGTTGTTAATACACTGGTATTTAGCCTCCCCTCCAAATATCCTGCGCCTCGTTCAAAACAACCAAAAACATAGAGTTGCTTTGATGCCACTCCGAAAGGACCCTGATTAGATTGTCGAACCAATCTTGCAGGAGCTTGTCAAGGCAATTAAAGCCAACTCCACCAAGTAATTCTGCTACTTTTGTGAAGAGCGCTAGGAATAAATCTGTCCTGGATGGAACCGAGTTTCCTCAATGAACTTCTCCAAGGACCTGTGGACACACTTGCAATAGCATCCATTGGCTAGGCGTCATTCTACCTTCGGACAAGTAAAAAGGGTAAATTGATGAGCATCAAATATAAAACATAAAGGCATTTTTGCTTACGTTCTTCAAGGGGTATACGAAAACCAAACTGCGATTAACCGCCTATGAACGCAAGGCACAGAACTTTTGGTGAGACTATAAACAAGCGTGGATATCCCAGACATCAAGGACCTTTTCCTCCTAATCTTTCATCCGTCTGGCATGAATTGATGTGAGAGGGGATGATTCTGGCGAGATTGATGCCCTCAACAGCATGTAGCATTAATATACCGAGAACTATTAATATACTGACGACACAATCCAATATTGTATCACATTTTACCGGTCAATCGCGTGGCAGCCTTGGCCACATTCTTGATGTTTTTTTATTCCATGTCCCTGGACGCCTAGAGATTCAAGACGCGCCGCCTTCACATACTGACACTGAATTGGCCGAACATACAACTAATATGATCTCATTGGTCACAGGTTGCCATCCCGTGCACGCACCATGGGGCTAAAACGACATTTATGTCTTTAGAGTGGAGCTGTCATCCTAGCTCCCGGTAAAGGTTTTGGCGCCCTGGATGATGATAATTGATAGGTCTTTCGCAAGTGGCAAGCATCCAGATGACAAAGCATACGAGAAAGGATAATTTCCTATGCCAGCTGTCCTGGTGATAATAATATGATTTTGGGTCTCATCATCAGACTCTCACTGGGTTCTCCACAGGATTCTTCATCTCTATCCGTTTTTACAAAACTCTTTGATAATAGTATCACAAAATCCTGCCTTTTCTTGCACACAAGATCGCATAATGATCACAGCTTTATAAAGTTCTAAATGCCCCAGTAGAAGGGAGGACGGATTAAACCGCTCTATTTATTCGTCTAGAAGGTAAGTGGATAATGATGGCTTCATTCATAAAGAATGAACCATTGTAAAAATTTCTCAAGGAACGGGTATAATGCTTTTTTTAAAAAAGACAAAATTTCATCCACTTGATTGGTATTCGATTTAATTCTTCAGATTCGTACCGGCTGATCCTCCTGAATATGCAGCTTCGGTGTCGATTTTTATGACACACTGTCTTACATGTTTTACGCATTTATATGGATCCTTGACGACCGTATTTCTGGTGGTAAGAAAGTTCTGAACTTTAAAGTCGTCATATACGTCTCCTGGCACCACAAAATAGAGGAAAATATCATCACTTCCCTTCGACTTTGATTGGTCTCCCTTCGACTTTGAGCGGTCTCCCTTCGACTTTGATCGGTCCCCCTTCGACTTTGATTGGTCTCCCTTCAAGCAGGGTCCAGTAATACAATCAATTATCTCCTTGAATGATGCTTGCTTGATCGGATGCTCCTCTGATACTGTGACCTGAAATAGCTTGTTGGGTCCCAATGCAAAATCAATGCACGGAAATTTAGAATGTTCTGGTACAAACAACTTGCCAGCTGCTTGAGTGAGCCCTGATAATTCCTCTGAAGTCCGGATAAACACCTCTTCTGGATTTGCTGGAAAATCAAGAAATCCTGTTTCGCCTGACTGGAGATCCCTAAAGGGAAATCTAATATCACCACGTCGAAATAAGTGATGAGCATAGATTTCAAACAGTGGGCCTTTATCTATATCCTCTCCGCCTATGACAAGTTTCGCCAACACATCGACCCAAGTGTTATCTTTTATTTTGTCCATAATCTGTGATTCGACCCAACGAGATGCCCACACCAGGTAGAAGTCGAGATGGTCAGAAGTGGGCACTCTATGGAGTAAACGACTAAATCCACTCGCATCTTTTCCTCGTGCAAAGAGGCTTAGAAGATCTGCTGGTTTCTCGAGTGTTCTAATGGCATCATTGACGCGGAATAACGCAGCTTCTTTAGCACGCTCAGTATGTTTTTGATTTTTGGATAGTATATCGGCTGGACACTGTAGAACCTGTCTTGGCACTCCCCCCAACTGGTAAAAAAGCTCCTCCAAAAATGCTTCACTCACTACATGAAAAAACTTTACATTGGCTCTACATTCCTTAAGTTCATCCAGACTCCAGAGTGACATGTGATAGTAGCTATTTGGTGTATTTTCCTTGGTGAGTTCATCGTAATGCCCATAGAGAGTTCTTGGCGATGCTGAAAATATCGTCCTGGCTTTACCTGGTTGAGGATTTTTACCACTATCAACTAAATACCACGTTTCACGTAGGTCAAGGAAATCTTCGAACATCGTTATATTCCCTTTACGTTGGCAAGTTGTTCCTCCATAAACATAACATTTGGTATACTGCTTCTCTTGGAAAATAATAATCGGTGGATTTTCCTCATCGTGTTCGGCAAGGAGGCGGATGGCAAAATAGACCAAAAAGGCTGACTTCCCAATTCCAGGCGTTCCAGTGACAAAGAGTTGGTTCAAACGAGGTACTTCATGAGGGGTACTTAATCCGGATGTAATATGGTCATAAAGCTCTTTATATTCATCTCTGATATAAAGATGCCTTGTTTTAGCAATAGGGAAGATATAATCCTCAGGGGCAGTCAATATTTTGGAACCCTTGATACCACCAGAATTTCGGAGCTCGCAAGCCACGCTAATAATGCTGTAGTAAACACTATCTACTGCTAACTCCTTCCCCATGTACGAAAGCAGCTTGACCCTCTCTTTCGAGTTTAGACGCGAGATGGCAGGGCTACCATTCACTATCCCTTTCGTTACAAGCCCTGCTTCTGTAATCGCATCCATAAGAGCATCTCTATTTATACTTGGACGATCTTTTTTAGAGGAGTGATCAAAGTCAATATTTTTGATTTATTGCACTGCACATCACTCTGAATTGATCAATAACCAGGTTCTCAGCCAAAAGCACTCACCAGAATCTCCATCTTGTTTTCTTTTCTGAGCTAAGTATCAAAAGCGAATAATGAGAAAGAACGTTGAGTTATCAAGACACAAACCAAATGGTGATATCATGCACATGGCCGTTTAAGATATAAACCAAGCTTCATCAGCTGAAATATCAACAATCAGTCCATCAAGAGCCAAAGATATACCTCGCTGTGGTGGCTTGACAAAAACATGGATAGTGTTCTCTGGAAGTTCAGAATTAAATATCACCCCAAGCTTCATTGACGCGGGTGCGAGAGCCTCTTTTGACTCGATTTCTGACTCGACGACGGTCTTGTCTTCGTCAGGGATGGAGACCTTGTAGAGGATGAGCTTATCTGCGGCAACATGATCAAGTTCTGGCTTCTTTGCTACCTTGATGGCTTGCTTGAGCATCCCGACCGATTTATCGCAGAAAATCTCTACTGGGAACGACGTTGCTTCTCCCTCGACAACACAGTTCAGCTGCAGCAGTGGGATGGCGCGCTTTTTTCGTTGTGGGTGCTGGTTTACTCTTTTTCGTTTATTGAGTGTGGAGGCATCCTCAGGCTTATTTGCAGTCATTTTTATTTGTGCTTGGCTCTCTGTGGAATCATTTGCAGCCATGTTTTTTTGTGTTGAGCTCCTTGTGGTGGCCATTGAAAATTAAGATGAGTGGGACTGAGTGTGGTTGAAATGCAGGGAGAATGATGGTTAAATAGGCGAAGGTATATTCTATACTCTTTCACACTCGTGGTCGCTGTATGAAAACAAAAATGAAAAATGTGTAAGGCAAAAAAAAAAAGGAAAGGAAAGATAAATTTAATCCTTTATTTTAAGGTTAGGCGATGTGTGAGAAAATATTTTTTTCAAATAGCCACGTGCTATTTTCTGGGTCATTGTGACGTGACAATCTTGAATTAATCTATTTGACAACCCCAAGCTCACTGTTATTTGACAACCCTTTTTTATTGGCAAGATTATTATGTGAAAATCGTTCTATTGCTATCCCTCAGCAACACGGAATCCCTCCAGCAATCTAAAAGCTTCCATCAAATAACAAACCTTTTTTTTGGTTACGAGGTGTTGTTTTTTATTACAACTGATTTCTAAAACAAGGGTTTGCTTTATAGAAAATGTGCCTATATGGGTAACATGCACTAAGGGGTTTTTTGGATATACACTATCATGCAAAACTGAAAGTATAATTCATTCCCATGTCCATTTCTTTTTCTCATTCCTAGAAACCGTATATGCATACACCACTCACACTTTGGTTTAATAAAGCTCCCGTCTTCTTCTACGTCATAGTTATGCGCTGTGGCATTAGCTTGTCTCATTTAGAAAGTTAATGACTTTTTTGTTCATGCAGGTCTCTCTTTCAGTTTTGCATGTGGTCTCAAATGTTGCCCATGACAACATCTGGTCGTCATTAAATGCGAATAAAAGAAGGACTTTCTCTGTTTCCTTTATGAACACTTGCTTAACTCTCTCTTAACTACACCTTCATAGAATATGAGACCCACTCCACAAAGGAAAGTCAACGAAGCCAGGAGGTTAATGATGGCAGGCATGTCTACTAGAGAAGCTGCTGCTAGTGTTGGTATATCACAATGGACGGCCAACAAGATCTATGCAAAGAATGAAGAGTACATGCCAGTTAATAAAGGTGGTCGACCAAGGAAATTACCTATAGATATCACGCAGTATCTTAAGGTGAACATGAAACGAGGTACACTCAAGTCTGCAGTTGAGGCCACCGTCAGAGCCAACCAGCTCATACCAGCGGCTGTTTCTGAGACCACCGTTAGACGACGGCTCAAGGAGTTAGGATTGACAGCAAAGAGGCGTGTACGTAGGCCAGCTCTGCGGCGAAGACATATTAAAGCCCGTTTGCATTTTCTCAACAAGTATAAGGAATGGAATCTGGAAGATTGGAAAAAGGTTATTTGGTCAGATGAATCAAAAATAAACCGAATCTGTTCTGATGGCGTACAGTGGATCTGGGACGACACTCCGGGACGCCTCACTCGCAGGTCGGTGCAAGGCACTGTCAAGTTTGGGGGTGGTAACGTTAATGTGTGGCCATGCTTCTCATGGTTCGGACCTGGATACATTGCAAAGATTGACAATAATATGGGCGCACAACTCTACATCAAACTACTCCAGGAGGATCTACAGATGTCGCTTGATGACTGGGGCTTAACTAAAAGCGATATCGTCTTTCAGCACGACAATGACTCGAAGCACACGGCGAAGATTGTTAGGAAGTATTTGGAGTCAGTACATCTGACAGAAGAGGAAGGTACACTTCTAGAGTGGCCAGCACAATCCCCTGACCTCAACCCTATTGAACACATGTGGGTAGAATTGGATAGGCGGCTCTCTAGATATCCGGAGCGAGCTAAGAGTTGTGATGAACTATGGGAGCGAATATCTGTTGAATGATATAGAATCCCAGTGGACTTCTGGCGCAAACTCATCATAAGTATTCATAAGACACTCCAAGCTGTCAGTGACACCCATGGTTGGAATACTATCTATTGATGTAAGGATATGGCTTACAAAAGAATAAAGATCTTCGGCCATCGAATGAGCACATGCAAAACTGAAAGAGGGACCTGCATGAACAAAAAAGTCATTAACTTTCTAAATGAGACAAGCTAATGCCACAGCGCATAACTATGACGTAGAAGAAGACGGGAGCTTTATTAAACCAAAGTGTGAGTGGTGTATGCATATACGGTTTCTAGGAATGAGAAAAAGAAATGGACATGGGAATGAATTATACTTTCAGTTTTGCATGATAGTGTATTACTGGACCCTGCTTGAAGGGAGACCAATCAAAGTCGAAGGGGGACCGATCAAAGTCGAAGGGAGACCGCTCAAAGTCGAAGGGAGACCAATCAAAGTCGAAGGGAAGTGATGATATTTTCCTCTATTTTGTGGTGCCAGGAGACGTATATGACGACTTTAAAGTTCAGAACTTTCTTACCACCAGAAATACGGTCGTCAAGGATCCATATAAATGCGTAAAACATGTAAGACAGTGTGTCATAAAAATCGACACCGAAGCTGCATATTCAGGAGGATCAGCCGGTACGAATCTGAAGAATTAAATCGAATACCAATCAAGTGGATGAAATTTTGTCTTTTTTAAAAAAAGCATTATACCCGTTCCTTGAGAAATTTTTACAATGGTTCATTCTTTATGAATGAAGCCATCATTATCCACTTACCCTTTAGACAAAGGCGATAGCGCTTTTAAATCGGTCCTACACACATACTTATTGAGGGCCCGTCATAACCGCTGCTGCATATTTCGTTTAATTGCAGCCGTCCAGCCCACATATGGTGCGTGCCAAAACTGATGCAATAATTTGCATTTTTTAACATTCATTCCTCATTCTCCTTTTCCTTTCTAATGATCTTCCCTACCATCACCGCTTCTCATTCTCATTTGTCTCACCTTCGTAGACTGTCATCGCTGTTCTCATCAATGACGCAATTAGCGAATAATCGCCATTTGTATAGTCATGTCTCATTGCATCAGTTTTGGTAAAAAGTACATGTCAGGTTTGTCCATCCCTTACTTCTTTCTTATTCTTTATTCTTTCTTTATAGCACCATCACCACTGATACACCAAGCGACACTCTACATATCTGCCATATCTTTATCATAACATGAAATCATTATCCAAATCAACTATCCAAAATGCAACTGCTCTACTTCATCAGGGAAAGTCTTCCAGAGAAGTGTCAAAGAGTTTAGGGATATCTGTTACCTCAGCTCAAAGGATTAGGAAAAGAGGCAAAGAATGTATTCCAGTGCTGAGAGGGGGCCGACCCTGCAAAGTCACTAAGAAAACGAAACAGCTTTTATCAAGATTTTTTGACATGGATGTATTGGAGACCCTAAAAGATGGCCAACAACTTGTTCAATTGAGGGAAGGAGTGCAAGTTAGTAAATCGAGTATCAGGAGGTTACTTATGCAGGATGATATGGGGGCATATGAAAAATAGAAGCAGCCTGATCTGACGAAGAAGCAAATCTATGTTCGATATAATTTTGCAAAGGATCACTTGGACTGGACTCTAGAAGACTGGAAGAACGTCATGTTCTCAGATGAGACCATCTTTAGCAGAGTTGGGTCCTGCGGAAGAAAGTACTACTACAAGCATCGATGGGATAAAGCTCTACGAGCACATCATATCAAAAAGACAAGGCAAGGCGGTGGAGGCAAAATGATGTTCTGGGGTTGTATAACTTACTACGGACCAGGCGATGGCTGCTGGCTCCAAGAGAAGGTGGATTCGGTAACATACGTCGACGTTCTCAAGGATTATATCTTTAAGTCCAGGGATTACTACTTGATGGATAAGGACAAATTTATATTTCAGCAGGACAATGCTAGGATTCATACCGGAAGAATAGCAATGACCTATATCCAAAAGTCTAAGATACCTCTCATGGAATGGCCAGCAAACTCTCCTGACATCAACCCAATAGAAAACATATGGGCATACATGAAGGTGCAGTTGGATCATTATCCAGACAAGGCAAAGAATATGGAGGATCTCTGGGAGAGAGTCCAAGACGTATGGACACATATCCCTCCTGAATTCTTACACAAACTATACTGCGGTATGCCGAAGAGGATGAGGGAGTTATATAAGGCTAAAGGAGGGAACATCGTTAGGGGAAAGGAGAAGTAACAGGAATAAATAAAAACAAGAAGTTGTTAATTGCCATAATAGAGGCAATGATATGCTGTGACAGTATATAGCCTTAAGCCTACAAAAAGGCTTGTTTTAATAATTATAATAAAATCATCTTTTGTCTCTCTTAATTATTATAGTGCGTGCCAAAACTGATGCAATAAATTGCATTTTTCAACATTCATTCCTCATTCTCCTTCTTCCTCTTTATGATCTTCCCTGCCACCACCGTTTCTCATTCTCATTTGTCTCACCTCCATGGAGTCTCATCGTCATCGCCATCAGTGGCCTAATTAGCATTTAATTGCAATTTGCTTTCAGCATCTCATTGCCTCTATTATGGCAATTAACAACTTCTTGTTTTTATTTATTCCTGTTACTTCTCCTTTCCCCTAACGATGTTCCCTCCTTTAGCCTTATATAACTCCCTCATCCTCTTCGGCATACCGCAGTATAGTTTGTGTAAGAATTCAGGAGGGATATGTGTCCATACGTCTTGGACTCTCTCCCAGAGATCCTCCATATTCTTTGCCTTGTCTGGATAATGATCCAACTGCACCTTCATGTATGCCCATATGTTTTCTATTGGGTTGATGTCAGGAGAGTTTGCTGGCCATTCCATGAGAGGTATCTTAGACTTTTGGATATAGGTCATTGCTATTCTTCCGGTATGAATCCTAGCATTGTCCTGCTGAAATATAAATTTGTCCTTATCCATCAAGTAGTAATCCCTGGACTTAAAGATATAATCCTTGAGAACGTCGACGTATGTTACCGAATCCACCTTCTCTTGGAGCCAGCAGCCATCGCCTGGTCCGTAGTAAGTTATACAACCCCAGAACATCATTTTGCCTCCACCGCCTTGCCTTGTCTTTTTGATATGATGTGCTCGTAGAGCTTTATCCCATCGATGCTTGTAGTAGTACTTTCTTCCGCAGGACCCAACTCTGCTAAAGATGGTCTCATCTGAGAACATGACGTTCTTCCAGTCTTCTAGAGTCCAGTCCAAGTGATCCTTTGCAAAATTATATCGAACATAGATTTGCTTCTTCGTCAGATCAGGCTGCTTCTATTTTTCATATGCCCCCATATCATCCTGCATAAGTAACCTCCTGATACTCGATTTACTAACTTGCACTCCTTCCCTCAATTGAACAAGTTGTTGGCCATCTTTTAGGGTCTCCAATACATCCATGTCAAAAAATCTTGATAAAAGCTGTTTCGTTTTCTTAGTGACTTTGCAGGGTCGGCCCCCTCTCAGCACTGGAATACATTCTTTGCCTCTTTTCCTAATCCTTTGAGCTGAGGTAACAGATATCCCTAAACTCTTTGACACTTCTCTGGAAGACTTTCCCTGATGAAGTAGAGCAGTTGCATTTTGGATAGTTGATTTGGATAATGATTTCATGTTATGATAAAGATATGGCAGATATGTAGAGTGTCGCTTGGTGTATCAGTGGTGATGGTGCTATAAAGAAAGAATAAAGAATAAGAAAGAAGTAAGGGATGGACAAACCTGACATGTACTTTTTACCAAAACTGATGCAATGAGACATGACTATACAAATGGCGATTATTCGCTAATTGCGTCATTGATGAGAACAGCGATGACAGTCTACGAAGGTGAGACAAATGAGAATGAGAAGCGGTGATGGTAGGGAAGATCATTAGAAAGGAAAAGGAGAATGAGGAATGAATGTTAAAAAATGCAAATTATTGCATCAGTTTTGGCACGCACCATATATTCGATTGTTGCTTCACCGTGGTATAATCTCATCAGCTGTCGATGCTACCAGACTCTATAACGTTGAGAACGAAGATCCGGTGTCAGCTATTACGGTGCGTCGGGCGCTGAGAGATATAGGCCTGGAAGCTAAAAAAGCCGTCAAGAAGCCTAGGCTAACAAAACGTCAAAAGAAAGCTCGTCTGGACTTTGCTCTCCAGCACAAAGACTGGACCGAAGCTGATTGGAAGCGAGTAATTTGGTCCGATGAGTCCAAAATTTGTAGGATATCTTCTGATGGCATGCGCTATGTTTGGGTGGAAACAAATAAGGAACCAAAGGTGAAGGCGGCCGATATTGACCCAAAGTTAGTTTCGCCCACAGTCAAACATGGTGGTGGTTCGATCATGGTTTGGGGCTGCATGACGTGGGATGGGCCAGGCTACTTGGCCAAGATCGACTCCACGCTGGACTCCGAGCTGTATATTCGTATCCTCCAGGACGAGCTATTGAATACTGTGGATTGGTACAACATTGACCCAGAGCAATTTATCTTCCAACAAGACAATGATTCTAAGCATCCGGCTAAGAGAGTCACAACCTACCTTGCCTCTATTGGATTGACAAGAGCGTCAGGTAGAATACTGACATGGCCTACCAATTCACCAGACCTAAACCCTATTGAGCATTTGTGGGATCATCTAAAAAAAAAAATTCGCGAACATGGGACCATTCCAGAAGGCATGCTGGAACTCTGGGAAAGAGTGAGCCAGATATGGGGAGAGGAGACACCGAAGGAGGTCTGCCGCAATCTGATAAGAAGTATGCCTGAGCGGATGTTAGCAGTCATAAGGGCGAAAGGGGGCAATACAAGATTTTGATAGGTGAAAAAAACCGCTGGTTAAAAAATTGTCCAAATGAGAGGAAAATTTCAAAGTAGTGAAAAGCTATCAGAAACAAGCAGGAGCGCTAATAGGTTTTGAGTAAATAAAGTATGTCTTCCAGGTTGCTCCCATCTAGGATCCAAGGGCACAAGCGCTGCTCACTGTTGAACACTTATAGTTTTCCTTTGGAAGAATGAAACACTTGGACAATATTGGAAGCCACTGTACATTCCTTGGTGCTGTCAATGGTCGCCCCGCCAGAATCTTAATTGATGGCGGTGCCGAGGGCTATGTCATTGGCTCCTCATTCCAAAAGCAGCACTCCATTCCTCTACAGTCCTGTTCACCCATTCCAATCATTCTTCCTAACGGCGACCGCTCCATCTCCCAACACACTGCTTCCATCACTCTTGAGCGTGACACTTACTCCGACACCCTTAATCCACTCGTCTATCCACTCAAGCACTACGACCTTATTCTTGGCAAGCCCTGGCTCACCGCTATCAACCCTTACATTGACTGGCGCACCAATGATCTTCACTTTACTTCACATGGCAATACCGTGCGCTGGTCATGTAGAGGATTCCAAGCTAACTCTATTACAGCTAAGTCTCGTGGATTACTTATGAGCCACATGCATTTCCAAACTGTCGCAGCACAGCCGGGCAGTGAGATTTATCTTGCCACAGTTAAACTCCCTCAATCCTCACCAAACACCGCCACCAACATGCACCCTGATATTGCTTCTACAGTGGCCATCAAAAGTCATTCAATGAATTAGGAATTTCGACATTCTCATTCCTTTCTCCAATTTGATCTTGCTTGTCGCTAATGAAACTTACGTAGCGAGTTTGACCATCGACAACGTCACTCCTACTACAATGTCAATGAGCTCCTGTTGCTAATTGAAAATTTAGATGAATGCCAATTATTGGCATCTCATTGAATGACATTTGAAGAAAATCAGCAGCTTTGCTTTATTTGTTTTTTTTTTCTGTTCTTCAGCAATGTGTACGAGATCCTTTCATGCGATGTAGCTCCTCTACCCTTCGTGGCATACTTTCATATAGCTCATCAAGGAAGTCAGGTAGAATAGATGTCCAGATATCCTGTAGTCTTTCCCATAGTTCATCCGATCCTTTGGTACCTTCTCATATCCCTTGAGCCGCTGATCCATGTAGGCCCATACATTTTCGATAGGGCTGAGGTCAGGAGAATTTGGAGGCCACTCCAAAGTGGTAATGTGTGACTTAATTAAGAACTCTTTAACCATCCTATTCGTATGAGCACTTGCATTGTCCTGCTGAAAAATTAACTTTTCAGGGTCCTGGCCATACCACTTCCATGAGCCGAGGACATAATCTTGTAGAACATCAACATATAAAGAGGAATCAACTGTGACAGGGATCCTGCAACCATCGCCTACACCATGATAAGTGATACAGCCCCACCACATAAGTTTGTTATGTGCTCCCCTTGATCTCTCTCTAACATCTCGATCTTCTAAAGTCCTGTGGCCGGGTCGCCTATATTGTGTTCTTCCTCCTAAGGACCCTAGCCTTTCAAAAAGCTTTTCGTCCGAGAACATCACTCGCTTCCAGTCATCAACAGTCCAGTCAAGGTGGTTGAGGGCAAAATTCTTCCTTTTCGCAATCTGCATTTTTGTCAGCCTAGGCTTGAATGGGCGGCCATAGTTTTTCAAACCCTCTGATTTTACATAGCGTCGGGCAGTCTCTACACTGACATGCACTCCATGGCTCGATCTGATGTATTCTTGAACTGCCAGAATGGATCTAAGTTTCCCCGTATCAACCTCGCGTGCAATAACCCTCTTGGTAGCAGGGGAAACCAATGAGGGTCTGCCCATTCTGGGTTTAGGAATATTGTCCATGACGTCCCTCCTGATCCTTATTGCCGATGAAATAGAGATACCAAGTTGCCTTGCCACTTCGCTTGTAGACTTCCCTTGTCGAAGTAAGGCCTGAGCATTTTGTACCTTTTCCATAGAAAGCGTCCTCATAATAAATACTAAACGATGTGGAATGTTAATTGTAAGTAGAGGTGTATGAAGATATAGCTGAAGGTAATCTTGGTAGAAAAAAGAGAAGTGAAAAAGTTTTTTTTGCAATCAACATTGAAATTCAGCAGAAGTCATTCAATAGGCAGGTCAAATTGAAATTGGTTTTATTTCACAATGAAGTCATAATTAGGAATGAGACATGAAAGTAATCATGAGGTGTGGGGAACAAATGCACTACCCCAAATATACTAGCCACATGCTAGATGAGAATGAAGAAAAGGAATGAGAATGTTAAAAATTCAAAATCATTGAATGACTTTTGATGACCACTGTAGCATGATCGGTGTATAGGACGAAATGTGTGCCATCGAGGTAGTAGCGCCATGTTTTGAGTGCATGTACGACAGCTAGCAGCTCCTGTTCGTGTGTTGGGTAGTTCTTCTCGGCAGGGCTAAGTTTCTTGGATGTAAACCCTACGGGCCGGGACTCACCGTGTTCATCTGTTTGAAACAACACAGCTCCTATGGCGAATCCTGAGGCGTCTGTTTCTACTGTTGTGGGCAGGTCAGGGTCGAATATCCTAAGTACCGGGGCCTTGGTGATGGCGCTCTTCAAGGCAGCGAATGCGCGCTCTTTTTCCTCATCCCAAGAGAACGCAGCACCGTCACTCAAGAGAGCTGTCAAGGGTAGGGCAATAGTAGTGAAGTCATGGATGTACGGCTGATAGAACTGAGCAAGGCCAATGAACTGTTGGATATCCCTTTGTTTGGTGGGTCGAGGCCATTCTTTGATAGCCTTGACATGACCCGCGCTTGTCTTGATGCCGTCTTTACAAACAACATGCCCTAGGAATTCAGTTTCTTCTTGCATAAAGGAGCACTTGCTAAGTTTAGCATAGAGACGGTTCTTCCGGAGGAGGGAGAGTACGCTGCGAAGATGGGCCAGGTGTTCATTCTTATTCTTGGAGTAAATCAGGATGTCATCCAGGTAAAGTACTACACATTTATTCAACAATGGACTCAAAGCTTGTGACATCATGGTGGAGAACGAAGCAGGGGCATTAGTAAGACCAAATGGAACAACATTAAATTCATAGTGGCCAAATCTGCAACGAAATGCTGTCTTATGAGTGTGTGCATCAAAAATCCGTTGTTGATGGTAACCTGACATCAAGTCTAGTTTCGAGAAATATTTAGCATTCCGAAAGCGGTCGATAAGCTCGTCGATGCGCGGAAGTGGATGACGGTTCTTTCGTGTGATTCTGTTCAAACCACGGTAATCGACACACATACGAAGTGACCCATCTTTCTTTTTGACGAAAAGGACGGGAGCGCCATAAGGTGATGTGCTAGGCTTAATAAATCCTTTAGCTAAGAGCTCATCCAACTGTTTACGCAGCTCGTCGAGTTCAGCGATGGAGAGACGGATCACAGGGCGAACAGGTGGATCTGCGTTGGGGTCTGTTTCAATCTTCATAGAGTCACCGCGATCTGGCGGAAGACCTGCAGGAAGTGAGTCAGGAAAGACGTCAGGGAATTCAACTTGGATAATACAGTGGTCATCAAAAGTCATTCAATGATTTTGAATTTTTAACATTCTCATTCCTTTTCTTCATTCTCATCTAGCATGTGGCTAGTATATTTGGGGTAGTGCATTTGTTCCCCACACCTCATGATTACTTTCATGTCTCATTCCTAATTATGACTTCATTGTGAAATAAAACCAATTTCAATTTGACCTGCCTATTGAATGACTTCTGCTGAATTTCAATGTTGATTGCAAAAAAAACTTTTTCACTTCTCTTTTTTCTACCAAGATTACCTTCAGCTATATCTTCATACACCTCTACTTACAATTAACATTCCACATCGTTTAGTATTTATTATGAGGACGCTTTCTATGGAAAAGGTACAAAATGCTCAGGCCTTACTTCGACAAGGGAAGTCTACAAGCGAAGTGGCAAGGCAACTTGGTATCTCTATTTCATCGGCAATAAGGATCAGGAGGGACGTCATGGACAATATTCCTAAACTGCAAGCGAAATCACTATAATAATTTTGTGCAACATAGTATTTCGCCCATATTTCTAGAGCATTCCTTGCAACAGGATATTAACTAGTATAAATAGGTCTACTTTTCTATCTAGTTCTGTAGCATAGTTCCCCCTGAATAAAGATACCTTTATTGCACCCTTAGATCCCCCTAGAACACTACCTTGACTTTTGCATTGGTAGCAAAGGAAACCACGACCACACCCAGAGAACTACAATTACCATTGAATTTCACCCCTCGCCATGGAACACTTGAATAACGCCCTTTCGTCCATCGATCTTCCTCTGAACATTCGCGAAGCCATAGCTACTGCTTTTAATCAGGCCCTCTCTACTGCTAAAGCCAACGAAGCCGCTGAGAATGACCTAGCCAGAACCCTCGCCACGGTCCTAAAGCCACAGAAGCCTACGCCTTACGAAGGAGCTATTAACGCTGTTGCAGCCTTAAACTTTGTCGACAGCCTGGAGGAGTATTACACTATTGTCACACTCACGCCATCCAAATGGGTTCGATACGCTGTCCTCAGTCTCAATGGCGAAGCCAAGGCATGGTGGAGAGATTCCGGGTTGAATCTCGATACACCTTGGGCTGACTTCCGTAAAGCATTCCTCCGTCAGTTCACCCCTCCAGATTCTGCGAATGCAGCTCGCCGAGCGTTGGATAAACTTCGTCAGGGAAGGATGAGTGTGGCAGAATATACGAGCAAGTTTAGAAGCCACCTACGTCTGGCTACAAATCTCGACAAAGACTCTGCTTTGCAAAAATACATGCTAGGCCTTGAGCCCGAAACAAGCAAGCAGGTAAGACTTAGACAGCCAGAGACGTTGGACGATGCCATTGAGCAGGCGACCATTGTCCACAGTATTCTACATCCCATCGATGCCACCCCTGTATCCGCTACCCCGAACGCCTTATCACCCCATCATGAGAATAATTCTGGCCCTACACCAATGGATCTCGATAACATGAGAATGTTGGTTGCCAACCTGTACACCTCTCTCCATCAGCAACGACCAAACAGAAACCACTCCAAGCCAAGCTCGCTACCCAAGCTCACAGCAGCTGAACGAGAACGTTGCGTTCGTGAGGGGCGTTGTTTCAGATGCCGGAACCGAGGTCATAGAGCCGAACAATGCCAACGCACCTCTGTCTTTAATATAGAAAACAATGACCATACGCTTTCTGAGTCGGGAAAAGAGGAGGGCGAGCAGTAAACCAGGCCTGCCTCGCCCCCTCTAGCCCCAGCCTTCAAGCCCTGGATAATAGAGGGCATGGTCAGTTACAGTTGATGACTACAAATAAAAATCCTTTGTGCACAAATATAACATCCATGCCCCTTTCTGATCACTCTATTGCTCCCACTGCATCTACTTCCTTACATCTACTCTCTAAGTATTCACCTCATCCTGATCCCCATTCCCCTACTCATTCCTCATTGCTAAAAAACAATCCCCTCTCCGACCCTATTTTCCCCTCCACTGATCCTTTCACTGTTTCCACTTCACTCACTTCCACTCATTCATCTACCCCTAGTTCATCCAATCGCCACTCCCATTGTCGTAACGAAATTCGCCTTCAATCCTTCAGCCTTACCTATGACAAACATAAAAACTCTCGCCGACTTCTTACTTTCATTGGAGCAGTGAATGGTCGACCTGCGCGCATTCTTGTAGATGGAGGGGCCGAAGGCAATGTCATAAGTTCCTCTTTCTGCGAGAACACACATGTTCCGCTAATTGAGGGTAGACCCATTCCTGTCATTCTTCCCAACGGTACCGAGACAATTGCTCAGCACACAGCCACGTTCACCCTCGCGCGCAACGCGTATCAGGATAAAATCAACGCCATTGTTTATCCTCTATCCAAATACGACCTAATTTTGGGTAAACCATGGCTGACGGATATCAACCCTCGCATCAATTGGCGAACAAATGATCTGCATTTTGAATACCAAGGTACCCCGGTCTTGTGGCCTTGCACTGGCATCGACAGGAAGCCTAGACAGCGATCTTCCGTCATATCTGCTCTTAACTTCCTTACCGTTGCCTCGGAACCTGATGCCTCTGTATTCCTCGCCCAAGTTCGAGTTCCAGTACCTGTCTCTAGCAGTAGTTCTGAACTACCGGACTCTATCAAGCAAATCGTTCAAGTCGAATTCCCTGATGTCTTTCCTACAACACTTCCCGATGGCCTTCCCCCTGACAGAGGTGATAGCATGCGTATAGAGACTGACCCTTATGCTGACCCACCTGTCCGACCTGTCATCAGATTGTCGATCGCTGAGCTTGATGAACTGAAGAAGCAGCTAACTGATCTTTTACAAAAAGGATTAATCTCACCGAGCACCTCGCCATACGGTGCTCCAGTCCTCTTTGTGAAGAAAAAGGATGGCTCGCTTCGAATGTGTGTTGATTATCGGGGCCTGAACAAGATCACAAAGAAAAACAGGTACCCCTTACCACGGATCGATGAATTGATCGACAGATTCAGAACAGCTAAATGTTTTACCAAGCTGGATCTACTCTCGGGCTATCATCAAATGCGTGTCCATCCTGATGATAAACACAAGACCGCGTTCCGAACTCGCTATGGCCACTACGAGTTTAACGTCGTACCTTTCGGTCTTACAAATGCACCTGCAGCGTTCTCGACTATGATGCGTAACGTACTTGATCCACTTCTTGATAAATGTGTTGTTGTGTATCTCGATGATATTTTAATTTACTCCGATAACGAGAAAGATCACTTAGAGCACATCCGACAAGTACTCTCCCTCTTGCGTCAAGCTGGGCTTTATTGTAAATTATCCAAGTGTTCCTTCATGCAGGAAGAGACTGAGTTCCTAGGCCATGTCATATCCAAGGATGGACTCAAGACGAATGGCGGACTTGTCAAGGCAATAAGGGAATGGCCAGTACCAACAACCCAACGACATGTGATGCAATTCCTTGGTTTGACTAATTTTTACCATCAGTACATTTCTCATTACGCTGATATTGCTCTTCCCCTCACACAATTGTTAGGCTCCAATAAGGAATTCCACTGGGGAAAATCTCAACAAGACGCCTTTGAGACTTTGAAAAGAGCAGTGAGCTCAGCACCAGTTCTTAGGATATTCGATCCTGCCCTCTCTACAGCAGTCGAAACAGACGCTTCAGGCTTTGCAATTGGTGCTGTCCTGTTCCAGACGGACCAAAATGGTGAATCACGACCAGTAGCTTTTACTTCACGTAAGCTCAACCCAGCGGAACGCAACTATCCTACACACGAACAAGAACTGCTGGCTGTGGTGCATGCTCTGAAGACATGGCGATACTACCTTGATGGTTCTCACTTTGTCGTTTATACCGACCATGCCACTCTACAACATTTTCCTAGCCAGCCGAACTTGACTCGCAGACAAGCAAGATGGATGGAGTTGCTTCAAGAGTATGATTTCGTATTCAAGTATAAACCTGGTAAAGATAACGTCGTCCCTGATGCTCTTTCACGAAGACCGGACCTCAAGGACTTGGAGGCTACACCTACTACTTTGAACTCCTTGGATATCAATCTAGACCCTGGCATTCGAAAACAACTAGCCAGTTGCTACCTACACGATCCAATTCTAGGTCCCCTCGTGCATCAGTATAAGGATGCCTCTACCTCGGATCGTTACTTCGTGGTGGATGGTCTACTCTGGATCAACGCTGGACAAGGCCCTCGCCTCTGCATACCCAAGGACGACGGACTCCGTTCACAACTCTTGCATGACGCTCACGACGCTCCTATATCAGGCCACTTGGGATTCGATAAAACGTACAGTAGCATGCGACGAACATATTTTTGGCCACGCATGGCGAGGGATATAAAAAAATACATTGCTTCCTGTGAGCAATGCCAGCGTAACAAGCCTTCACTAAAGCCTCCTGCAGGGCTTTTCCAACCTTTGGCAATTCCAAGCCAACGATGGGATACTGTAACAATGGACTTCATTGTCAAGCTTCCGAAGACAGCCAGAGGTTTTGACGCGATTACGGTCTTTGTGGACAAACTGTCCAAGCAAGTTCATTTCTGCGCTAGCCGAACTACCGACACTGCCTCTGATGTTGCACGACTCTTTTTCGACAATGTTTTTAGACTGCACGGCATGCCTCGGACAATTGTGTCAGACAGAGATTCACGTTTCACCGGCAAGTTCTGGACAACGTTGATGAAGCTCATGGGCACCAAACTTAACATGTCTACTGCCTTCCATCCACAATCAGACGGACAAACAGAGCGCGCCAACAGAACATTAGAAGAAATGCTCCGCTCTTACATATCGTACAAGCAAAACGACTGGGATCTTTTACTGCCTATGATGGAGTTCGCATACAACAACTCTGTCAATCCTACGACAGGCTTCTCCCCATTCTTTCTGAACTATGGTCACCATCCACTAGTCCCTGGATCTCTTTTAAAGCCACCTGATACCAATGTTCCGGCTGTCAGTGATTTTGTTCGAACCCAGTCGATGAATTTGGCGCTAGCTCAGGATGCCATCATCGAAGCGCAGAATAGGCAAAAGGCCCAAGCGGACAAAACTCGCAGGCCTGCTACGTTTGCTGTGGGTGACATGGTGCTCTTAAGCTCGGAAAACATCTCTGTCGCGGGACATAAAAATAGGCCGTCGCAGAAACTGGAACCTGAGTACATAGGCCCTTACAAGATCATTTCGAAGGTCAATGAAAATGCCTACAAGCTGGAACTACCGCCTGACATGCATCAGCATCCAGTCTTTAATGCCGATCTGCTTCGCCCCTATATTGAGTCACCTCGTGAATTCGGCGACCGCTTACCACCACGCCCTGCCCCCGAGCTTGTAGATGGAGAAGAGGAGTATGAAGTCGACAAAATCATTGACTTCAAAATGTTTGGCAAAACTCCTAAGTGGCTCGTTCTTTGGAAAGGCTATCCATTAGATGAAGCCACTTGGGAAACAAAATCTTCGCTCGCAAACGCTAAAGAGGCGCTTGCCGTCTTTGAGGCTTCAAGAAAAACAAGATAATAGGTTTCTTCATGACGGGAAGGATGCAAGCGAAATCACTATAATAATTTTGTGCAACATAGTATTTCGCCCATATTTCTAGAGCATTCCTTGCAACAGGATATTAACTAGTATAAATAGGTCTACTTTTCTATCTAGTTCTGTAGCATAGTTCCCCCTGAATAAAGATACCTTTATTGCACCCTTAGATCCCCCTAGAACACTACCTTGACTTTTGCATAAACCCAGAATGGGCAGACCCTCATTGGTTTCCCCTGCTACCAAGAGGGTTATTGCACGCGAGGTTGATACGGGGAAACTTAGATCCATTCTGGCAGTTCAAGAATACATCAGATCGAGCCATGGAGTGCATGTCAGTGTAGAGACTGCCCGACGCTATGTAAAATCAGAGGGTTTGAAAAACTATGGCCGCCCATTCAAGCCTAGGCTGACAAAAATGCAGATTGCGAAAAGGAAGAATTTTGCCCTCAACCACCTTGACTGGACTGTTGATGACTGGAAGCGAGTGATGTTCTCGGACGAAAAGCTTTTTGAAAGGCTAGGGTCCTTAGGAGGAAGAACACAATATAGGCGACCCGGCCACAGGACTTTAGAAGATCGAGATGTTAGAGAGAGATCAAGGGGAGCACATAACAAACTTATGTGGTGGGGCTGTATCACTTATCATGGTGTAGGCGATGGTTGCAGGATCCCTGTCACAGTTGATTCCTCTTTATATGTTGATGTTCTACAAGATTATGTCCTCGGCTCATGGAAGTGGTATGGCCAGGACCCTGAAAAGTTAATTTTTCAGCAGGACAATGCAAGTGCTCATACGAATAGGATGGTTAAAGAGTTCTTAATTAAGTCACACATTACCACTTTGGAGTGGCCTCCAAATTCTCCTGACCTCAGCCCTATCGAAAATGTATGGGCCTACATGGATCAGCGGCTCAAGGGATATGAGAAGGTACCAAAGGATCGGATGAACTATGGGAAAGACTACAGGATATCTGGACATCTATTCTACCTGACTTCCTTGATGAGCTATATGAAAGTATGCCACGAAGGGTAGAGGAGCTACATCGCATGAAAGGATCTCGTACACATTGCTGAAGAACAGAAAAAAAAAACAAATAAAGCAAAGCTGCTGATTTTCTTCAAATGTCATTCAATGAGATGCCAATAATTGGCATTCATCTAAATTTTCAATTAGCAACAGGAGCTCATTGACATTGTAGTAGGAGTGACGTTGTCGATGGTCAAACTCGCTACGTAAGTTTCATTAGCGACAAGCAAGATCAAATTGGAGAAAGGAATGAGAATGTCGAAATTCCTAATTCATTGAATGACTTTTGATGACCACTGTACGTTACGCCACTTCCCAACACAGCCTAAACTAACGCGACGACAAGTGCGCTGGATGGAGCTACTTCAGGAATATGATTTTGATTTCAAGTACAAGCGTGGACCGGACAACATCGTCCCAGATGCACTTTCGCGACGACCAGATCACCAAGATCTACAATCTGTCGCCGTCAACTCACTTGTGGTCGAACTAGAGCCGAACCTGAAGCAGCGCCTGATTGAGAGTTACGCTGATGATCCAAAGCTCTCCATGATCTATAAATTCTGCCTTGAGAAATGTCCTCCGCCTCGCTACTCGTTACATGATGGACTTTTATATGTTTGGCGTCGCGGAACAAACCTAGTCTGTATTCCGCAGAAGTCTGATATTCGTCTTACCCTTCTCCACGACGCTCACGACTCCGCTATAGCCGGACATCTCGGATTCGATAAGACCTATGATATCCTTCGTCGTTATGTATTCTGGCCCAGGATCGCTCGCGATACTCGCAATTATATCCAAACCTGTGAAAGCTGCCAACGCAACAAGCCTAGCCGACAACGCCCTGCAGGCCTGCTCCATCCCCTCGCGATCCCCAAAGAACGCTGGAGTACTGTGACGATGGATTTTATTGTCAAGCTTCCCAAGACTCCTAGAGGTTTCGACGCCATCACAGTATTTGTTGATAAATTCCCCAAGCAGGTGCATTTTGTGCCTAGCACCACCAAAGACAAGGCTTCAGATGTGGCTAGGATCTTCTTTGACAACGTGTTCAGGCTTCATGGCATGCCTACAACCATCGTCTCGGACCGTGATACAAAATTCACTAGCAAGTTCCGGCAAGAACTCCATCGGCTCATGGGCTGCAAACTCGTCTTGTCCACAGCATTTCATCCGCAGACAGATGGCCAGACCGAACGCGCCAACCAGACATTGGAAACAATCCTTCGTGCGTTTGTAGATCAACGACAAACCAATTGGGACCTATTGCTTTCCGCTGCTGAATTTGCCTACAACAACTCGGTTAACGCGTCCACTGGATTTTCACCTTTTTTCTTGAATGCTGGCTTTAACCCGCGTGTCCCAGCATCTCTTCTACAACCTACCAACCACACATCATCAAACCCTAGTGTGAAAGAGTTTTTGGAGTCCCAAAGCGCGGCGCTTACGTTGGCAAAGGAAGCCATGGAAGAAGCAAGAGAGAGGCAGGCAAGAGGCGCAAATGCTCGCCGACGTGATCACTCATTTACTGTTGGAGACCAGGTACTACTCAGCACAGATGATATCACCGTTGACGCTGATAAGAACAGGCCGACGGAAAAGCTCTGAGCATTATTCGCTGGGCCTCATACCATTGTCGAACAAATCTCGCCTGTATCATTCCGATTAGAACTTCCAAATACGATGAAGATCCATGATGTGTTCCATGTGGACCGTTTTAAAAAATACATTCCATCGCCAGAGGCCTTAGGGCCCAGAGTTCCAGCACGGCCGCCGCCTGAAATCAGTGCTCCTAATCGGTACATTCGATTCAATACACCTTCGAACCGAAATCGAATTGACCAAGGTAAGGTTCATATCGAATCGAAACCGAATGAATATATATTGTCGAAACCGAATCGAATGTATCGAATATTCGATGCATTCGGTAAACCGAATCATTCGGTGCCTCGATTGTACCGATTCAATTCATTTGATATACCGAATCATTCGATACATTGATATACCGATTAAAATTTTTATAAATTTTTTCTCACGGCACTCTTAATCAAAATGTGGATTTAAATCGTGGATTAAGAAAAATATTACCATGAAGATAAGGTTAAAACACATGTTTATAGAAAATAAAGCCTAACAACGAGTGCGAGATATCTGGTGCGTTATACTTAAATACTCAACTGCGGCATCAGGACAACAAATGTGTTTGCATTCGCTTCAGTTCGCCTCATTTCCTTTCCTTTTCCTTTTTTTTTTTTTTTTTTTTCTCTCTTTTCCTTTTCATGCATTATCTCAATTCAGCCCAAAACATCTCTTAAAATGAGTAAACGACGTCGTCGAATTATCGAGGAGGAAGAAGAAGAAGTATATATTGATTACATTTACCATATTACTTTGTATTAAGAAAAGAAGGAAAAACCTTAACCTTAATGTTTAAATTAATACCTCCATTGCAATTTTATCATACATGAACTTAAGGTTTATGACGTTGGTAACACTTCTATGTCTGCCAGCTTTGACGCACCTGACAACGATATGGATATGGAGAGCGTGATGAGCGGCAGCGTGATGAATGAGAGCTTAGTGACGAGGAGCGTGGGAAGCTCCAGCGTGGCAAGCAGTACGGCGATCAACCGAAGCTGGGCGTGGTCACTGAAGAACAAGTGGGCCGAGCGTGTTAAAACTAAGAGTGGCTCTGGTATGCGCTGCTGTTACCCTAGCTGCGGGAAAACCTTTGGTTCATCGAATATGTCAACTTCAGGGGTCATCCAGCATCTGTGGCGAGTACATCGCATCACTAAAGATAGCAATGCCAATGATGGCAGTCTCTCCAAGCAAGGCCCGATGGACAAGATGCTTAATTCATTTTCTCAGCCAAAAGTATTTGACCCTACGAGATTTGACGAATTGCTTGTCCGATTCGTTATCACAACAAAGCAGCCATTTACGATTGTCAAAAGCACTGCTCTCCAGGAGCTTCTAGTCCATGCTACAATGGCTACAGCATCTCAAGTAAAGCTACCGTCTGATGACACCATGGCAACCAAGATAAAACTATTATTACTATGATTATGATTATTATTATTATTATTATTACTCTTCAATTATTATTTTTTTTTTATAACAAACATCAGCCAAACACTGACAAAAAGATGGATTAAAAATAGGCTAAGCTAAAATACCAATACATGGAGCATCAAGTCATAAGCTTATTTGAGGATATTAACAAGGTATCACTGACCGTTGATGGCTGGACAAGCCCTTTCCAAGACAACTTCCTGGGGGTAACAGCTCACTGGATTGATCATGACTGGCGCCAACAAGAGCTGGTCATTGGATTTGAGCCATTGTATGGAGCGCATACAGGTGAGAACTTAGCGGAATCTCTGGCTAAGGTCATCGATCGATTTAAAATTGGTGACAAGCTTCTAAGTATCACCACCGACAATGCGTCAAATACACTATCATGCAAAACTGATTCAATAATTCATTCCCATGTGCATTTCTTTTTTTCATTCCTAGAAACCGTATATGCATACACCACTCATACTTTGGTTTAATAAAACTCCCGTCTTCTTCTACGACATAGTGATGCGTTGTGACATTAGCTTGTCTCATTTGAATAGCTAATGACTTTTTTGTTCATGCAGGTCATTGAATCAGTTTCACATGTGCCCATTCGGTGGCCAAAGATCTTTATTCTTTTGTGAGGCATAACCTTACATCAATAGATAGTATTCCAACCATGGGCATCACTGACAGCTTGGAGTCTCTTATGGATACCTATGATGAGTTTGCGGCAGAAGCCCACTGGGATCCTGTACCATTCAACCGATACTCGCTCCCATAGTTCATCACAGCTCTTAGCTCGCTCCGGATACCTAGAGAGCCGCCTATCCAATTCTGCCCACATGTGTTCAATAGGGTTGAGGTCAGGGGATTGTGCTGGCCACTCTAGAAGTGTACCTTCCTCTTCTGTCAGATGTACTGACTCCAAATACTTCCTAACAATCTTCGCCGTGTGCTTCGAGTCATTGTCGTGCTGAAAGACGATATCGCTTTTAGTTAGGCCCCAGTCATCAAGCGACATCTGTAGATCCTCCTGCAGTAGTTTGATGTAAAGTTGTGCGTCCATATTATTGTCAATCTTTGCAATGTATCCAGGTCCGTACCATGAGAAGCATGACCACACTTTAACATTACCACCCCCAAACTTGACAGTGCCTTGCACCGACCTGCGAGTGAGGCGTCCCGGATTGTCGTCCCAGATCCACTGCACGCCATCAGAGCAGATTCGGTTTATTTTCGATTCATCTGACCAAATAACCTTTTTCCAATCTTCCAGAGTCCATTCCTTATACTTGTTGAGAAAATGCAAACGGGCTTTAATATGCCGTCGACGTAAAGCTGGCTTATGTACACGCCTCTTTGCTGTCAATCCTAACTCCTTGAGCCGTCGTCTAACGGTGGTCTCAGAAACAGCCGCTGGTATGAGCTGGTTGGCTCTGACGGTGGCCTCAACTGCAGACTTGAGTGTACCTCGTTTCATGTTCACCTTAAGATACTGCATGATACCTCTGGGTACTTTCCTTGGTCGACCGCCTTTATTGACTGGCATGTACTCCTTATTATGTGCATAGATCCTGGTGGCCGTCGCTATTGATATACCAACACTAGCAGCAGTTTCTCTAGTAGACATGCCTCCCATCATTAACCTCCTGGCTTCGTTGACTTTCCTTTGTGGAGTGGGTCTCATATTCTGTGAAGGTATAGTTAAGAGAGAGTTAAGCAAGTGTTCATAAAGGAAAGAGAGAAAAGTCCTTTTTTTACTGGCATTAAATGACGTCCAAAAGTTGTCATGGGCAACATTTTAGACCACATGTGAAACTGATTCAATGACCTGCATGAACAAAAAAGTCATTAGCTATTCAAATGAGACAAGCTAATGTCACAACGCATCACTATGTCGTAGAAGAAGACGGGAGCTTTATTAAACCAAAGTATGAGTGGTGTATGCATATACGGTTTCTAGGAATGAAAAAAAGAAATGCACATGGGAATGAATTATTGAATCAGTTTTGCATGATAGTGTATGTCCAAAATGATCCGAGAGCTTGAAAAGCATCCCAAGGCAGTAGAATGGTAATTCTCAGTCACTTTCAATAATGCTAGCGCATCTAGTAATGAGTTATCTCCAACGCTTCTCTTAAAAAAAATAAAAATAAATAAAAATAAAAAACATTAGGTCGCTCAAGGATGGCTTATACCATGTGCCATGCCTTGGACACATCATTAATCTGGCAGTTCAGGCGATTTTGGGCCCAAGTGGTTTGAATGACTTGGCTCCTGAAAATGACAGTCTCTACGTGAACAACAATGAGTGTGAGGATGCGGTTGGGTTAACGCTTGTAACGCTGAGTACATTACAGAAACTCAGAAAAGGCATTGTTAAGATCAGGTCAGTATTACTATATAATCTTGACTGCAAATATAAACTTGAATCATAAAACTTAACTATAAAATACCTTTTATATCGACTTATACATAGAGCTTCGCCACAAAGAATTGACAAGTTTGGTCAGGTCTGCGCTATCCTGAAATGCCCAAACCTTGAACTGAAAAGGGATAACTGCACACGTTGGAACTCTACTTTCATCATGGTGGATAGGGCAATAACGTTAAGGCTAGCCTACCAGAGCATGTGCCAGAACGAACCGTTTTTATCGGCCTTCTCCCTGAAAGACGAAGAATGGGGATACCTGAAGAAGCTCCATATTTTGCTTAGCCAGTTTAATGATATCACAGCGACGGTGTCTTCTAGCCTGGGATACCCGACAATCAACAGAGCCATGTCTGCTTACAACAACATGATCGACCACCTAGAAGATTATATTGAAAAAGAAGAGGATCCTCCACTAAAAAACGCAGCAGGTCAAGGGTTAAAGAAGCTTTTGCGTTATTATTCTAAAACTGATTCCTCAGCGGTCTATGCCGTCGCCACTGCTATGGACCCGAGGATGCGGTTTGACTGGTGGGAAGCTAACGAATGGGGTGAATATATTCAAAGCAGCCAAGACATGGTAACGAAGGTCTGGGAAGATGAATATAAGGGCAAAGAAGGCCCAAGTCAGCTTCCAGCTGAAGAAGAAGTGGAGATGAGACGCTATGATATCAAGAAAAAAGGTGGAGAGCTTGAATTATACGTTCGAGAAGGAAGTTCTCTAGTTGCTAGTAAACATGAGCCTCCAGAGTTAGTGTACTGGCGATCACAAAAGGAGCGCTTGCCCAATTTGGCGAATATGGCAAAGGACTATCTTGCAGTCCCTGTGACATCAACCCCGGCAGAAAGATGCTTTTCGCAAGCCAAGTTCTTCCTGTCACCTGAAAGAAATAGCCTTAGCCCTACGACGATCCAGCGCTTGGTCATCCTGGACTCTTGGATGAATGTTCTCCCATAAATTAGTTGCTATAGTTCTGTATACATTCGTTATAAGTGATAAGTCAAAATTTAAATATAATTCCAACATTTGAACGTTAGTCGAATGTACCGTGGCGCATCAAATTGTGTAAGCCCATTCTAACCTGTCAAGTTTTTTATTCAAAAAGCCGATATAGTCGTATTAAATAGTGCATAGATACATTCGATGCGCTTAAAAAATCGGTTCGATACATTCGGTAAACGGTTTCGATACATTCGATGCATTCGATATAATCATACGACCCATGCTACACATTAGGGGTATCATTCAACACATTCGATTCATTCGATTCGATACAGGAATGGAGCATTCAATTTCGGTACAAACTTACCCTGAGCCGAAACCGAATCGAATGCATTCAATCCCATTCAATTTCGGTTGTATCGAATCGATTAGGAGCACTGCCTGAAATTATTGATGATGAAGAGGAATACGAGGTCGAAGCTATTTTAGACCATCGATTCAGTAGCAATCGCCAGGAGTTCCTCATTAAACGGAAAGGCTACCCTAGAGAGGACTCCACTTGGCAGCCAGAGAGCACCCTTACAAACTGCACTAGGGTGCTGAAAAAATACAAGAAAACACATGGACTATAATTTTTTTTTTAAAATGGGAAGGTGTGACAGTATATAGCCTTAAGCCTATAAAAAGGCTTGTTTTAATAATTATAATAAAATCATCTTTTGTCTCTCTTAATTATTACAGATGCTGAAAGCAAATTGCAATTAAATGCTAATTAGGCCACTGATGGCGATGACGATGAGACTCCATGGAGGTGAGACAAATGAGAATGAGAAACGGTGGTGGCAGGGAAGATCATAAAGAAGAAGAAGGAGAATGAGGAATGAATGTTGAAAAATGCAATTTATTGCATCAGTTTTGGCACGCACTATAGTTGGACATCAAAGTTTTGACCCGTTCCACATCTACCCCTTCGCAGCTCAAACCCTTATTTCCAAGCTCTTCATGAAGTAGTCTTACTAGTTCTTCAAGGTTTGCAGGAATAGGGACAGGAATCGGAACTAGAGTAGGGGTTAAAGTTGCTGTTGTTGCATCAATAGGAGTAGCAACTGAGGTGTAACCGGTGGAAGTAAGCGGGGACGAGGCCATGGTAAACTTTTTCACTATTGTAGAGAAAAGTACTGGAATATTGAATATCGCTTTTTTTTTTTTTTTTTTTTTTTTTTTTTTGGCGCTGGTTGCTTGGATTTATATGTCACCTGTTAATATAAACAAAGCAGAGCGTAATGGCTGGTGTCATCCATCAGTGAAGCGTCAGACGGCTATCAAGGTACACGGCGGAGGCATTCGAATGGCAGAAATGAACAATGGCAAAGCACCAATTAAATACCTCTTTTTCAGCCTCCCCACCCTTGACCCAAATTCACTTTTAACCACCCAGCTATTTTCCTTGGAAATGGAGAAGGAAAACGGAGCCAAAAAGTCAAGCAAAGTGATGCATCTCAAACTATTAATCTTTCCACCAAGAATCACGAATTTGACACGCAATTAATAAAGCATAAGGACAAATATAATAATCATTCTTTCAATGCAGTATTGAAAAAATATCTTTCTCGCTGTCTTAACTACATATTTTATATATTGGCTATAATTCTAGAAAAATAGGTTGAGAGTTAAAGTTGGGATCACAGACATTGACGGGACAAAAGATCAATATTAATAAAGAGGCATTGTCAATAACCCTTCCTTTTCAAGATCTCAAGATAAAAGTGAAATCGACAGTTAATGATATCAAATACATTTCAGTCCGTCTTTGACAAAAAGGATTCTTCGTCCTTAATGTCAATGTCAAAGTAAATTCATAGAGCCCATTTAATTCAATCAAGTAAAAAAAAAAAAATACCAACTTCTATCCAAACAATATGACTATGACCCAACGTGAAGACAAGTCTACCAAGGGTAAAAGACTACCAATGATGCAGAGAATAGCAGAGTTCAATATACTACTCAACAGAAGCAAGAGATCATCAAAAATTTCGGTAAAGAGAAAAAGCATAATCCCACACATTCTGATTCCATAGAATAATAGAATAAAAAATAAAAATAAAAATAAAAACAAAAATAAAAACAAAAATAAAAATAAAATAAAAATAAAAATAAAGTACTGCCGATAGGCCAAGAAGAACCCATTGGGCGAGAGCAAGCAAAAGAGGTGGGCCATTCTGCAACCAAGGAAAGTGTCCAAATTGGCAATCAAACGCTGGAGGCTATCGAGGATGTCATTAAGGATTAGATGAAGGGGTGCTTAAAAATCGGTATGAAGTATTAACTTGTTGGGTGACTCTGATTCCTTTTTCTCACGCACACTGATAACAATACTTCTCTTCCCCTTTCACCTTCAGGCAAACCTTTTACTGACGCACGTATCAAAAGAACAGCGATTGTTACGTATAGTGAATCTACATTGCTCTATCATCAAGACCTACCAAAGATTTCAAGTTCTCGAATGGTGGTTGCTTAATTTCAAGAGCAGGTACTCTCTCGGGCAATGCATTGGTCTTTGAGAGAGTGGGAAATGTTGACATGGAAGAGCTTCATAAATATCATCCAAGGCAAAATGTGCTGAGCTGTTCTCGCATACCTTTCACATGGAAGAAATAAGTCTCTATCTTAAGACAGTGGTAAGCAAGACAATATCCAATGGTCGAGTAAAAGGACGAAAGGTTATGAGAACTGATTGCGTAACAATGCTCTTCTGCAGCAATACAACGGATTCTGATAAAGGAAATCGTTTATTCTGGCTACGTAACCAACATTTCTTGTTCTTATTTTTACCCATCACAGCCAGTACCGATCTAGGACACTGACAGTCGACATGACCAAGGATATGGACACCGTCTTTGGGCCAACAGATTATATGACCACAGAGTTAGTCAGTAGTTGGTTCACCAAACTTGAGATACCAAACTCAACGGCTATCATGCAACCATTCGGTGCTGAAAATATCCGATGTTCAAGGTTGCTAAGGTCGGCCAAAGTACCTCTCAATTTATCTTATCAAAATGATTATTCCTCAGGTTCCTCCTGTTACTAAGCCTTCGTCACTGCAGGGGTGGAGAAAGGTGAACTGTACGTCAGATCTAATGAAGCAAGGAAGAAGCAATCTGAAAAGAAAAGAAGATGGCAATCATCGTAGTTTCTCTAATCGTATCTTTGTCAAATGAGAATTATTGATTGGAGAAAAAGTGTGTGTGTGTGTGTGCAAGGAGAAATGGAGGATAGGGTGTATCAAATGAGTGTCACAGTACAGAGGTTCTTTTTTTCTTTTTCTTTTAATTCTATACAAAATGTTTACTGTAATTTGTCTTCATTGGTATTATTTTTATACTTTTCTCATTCCTCAAGGAGACGAGTAGGTGTCCAGCATCGACATCATCTCCTCAGGGATCAACGGTACAAACACTCGCTCGACTCCATTCTCGCGTTCCGCCATATTCTCAGGAATCTTGAGCGGTAGCCATTTCTTACTATTCCTAGTCTCTGACAACAACAATGCTTCTTCTTCTTGCTCACGCTGACGCTGCTTCGCCCTTGCTTTCTCTACCTCGGTCAACGAAGTGGCAATTGGGACTGAAGTGAGTCCTAAACTCGTCCGAGACTTGGCATGGCCTCCTTGCTTCAATTCGCCTTCCTCAGTGGATGCCCCACCATTACTATCGTTCTGTTGTGGTGGCTCTATAAATGAAATCATCGTCAACGGTCGCTCTCGTTTCCGGTCCATCATCTGTCTCCGGACCATCCTCTCTGTATCCGCTGCCACCTGTAACACATATTGAGTAATTTCTTCACTCAACCTCGGTTCATTAACCTCAAATCGGTATGCGTTCACTACACGTTTCACCTGGATAGGATTCAACAAGTCAAGCTTCTTGAGTGTATCGATCCAAGTGGGGAAATCCTCTTGCAATGACAACACTTGTAGTAGCTGTAATAATTGAATCAACGGCGCAAATTGTTCCTCTACCAGCTTGGTAGGTAGGTGGTTTACACGTATCCAATCCTCCAAGATCGACAGATTCAGGCGAGTTTGAAGTGCTTTTGACCTTGATAACATCTTCTTGTTAGCCATCATTCGATTGAACACTTCACACGAGACATAGTGTAATATCTGTGCAACAATGTAGTG
Source organism: Lobosporangium transversale (assembly GCF_002105155.1). Taxonomy (NCBI): domain Eukaryota; kingdom Fungi; phylum Mortierellomycota; class Mortierellomycetes; order Mortierellales; family Mortierellaceae; genus Lobosporangium; species Lobosporangium transversale. The sequence continues at coordinate 601,899 of NW_019029000.1, read as the reverse complement.
AATAATGTCTGGATGGACATCATATGTCTGCATCACAAACAGGAGGGACGATAACATGGTTGTAATAGTCCTGGGTGAGATGCGGCGCTGTCTGGGTGAGGGAGGTCGAGTAGCGGCTGATAATGGAACTTTTGTTTGTGATGATGTTCTGCCCAGTGGTCGTGGATTCATTGAGGGTGAAGTCGAACTTGAATTGGCACTAGATGTTGTTGTTGTACTCGATCCGTTTGGGATTGTTGGTGTTGATCCCGCAGTGGGTGATAATGATGAGCTTATCCGCTTACTTATAGTGTTGTTGTTGCTGTTGCTCTTGCCCGTCGCTTTGCCTATGCTACCCCTCCATAAGAAAGCCCAATCTGATTGAAACTTGACTTCCTCCAACCCCTGGATCGTATCATGGTCCAACATGGCGGGCTCAAGAATTTTCTCGATGCGTCGTTCTGCATCCAAAACAATCATTTGGACCATATCCAGTATCATGGCCTCAATCTTCAGTTGGTAAAAATCTGTCACCTGACTGAGCCCAGGATCTTTGCGGAAGAAATGCAACAGAACGCTAGTATTGGAAATCCAGTATGCTGTCAGTGTCATATCTTCTGGCTTGCTCTGCAACAAGAAAGAATGATCAAAAGGAGTTATAGCCATGGAGACGTTGATAGCAAAAAAAAAAAAAAAAAAAAAAAAAAAAAGAGATCAGATGAACCATACTGTTAGAAACGACTGATCTGCGCAAGCTTTTACCGTTTACAAGCAAAGCAACATGTATTTAACGTAGTCGTAAAAATGAATTTACCCTTGTAACCGAATGGATGGCTGGCAAGGCTGCTTCCAGCAACTCGTCCAACAGTTCTGGAGAGCTGAAGTAATGTGCAAATCTTGCTGCTAGGAACAAAACATAGGCTGGTACGGGCTTGTGAGATCTAGAACGACTTGGTTCCATGTTTGTGATGATCGTATCAATGATGTGCTTGATGTCTTTGTTCGAAAACACAAACATCTGATCCGGTAGACAGTTTTCCCAGTCAAATTCGCCTTCATCATCCAACTGTGGCTATTGTTGTGATGTGATATGAATGAGGTCAGTCTTTGCAAAAAAAAAAAAAAAAAAAAAAGGAGTGCAGCTTCTACCCATGTGCGCATTATTTTTCATCTAAACATGCAAAATATGCTCATCTGCTTCCTTTCTTTACCCCTCATAGAATTTTGTAACCCTCACTAAGCCCTTTTTTCAAAAATAGCTTTTTTTTTCTCTGCAGAAAAGTTCCCCCTTTTTTGTAACCGCTCTCCTTGACAATCGAAACAGTAAGAACAGTAAGGCCGAACTTCAAAAAGAGAAATGCCGAATTAACCAAATAAACAAAAACATGGAGCACAAGGCATGTCAAAGAAACATGATCCAAACAACCTGACACCGCCCAATGTTGCACAACCGCAGAGTCAAAGAAGGAAAAAAAAAAAAAAAAAAAAAAAAAAATAGACAAGAAACGAACCTGGTCAGCCAAAGATAGATCTGCCATATCAACTTCAAACGCACTAGCGCTTTCCATCGCCATGCGATAACGTCGCTCGTTTTCAGCCATGATCTCTTCAAAACCCTCGATGCCACTCTGGTAGAAGAGATCATCGCCCAAAGACGAAAGGGTGGTTCTGAACATTGATCCATTACTTGAGACACTGTCGCGTCGGCTAGGCTCCTGGAAGATTTGTACAATTTTGGTGTTATCGTTAGGATCGTGGCGCAGGAAATCAACAATTGTATGTCCTTTCGCCGTCTGTGCAGAGGTGGATGCGCCCATCTCTAACAGCAGTCGTATAATGTTCTCGTGCTTATTGTTTGTGGCCCAGACAAGAGCTGTCCATCCAAACTTGTCACGCGCATCGACTTTAGCTCCGGCCTCCAATAGCATAAACGCAATTTCTGTATGGCCAAAGCATGCGGCATAGATCAAGGGGGTAGTGCCATCTTCGTCTTGAGCCTCGATATCAATCCAGTCCCGAAAGTTGTCGAGCATGTCGGCAATCCTGTTCATGTCTCCGTTTGAAGCAGCTCGTGAAAATAATTTGGACATTTTGATTTTTTTGTCCTTGTCTGGGATGGAGCGCTCTACGATCCCTCGCGGATCGTCTAACTGCTCTCTGTCAAAATCTAGTCCAAGGGCGGAGCTAGTTGTGGTTGTAATCTGGATGGACTGGCCTTTGGTCAGCATCTCAAACTCATGGTCCAACCGGGCCAACGTATCAGCTTCGGTTCGATCTCCAACAAAGCCTGCTGCGCCGTCTGGTGATGACAATGATGGGGGATTTGCTGCTGTGGGGTTGATGGCTGATGCCAAGTCAGTGACGCTATCCTCTTTGTCACTATCGGACCGCTTAAAATATATTTTTTTGGTCAAGTCTTCCTGATCATATGAATTAGAAGCCCAAGGGTCGAGTTGCTCATCTTTTGGGATAGCCAACAGAGGGCTATCAGAGCCTACTACTGTTACGGTTGTAGATGCATCTGTCATGGACGTCGTTTCCATTATTGTTGTTGATGATTTATTTAGAGTAGAGAACTTTTCAATGGAATGGGGTTCTGTCGCCTCTGTGACGACAGAGTAGAGTGATTCAGAGCCGGATGTACTACGGCGGTGGTGGTCTTTATGGTGGTACATCTCGTCATCATCATCGCCAAATGCAGTAGTGGCGACAGAGTCAGCAGAGATGTGAGAGAGGTGCCTGTCCTTGATCGAGTCTCTGACCATGGTGTCGCGGTCAAACTCTGAAGAAGAAACGACAGTCTCAGTATCGTCAGATTGCATGCTATAAATGTGATCGTTATAATATGAAGTAGTTTTGTTTAGAGAAAATGAATTGATGTCAATGATATCTCCGTTGTTCACTAGCATACTGAAAAGGGGAAAGAGAGAAAAAAAGCAATGATGAAGAGAGGTTGTGTGTAGAAAAGTTGATTTTTTATGAAAAGAAAGACAATAAGAGAAGCACTGTGTAAACTCTAGTCATTAAGAAACAGAACGGAAAGGGGGAAAGAGAGAGAAAGAGAGAGAGAGAATTGCAGGATAGGAAGATGAAAAGAAAGTGAACGTGAAAGTGAACGTGAAGATGTAGGAGAGAGAGAGGCTATGTGCGTTTTTAGAGAAAAAGGAATGTGGCGAGAGAAATATATTTGTTGCTGCAGATGCTAATGTGGCTATGACGAAGAAATGGTTATCGATGAATGAAATGAATGAATGAATAAATAAATGAACAAAATGGATTGGACTTTTTTTTTACAGTGCAGTTCAGTTCAGTTCAGTGCCTGTGTTCAAAATGACACAGCGCAACAAGACACAAACAACGCACAGTTCACACTTGTTTTGCAGTGCAGAAAGTAATTGTGTATGTATGATTGTGATGATAGTGTGATTATGATTACATGTGCTACTTGTATTATTGAATGCAGGATAAATTGTTTCTGCACTGTCGAGAAACAAAGCCAGGGGAAGGAGCATGCCTCGGAAAGAACAAGATGACCAACCAAAAAAACCAAACATAAAATATACCGATGAACAATGAATAATAAAATAAATTAAAACGGTATGAAGCCATGTACTTGCATGGGATGATTGACAAGAACATAAGGAAGAGAGGAAAAAGAAGGATATCAGATACAGAAAAAAGAGAATGGATTGTTCCCATACCTGGAGGATAAGAAAGGAATGTGGTTGTTTGAACTTTTTGTGTCTCTGCTTGTGAATGTGCTTAATATCTTTAGGGTATCTGAAAGTGTTGCCGAGTGGGTGGAAGGTGTAATGCTAAAGGGTATTGCAAGAATACAATGAGATGAAAAGCAATTGAGATTGTGATGTGTCAAAAAAAAAAAAAAAAAAAAAAAATTGATGAGATGCGTAGATGGAGAGAAGAGGAAAAAAAAAAAAAGAAAAAGAAAATAGAATAGAGCAGAGTAGGGAAAGAGAGAAAGATAAAAAAAAGCATTCACATTGACCAGAAAGACCCATGCGACGCTTTTATGATTGAACTGTTGGAAAGAGAATAGTCAAATTATCACACCCACACCACATGCCACATCCAACATGAAGAAAATGCCCATCCCAAACACATTAACACAGAAACACAAAATAAAGTGCAATTGCATTTATTCCATCATTATCATCAACACTTTAAAATGTGCTTGTGTGATCAATCTTGGAATATCATTTCTATCAATCTATCTCTTCTTCTCTTTCTCTTTCTCTCTTTTCTCGCCTTTCTAACGATTGGAATGCGCTGAATAATGAATGCTCCTCGGTATTTTATGTTATCATATATTGTCATAAACTATGGTCGACAAACCGTTATTGCTTTATTACTTCATGCGATTACGTTTCAATATTGGATGGTAGATGTTGTGTGTGGTGGTAAAGTGTGGATGCATGGATACAATCCAGCAACTAATAAACACTCCAACCATTGCCCTGGGTCTTCTCCTCCCCCAGAAAAGTAACCTTCTCGCTCTCCCTCTCCTCTCCTTTTCGCATACTCACCACATTTATTTTTGCACTCTTGTCTTCATCCAGAATAAGTATGTATTCAACAGCGAACAGAGTCAAGGAGACAATAAGAATAAATTGACCAACTATTTGCTCTATTTTTTTTTTTTTTTTTTTTTTTTTTTTTTTTTGCTGTTCATTACTTCTTCTACCAAATGGATTAGGGCTCACCAACACGATCAGGGTCACTCTCAAAATAAGAAAATCTCTTATGAATGGTGTGCATCAATTATGTATAACGCTGGTAATATATTTTATTAGGTCTTGTTCATAACTTTTATTGTGGAGAAAGGGAGGGAGGTGCTCCAAGGATATGATGGATTGTCCGCTTTTTTTTTTTTTAAAAAAAAAAAAATAAAAGTTATATTTTTATAAATATATACATGTTTGTTCATGAATATTTGTCCTCACGAGTAAAACTGGCATCTTTATATATAAACCATTGCTCAAAAATATACGGAGAAAAAGGAATCTTTGCCTCTCGAGCAGTCTATTCACTCACTTTTTCTTTACCCAGGTGCTCTCCATCTTTTGTTTGAATGTTTTTGATTCAGTGGCCATATGAACGTCTATAAATCTATACAGGCGACATTTGTGCAGATTGCGCACCTTTCTTTTCGTCTTCAGTCTTTCGTTGAGATAGCTTTTTCAGAATTGCATGGCCAAGACAAGGGAAAGAATCCAAGTGCATGTATTTACCGAAAGCAAACACTATTAGGATTATCGGCCAAGATCGGACAATAACAAAAACAAAGAAAAAAGTAAAGATTAAGGGCCGAGTCGAAGCAAAGAGGGCAAAGCGCTGTTTCGGCTTTGAGGTCTGTACGACATGCTTGAGACATGCCAATAATTAGTTTGTTGGGTCGGATAATTGGTCATTAAAACATTCGAAGCTGTGTGCCTGTCCGTGCCCATGTGTTTGACCTTTGAATGTGTATTACATGGCATGTATTGTGGGAGGGAAAGAGTGTCAATCACATAATCAGATGCATTGTTTTTGATATTTACTTATTATCCAAGCAGGTATCTTCTCCTTTTCTTTAGACCCTACTGACAACCAGATCCTCAATTACATAATAGCCATAATAACCTCCACACTGAACACAGGCAGTGATCAATTGTCCATCACTCATCAATTCCATAAAACACCCAACGTGATTGTCACGTGCCATTCGCTTCATGGAGCAGTAGGGACCGATCAAACTTTGTGGAGTGAGTGACACACCCGCTTTTAAACGCATAGTGTTTGTGTATGTGTATGTACATGAAAGAGAACACCCGGCAGCGACAAAGATTCTACTTCAGGCAGAATCTCAAAAGTTCTGTCTCTTAATCGTGCGATTACTGCTCAAAACATTCACCTCAATTCTTTTTTAATCTTGTCATTCCATCTTGTCACTGTTTCTCCCATTTCCTTTTTTCCTATCAAGAAACAGCATTTACACATTTACGCATTTACACATTTACATAAACCCTCAGCACATCATGTCTCGAGAGATCTCTGCGCTCTCCACCATAATTGATTCACTTGGCCCACCAAGAAAGATAAAATCCCGCGCTCCAAAGTATCGTCGTGCTTCTGTCGCAATCATCATTCGCATTCGACCGGATCACAACCGCTATGCACAATACAGTACCTTTCGACAACCGCAGCAGTCAAATGAAGAGCCAAGCAGGCAACAACTTCGACCAATCCAGGCCATTGAAAACCCAGAGTCTGTGGACGAGTTCTTCAGCCAGGATTGGGTCCGGACGGGTATCCCTGAAGTCCTGTTTATTGAGCGTGCCACCCGAAAGACAGATCGGTGGAGTGGTCATGTCGCTCTACCAGGAGGAAAGCGTGAGGAAGGCGACGAAGATGATCAGGAGACAGCAGCAAGAGAAACAATGGAGGAAATTGGTTTGGATCTCTCAGATCTAGCTCAGTTTCGATGTCTAGGGGCTCTTGATGATCGGGAGCTTTGGACATCGTTCGGACGGGTTTTTTTAATGGTGCTCTCTCCTTTTGGTAATATGATCCTGTCCACTGGATTCTTGATCCGTGAACTGAGCTTTTATTTTTTTATTTTTTGGGTGTGCAGCTCTCATTTTAACTCTCCCAACCGAGACGACTCGGAACTAGAAGAGTTTTTTTCTGTTTCTAATCATGATTCCTTATTGATCGGGCTGACACATGAAAAATGATCAGACCATGCACGTCTAACCGAATACTACATCCTCTTTCTCTTTTCATAAACTATTATTCATAGTGTATATTCAACTCTCACCATCAACACCACCATTGAAGCCACAACCAGATGAGGTCGCTTCAGTTCACTGGCAGCCCCTTTCGCTGTTCCTGGACCGTCTGGAAAGACCACTATGGACACCCATGACTATTAATCTTTCTAGCAAACTGACCCCTCGTCTCTCACGGACTTTTCTTCGTGGGTTGTTCGGTACTATGTCTTTACACTCGATTGAGATGCCTTATAAACCCGAGTTTGTGGTCAGGGCATCTTACTATGGGCAGGAGAGGAACAATCAATCTGGAACAATAGAATCTTCAGCCTCGACACCTTCCTCAACGTCCAGTTCCATGGTGATTGACTATGAGCCGGAATGGGATCCAGATCATAGGCCGCTCAAACTTTGGGGATTGACATTACAAATGATGGCTGATTTACTAGAATTGAAGGACGGACCTATTCAACGGGATATTCCTCAAAAGGTTTGGGATTCTAAACGTATGAGACGACGATTGGATGCAGGTTTCCTTCCGAGGTTTTCACAAATAGATATGCATATCTGGGTTAGAGCTTTGCTCAAGTTTCATTCGTGGCAAGGTACAGAAAAGTAAGTAAAGCAAAAGAAAGAATAGATATGATATTGTGTCTGATAAATATATGGCATCTCTCTCATCCTTGTATAATCTTTCGTTCTCATATTCTTGTTCATTGCACGTTTGTAGGAAAAAAGCTACTCAGTCCAACAGAGTGGGATCGTGGGAAAGCTACTATCGGTTGGTCAAGCAAGCGTTCTTGTTTGTGATTTTAGGTCGTGTGGTGGCACTTGCAGTACTAGTGAAGCTTTTAAAGGCTCCGCTTTTGAGAGCTATTCAGGGACCTTCGGCTCCGGCAAGACGTTAACGAACACTTCATTCACTTCCCAGACTATCTTTTCCTCCCCTTCTTTAGCCGTAATAAAGATTATAGAAACACAATATGTATTCAACCTCGCTTGCACTACTCTTTTTCCAAAGTACTATGGCCCTAGATCTGAACATAGTACAGCAATAAAAGCTTTTCTTTCTGCATTCCGTATCCCCTTCGTCATGGCTATATTTTTGAAACCATTTGCAGTATTTTCTTTAGCTTAACATAAGATCCTTAACTTTCTTTCTTCATCTATACCTTTCTTCCATATTTGCACTCGCCACTGATCTCAATATTTACGATAGATCTCCTAACATAAAATGATCGCATCCATGCTTTCTCTTTGGAGGATTCCTATTTGAAATGAATGCTTTTTTTCATTTTCCATAATCCCCAAAAGCGCTTTTAATTCGATGCTATCATGAACCTGAAAAAGAGTACCAAGGCTTTGCTAAGAACCATGGTAGGCCCCTTTAGTGTAGTTTCCCTTACGTCCTCTTATTTGTCCAAAGACCCGCAGTCATCACCTTCAACAACGGGTTAATTATTACAGAAGCCTAACAGCAATAATTATCTTTTATAGTTGAGATAAGGAGTGCTATACACGCAACAAGGGACATATCCTGACCTACCGAAGCTTTACAGCTTTAGGAGTGGCTGGACCGTACTTTCAGGGATAGATGAGATCGCTAGTAAGACCATGAAGGATCCTAGCCCTCAAACGAAGGTCGATACTCCTTTATGGGCTGGTCTATATCTAATGGTGTTTCCTTTCGTTTATACGGGTTACTCTATCATTTCTACTGTTGCTCGTACGAGGTTTGTCGTAATAGTGTAGACTCTTTAGGGATGTAGTAGCCCAATATAGGGAGCTGGAGGAGGATTATTTAATGGAGCAATATCACAAATCGACGCGTTGGATCTCTCACGTGACGTAAATTAACGCGAACTTGAATTGCAACATCTCGGAATCCAAGAGTTTTGATCTTGATCTGACTGGGGACTAGATTCCACTCTCCTGACAAGCTCTCACCCTTCCTCCTTTCTTTGTCTTGCCGCTATGAATTCAATTGCAACTGTGCTGCGTCAACCAGCCCTGTCAAGGACACTTGGACGTCAAGCCCCTGCTGCTGTCAAGACATCCACATCCTTTGTGTGTAGTCCCACCACAGCTGTTCGCCATTACGCCACAGTTCGCAAGGAGCACACAGCAACCTCAAAGACGATCAACTTTATCCTTGGTACTAGTATTATAGCTGTCGGCGTTGTTGGCTTGTCCTATGGACTCGATTCACGGGCATCGATCCACAAATACGTGACCATTCCTCTTCTTCACTGGACTATGGACCCAGAAACGGCTCACAAGTTTGCCATCAAGACTCTCAAGATGGGTCTCTCCCCATGGGATACACAACAAGATGACCCTTCATTGGAAGTCAAGGTGAAGAAAAAGAAACAGAGATAACGATCACACGAATATATGGGCTTTCATTTTGCAATTGAAATGGACAGAAAAAAAAAATGTAGCTAACACGAAATTTTATAACAATTTAGCTCTGGAACAAGACTTTTTCTAACCCTGTTGGAATGGCTGCAGGATTCGATAAGCACGCAGAGGCAATTGATGGGTTGTTTGACCTTGGATTCGGTTATGTTGAGATTGGCAGCGTCACCCCTGAACCCCAAGTATGTTTTATCAGCAGAAAACAATACGAAGGATTGAAAAACAACTTTTTTTTTTTTTTTTTTTTTTTTTTTTTTTGAAAACAAACCAAATTGACAATTCTGCCTTTGTGCATGAAATATTCTTTCAAATATATTATTAGCCTGGAAACCCTCAACCTCGTATGTTCCGTCTACCGGAGGATAAATGTGTGATCAACCGGTATGGATTCAATTCAGAGGGCCATAAAGTTGTGGAGTCTCGTCTTCGTCAGCGCATCAAACGTTTCTTGTACAAGCACGCTCGCGAGAACCAGGAGTTGACACAGGAGAAATTGAAGCATGGACACTCCTCTACCGAGTCATTGGTTGATCATCTTTCCACCAACCGATCACTTCGTGATGACAGGCTCTTGGCAGTCAATTTGGGTAAAAACAAGACTTCGACTCCAGACTCTGTAACTGACTATGTTGTTGGCGTGGAGCGCCTCGGTCCTTATGCAGATGTCCTCGTGGTCAATGTCTCGTCCCCCAATACACCAGGATTAAGATCATTGCAACGTAAAGGTATGCTGGAGGGTCTATTGCGCGAAGTGATCAATGCTCGTGACCGTTTGCAGTCATCTTACAAACCTCCATTGCTGGTCAAGATCGCACCGGATCTATCGGATGAGGAACTGGAGGATGTTTCGGAGGCAGCGTTGGCTACGAATGTAGATGGTATTATTATTTCCAACACCACAATCTCGAGACCCAAGACTCTGATCAGCAAGGAGAATGCTAAGGAAATTGGAGGATTATCAGGACCTGTAGTCAAGCCTTTGGCTTTGAGAGCTTTGCGCCAAGTGTATAAGCATACTGAAGGAAAGATTCCCTTAGTAGGCTGTGGTGGTATTTCGACTGGCGAGGATGCACTCGAATATGCAAGAGCAGGAGCCAGTATGGTGCAATTGTATAGCAGCATGTCTTATGAAGGACCAGGAATAGTTCGTGCAATTAAGGATGACATTGTAAAGAGATTGAACGGACGGAAATGGATGGATATCGTGGGTGAGGATGTTAAGAAGAGTAAATAAGTAGATGGAATGAAAAAAAAAAAAAAAAAAAAAAACGATAAAAGCATGTACCAAAATAAATAACAGCCATTCATAGAAATTAACAGAAAAAGACCAATTCGTTAATTATGCCTATATGCTCAGAAATCAAATCTCAACAATATATGGAGCATGTGGCTCCATGTTTTTGAATTACTAATTCAATTTACTCGTGCGATACGAATTTAATCATACAAGTAAAAGCTAATGTACAAGGAGGAGGAAATTGATGATAAATAAGGTGATATCCAATATGATAAAAACGCTCAACGGTTCGTAGAAAAGCAAAAGGCAAGGGTTATTCAAAATCCAAGGGCAGACATGATACCGTAGCCCATGGTGACGATGACAAGAGTAGCCAAGATAGAGAGAGGTACACCACTCTTCAAAAAGTCCATGGTCTTGAGATAGGGAAGACCCATTTCATCCTCCAAAGCAATAGCGTTCATATTAGGAAAGCCCGAAACAGGCAAGCCCATGGCTGCAGAACAAATCAGACCTGTGCCCATGACCAAGATTCGAGGATGAGGGTCCGCAAAAGACATGCCGACCTGTTGAACAATCGGCAAGATGATGACTGCTGCGACAGTATGAGAGACGAATGTGGCAAAGACCAATGTCAAGGCACCAAAGATCAGCAACACCACCCATTGTGACAGATCCGCGACCGCTTCCTGGATATAATGAGCAATGGTATCCAGCAGTCCCGAAGAATCAACAGCCTTCCCAAGTGCAATTCCACCCATGGCCAACATGATGACCGTCCACAAAAAGTTGTTGAAATCCTCCTTGTTCAGCAAACCAGTGCCAAAAAAGGCGACCAAAGGCAAGATTGCAATCACACCCATGTCACCCAACTGCTCCTGGAATGAATTCTCGATACACCACAGTATTATGGTCCCAATGGTAATAACACAAATGAACACTTGTGAGAATGTGATGCGGTCTTTTGTAGCGCGGACAGTAGGGATCGTAGGTGTGTTACGGTGTGGGCGCCAGAGGATAATTAACCATGCCCAGATGATCAGATCGATAACAAGGCACAGAGGGAGAGCTATGGCGAACCAGTTACCCCAGGAAGGCGAAGGTGTCATGTTTTGGATCGTGATAATGTTCTGAGGTGAAGAAATAGGCGAAGCCATACCACCAACATTCGATGCAAGAGCAATTCCCATGATCAGACAAGGGCCAAAAGCTGACTTGTGAGGGAGAGTACGTAAGATGGACTGGACCAAAGAAAAGCAAAGGACAGGAGCTGCGACATTACTGATAAACATGGAGGAGATTGTGGCGACAAGCATATTCGCAAGTAAGACCCACTTGGGGTCTGTCCCTGCTCTACTCAAAACTGTGCTTGCAATGGCCTTGGCAATTCCGTATTTCGAAAGTGCGGAAGCAATAGTAAAACCTCCGAGTAAGAGCATGATTGTTGGAGAGAACATGTAGCCAAAGACTACCTTTGCGGCAGCCGAGGTCGAGAGGGTAGCTTTGGTATTGGGATCACGCATAACCTGGCAGAGAATTGTCAGCAGAGGAACCAGAAGTGCAGTAGCAAACAAAGGCATGACTTCGGTTGCCCAAAAGAACGCGACTGTGATCAAGATTGCAAAGCAACGGTTCTGCTCTCGTGTATCAAAGACGGAGACTGACATCAGGACGGCAAAAATAACAATACCTATGATGCCAAGGAGGATGTGGCGAGCATCTGCGGCGGTGATGAAGTGGATAGGGTATCCGAATAGCATCCATGGTTCCCGTTCATTTGGATCAACAGCTCTGGCTCCTTCGGCCTTTCGTTCCTGGCTGACCGCCTCACGCCAGATAGTGTTACGTTCCCAGACGATATACTCACGCAAATGAGACCGGAGTTCCTTCGCAGCCTGGGCCATATTTCCGTTGGTGCAAGTAGAGGCATAGATAGCTTGGAGTCGTCTGATCTGACTATCCAGGCTCTGGCGCGACTCGGCTTGAAAGGGGGCCGCCAAATCAACTACAGTTGACATATATCGGGTCAAGGTAGTGCAATGGGCCAGTTTGTCATGCTTCTTGACAATTTTTTGGAAGCCCAGATAATTCAAGGCCACGTAGGATTTTAATTCAGAAAATTGCATGAAGTTGTCGATGACACGTCTGCGGAGAAGAGCCTCCGCAGTCAAGGGAGCGTAGACAGAGGGTCTCTGATTGGGATCCTCATACATTTGGGCACCTGTGACAATATCATGCACGAAGGAGCTTGAACGTCTGCCGCCGTGTAAGGGCCTATGTTGATGCTGCATCGTACTATGATTGTGAGAGGATGACTTGATCTCAGGAGTAAATGGAGTGTCGAGATTCTGATGACTTGAAGCAGGGCAAGATTCTAAAGTATGTGAAGATGATCCTTGACGGATATTATCGTTGCTATTGTTGTTAACGGAGGAAGTTGTTCTTGCTGCCAGGGGATGTAGTCGGTGCTCTCTCTCGCTCTTGGTGTGCTCCTCTTGCTCTTCGATAAGGCACTTACGTCTCCAGACAATGTCAGTCAAGTCGCCGGCGGAAGCTCGGTGGCTATGTGACTCGGGTTTGTACTCACTTCCATCCGCAATCGTGGACTCACCAGCAACCAATGCAGGGTATCCTTTTCCTCTTGGGCTCTCGAAATCAGCGCTTACTCCATGGTCCACCAAACCATCCTCCTCCCAACCCATCATCTCTTTCAGCTGAGACTTTTCTACATCCCCTAGCCGCTTTTCATCATCAACATTGGCCAAGATGCGGCGATTCATCTCTCCAGAGTCTATTTGGGTCCCATCATCTTCCCCTTCGCCTTGAGTAATACGTTCCTGCTTCTGCCTCAGCTCTTCCAACTGCCATTGACGGTCAATAGCGTCAAGCTCAGCAGACAATTCACGTTCTTTACGGATATAGAATGATGTAACTTTGACTAATTCCTTGGCCAATTCACGCTCAAAGACTGCACTATCAGGTGGAAAGATGTTACTGCCATTATGTAATTCTGCTTCCTGCGCAACATTCTCAACAGCAGTCTTCTTTTGATACTGATCGTCCTTCCGTCCTCCCCATAGATGGTGACCAATCTTTTGAGACGAGGATTTAGGATTGACACTACTGCTGATGCCGTGACCTTGTTCGATATCTTCTGATCTTGCATCAATGGTGGCCTGAACATTGTATTGCTCAATGGCATAAAGTATCTTCTTCAAATTCGAGTATGCAATGTATTCGCTAGCCCAGTCGGGGACTGTTAGATAAATCGGAAGTAAAATAAAACAAAATAGAAAATCATTAGCATTGAATGTTATCGATTCGTTGGACTCTTCCCTGAACATACAATACAGCCGGGAATAGGAACCAGAGAAAGGTAGGAGAACTTGGAGCATAAATAAATATAAATTTTACAAGATGGCGAGATATCCCCTCCTTTTCCCCAATATAGGCACGTCTGAGAGAAGGAAACTGACTACAAGTCTCGAAAGCGCCATGTCATATTAATAATTAAAGTGGCAGTAACAAAAGCAATAGTACGAACCAGAGGGTCAAGCTTGTCGCTCTTTTTGGTTAGCCCTTTTCAATTATAAGAGTTTTGTTAAGTAAACCATTTATATTTGAAAAGGGCTAACCAAAAAGAGCGACAAGCTTGACCCTCTGGTACGAACAAATCGGATAAAGAATAGCCAGGAAGACACTCTTCACAGTCTAAGACAAATGACGAAATAATCCTGTATGGCCTCTCATTGTAAAGAACACAGCATTTTTTTAAAAAAAAAAAAAAAAAAAAAAAAAAAAAAGTCGTGTGATGGTTACACCGAAATAAAGTAAAGATACCAAATGGAGGATAAATGAAGAATGTGATCTGGGCTGTTTGGATGATGGAGTGGGGTACATGTGGAATGAGATTCTCTGTGAAGTCAGATAGAACTAAAACAATCATACCAGCGTTAAACTGCAGACTATGGCTGAATTTGACCATGGAATGTGATTAAAAAGGTAAATTAAAATGAATGATGCTTGAAAGAATCAGAGGAAAAGAAAGAAAAAAAAAAAAAAAAAGCGTTGGATTTGTGATAATGGCGAAAAAAGAGCCGGAAGGTCTATTGTGATGTTATGGTATAAAATGGAATAAAATGAATGGTTGTTTAATAATATTATTTTTCGGTAAATAATAACAATAATAATAAAAAAAAAATAAAAAATAATAAAAAAAGGCGTAACAACAAAGGAAGAAAGAACAAGAACAACAGAAAACAGAAAAAAACAAAAGAGAGACAACAAAAACGAAAAAAAGAGTGTCCAAGGAAGAGTCGTTACTTATGGAATCCGAACAGGCAGAATTAGGACGTTATCAAAATCTAAACTGAGGCATGGCTTTGCTGTGAAGAGATGTGTAAAACTTGGCAGAGCGGAAATTCATTTTTGCGTTCATTCAAGCCATCATTCTTTCTTTTAGTGGCAGCACTGCATCTTTTGGGTCTGATTATATCCAAAATCGTTTTTCTGCCCGATCGGTCTTTGAAGATTGGGATCCATTGATCGAGGATTGTGTCTCCGCTCAACATGCTCTTGCCTGATTCAATCCCGTCCTTAGTCAATTTGGTATGGGGGCTACCAAAAAGGGAACCTAATAGGCTGATGGCTCGCGTGAGTAATACCCATTTGGTCAGCTCACCAAAAACCAAATCCATTTTTAGAAGAGTCTTATCCACCTGGTTTGGTCATCAGCAAAGGTCGCAAGACTTCTTTTCTCCTTTCTCTCCTTTTTTTCTTCCCTTGATCTGATGAATTGTTTATTTTTTGTTAGTCAGGAACAAAGAGTTTGCTCAAATTCACAGGTCCACAGGCTGATCTCACTATCCTCCTTAGCATATTTGCTAAAATTTACTCACGAGTCCTTGTCTTTACATGATAATGGTCATTCAATCCCTTAATCATTCACCTCTTACATCAAGATTTTTTTACAGCAATCGTCCTATTGTATTCTTTTTAGGCTCATTCAAGATGACTTGCGGTATTTTTTTTCTTTTTTTCTTTTTTTTTTTTTTTTTTACAATTACCCGGATATTAATGACACCGATGTACACTTTGTTCGGCGGCGAATGTAAATAAAAATAGGCTTTATAGCATTCTTACTGGATACCCAAGACTACTTTCTGACCAAGCGGGCCCACCTGGACTAATAACGTAGCATGATTAACCACTCCATGATTTTTTTTTTTTTTTTTAAAAGATTCTTTTATTTGTCCATGGACGACTCAACACCTAGCAAGACGATAGTAAACCACGAAGAAGAAAAGTCTTCTGCATGTAATAATACGATCTAGAATTGGAGACAATGTACTTTTTTTACAAAGCACCAGATGTATACTCTAGTTCTCTTCTAGATTCAATCCCAACTTGTGATTCTCACTACCAACATGATTAATAAATACAAATTTTGACAGGTGATGATTCCAATTGAAACAAAAGGCCTTCAATTACAAGGAGGCCTTGATGTATGTGTTCGCTAAATAGGTGTCATAAAAGAGTTTGTAAAGCTCCTCCGCTTCCTTTGGTCAGCAATTGATTCATTTTTTAAGTATTTATATATACATGTAACACGTTGAAGGCCGGAGGTCAATTATATACTTTGTCTGTTGGAGGCGGCGACCAAACAAAACGGATACTACATGTATGTAGATATAATTGTTGCAAGATGTTTGCGTTCATCTGCTCTATCTACTAAAGTATTAGCAAACGATAACTACACCGCACTGATTACCAGATATCCTCAGTCAATAGGACACCTTGACTTTCGACATGGCTAATAACTGCCTAATTTGCAGAGCTCTTTAAAAATGGAGAGCTGTTTCTCGAGGATGGTAATGTCCCTACTAGAACATGTCTCTTTGTATAACATTGGGTGAAGAAGTTAATGGCGTAATATGCATGTTGTACCTTTGCATTCCAGCACCTTGCTGAAGTGGAGAGTGCCCAGTCAGGTGGTGAAAGAGAGACACAACAGGAGGAAGGACAGAGTGTTAGCGCATTAATGCATGCAAGCGTGTGCCGTGGACCTTCTGCTTCTGAGAATTGTCTAACGTACAGACGCGTGTGGTGCATCAGACTTTATTTTATACGTATGGATCTAGACTACAGACATATTCTCGTCTGCATGCACTGTGTGAGTAATTGAGTGGACCATATTGTAATAACATACTTCATAAACAATCGTTCATTTCTTTCATTCACAATCACTCCATCTAAATAAATTAAATTGAAGTACTGCAATCATGGCCAGGGGACGTTTTATCCTATTGGAAGGATGCGATCGCGCAGGGAAATCAACCCAATGTGCCATGCTGGTGGCAGCATTGAAAGAGCGTGGCCATTCCGTAGAATTATGCAAGTTTCCAGGTAATGAGCGTGAGAATTATGAGAACCATCACGCGTTTGGTAGTAGATAATCTGACAATTAAATCCATCATGGTTATTCTATTGGTCTTCATTGATAGATAGAACAACTACCATTGGGAAAATGATTCATGCATATCTAACAAATACGGAGGAATTGGATGACAGGGCTATTCACCTCCTCTTTTCTGCAAATCGCTGGGAAGCAATGTATGGTTGCTTAATCAACATCATAAGACACTTTTCAGCCCATGGAATCTAGAAAGCCCACCATGAATGCCCTCTTTTTCTTCTATTGATCAATCAATCTTTACTCTACTATATTTTTAATATCTCTTGACGAAAATAAGGCAAACAATCAAGCGCAAACTTTTGGCTGGCACTCATCTTGTTGTAGATCGATATGCATACTCTGGAGTTGCATTTTCTGCAGCAAAGGTATTATCATTACCATATCTTAATGAACTCATCGATTTCTTATAATGTGTAAATATATTTGCTCGACCTATTAATAAATATATATTTGTATAAAAAGGGCCTTGATTTGACATGGTGCAAGGATCCAGACCGTGGCCTCATTCGCCCTGATATTACATTCTTCCTTGATCTCCCTTCGTCTGACGCTGAGAAACGAGGGGGTTTTGGAGAAGAACGATATGAGAAACGTGAGTTCCAAGAAAGAGTCCGAGACGTTTTCCTACAGCTCCGGAGCAAAGAGTGGGTGATGATCGACGCACGCAAATCGGTCGAGGCAATGCACTATGAGATCCTGCGTGATACTGAGAATAAGGTTCGAGTTGCGGAGGCAGATGCTCAGCTGGAAGAAGAGGATGATGTCCTACCAGAAGACATGTTCCAAGATAGCTAATATCATTTATTCCCTTGAATAACTCTTAAATTAATACAATCAATAAAGCCGTCACCTTCAGGTACAAAACTTAAAAAAAAATACATCACAAAACAAGCCTCTTTTTTTTTTTTTTTTAGAATATTGTACACAACACTAAACAAAGTGAAGCTGCACCTTTCCCTTTTTCTTTAACACTACTTTCCATTCCCTTCCTTCCTCCGCCTTTCTTCCTCCTCCTTCATTAATAGTCATCATATCGCCCTCCTCACTCTATCTCAAGTTATATCCACTATGCCTTCTGTTGATATCAAACCTATCATCGACATCACTGACTTGAAAGTGAAAGAAGTCAAAGACAAGAAAGAGAAGAAAGAAAAAAAGGAGAAGAAGGAAAAGAAGGAGAAGAAAGAAAAGAAAGAAAAGAAAGAAAAGAGATCTCGCAAGACTAGCAGTAGCAATTCGGACTCGGACTCGGATGAAGAGATCAAGCCTGGCTTCAAGAAAATCCGCATTGAAAAGACTACGGACACTGTCACACCCAGCCCTGCAGAGACTCCTCGCGACACAACTCCTGAAGACGTAAATGAAAAGGATGGCGATCAGGGGGAGGAAACTATTCCTGAAAACCTCAGACTATCATCTTACAAGATTTCTCCTGCTACCGTCGCTGCTCTAGCTGCTCGTGGCATCAATGCCCTCTTTCCTATCCAGGCTGAAACCTTTGATTATATCTTCAATGGAAACGATGTCCTTGGGCGGGCCAGAACTGGAACTGGAAAGACCTTAGCCTTCGCATTACCTATGACTGAAGTGCTATTGAAGGATAAGGTCATTGCCGAGCGTGGTCGTTATCCTCGAGTTCTTGTACTTGGTATGTTCTAACTTATTTATTTTTATTTTTAATTTTTGTCTACAATGATATTGTATGTCTATACACACCGTTTAGTTTTTATAGTAGATTTTGAACTAACGCATTTCTCACGATTTCTATCATTGTTACAGCACCTACGCGTGATTTAGCTATCCAGGTCTCGAATGAATTCTCAAGCATTGCACCTTCTCTCAAATGCATCAGTCTTTATGGTGGTACACCCATGCCAGAACAAACTGCTCATCTCCGTAATGGAGTCGATGTCGTCGTCGGTACGCCAGGACGCTGTCTGGACCATATCAACCGCGGTAACTTGAAGCTAGAAAAGTTGCGGTTTGTCTGCTTGGATGAAGCCGATCAAATGTTGGATATTGGATTCGCAGAAGATATGGAGCAGACATTGCAACATGTTCGAACTCAAAAGGAAGCCCGTGGTGCATCTGCTCCCAAACACCAGACATTGTTGTTCTCGGCCACTGCACCCGATTGGATCAAACAGACAGTCGAAAAGTATCTGGACCCCAAATATATCAACGTCGACCTAGTCGGTAACTCTCGAGTTAAAACAAATGAGAACATCCGCCATTACGCCATTCCTTCGACCTGGCAGTCCCGCAAAGATGTCATCGGAGACGTGGTTGCAGTTTATGGGGGTAATCGTGGTTTGACTGTCATTTTTGCCAACACTAAAGCTGAAGCAGATGAATTGGCCTTGACGGACAAGCTTCGAGCGGATGCCAAGGTCCTGCACGGCGATATTCCTCAGGCGCAGCGTGAGTTGACTCTCCAGGGATTCCGTGAGGCCAAGGTCAAGTGTATCATTTGCACAGATGTTCTAGCTCGTGGTATTGATATTCCCATGGTGGATTTGGTCATTAACTGTCAACCACCTAAAGATGTGGAGACTTATGTTCACCGATCCGGTCGTACAGGACGTGCTGGACGTAAGGGCGTCTGCGTGACATTCTTCAAGGCTCAAGAAGAGTACATGATCCAGAACATTCAACGTCGTGCTGGTATGGAGATGGTCAAGGTTGGCCCTCCACAACCTCAGGATATCATTGCCGCTACAGCTCAGGATGCTGCTGATATTGTTGCCAAGGTGGTCAAGAATGTGATCCCTATGTTTAAGCCCATTGCAGAATCCATGATTGCAGACAGCTTTAGCGGTAACACCACAGAGGCTTTGGCAGCCGCTTTGGCATACATCTCTGGATATGGTGCTGGTGTCCGTGCTCGCTCATTAATGTCAGCCGCTGAAGGTTATACCACCATGCTCTTCCGTCTCACACATGAGATCCAGCATGCTGGATATGTCCGCAACATTTTGACTCGCAACTTCCCTAAACTAGGATATGAAGATGTTAAGGGCATGAGGATGACCAAGGATATGAAAGGCGTTGTCTTTGATGTAACCTCTGACAAGTTAGAAGTCGATAACAACATAATATCGCTTGCAGGTAGTCAATGGAGAGATTTGGACAATATCACACTTGAGGTAGCAAAGAGTCTGCCGGAGCTTGAACAGCGCATGGATGATCGCCGTGGTGGCTATGCCAGTGGTGGACGTGGCGGATATGGTAATGGGCGTAATGGTGGAGGATTTGGAGGCCGTGGTGGTTTCCGTGGTGGTCGTGGTGGAAATGGTGGAGGATTCCGTGGTGGGCGTGGTAGTGGACGCCGATAAAAGAAAGAGAGTACAACATTTCATTCTCCTTGATTCATTGTTACTGTTATCTTTTTTTTTTCTGTTTTTTTTGCATTATTCTGTATACTATTCATTCATTTGACCCCATATACACTCACCGTTTTGTATGCATATGTTCATTCATTATTAAAGGCACTTCTGAATAGAAGACGGGAATAATTATTCCTCTAAAAGCGTACTTCCTGACTCTTTATTAATAATATCGGAAGACACAGTATGATCCAAAAAAAAGATTAAATAAACAGAGTGTCTATTATCTATTCGTGGCAGGGCGATTGCTTAAGCAGAGTTGCCATCGTCTATCAGTAATACAATGAAATTAATTTTGTGAGTAATCATTATAAAAAGAAAAAAGAAAAGTTGCCACACGGTTTTTACTTTTTTTTTTTTTTTAACTTACTCTTCTTAAAGAAAGTGAAGTAGGCATAGGTCACATCAGCGCCCACCGCAGCACTGACGCCGCTGGCGATGGCTAATTTTTTGGTCGAATGGCCAATGGTGGCAGTGCCTGCAGCTGAGGAGTATTGCCTGCGCACAAGAGCCTGGAGAGGAGCGCGGACCGATCGCAAGGAAGAAGCAACCATAATGGAAGACATGGTTCGAGAAAATTAAATAAGTTGATTGGCTGATTAGTTTGTTGCAAGAGCAGAGAGGGGAGAGGAGATTTTAGGATGCTTTTTGATTTGTTTGCTTTTTTTTTTTTTTTTTTTTGTGCTGTTAATGATGTTGTTGATGATTGCTTCAAGATCCCTTTTTCTACCTTTATATACCTTTTTTTTTTTTTTTTTTTTTGAACGCATTGACCACCATGTAAAAAAAATGGTCGGATCATTTTCTAAATTTGGTGATTTGACAGTGTTACGTCGAGGGCGGCGTGCTGCGCGCGTCATTGGAATATTTCGGAACTAAATATCGCGCCTTGTCTGCGCAAAATACGCCGCCTTTCGCCAACTGACATTCTCGTTTTACACAACGTATGGGGCAAAAAAGGGAAAAAAACTCGATGTGATGGAAAGGTAACTTCATTACGCTTAAATAACTTTTTGTTTTGTATTAATTTATTACTTTATTTTTCTATGCTTTTCCTTTGATCACTTGAACTGCCAACACACCTCCATGCACTTTATCGATACTCATCTCCTTCCATACATAACCCCAACTCTCGAGCCAATCAATGATAGCCGGCTGAAGCTTGGCCCGTGCATTGGCCGAATGATTGCCCGTGCCTGTGACGACATAGACAGTACCCGTATAAACCTCATTCTCCAGTTTTTCCATAAACTCATCTAAGAACGCCAATGACTCTTCGACATGTAGCCCATGCAGATCAATCCATGTTTCGCCTTTACCCGTACTCTTGACCATGGTTCGGTTTCGAGACTCGAAAATCTGTCGACTAGCAGCACGATGTGTTGCCATCATCAGATCATTGTACTCTCGGCCCTGTGCAGATAACTTTGCAGCAGCTGCACCATCATTATCGAGGTATGCTCGAGTAGCCAACTCAAAGCAGCGGTTTCGAGCCTTGGCGTACTCGATTGCTTGTGCACGAGACCTAAGATACTCGTTATTGAGCGCTGATCCCGTCTCCAACCATGGGATAGATGAAGGAGCCATTTGAAGCTTAAAGGCTCTGCGCTGCGTTTCTACATCTTCTTCACGCTTCAAGGGCGTTAGCGGTTTTGAGGCTGCTGCTGCTGCCGTTGCAGAATATGAAACAGCTGGTTTTGTCAAAGGTGTAGTCACTTTGACTTTCTTTTCAAGCTGAGTTGTGAGCGCATCAATAGAATCGCTGTCCTGTTGTTCACCAACAGCGTTGCTCTCGCCACCGCCCTTGATGTTATTTGCGCGCTGTTGTCCATTAATCTTATTGGCTTCCCATGTACCTTTATTCTTGGTTGATATAGTGGCCGATAATGAAGGGAAATCAGTCGCATCCATACTTGGTAATTCTTGTTTTACTGGAGGCGGCGAAGCTACCTTTGCTACTCGACTTGTGTCAATAAAATGGTTGAACTCGCATGTATCTCCTTTCAAACATTGCCCTTTGAGCCTTTTTTAAATCCGCAAGGTTTGAGGTAAGCGATCAAGGAGTTGGTGAATATAGACTGTAAGCAATAATAATACTTAAAAAAAATCCCGTTTCTTTCTGTATTCGTTGATTCGCAAGATGACCACCTAATCCAAGGGCTTTTTTTTTCCTTACCAAAACTTGCAGACCATCGTATCTAGGTCATGACTGTACCAGCAATCCTTACGGAAACAGTTACCCTGCAAGAAATGTCGACATGTTTGAGTCGACCGAACGACTCCTGGCGGTATTGGCAACACATTCTGTTGATTTGAATGGCTCGAAGCAATTAAAAAGTCTAAAGTCCTTTCAAAATCGTAACCACACTTTTCAAACGCTTTTTCAATTTTGACCGGATCCATATCTCGAAGAATGATGACCAGCATTTCTAGAGGTGTCATGTCCTGATCCATATTGGCTGTCTGTTGGAAAGCATAATTTTCATCCGCTTCAGCGTCCTCGTCTGTTGAGTAAAATATTGGAGGGGGATATTGGATCTGCCCGTCCGTTAAAGAATAATGGCTTCCATAGGACATATTTTGAGAACCGTTGAGGACTGCCAAATCCGAAGCACTAGGTGGCGCAAATGGGTTGAATTCATCATCATCAAATGGATCCAGTGTGTCCCGCGGCAGAGCATTTCCATTGTCATCATACGGGGTAGCGATTGATTGTGCCGTAGTATCGTCATCATCGTCAATTCGAGCCCACGTCTCAGGATCCCTCTGACTATTACTTTCTATATCATCGGCCTCCACGTCATCCTCGACATTTGCCTCACCCAATGACTCCGATCTGTCCTTAGGATTGATTATTGGAATAGCACGGGAAGCAACCGGTTGATACTGATAACCTAATGAAGATGTATGATGGGGATAAATAGGGGCTTCCATCCAAAAGAGTCCTCCCTGCTCATATTGAGCAAACAATTCGGCTACTATGTCCTGGAGATTTACATTTTCCTTTTTTTTTGTATATCATAGAGACAATAAACAAACGTAAGGGGATCTGTATAAAGATGATAGGAAGTAGATGGCAATTCTTGAAGAAAAAAGAAAAAGAAATTCGCAATAACACTTACAAGACTACAGCTTGTCTCGAGACACTCATAAATTATAGCCGATTTTTCTTCCTCTGAAAGAGTTTGGTCATAAAGGATTCCGATGAAATAATGTTCATATTCTGGATCTAGATCCAGCCTGGCGACGTAATTCGAAATCCAAGTCGCCATTCAGAGTTAACGAATGCCGAGTCCAGTTGTATAAATAAAATAAAATAAAATAATAATAATAATAATAATAATAAAAAAGGTATATCCCTGAAGCCCAAAAGGTAAAATTTACTGTAGTGGAACGAGAAAGAGAAATAAGAGCGTTATAGCTGCTGATGTGATGGATGGGTAGAAGGCCTTCAAGCAAGCCCAAATCTCTTAAAAGTCAAAATACCCCAAATACTCCGAGGCAAGGCTGCGACCGTTCACTGTGGCTTTTTTTTTTTTTTTTCTTACATGAGATGATTGTGTGGAGCATCTGTGATAGAAAACCTTGATTTTAAAAAATATGCTCCGCCTACTCTTACACTACCTCAGGGCAATTTGAGATTCGGCATGTGCGGAATCCTCTTCGGCATTCAACGTACAAAGGATGTCTCAAGTTTGGAATACAGTCGCACTTGGTCTACACTACAGGAACTAAATGCTCGACGAGGTAGCAACAGAATTTGTTCGAGCCCCAACCTGAAGAAACTCTGGCGTAGCGTCTAATATGTGCCATTCCAAAAGTACTAGATCTAACGAGGATGGTCTATGCTTTTTAATTAGGACCAAGCGCTCAGGACACACACAGCGTGAAAATTGATCAGGACTATACACAATGTGGCGATGTTGGTTCAGGAAAAGAGATGACATTCTATGGTGCGGTTCTCCACCTCAGAGGTGACAGAGTCACTCGTCAACCTCATGTCTCCAAGACTGGGAATATACTCCTCTGGAATGGCGAGATCTTTGACGGGATTTTTGTAGACCATCATGAGAACGATGGAGAGGTGCTAATGACAAAATTGGAGGCATTCTCTCAAACTGATAATGTCCAGAGCCACACAAATCGTATCTTGCAGGTTATGGCCAGCATCGAAGGGCCATACGCTTTTGTGTATTTCCATGTAAGGCTGATGTATCAGAGGAAATATTAGTCTCACAAATGATGCCTTTAACGTACTTGGTTTACTAACGGGCTTTTTTGTTCTGTGATATAAAGGCTTTAACACGGACGATACACTTTGGTAGAGACTGTTTAGGGAGGCGCTCACTACTGTGGCATAAGAGAAATAACGAAGGAAGCAATATAGATCTGCCGTTTATCTTGACATCCGTAGGATACAGCTCCTTCCGCAAGGACTTAATGCTCATGGAAGAGGTGCCTGCAGATGGGATCTATAGGTTGGCTCTCGAAGCACAGAGTAAAATGTCTCTCACTCGATATCCATGGGCCTCAGCAACCTCTATCCAACCTATTCCCAATGAGGTTTGCAGCAGGATGGTACACCTCAATGTCCATGCTCCAATGTCATATTGAAAGTTTTTTTTTTTTTTTTTTTTTTTTTTTTTTTCACTAGTCTCAACTAATATACATATCCATTTTCTTTCAGCCTCTACCGTTTGGTAAGGTAAACGACCATATCCCTACAGTGAATGAATTAGCAGAGCCATTTCCAAAGGATATCAAATTTGATCAAGCGCATCCTGAAGTTGTACCGTTCGTTACAGAAGACATGAGAAGAGCGATTTCAGACATGATTGAGATTTTGGGGGACTCAGTCCGTAGACGTGTACAAGATATTCCGCGAACTGGGTTAGTATATCAGACATCAAACTACAGAATAACAGGTATAATATCTTCAATTATTGATGTCTCGAAGGGTTTTTTATTGCTATTATTATTTTTAGCCAACTTCATGAGGCTCGGGTTGGCATTCTGTTCTCAGGAGGATTGGACTGTTTATGCCTTGCAGCTCTGGCTGACCGGTTTTTACCTCAGGATGAGGCCATCGATCTACTTAATGTTGGATTTGAAAATCCTCGGACTGTAAGGGCCCAAGCAGCGGAAGAAGCTCTGGCCTTGAAGCGTTTAAAGAAGCTATCAACCTCTGTTAGCAACACAGGCGAATCCAAAACTAATAGTCCGATAACGCAACCCAGATCCAAATACAATGTTCCAGATCGAGTCACCGGGTATGAGAGTCTCGCCGAGCTGAGACGGATAGCCCCCAATAGACATTGGAACTTTGTAGAGGTTAATGTCCCCTTTGACGAAGCAACTGCCCATCGGGGTGAAATCCTGGAGCGGATAGCGCCTCTCGAAACCGTCATGGACCTGGTATGTGATGACCAGGCATTATTTTTTGAATCTCATGTATTAGAAATGGCTTTGTATTCTGGAAGAATGCTGATTATAGATGGTTTTGCCATATGGATAGAGTATTGCAATGGCTTTCTGGTTTGCGTCTAGGGGTATCGGCTTCATCAAGGACGAGGAAGGCGAACTAATGTCATATACAAGTCAGGCCAAAGTTCTTCTTTCTGGTTTAGGAGCGGATGAGCAATTAGGTGGTTACTCACGACACAAAGAGCAATTCAGTCAAAGTGGTTGGGAAGGACTCATTCAAGAACTGCAGTTAGATCTTGACAGGATATCGACCCGTAATCTCGGTATGGTTTTTGAACTATCAGCCAAGTTGTTATAATTTAGCTATCATTAAGCTCTTACTGTTTTTCTCATCTTTTTTTTTTTTTTTTTTTTTTTTTTTTTGCTTCACTCAAATGTCGTAACATTTGTCAGGCCGTGACGATCGTATCATATCTGATCACGGCAAGGAGGCGCGGTACCCATTTTTGTGCACAAACGTTGTTCAGTTTCTTAGTAGCCTTCGTGTGGATCTCAAAGTGGATCTTCGGTATCCACGGGGTGTCGGTGAGAAGATTTTGCTGCGACATGTAGCTCGCGAGCTAGGCTTTAAGCGTGCCAGCTCGCATTGGAAGCGAGCGGTGCAATTCGGGGCACGCACGGCCAAAATGACTGAGAGTGGCCGGGCAGAGATAGGGCAGCAAATTGTAGACCGTGGTAGTGAATAATGATTAGAAATATCACGAAAGCATTAATCATATAAAGCAAAACAAGAAAAAAAAAAATGAACTAGTCATACATCTTCGACAATGTCTCAATTGTTTTTGCTCTTATACTCTTATACTCTTGTTTCATTGATGTTGTGCTGTGAGCAATACTCTGTCAAGGAAGGAGGCACAAATGTACTTACCTTGAAAGGCAACTTTGCAAGCTGTAGAGTTGACTTATTTGACTATTTCGGTAAGGAGCCTGGAAAGAGGCAATGAATTGGTCAGAAAAAGGGCGGCGCATGTTCAGTCGAACCTAATCTAACTGCTGTCTATTATTCAGGATGTTCGAGGGAGCTATAATTAGATGGAGAAAGGTTGCACGAATCCATTTAAGCTACGTACAGATTTTTTTTTTTTTTTGTAATACAAATGATGCAAGGTTATCCAGCTCATGAAGAAAGTTGACATCTAAAGCTCTCTCCTTTTAGAAAATTGTTCGATTTGACTACGAGGAAAAAGAACTTGGGCGTAAGGCAATAAGCAACAGGTCAGACTAATTTTCACGCCGCTTTTTTCCTTTGTTTATTACCGATGAATGCACGAGTTACCATGGCAAATCTCTCCGGTTCTTCAATGAAACCAAACAGGTAATGAAACCAGATAATTTAAATAGCCACGTTTTCCCCACTTCTTTTAACCTCACCCTCCACGCATCCCAACTTCCACTTCTAGTACCATTTGCTGACACCACTTGTTCATTTACTCAACGCTTTTCTGATCCCTCTTTTTCCTTCAAAGAATAATATAAAAATGGTTCGCTCAACAGCATTCCTGATCGGAGCTCTTGCCATGATGCAGGCAGCTATGGCAATGACTGATGGACAATATCGCATTAAACAAGGAACCAATTTCATCACTGCCAACATAAGCACAACTGCATCGAACGCCTATCTGGCTCCGCTTGATGCGTCCAAGGATCAGATCTGGGAACTTAAGAGACAACCAGGAGACGACTTTTACTTCTCAAGCCCCAAAACCGGCCGTCATATTGGCATTGATAAATTTGACGAAAGAGCCCCCATCGTGATTGGATCGCAGCAACAGAGATGGAAGCTTTGGAGCTTTAATGACGAATATCAAATCGTTCATCCCGACAAATACGGCGAAGAAGATCTCACAATCGGCTCTTTGAATTCTGCTGTTGTCCTCCGAGATCTCTATGGTGCTCCTTTGGCCTCAACCGTTTGGTACCTTGTGCGTGTCTGAAGAGCCTCTTCACGTGAGACGACGAAGAAATCCACCGTTCTTTTAATCAAGTTAGACAATAAAACCATATTCTTTTCTCCACTCAAACTAACGCCGGACTGTCGCCTTGTCGTACTGTGAGGACATAGACACAGATGTCGAGCACATGAAGGAGGTGTGTCTTCAGAGCTTGAATCTAACAGGATACAACTATTATTATATATATTTTTTCTTGTTCTTTTTCTTTATTTTCTTGGGAATGAAAAACGAAGGTGCTCTCTCGCGACAAATAATGCGTAGGAAAGTGTGACAGCTAAAATAAGGACATCAGCAGATGCTCTCGTACAAAGCTACAAATTAAAGGTGAAAGGTGAATCTCACATTCTGAGTACTTGCATCAACAAAAGCATCGCTTTTTTTGTGTTTAGTCAATAAGGACTGCATCCATCTCACCAAGTTTGAAAAACTAAAGCGATGATGATGTGTAATGACAATGCACAATTTGATGACATGATTACATCTGTATAAAGGTTTGATTTTTGATAGATCAATATCACAAAAAAAAAAAAAAAGGGCTATTTTTTTTTTCCGTTCTTGAGCGTTGTGTATGGAGCTCCATTCATATTTCGAGTGCTGGAATCCCGACTAGTTATTTAGCTTCCTTCAAAGGTAAACTTCTATCTTTCAACGATGGAGAAGCATCTTTGGGTTAATAAATCTGAAAAAAAAAAAAAAAAAAAAAAAAAAAGGCCACTGGGAAAGTTTAACTTAAAACTCATCCTTTTTTTCTGAACTCAGAAAAAGGGAAGAAAATTTTGGAATATCAAATGGCTTGATCTGTGCAGAAAGTTTTTTGGAGGTCAACGGTGTCAATGAAGATGGTATGGGATATTTGCAATTTATTTTTAAAAAAGAAAATGATAACCTTGTTGATAGACATTGCTGTAGAGTTCGAATCATACCGAGGAAGAATGGTCCTAGGACCCTAGATCCGTAGGATCGTTCACGTCGCGTAAACCTTGCTCTCTTGGTTACTATTTGCTCCCAATCTCTTCTTTCTTTATTCCAACGGATTGTTAGTTGTATAGCCAAGATGCCAGTTGTTTGTTGATATACAGACACTCCTTTGATGAAAAAGGATATGAGATTCATTGCAAGGCCCAGCACAGGAAGTGTCAAGCCGAGCACAACGTTCGTAGAATATGAAATATTGTGAATCACAAACAGCAACAAATAAACACAAGGAATCATGTATGATATGAATGTGGAATGATTGAACTTAGGGCATTCGAAAATTATAGGTACCTTCCTCCTTTCCTTACTACTACCCATATGGTGATAAGTGTCAGGTCCCTTAGTCTCGCTTACGATTTTTAAAAGGAGGTCAGTGATGGTTAGCAGAAGAACTTTTCTTTTACAAATAGATAAGGCGCGTCGTATTTTCTCATGTTACTTGACTATTCATACAAATGCATAAAGATGTATTTGATATGAAATTCGTCGCTTAAAGAGGTGAATGACATTCGCAAACTAGTAGATCTTAGATATCATTCAATAAAATGTCCTCGGAGATGAGAAAAACCAGAAGAGTGTGGCAGTGACTTAGATCGTGGCAAGACAGCACGTTTGACGACGTGATGGCGAGATAGGGGGTGTGCATAACTCCAATAAGCATGCAGAGTAAGACTGCATTGCCACAAGATGTCGATCACCAAAAGTCAAAAAGCAATGCTGCGAACAATAACAGTAACGATGATAAGCACACTCACCAAAAAAAACGATGGGTCAAATGTACGATAGTTGCTTGACTATTTTATACATGAGTTACACAGCTGTTTTTATACGCTCTTTTACGTCGAAGTACACTATGAATACCCGTTGCGGTACAGTCATACATGAACATGCACAGGATCTGAATGGTATATACTACAGATCAAGGCCTATTCAGCAAGTGCTATAGTTGGACGGAGCACTCTGACGACACCATTGGTATGTGAATGTGGGGTTGAGTGAATATGTAAACAAGAAGCCTTTTTTTTTTTAGCTGCATGTATATAAATTGCGTGGCTCGTTCGGCAACAAACAACCTTAAATCTTCCGGGAAGAACTAGCGCACTTTCCGCAGAATACAGAGGTGATACCGACTCGAATAAGATTGTAAGATCAAGGCCGTTGTGCAATTATATCAATTGAAATATACATGGTATATCTCTGTGGTTCGTGCCTAACGTACTCGAGAGAAATTGAGCAACAGACGAATGTTCTCAATTATATTGTACCCAAGCATTAATCCTCGATTACTATCCATCTCTTTTGTGCTTATTGCCCATGAGAATTAAGTATCCGTGAGGACCTTCCCCTGATATGGTTGCTTTATTGCTGTTACATCCCTTCAACGCAAGACACTGTTGTCGCTGTTATTTGATCATCTTTCTAGGCTTAATCTTTGACACTTTTGTTATTGTTACTTTGCTATTTGTTTGTTAGAGAGTGAGAAAGTCCTAAAAAGAGAAGGCAGTGAATGTCTCTTGCTCAGCCAAGGATTGCTTTTTGTATCCACGTTTGTACAACAATATCAATAGTTTGGATAATGATAGAGTTGCGTCTGAACAGTGCATGCTGCATGACCACCCTCTACATGTATACTTGCATTGCCATCGTGTACTACATCCAGCCCAAGCCAGCTTGCCAACCCTGCCGCTTTGTTTGTTGATCCTCGAAGCTGGAAAAAAAAAAAAGCATATAAACATTCCAACACATCCTACTTCTCCTCTTTTTTTTTTTTTTTTTTTTTTTTTACTTCCTACAGAAATAACAGTTGCTAAAGAGGCGAATACCCTCTCTTTCTGTCTCCTTCCCTCATTCACTTGCTCTTTTTGTGATTCACGCCATAAAACATATAAATAGGGACCTTCTCTTCTTGCTTTTCATATTTTCACAGAATAGCTGTACATCCCACTCATTCTCTCATTCGCTCACACATCGCAAGCTAGGATGTCCAGAAACCCATATTTCGCACATCTGCCAACCTGGCGCAACCGACAGGACTTGGCCTATGCGCTCGACAACATTCCTCATATTCTCACATCCTACAAATCCTGCTCGATATCATCAGCATCTACATATTATCCATATCCATCACCACCATCATCCCCTTGTTCAACTTTTACACAATCATATTCTTCATCCTCATCACATTTACGATCGGCTCTCAACACAAGTCGTCAGCATCGCCTGCTCCAGAAGCAAATTTGCAGTTGCCACCCTTCCTCTTCAGAACCCACTAGCCATAATGAGACCTGCGACATGCTCCGATTTTCAACACGCGCTCAGGCTATGGGCTTTTTGATCGATATTTTGAGATCCCTACAAGAAGAGCCATGCGGCTGCGATCTTGTTCAGGGTTGTTTTTGCTCACCTGACGGAAAAGTAGAGGACCATTCAGGAATGGCCCCTTGCTATGTCTGTGGTGAGTGGTATGCAGAGCAAGTTTACTGCCGAGATGAAGAGACTATGGAGGTTTATCAGGTGGATGGACGAAGATGGCATGAGCAGCTCGGAACATCCCTGAGACATCATGTTGCAGAAAGCAGAGTGCGTAGGTGGTTGGATGAGGTCGTTGTCGATGTACCTCCAAGAGCTTTTCTGCAAAGGTCAAGGTCCATGCCGATTCAAAGAACTCAATCAGCAGCAGCAACAGCAACAGCATCACCATTTCCACCACAAAGATCGATGTCCATGGCATCAAGGTCTGGATCTGTCCCTGCTAGCATTTCAATCCCTCAAGAAATTCTTGATCCCAGATGTCGATCACCAGGGTTCCGTATCAAGAATAAAGATGTCGCAGCAGCTGTTACACCATGCACTGTCCCTTCGTCGAATAGTGTCACAAAAGAACAGGAGCCGGAGTCAAGCTTGTCAACAAGGTTCAGTTTCACGTCTGAGCGATTCAAGCTTGCAGTTCAAAATCTGCAGGGAAATACCCCTGATAGGTCCAACTCAACTCCTAATGTTGCCCCCGTCCATAACTCTGTTCATACTTCTGCCGATTCTCCTGTTTCTGTTTCTGTCCCTGATGTCCCTGTCCCTATCTCTACCATTGTCACTGAGCCTATTCTTGCCCGTCCTAATGCCCCTGTCCCAACCCGTGCCCCTGTCCTCGATGCTCATGTGACCTCGTCCTGTACCATTCAGGAGACAGGAATGGGGCAATGCAGCATGCATGCAACGAACAAGGTTAAGAAAGATGAAATTATCCAGTCAAACTTTCCTTTCCACCCATGCAGTGCGGGACAAATGGACAACAACAACAACAACAACAACAATAAGATGAGCAATTCACAAATGGACAAACAAAAAGGCATCTGTAGTACTAGCCGCATTGGCAACAATAACAATGATAACAAGAACTGGGGTACATGCGCGTTGTACGACAGTAATCCCGCAAAAGAACAAGGGGTAGTCTATAACTCAAAGTTCTCCAGTACTCCAGAAGTACCAACGGAGCTAGGAACAGGCCAACAGACAGAGACGCGAACACAAGCTACAATTACGACATCTCATTTGATCTCACATTCGGACAATGAACATGTTCAACGACAACTCTATCCCGATTCGACTCAGCCTTTTACTGCTCAGCAAGTAAAGATAAGATCCCACAATCACAACATGATTGATACGTCCAACGACTCAGCTGAATGTCTTCAAGTCAGCTCTGCACCAAAGGTAGCATCAAACCGAGCTGTAGTGCGCTCAAAGCTTTGGCTCGATTCACTTCAGCCTATCCTAATACCCTTCAAAATATAATCACTTCTGCCTTCAACCTCCGTGTTGCGGTCTCTCGCAACCAACACGACATACCATCTAAATAATAATAATAATTGTAACAATAGTAATAGATTGTAATATATAGAATAATAGAATAATAGACCTATAGTAGACCTAATTAATCCTAATAATCCTAATAATCCTAATATATAATATAATAATAATAAACCAATAACAACAATATATATAATATTAATATTACGATATATATGAAGACCAGATCAACATCGTTCGAGTTCATTTTAGAAAGTCATATTAAATAAACAAAGCAGTAAAGATATGGTTCATGGTGTTCTTAGCCAATCCAACAAGGAAAAAAAGGCATCCCGAACATGTAAATCCCGCACACAGGCTGCAACAAGGTTGAATCCATTCAAAGAATTGCTCTCGTTTTACAGCTTTTTTTTTTTTTTTTTTTTTTGCTGCAGTAAGCAAAGCTACACGTACCAATTGACAATTGAGAAAAAGAACCTAACCAAACAAAGCACGATACTTAATCAATATGTAGGGGAGAGATGCCGATTTGGCCGTTTCTGCTTGATGAGGGGCCTAAGAAAGCAGTATTGACCGTTACATTATTTGTATACTACATATTCATACATGCGTTCTCTCGCTTGGATCTGTGATCCTTTTTTCCTTTTATAACAATATGTCGAAGCAATATACGGTGCTCACAATAAAAGTATTTGATGTTTTTTTTTGCATAAACTTGCCTTACATGCTTGTTAAATTGCTTTAACAAGGTCAACTTTTGCTTTTCGTTCAAGAGTGGCTTTATACTTTCCTTTTTCTTTTATTGCATGATATTGAGCCTCTTTGAAGGGAACATTCTTTAAAAAAAAACTTTCATTTGAGAATTACTCCTTTAAAAATACACAACACCTGGAGCTTTATAAAACGGAGGAAAGGATTCATGTTGCCGAGAAGTATCTCCGCCTTATTTTCATGGTAAAGTACATGCAGTGAATGTAAAGAAAGGCTTGAAAATCACGCACATATGCCTAGTAAAAAACATTCCAGCACTTTTATTGTGAGCAATACACATGATACCATAAACCTGAGGAGCTTTCTAACCTGTCCCCATTCACTAAAAGTGAATAGCTTTATAGCCAAAAGTCTACTCAAATTCCCTTGATAGTTCCTCCAGATATCACGCGCAATTAGGTAGTTCTCACTGCCAAGAAGACTCCGTAAGACATATCTAAAGCCAACCTATCAAGGTGGTCCTTCTCACAGATGATAATACACGGTCTTACATACACTTCCTTCAGTGAAACAGCCACAAGTGCCTATCACTACAATATGCTTTATTCTTCGAAAGAGATAGTTTCCTTTCCTTTTTCTTTTGGCATAAATACTGAGGTCAAAGCTCGACTGGTTGGAACTCTTTTATCCAAGATAACATGTACAAGGTTGGAATGGTGCCCTGAATTATAGACAAAGTTGGTTGAGGTGTTACACAGACAACGAAAACCAGATGAATTTTGGACTATACTAAAGTTGGCTGATCTGCCCTCGTTTTTTCTTTTTCGATTCGTCTGATCCGATTCCTCCCACATCTTCCATCCATGCCGTTGCCGATGAGATCCATCGCATCTGCTTCGATGCCCATCTTCACCTCATGTAGGGCCCAATGGAGTAGGAGTACATTTCTACACAGACCTCGTTTTCACTTTACACAGTTGCGATACAAGTCAATAGTATCTTCTCCTGCAGGAACAACCTTGAGTATTGGCCACACAAACCCGTCCAGTCCAAGGATCGCTCGTCAACGTTTCCCTTTAGGGAATAAAACATCCGCATGTCTCATTGCATTGACAACAGGAGCAATTTTATACAATGTTAATGATCCATTCAGACATGTTGTTCTGGCTTTGAAGAGAATGGCCATCGCAGGGGCAGCCGTCACTTTTGTTGGTATTGATTATAAATATACCATGGACACCTTGGATCGCAATCAAAATTTTAGAAAGGGCAGTCTAGAAGGTGAGGCGGAGCGAGCACGTCACATGAGTGAGCTTCATACGCGGAGTGCTGTGCGATTAAGAGAAATGCTTAGGAGAAACGGAGGCATTTACATCAAACTTGTAAGGATTTGTTCATTGGTTTTTCTTGGAGGATATATTGATCGAGGGGTGTTTTAAAAAAAAACAAACAAACTCACAGTTACCGATTATATTCCAAATTTAATTAGGGACAACACTTAGCCAGCATGACATATCTGCTTCCGGATGAGTGGACAACAGCAATGGAACCCTTGCAGGACCGCTGTGCTCCATCTTCTTTTGAATCGGTCCAGAGACTTTTCTTGAACGATCTAGGCCAACCATTATCCGCCTTCTTTTCATCGTTTGATCTAGAGCCTATCGGCGTTGCTTCATTGGCTCAGGTGCACCGGGCTAGACTCTTGGATGGTCAGGAAGTGGCGGTCAAAATCCAGCATCCTGCACTGCAAGAATTTTCGGCAATCGACATCAAAACCGTTGCGTTTCTTACTAATGTTGTAGCGAATATCTTTCCAGATTTTCAGTTCAAGTGGCTGAGCGATGAGATGGAGACTAGTCTACCAAGAGAGCTGAATTTCAACATCGAGGCTGCCAATGCGGCACGGGTTGATGCTAACTTTTACAAGGCTCGTGCAGAAGGAAGTCCATCAACCATCAAAATCCCAGAGGTCATTTGGTCAAAGAAACGAGTGCTAGTCATGGAATGTAAGTGACTATACATCTCTTTAGTTTCAAGAAGTGGTGATATGCAACGAATCATAGCTGACATGTTATATAATTTTTTATCCCTCGAGAATAGTCATTCATGGTTCAAGGATCGATAACTTGCAGTACCTTAAGGATCATAACATTGAAGTGTCGGAGGTGTCAAATGAGATGGCCCGCACCTTTTCGCAGATGATTTACAAGGATGGGTTTGTACATTGTGATCCTCATCCTGGTAATGTCCTGATTCGACCCAAACCGACTGGATCTCCCTCTCCTCGTAACTTTGAGATTATCTTGTTAGACCATGGACTTTACCGCGAGCTTACACCAGAGTTCAGGCTCAACTATGCTCGTCTCTGGACTGCCATTATTGCTTCGGACGAGAAGGAGATCAAGTACCGTGCTTTGAAGGTTGGGGGAACAGAGGCTTACAAACTGTTCTCTAGTATCCTTACAGGTCGTGACTGGTCGGTCGTTAAAAATGCTCAGCTTACTAAGAAGGCGCGTGGCAAGGATGAGATGATCGCATTAGCAGATGGAACTGGTTACGCAATTGCTGAGATTGCACAGATTCTGGCAAGGGTCCCTAGGGAGCTATTGCTTCTATTCAAAACCAATGATCTGCTTCGTGCACTGGACGAGGATCTAGGTGCGGATGATGGATCGCAGATGAGGACATTTGCAGTGATGGGACAATATTGTGCACATGCCATCTATGAATCGAACAAGATGTCAATCCAAACGCATCTGAATACAACCAAACTGACGATTGGCCTGGCCACAAGGATCGTACGTTACTGGATTGAATCTTACTGTAGTTATATGTTTACAACGCTTTCACTGGATCTCTTCATGTGGTGGATTGACCTTGCACAATCCAACTCTATCCTTTATCGACTTTTATCAAAGATCGAGAACCCTGTGCACTTTTAAAAGGATATCAATCCGATATTTGCATTTCAAACATTTATTTGCATCATACCATAGACTCCATAAACAATATAAATATATATATATATATTAAATGTATTTTTCAATTCATTCGTAAATATATATAAAAATGTATAAAAATGCTACAATTCTATGTTATGTAATGTAATAAGTCCTTCCGTCAAATCGAGAGCTCCGCGATCTGTGCCTGTAGTTCATCCATCTTTGAAACCTTTTCCAATTGCTCTGGCAACATCGTTTCGCCCTTATCCATCCGCTCCTTCAATTGTTCAGCCTGTCTTAACTTTTTGTTCAGAGCACGCAGTTTCTTTTCAGGATCCATTGATACAGAAGATTCTGTCGTGGTCGTGACGCCTACCACGTGTACTGTACTATTGCTTGTGGTAGTTGCCTCAGTAGCGATTTGATCTGCTCCCGCTTGTTTTGGTGGACTTGCCGATAGGCTGTCTGATACTGAAACGTTAGAAGCACTGATTGGTGATGACTGCTCTTCCTTACGTTTTGCTTTCCTCTTTTCGTTTTTAAGCTGAGATTTCGACTTTGGAGTCTCGGCAGCAGGAGAGATAGTAGTAAGAGGTGATGATGATGATAATGATGAGTTTGGTGCAGCAGATGGACGAGCGGCGTCAAGAACACGGTTGGAATATTTTGCAACGTCTTCAGGAGGGACATATCCAGGGCGGACTCTACGTTCTTTCCTAACAGAGCCATCAGCACGACGAGACATGGGAATCACACGAGCATCATCTTTTTGTTGAATTCCAGAAAGGGATTGTGTTGGCGTAGTGGGCATTTTTTTTTATTTTTTTGTAAATCTAGTTCCTTGTTGGAATTTAAGCTGACAGGGCAACCGTTTTCTTTGTCCTGGGAATTCATTGTTTTTTTTTCAATGCCGGTTAGTCACGTGGTATAACGGACACGCTGTGTATGCTTTTTTATTAAGAGCTTGCTTTTGTCATAGTGTCTCCAAATGTGAAGTGCAATTAATGCTCTCTTGGAAGAAGCTCTGCTATACCTTTTTTTACTGCACAAGACGTGCAAATTGTTGAACGAGTTTGGTGAAGTTGCTGTAGTTGCCCGCCAGGGCGTCAAACATGTTTAAATCTTGATTGACTTTGATTGCCCGCGTCCCTTCTAGCACCGTAAAAACCCTCTTCATGGCTTCATCGCGTCTTTTGTGAGTAGGATCCCATGTTCAGGCTAAAAGGTTAAAAGGATTTTTTTATTTCGGTGGTTATCGGAGCGTTTATAGCAAGAACATTTTGGTGGACATGGCGGGCATGTAAGAGCAGTGGAGGGAAGAGTTGCGCGGCAGTCTCCGATCTATGAAGTTGATTTGATGGGGCGATATTTGTCCACAGAGTCAAAGTATAATTTTCAGTTTGGTCCTCCGCTCTCTCATAATCAGCATATCATTATCATTATCGCATACACATCAATGGGTCGCGGTGTTTACATATTGACGTTGGGAAAAAAAAAAATGTGTCAAGGTGTTCCATTCTCACATTCTCACCAACAAACCACGTCTTCTCTCCACACATCCTTTTTTTTTTTTTTTTTTTTTTTTTTTTTTTTTATTTTTTTTTATTTTTCTTTTTTTCTTCTTGCGTGTCTTTGCCTTCATTACTGTTTCCTTTTGTTCACGCTCAACAGACGTCATGCTCAACCTCTCAAAGACCATGGCCCTGCGCTCTGTCGCCGGTGTCAAATGTATGGCAACTCTAATAACATGCGACAATAAAGCAAGAACAGTCAGCATCACCATTCTGCAGCCATGGACATGATCTTCTTTGCATTGGCTCACGCATTTTTCTTCATGGCGAACTTTTTCTTTTTCTTTTCTTTTCTTTTTTTTTTTTTTTTTTTTTTTTTTTCCTGTTTTTGACCAAATCCGGTTACCATAGACTTTCATGCTGCTGCCGTGCAGAAGGCGACCACTACACTAACCATGCCTGCACTATCACCTACCATGACAGAGGGAACTATCACTGCATGGAAGAAGAAGGAGGGTAAGCAGACACGTTATAATGTTTACTCATAAGCTTTAATGGATCTATCAGGCAATTGCGTATGAACATTTGTTGGGAGACCATTTTCTCGTTTTTCGGCAACTGTCGAACAAGATTTTTTTAAATATTTTTATTTTCTTTGCTTTTGGGCCTGTGGCGACAATTCTGATCTGATCGCATAATTTTTACGTTTCCATTTGAAATCGAAACTGTTTATAGGCGACGCTGTCACTGCTGGAGATGTTCTTTTGGAGATCGAAACTGACAAGGCCGGCATGGATGTTGAGGCTGTCGATGACGGTATTCTCGCCAAGATCTTGGTGCGTAATGCTTTATCTGTCCTCTTCCTACATTCTCACTACAATTATTGCTTTTATTATTATTATTTCTTCAAGAAGGGCTTATTTCATTATGAATTGATGAGCCTGTGGTCTCGTTCCCACGTGTCGTTGTGACATTTGTGATATTCGTTGCATACTTTCATTAGTGCTAATATAATGTCTTCATCCTCACATCATCACATATTAGCACCCAGATGGATCTAAGGTTTCTGTCAATGAGATTATCGCGCTGTTAGCAGAGGAAGGCGATGATCTATCTAAAGTTGAAGTTCCCAAGACCAAGGCCAAAGCAAAGGCTGATACTGCGCCTGCTAAGGAGGAGAAGGAGGAGAAAAAAGAAAAAGCACCAGGTGAGAGGAATAACGTATTTCGCACACTTGCTTCCAAGGTTGCTTTTGACTATTTATATGATGATGTTTTAGAACGGAACAAACATTTCAAATACAGCTCACAGTAGCAGGGCTTATGGCAGGAATTTTGAACCTCTAATTTTGAGGAACAAGGCTGGAATCTGTCTGTTAAAAATAATGCTTGACCAGAGATTTCTAATTTCAATGGTTTTTTTTTTTCTTTTTTTTTTTTGGGTATATGATCTCGTAGCCACCAAGCAACAAGAATCTCAGCAAGTTCAGCAAGCTCAGCAAACATCCTCAGCTCCATCATCAAATCTTCTCTCCCCTGCTGTAGCCCATTTGCTCCTTCAAAACCATATAACTGATGTCACAAAAATCCCTTCGACCGGACCCAAAGGACGCGTGTTGAAGGGTGATGTGCTTGCTTTCCTGGGCAAGATCAAGCCTAGACCTGCGCCTGAGCCCACTATCCCTCAACCAAAGACTCTTCCTCCAGCCTCAAAACCCGCCCCTGCTTCCGCCCCAGCCAGCCCCTCGAAGACATCTGAATCCAGCTTCACTGACTCCTCTGTTTCTAATATGCGCAAGGTCATTGCGTCCCGGTTGAGCGAATCCAAGTCCACTGTGCCTCATTCCTATGTTACGCGCGATATTGTTATCGATAACATGATGAAGTTGCGTCGTCTTCTGGCTGGTAAGCCCTGTTATTCTGTAGTTGATCAAAGCGCCTAATTCTTTAAATTTGAGGAGCTTTGTTTTTTAATTTTCTTTTTTCTTTTTTTTTCTTTTTTTGGCTTTGAAATTAATAGATGAACTTGATGTCAAAGTCTCTGTTAATGATTTCTTGATCAAGGCTGCTTCTTTGGCTCTGCGTGATGTGCCGGAATCGAATGTTCAGTTTACAACTGGCGACAACGCAAAGCAGCTGAAAGACATCGATATTTCTGTTGCGGTTGCTACACCCACAGGATTGATCACTCCTATCGTCAAGGGCGCTGATTCGCGCGGTGTCCAGTCAGTCTCTTTGGTCGTAAAGGAGCTGGCTGAGAAGGCAAAGAAAAACAAGCTCAAGCCTGAAGAATATCAAGGCGGGTCTTTCAGGTATGGTATATGAAACTTAATGCCATGTTGTATAGTACTGTTAAAATTGGAAAACTGATCGGATTTTTTTATTGTTACCTTTTTAATGTTATTTATTGATTTAGTATCTCCAACTTGGGAATGTTTGGTGTCAGCAACTTTACCGCCATTATTAACCCTCCTCAGGCCTGTATCTTGGCTGTTGGTGGTGCACGCACAGTGTTCAAGCCTGCAGCTGTTGAAGAGACAACTGAGCTCCTGAGCGACTCGGAAGTTTTTGAATTCTTGGGAGGACAGGGAGGTAGCAAAAAGAGTACACCAACGTCAGCATCAGTGTCAGCATTAGGATCAACAGCATCCAAGAAAGCCAAGGATGATCTTGACCTCATTGACTTTTTGGGCGGAAATGCGCCTTTGAAGAAAAAGTCAACCTCAACATCTGAGTCCGCATTAGGGGACGAGGTCCTGCGTCGTTTGCGCCCATCGCTGGAGCAGTCGCAGGTCGTTAGTGTGACTTTGAGTATTGACGAGCGTGTTGTTGACAATGAGGTTGCTGGCCGTTTCTTGGGGCGTTTGTCACATTATGTTGAAAACCCCGAAAGCATGATCCTATAAAAAAAAGAAAATAATAATAATAAAAAAAATAAAAGGGCAGAGAGAAGAAGGGGAAAAAACCCTCTTTAGACGATTGATCAACAATCAGGGGAGAAGAGTCAAAAAGGATTTGAGTATTAA
Source organism: Lobosporangium transversale (assembly GCF_002105155.1). Taxonomy (NCBI): domain Eukaryota; kingdom Fungi; phylum Mortierellomycota; class Mortierellomycetes; order Mortierellales; family Mortierellaceae; genus Lobosporangium; species Lobosporangium transversale. The sequence continues at coordinate 561,227 of NW_019029000.1, read as the reverse complement.
TATCACCGGAAATCAAATTTAGAGAATAAAGCAAAAAAAATTGTCCGGCCCGTGCTCTGATATGGTCTATTTTTTGATTGGCCAGATCATGCTCCAGTCTCTTGTTTCTGCTGATTTGCAAACACTTGTCCATATCCATCTCTGAGTGTTCAATGCGTTCAATCTCTTGGTCATTGTTTCTTATTCTGAGCTGAAACTGCTCCTCTACATGATCCTTTAACTAATGTCACAACTAGATAATGTTAAAGAAAGTAAAGACTAAAACAGTGAAAGGTTCAGCAGTCTAAAGACGTTTATTTAGATTGGATCAGCATCTTCAGCACACATGCAAGAGGCTTAATTGATTCACTGATATTGCCCTTGCTTTTTTGTCATTCATGCCAAGAAAAAGTGTGCGATAGCTAATTAAAGATGAAATAAAATAAAATAATCTTATTATCTATTTAAGGACGAACAAATACATCAATCAAATCCTTGGTCAGCAAACCACAGCAGCTTCTCGATCGATAGGATTTGAACGGAGATAGTTTGCATTTGGAGCCCTTACTGTCTTTCACATGCAGTCCCGCCGGCAGCTCATTCACAGACGGAGTCACCTGTCCAAAAGGGAAAACAATTTATTCGTTTTGGTGATCCGATCTACTGGACTCTCTGATTTGGGGGGTGTCAATGATATTGCAACACAAACACACTGACCTCATTGAGTTCTTGGACTCGTATATAAATATTCATAAAGAGTGTCATGGCAGAATATCTTCCTACTTAGCCTTCTCTTCTTTCTCTCTTCTCTCATTCTTCCACTCATTCTTTCTCATTCCTCCCAAACATCTCATTCACTCATTCACCCTCAGTTTCTTCCATACAATTTGATACAACATAACATTTAGAGACCAACATAGTGTAAATCAAGGCAGTAAAATCAAGAATAAGGATAAAATGAATGATAGTCATAGCAAAATGCCAATCTTTGCACCAATAAGCCTTCCCATCAAACGGAGGCTTCAGACAGCAGCGGTCTTATTCTGGATGACGGCTTTGGCGACCTGTACGACGCTCTTCTTTTACTTGTGCACTATCAAATATTTATGGCCATTGATTATCATCTACCTCCTCTGGATTTTGATGTTCGACCGTGCGCCCGAAGAAGGCGGCAGATGTTTCGATTGGGCTAGGAGATTGCCTATCTGGCGACACTATGCTGAGTTCTTCCCGATGACTTTGATCAACGTAATAAATTCTTACATTCTTGTCGTACAAAGAATTATTGCATCACAATGCTTTTTTCTTTTCAGCATCACCGGTTTGTTGCTTATTGTCCTATTTTATCATTGTGTATTAATAGGAAAGTGATTTAGATCCATCTAAAAACTACATTTTTGGGTACCATCCTCATGGAATCATTTCATTGGGTGCGATTGCCACCTTTGGAAGTGAAGCACTCAACTTTTCGAAACGATTTCCTGGGATCAACATCCGTCTGTTGACACTGCAAACCAACTTTACTTTTCCAATCTATCGCGACATGATCATGGCACTTGGTTTGGCCTCGGTCTCAAAGGGATCATGTGAAAACATCTTAAAGATGGGTCCGGGAAGCTCGATCGCGATTGTGGTTGGTGGTGCTCAAGAGTCATTGGCTGCTAAGCCTGGAACAATAGATCTGACCCTCAAAAAGCGACTGGGCTTTATTAAGCTAGCTTTAGTTAACGGGTAAATTACTCGATCAAGCTGTTTTTTTTTTTTTTTTTTTTTTTTTTTGTTACTTCTCACGATTGCTAATTTTGGACATGTTTCATTTTTTTTATTTTATTTTTGGCGCATGCAGAGCAAGTTTAGTTCCAACTTTGGCATTTGGTGAAAATGACTTGTATGAACTCTACGGTGCCGACAACAAGAGCAAAACTTACAAAGTTCAACAAGCGATGAAGAGGGTCCTGGGTTGGACAATGCCCTTGTTTAATGGTCGTGGTGTCTTTAACTGTAAGTTTTTACATTATTCTATTTTTTTTTTTTTTTTTTTTTTTTTTTTTTTTTCATGACCATACGACTTTGAGTGATTCCAGTATATGCATGGGAATTTATCTAAGCTATTTTTTTTTTTTTTTTTTTTTTCTCACCTTCACAGATGAATTTGGAGTCCTTCCAAGGAGGAAACCTGTTCACATTGTAATTGGAAAACCTATCCATGTCGAGAAAGTTGAAGGTTCACCTACGGAAGAGCAACTCAAAGAATTGCAAAAGAAGTATATTGATGCACTTTTGGGTATCTGGGATCGTTATAAAGACAAGTATGCTGCTGGTCGTACGCAGGAACTTCAAATTGTTGAGTAACAATAGGTGATTAATAGATTAAATATTTAAATAAAGCATTTTCATTTCATGTACAAATTTTGTATGATTTTAATTTTATAAAACACGTTTTCTACTGAGGGCCTTCTCCACCAGGAATCAACTATGCGCAAAGATAAAATTTACACACAAAAAGTTAATATGGATGGCATTATAAAACAAAATGAAAGGGGGGCTTTTTTTTCCCTTTTTTTTTACCATGCAAATATGGTTGCCGTTCAAGAGGATCTGTTCCAACTTTGTAGTTTTCATTCCTTCTGGTGTGTTCTCACTAAAATGAATCCGATTGGTTACAAGCGACAAGGGCGTCCAAAGTGTCAAGATGAGAAACCTCGGTCAATTGATAATGCTTCTTTTGTTAATTCCTGTACATCTTACAGTTCTCCACCATCACTTACTATTCTGTAACATCTTCCAGAACCATGTTGACATAATCGTCAAAGAGCTTGAGCGTGCCAGTAAACTCCTTCTCTGACTTCATGATAACCCAGATCTTGGAGCCAATGCAGGAGTCAATTAGCTCTAGAGGCCGATAGAGATATCCAAGCAAGAAGAAAAAAACAATCCTTTGGTTACTTAAGACCGTCTTTACGCTCATTTGGATTATTTCATCTAGCAGTGAATCGAACAGTGTTTTCCATATTATGCCAGCTCTCCTCCCTGAGATACGTGATTATATCGATATGGCTGATCTTATTTATTCCAACAAGAGGGGATTAGGTTATATTGATCTCTTTATGTATTCACATAGTCTCTGTTAATGTTGGCCGTTTGTGAACACACAGGTTCAATAGGTCCTGGTTAATATAAGTCAACTGTACAGGAATAAAATATAGCTTGGCAACAATAATTAGATCATGATGGTAGTTTTGCCATATATCATTTTTGAGGTGTTCCTTGAGGGTATATCCAACGATATCCATTTGTAAAGGATATCCGCGCGAAAAATATTATTCCCGTTTGTGTACTTTTGTGTCGGCATCACTGAGATGAATCCAAACAGGCCCTTTACCTAATGGAAGCTGGTGAATAGAGGCGACAGCAGGTGCTGTGGTTGCTGATCCGCTGGAGTTTGGCGCTGACATGGTTCTTGAAGATTTTCCTGTGTAAAGAGAGCGATGGAACAAGGTAATAGAGGAATGCTCTAATGCTCTCTCAATATGCCGTTGCATCTACATGAATGACTTGTTACGGTGACGTTATTTATACAATTTCGGACAAAATCATCTTTGGTGAATCCGACATTCATCGGCGTTTTTTACTTTTCAATTTCATTTGCATTCAAGCACAACATCATATATTAAAGCCATGGGTGGATACTTGACTCCTGATCCCGCTATTGAGAAGTGGGTGCGTATGCGCGAATCGACCGCAAAGTACTTTCGCTGGAACGGCCGTAATCTCCGTAATGTAGGCATTCTCGGACTTGTGATTCCTGCCGGTCTTTACTACCTTGCCAGCGAATACGAGGTAAGGAGCAAGCCCTCAATCTGTCCGCCTCTATTGTCCTCCAACACCCATATATTCTAACATCAGGAACAAAAGTATCACTATTACTGGAAAAAGAAGGCGATTTCAGCTTATGCTAGTTATTTTTGCAGGAGTCTGACGTAGCAGAAAACAGGCCATATGCCATATTAAAACAAGCAGCAAATTACACTTTTTTTTTTGTTCATTTCAGGAATCAAATCAATGGATACATCAAAGGATATGCTTAGAGTCACTTTAGGAATCATAAGGATATTTTTTTCAATTTTATGAATTAAGAGAGATAGAATAAGATGGCAGAGCATATGATTGAATTGAAGCTAACCCATCATCCATCTCGCCAACTTTGAATATAATTAGACTAAGACCCGTTGGTCTGCTCTGGGTCCCTCTCGTAAGGAGAAAACAGATGATGTGGAGGATGCTTAAAAGTACATGACCAATACTTCCACCATGTTTTCTCCCATTCTTTGTCATTCCCTTACCTGGGTATCATTTTTTCTTTTCTCTCCTGTGATCAGGTCTTTTTTAAACCTTTTCTTGATCTCCACCACGACGATAGATATTGCACCACTCCATCTTATGCTTGAATTGATCGAGCGAATAAAATAAACACATAGTCAGTTGTTTTAAGCACATTTTAGCGTCTATACAATCAAGTTTTTCCATTTATGTATGTCTTTCTACATGGTTTTAATATTGAGAAGCTCTAGATTATAGCTTAATAACCTGAATGAGCATAGGTTAATACAAATAGAAGTTCGCATAGCCGTTCTTGTATCCAGACATGGAAAAAAAAAGCAATTCATGGTGTGTAACACATACGATTAAAATAATTCCCCTCCTGCCACAAATTTTTTGCATTGGAATTGTGCGGTCCTGACTCTGGCCTCTCTTATTCCTCTTGTTTCCATCATCTGAGTTTTTTTCTTTTTTTCCTACCATCATCACCTCTCCTCTACTCTTTTTTTATCCCATCGACTTTAAAAAAAACATTTCAGCACCATGGGTCTGTCAATTTCAAAGCTGCTTTCGGGTCTCTTCAGCAAGAAGGAGATGCGTATCTTGATGGTTGGTTTGGATGCTGCCGGTAAAACCACTATCCTTTACAAGCTCAAGCTTGGTGAGATCGTCACAACTATCCCCACCATTGGTAAGCTCAAGAGGACACCTTCTTTTATTTATGCCAAATTAACATTCTTTACGCAGTCATCGTTAGTCTTTTGATCAGCCCTCCAGTATTTGTTTTATATGATGACAGTGTCTTTCATGCTTTTTTCATCCTTTAAGCGCGCGTGACATCTGTCCCCCCTTTTCTTTCTTTTTTTTTTTTTTTTTTCTCCTCTCTCATAATGAATTAAGTATTGCTCGCAGAAGCATCTCTCAGTGTTCCTTTTTTTTCTTTTTTTCTTTTTTTCTTGTTTTGGTTATTTTGGGCTTTTGGTATGTGGATGTCATATTTCATCTGGAATAATCGGAACACATTTTCAAGGGGGTTTTGGACTGCTGGATGAAAGATGGCGATTAACACATGATTGACCAATCTTTTCCATGTCTCCTCGTTCATCATCGATCCATCTATTCTACTTGTACGACAACCCATTATTATGTTATTATGTTGCCTGAACCTGTGTGGTCACGAGATGCTCTTGCGCATACGATTTTTTTTTTTTTTTTTTTTTCGTTTTTTTTTTTTTGCCAACTATCTGTTGATGTCACTTGCGCGTGTGTTGTGTGGATTGAGCAAATTAATAATTTTATTTGCAGCTGATACAACTTGCAGAGTGAAAAGTGAAATGTGTTTTTTTTTAATTGTCTTTTGCATCTATTCTAACTGTTTGTTAATATCCATATCTATCATTTTAGGCTTCAACGTCGAGACTGTTGAGTACAAGAACATCTCATTCACTGTCTGGGATGTCGGCGGTCAGGACAAGATCCGTCCCTTGTGGCGTCATTGTATGTGAGCCCTTTTATTGCAGCATCGCTCGGTTTGCATTAATTTTTCTGTCGTTTACCACCTTACACAAACACCTTTCAGGAGCAATGGATTCGTCTCATAAATATAGCGATCATTCTCATCTAAGTCTGTTACGATCAAGCATTACTGGAAATATTAGTCTGGTCTTAATTCTTCCTTTCTCTTTATTTTTATTATTTTTTTATAGACTTCCAAAACACTCAAGGTATCATTTTCGTCGTCGATTCTAACGATCGCGATCGTATTACTGAGGCCCGCGAGGAGTTGCAGCGTATGTTGAACGAGGATGAGCTTCGTGAGGCTCTTCTCTTGGTCTTTGCCAACAAGCAGGATCTTCCTAACGCTATGAACGCTGCTGAGATCACTGACAAGCTTGGCCTCCACTCTCTCCGTCAGCGCCAGTGGTACATCCAGGCTACTTGCGCCACCTCTGGAGATGGTCTTTATGAGGGTCTGGAGTGGCTGTCCAACAACTTGAAGAAGCGCACTTAATTTTCATCCCAACAAGTTAGTAGTATTTTTTTTTCCCCTTTCTTTCTTCCAATCTTTCTTTTTCGGTTCGTGTCAATAAATGTGTAGAGTGAGGAATGAGGAGTAATTTTATTCATGTTTTATCCAACTTGTCAGCTCTTTTTTTTTGTGCTCATGACAGTTGGCTCTGGAAAGTGGCTTTGATTTCGCACACCACTTTAAAAGCGTTTTTCTCTGTCAGTTTAAACTCTTTCTCACACTCAAAATCCGCGAAATTGTTATGGCCAATACGAAGGCTACTAGAGACGTTGGAGAGGATTAATGTTTACATGGTCTGACGATCACAATGGCAGGAATTAGGACATAAACAAGAAGTATCTATCATTTAGCATCATTCACTATTTGTCGATTTAACATGTGAGCGCCTCCTTTTTCAATGGATCAGAAGGCTTTACGGATTAGGCAAAGTCGATCAATTGTCATTCGACGGGAGATGCTAAACACTTAAGCCTTTTCCGTAACTTGAGCTCCTGATTGTTGGCTTGGGCCTATAAACTCCCCGGTAAGTCACCAGAACTTGGACTGCAGAAAGTTTAGCACAAAAGATTTGTAATATGAATAATATGAAAGATATAAGAGAGATACATCTACCGTGTGATGATACATGGGCAACCGAGCTAAAAAATACAATGCATTGGATCTCTTCAGCATTCACACTCCTTTTGAACAACATCAACGTGTTTTTTTTTTGTGTAGAGCTTGGAGACTACCAAAGAAAGAGAGAGAAAAGGAAGGTGAAAAGAAAAAACAAAATCATTAGGCAAACGCCAAACACGATAATGAGGTGCTGTTGGGTCCTTCAAGTTCTAGATGCTGAAGTTTTTGTTTTTCAGGTTAATGAGCTTATTAGCCGTTAAACCAACTATACTCTGGAAAAGGGGCGCCTTTTTTTTATCACGTCAAGTGGCGATGGTTTAGTTTTTTCTTCATATTCTGTTTGACAATGTATCTTTTTTTTTTTTGTTTATTCAAGATTTACGAAAAAAACCGTCTGAATGTGTTGAACAAAACGGACCGTTGAAGAGTTTAGTCCCAGACGTTGTTGCGATGATCTTTTTTTTCCCTCTTATTAAGAGGAAAAAAAATAAAATAACTTGATCTTATCTGATGGGATGATTCTTATCTCTGTTTTATCTTCTATGACAGAAAGCTTGGTTCTTAATTGTTCGATAAGTTTGATGCTGACCAAACCTTTTTTTTTTTTTTTTTTTTTTTTTTTTTTAATATGATTCAAGACTATAGGACGACGTTCGAGGTTTTTTTTTCTTTGCATGCTAGAGGGAAGGAGATCTCCTTTTGTACCTTTATACCCCATCACCTTGACATACTCTAATCTTCAATTACTGTTAACTTCGACAGGTAGGAAGATCCATTTTAATTATAATGCTCAAACCTTTAAATAAAAGGTAGATATTATACTTTCTCAATAAAGAAGAGCGCAAAAAGAGAAAAACAAAAGGATAGAAGAAGCTCCTTCTCCTGTCCTTCTTCACATTATTGTTTTGCACACGAAAAAGAGATTGGCTGTCATTTTTCTAGTTTAAAGAGGAAAAAAGGTTAATGTGAGCGTGATTCCATGCGCGCATGTTCCACTATGGTCGTCAAAAGGTACCTTGAGTGATTGATACCAATTGGATCTACATGGTCCTGGCTTTATAAAGCAAACCTTCACTTTAAGCAGTCCTTTTAACTTTCTACCATCGAGAGACTCTGGTTGGGAGAAACTTAGGTCTGAGATTAGCGAGAGAGGAAAAACCATGCAAAAGGCACACCAAAGGATATTGTCACAATAAATACAGATCAATAACCTCGTTATCAAAACTGAGAAAATACAAGTGCAACCAGGGAATGGAGAAGGGTTTCAAGGAACAATGGTTGGCACAACAGTGGAACAGAATATTGCTAAAAAGTACATCGACCCTCTTTACTTAGCTTAGAGCCAAGCACATCAGAATCATCAACAGCAGAATTAATGTGTGTATATATCTGTTTTCCAAAGCCGTACTCTTCCCTTCATAACTCACATTATTGTCTTTTGCGCTTTATATTATAAGAGGGCTGAAAGACAAAGCTATTGACCTACACCCTCAGCTCATCATAAAGTACCCATAAGCTACAACACCTTTACTTCCAACTCCTCTCACTTGCCTCAAAATGAAGGTCTTCCAGGCTATCCTTGCTATCACTTTGGTTGCTCTCTTTTTCATGTCTTCTAGTGAAGCCGACTATATCTGCCAGATTAACAAGAGAGGACTATACTACGGTGCAAGCCTTATCTCCCTTACGAATGCAATGGCGTCTTTGGCAGCGAGCCCAGTATATATGAGGTTTGAAAACACATAACCCGCGTGGGTGGAACCGTTGCGAATCTTGAATCTTGTCATTTTGCACCCTTTTAAGAAAAAAAGAGAGACCGTTGTAAACGTTCTTCATTTTCATTTTGATGTAAAAAGTAAAGCGAAATATTAGAGCTTCGAAATAAGTGACAAAAAAACGTTAAAATGGGGCAACTCACCTCAGTTAAACATTCCTTTTTTATTTTCAATTAAAAACCTCATATCTTGCACTGCTTAATTAATACCAAACTGTGATGTCTTTGGGCCTAACCTAGACTAGGTCCCTCTTTAGTCAAGGGTGCAAACTATAGCTCTTAAAACTCTTAATGGTGCCACTTCGTTTAAGCAATATTAAAGAGCTGTGTTATCTGGAATTATTAGGTTTCTTTGTTTCCGAGGAATGGCAGAGCCTTTATACCTGGCACAATTTTTTTTAAGCTACTCTCATCATTTTCGCGCAGCATCTCCATTTGATTCCTATACGAATCTTGATTACGCGTGTTACAGTTAGGCTAGTCACTAGCCTGAGGACGAAGTGCACATGTACGTGAAAGGCAAATGTCACTTGCTCTTTCAGACGCAATGAAAGGCCTGTAATAATAATAATTTATCTTTTGTCTTCACTTCCTTTTACAACGCGCCTCTCAGAAAACAATAACATTTAAACCGCTCACGCCCGCTAACATCATATCGCAAACCAAAGCAACTAACATTGATCCTAATCTCCTCCCGTAGCACATAATCAAAGTTAAGTATTTTCAAAGACGACCGAAAAAACGCATTTCCATCTCTTTTCCTCCCTCACATGATTTGACTGGACGGGACTCCCATCTCTCTTGGTCAGACATTTGGGAACAATCTTGTGAATGGTTATGCACACTCTCGTGCCATTTCATACGGTTCGGGGATGTGTGAAGCTGGCCCACGTACTGCTCTTAGAGCTTAGCCACCATCTTCCTATGACAAGAGGCATGCTGGTGAAATGCGTCGGGTGCCGGTAGCGTTGCTTCTGGTGTTAAACGACGGCGTACCTTCACTTGGTCAAATCATTCATATTGACTCCTGTTATAAAAATCTCGTTCTACCTCTTTTTTTTACACATGATTTGACTGGACGGGACTCCCATCTCTCTTGGTCAGACATTTGGGAACAATCTTGTGAATGGTTATGCACACTCTCGTGCCATTTCATACGGTTCGGGGATGTGTGAAGCTGGCCCACGTACTGCTCTTAGAGCTTAGCCACCATCTTCCTATGACAAGAGGCATGCTGGTGAAATGCGTCGGGTGCCGGTAGCGTTGCTTCTGGTGTTAAACGACGGCGTACCTTCACTTGGTCAAATCATTCACATCGGTCCTCAGTACATGATTACTCGCGAAGATGCAATATGGCGAACTTGTAGTGCCTGATATTTCCTTTTTCCATGATTTTAGATCTCTGAACGCGCAATGTTGCCTGGCTTGAAGGAATATCTCGAAGAAACAGCAGCCCGTGATATCTCACTGGTATCGTTCATGAAGCGTTTTTCTGACATATACCGAAAAGATCGCATAATCGAAATATGGTGTGGAGCCGCCTTGAGCTACCTACAACAGCACCCATCACAAGAGAAGCGTCAATTATATAAAGCACTTCGCAAGTATACACCAATGGAGCTCGAGAAAATAGTCGATAAAGAACTTCAAGAGGTACAGTAGGTCAATTCGCCACATGGGCCACTTTGTTATAAGACTAATTTATCTTCTGTATTTGTTTCTAGAGAGAGCATGGCAACAAACTCCTTGCCAATATATCACGGCAAGAGCTTGCTGCATCACACATGCATACAAAGATAGTCGAAGAACGATTCAATACAGGTATGTTTTCGGGACGCTCATCATGCACATGTTGTTGCCCTGCAGAGACCCATTTCATGAACACTCATACTTTTTACCTGATAGAGCTATCAACAATGACATCTGCAACAGCATCTACAACGACATCTACAACGACATCTACAACAACACCTACAGCCATAACTATAACAACAGGCAGCATACATAATGGTGAGCGATTGCCAAGTATGTTATTATTATTATTATTATTATTATTATTATTATTATTATTATTATTATTATTATTATTATTATTATTATTAATCCATATTCTTACAACTTTAAAATCTAAAGAATCAGAGTCAGAGCCAGAGCCAGAGCCAGAGCCAGAGCCAGAGCCAGAGCCAGAGCCAGAGCCAGAATCAGAATCAGAATCCGAATCAGAATCAGAGTTAGAATCAGATTCGGAGCCAGAGCTGGAGAATGACAGTGCTCTTTTTCTGCCATTTGGGGATTTGGTCAAGTTTATTTTTGACAAGGTATGAATATTTGTAAATGACCTAGTCAATTTTAGACTTTAATCTAATCATTTTCCTTTTTTTTTTCTTCCTTTTCTTTTTATATAATTAAGGCAGATGGCAGGGATGTCGAACTCCCTACCAATAAAGTCGACCACCCATCGCTAGACTTTGAGCAGCTGTACAATTACGCCTACGGATTGTTAGCTGGGAACTCCGATCCTAAAGGCAAAAAGGCCTTGTATGTATTCTTTAATCTCCTATTTTTTGTATGCTGCCATTATTCAAACTAACCTTCCACATTATACAAATATTGAACATAGAGTGGCGGTTTCCGGCATCGTCAACACAGTTCAGGACACCCCAGCTGGAGTCGACCTTGCCAAAACTGTGAAGAAAGAGTGTCTCCACCCTCATCTTTCTACGCCGATTGATGAGCTCCAAGAATTGCAGCTTTTGTTGCTAGAGTCAATGGGGAGTGATGAGGATTTGCCCGACTTGGAAGCTCTGAAGGTTGAGGTATTGGGCCATCTAGTTGATGTTATAAAGTGTCGAAGAAAGGGCAGTCCAACCAGCACTGTTAAAGAGAAAGCGTTGGAGATACTTGACTTTCTTATTTCATTAATAAGAACTGAGCAACTTTCTCTTCCTCTCTCAGAGGCGGCATCAGTTTTGCCATGGGCGGTGATATTAGGGATTCTCTTTGGAGGGAAAGACCTGAGGCCTTTTATGTAAGTGTCTACATATTTTCTCATCTTTGCGTATACTTTCATGTGTTCTTGTTTCTTCGTTATTTTGTATAGTGGTTTGCTTTAAAGAGGCATACGGGATCAGAATCAGGTTTTGGTCAGGATAGAATTCAGGATACGGATGCTCTAAAGAGACACTCAGGATCATTCGGTCAGGGTAAAAATACATAGAAATCTTAGCTGTCCGATAGAGGCGTTTCACACCTACATTTCTAACATAAAGCATTGTAGTATATCATGTCTCCTTTTGATACTTGTTTACTAATCTACATGTTATGAGGGCATCGATCCATGACCAGCACAGAGCCAGTAGAGCCAGTATGGAAGACAGGACGCTCTGGAATTATAATGAATGAGGCTCTGTTCAATATACATGGTATCAACCAAGTTTTTCAACATTCTACTGAATTTTATGTAATAGAACTGACGAGATGTGCAAAAGCTCATCAGCCAGTCTTACATTTAAACGGTAAAAATGCTCAAAAACATACCATGTATATTCCTACCGTGTTTAATTGCATAAATCCTATTGTGTACCCTTCTTCACTTTATTTACACTGTACTTCACTTTGGTTGAAGAATTTAAACCCATCAAACTCTTTTTTCTTCTTTTTATATAAAGTACATCTATATGCCTGCTAACTGTATCGTCGCTTTATCCACTCTTAGAGGAGAGTTGGGATGCGAGGCATCCAAGGACGCCCGGGTATTTGTCGAGAATTTCTTTGGTAAAACAACCAAGAATATAGTTGGGCGAAAAGTAGATATACACGTCAAGACGAAGTTGGACGAGTGGATCGAAATCGCCATCAACGAGTTCAAGACAAATACCGCTACCAAAGCTACTTTGGAGCAGCAGCAAAGGAAATCCGTCAGGCTCAACGGCTCTATCCTGCGCAAGTTGGAGTTGAAAGGTGTGGATATCTCCAAGAGTTATCCATTGATCTTGGAAGGACGGGGACTACAAGGCTATTTGTATGCCATGAAGGGATTCGATGGTCTTCTTGGTGTAGGAGTTGCCTCGCGAAAGGCAATGTTCATACCGAGCAATGCATTCCAGATGCGGGTCTTCCTACAAGGCAACACTCTCTCTACCCTTTTCCACTATGCGGTAAGCTATTTTTTTTTTTTTTTTTTTTTTTTTTTTTTGGATGTATATAAATATATGCACTGCTATTCAACAGTCCACATATACTGTGTTTGTCAAAATTGTAGGACCATATGCGCCGCTATAGCATCCAGGTCCAACAGCAATTGTCGAGTGTTGCTGGAGAAGGGTTTGAGGCCTTCCTGGCCGATAGTGACGATGATGTCGTCGTCCCCCCACAAGGCCTCGTTGCTCCAAGGATCATCTTTTCACCTAGGAAAAGGAAGGCAGAGCTATCGTTGTCCGATGATGGTCAGGAATAAGAATACTCTGTAACTGTAGCTTTCTCCTATCAATCATTATTATGTTAAATATATTGTTATTGCCAATCAATAATATGAAACGCTTTTGTTGACTGCCTTGGGAATGAATATCTGATTTTAACTTGGATATAAAACTGACACAAAGCAGCATCGAAGTGCAACTCCAAGTTGCTTTACATTTTCTTATGAAAGCAAATATCCGTAATGCTCACTTATCAACAAATAACCGTTACACTCCATAAGGTTGTTTGCAAGGTCTTTATCAAGATTCACTTCCATGGACGTGAACGAAAGAGCGCAGTTATATGCTTATATGTGTTTACGGAATAACTTACCTTGCCGCCCTGGCCATCAAGAAGTTAAATCAAGGTCGAGCGGAGCAATATTCACTTGACCTCCCCACAACACAAAGGAAATTCGGGTCAGCTTATACTACTGCGTTGTACACACACTCTTCAATAAACATGAAGGCACTGCAATAAGGGCAACTGACCATTGGCTCTAAGCGGTACATATAATACATAATATTGGGACCTCTTGCTGGAACCTTTTTCTAGCGGGTGGTAGAAAGTTGTCTTCGGCAAAGGAATTATCTTCGGTAGAAGGATCATCCTCAACAGAAGGATCACCTTTACGCTCGTGTATTCTGAAGGTCAGTAGTAAATGGTAATAGTGTAAGATTAAGGACGCAAAATGCATAATGTAATAAGCCAATAAAACGAACAAAAGTAGCACATCTTTGTCTTTGCACGGGTCTTTCATTTTCATCTTCATCATCTTCAAAAACAACACTTCGTGTGCACACAGGCCTAGCGTCATTTTGCACTGAGTTACTAACAACGCTATTAAAGCAGTAAAAAAGAAAAAAACTAAGGATTAATGGTCTACTGATGAGACGAAAAAAATCAAACCGTTGAAAATCAAACTCACCCTTTATTACTTGGGCATGGTCTACGACTACCCCTAGACAACTGCAGATACTGCATTTATACACTGTAGGAGGCTGGTTGACGGTGCTTGCCTTGCGTGTAAGTAATAATGATGGAAGGTTAAAAAAAGAATATCAAAAACTAATGAAAATCATTTGCATATAAAATAGGGAGTCTTTGCCTTCGAATTGACCCAACATTCTACTCATGGTTCCTGGTAGCGCTATTCAAGTTATAGAAGGTATATAAGCTACCATGTCAAAAAAAAAAAAAAAAAAAAAAAAGTTCTCTACGATTGTTAAATACCGAAATTACTTACGCTTCATTATTTGGGTATGAGCTGCGCACATGGCCTGGACGACTGCACCCACACACAGACGCGGAATGGAAGGAGGAACGATGCGATTGGGAAAACTCGTTCTGTCTCTATCAGTTGAGAAAATATAATTAATATTAATATATTCCAAAAACATAAATATAAAAAGGCCTTACCACACTCCTTACGTTCTGAGGGCATAGTCTCTTGCTATGTCCGACGCTGCTGTACAGGCTACAGGCCATGAGGCGTAGCATTGAGAGGGATCTTTAACTAATATAGATAATAAGATCCAAAAAAAGTAAACGTAATTGTGGCAAAAGTAGAGAACAGTGGATAAACGTGAATTATATGTAGTCCCTTCGCCTGGAATAAACCGACATTCTCCTCACCTAATGCAATAATAAAAATAAAGTTAAGCATTTTAGCTTTGGCGGGTATGCAAGCGAAAATGCTTGAATTTGACTGTTACACTGGCAGAAGAACTATGTAATGTAAATTATCATTTCCATAGTTTTAGATAGGCTTTCCAGCATTACTTTTGCAGTGTTAGAGGTATTCTTTTATGATCATTACTTGGCTTTCTAGCTACCTCTATTATAGACAATGCCTCAGTATGGTACGTAAGTTTCTTGTCCCTTTTTTGTGAGGGGGATTATGGGGCTGAAAGAGAGCGAACAGTTGTTCATGTGGGGGTATGCAGGACGGCTGCTGGAGATCAACTCGGTGGAGTGAGTGCCGTTAGACCAAGGACTTGAGCTTGGCTATCTTTAGAATAAGACAAATACATTCTTGCTGAGAGCAACCTGCGTCAAGCAAGCACTACATCGAAGTTCGGCCGCAATCTTAAGCCTTTCTTTCTCATTTTTCCTTTCTTCCTCTTTTTCTATCTCCTGTTCAAGCAATGCAAGCAGGGCAGAGCCGATAGGCCTATAAGCCCAGCCATATTCCTCCTCCTTTTCAGTTTCATCCGCCTGTTCTCCTCCTCGCAAGCTCTCTTCAAAACTCACGTCTCATCGAGCTTGTCGTGCTTTGATGACCCGTAGTGTGCTCGATGTGCGAGAACGTTTGGCAGGTGGCGAAGGTCTGACAGATGAATGTATGGAACATATCTTTTTTTTTTTTTTTTTTTTTTTTTTTTTTTTCAAATGAAAAGTGAAAGGTATGTGAAGGTAAAGTGTGTGAAAGCAAGGAATGTGATAGAAGAAGGTGTAGAGTGGTAAAGTATGCTAAGAGTTCAGACTCATAATATATACACTCGCATCGTACATTGTTGACATGACCTTTAATAACGTGTGTGGTGTACCGCACTCAGAGAGTGCATCAATAGCCCCAGCAAAAATTTTTTAGTGTCGAGATTTGCAATGCTTTATTTTCCCTTTTCATTTACATATAAGATACCTCTTTATTTCCACCCAGGGAGCCATGTTGGGGCCAAAGCCACTCTTTATAGCAGCCAATTTGCCTTCATGGCAGCCACATTTCGGCACGCGCAGACACCGTTTCGTTTTAATATATAAGAAGATATATAAGAAGATTGTTTTTTACGTGTCAATCATGCTCCAAAATAAAAATAGATGCATCACTTTTTTACACCTACACCTCTTTTTACACCAACAAAGGATTTCAGCGCACAGCACAGTATATTGCCATTATTTTTAAGTGTTGACAAACTAAACTTTTCTAGTTGGGACACTTGGATGAGGTTGAGGCCAAAGCACTCGGAGATGAGGTGGAACCCAAAGCACTTAGTTCAAAAGCCTTAACTCTCTTGCTGAGATTAAGGTTATCCTTTTTTCTGTCTTATGATGGAATCTGTTGGGAAAACAGCCAAATAAGCTTTTGGAAGACAACCTTTGCATCTTTCTGCCATTTACCGCCGAAGTTCAATTCCTCCTCGAGCTTTGACATCCTGAAAGATACCTGTTCTTCAGCATTCATCGTACATTCAAGGAACCATCACTCTTTAGCATCTGTAACAATGCCATATGACTTCAGACTTTGAGGCTCAACATTATCAACATAGGCCCTCTTTCGTTTCTTTCCTGATAATATCGAATCGAGTTGCACAATGTTCTTACCTACTCCTTGTTTAAAGTCTTCCTCCTTCACCTCGGTAACATTGAGAACAAAATCCATATTCAATCTTGTATGTACAGAATAGTCGACTGGCGCACTTCCTCGGCGTCCGACCAGATTTTTTTTCGCACGCAAGGTACATGTCTGACTTGAACAGCTTCGTAGCGCATACAAGAAAGGACGCAACGATCAGAGACCTTGTTGATTCATTTGAGCCGACCAGTAGGAGTGTTTGCGCTCTATCTTCAACTTCCTTCACAAGCGATTCAAAAGCTTGCACGCGTTCAGCTGTATCCAATGGCGCTGTTTCAATTTCGGCAAATTCTAGTAATAGCCAGTGCTTCTATTCGAACTGAAACTCTGTCAATTATGATGTTTCAGATTAAAATAATAAATATCAATTGACAAAGTTTCAGTTCGAATAGGAGCACTGGTAATAGCAGTGGAAGATCTGGATCTGGGTTAATAGAAAGATCATATTTATGACAGACGTCGGCAAACTTCCATTCGGAGAAGCTTTTCCTAGGACTTTCCAAAGATATCGTCAGTATACGCTTGGAGTGCACCTTGCAGACATGGAGCACATTACGTAATCTATGATCATCTTTGATAGACGTTGGAGCATCATGCTGCCCAGTGTAGGCAAAGATTTCTGTAATTGGTTTTGGAGGATCTTCGAGACCCGAGCTTCAAGAAACTTCCTAAAATCATCAAGAGTAATTGTTTTAATGTCATCAACGGTCCACGTGAACATAGCCTCTTCATCAGGCTTTACTCTAATTCCAAAGGGTTGAAAAATCATTCATAATATAGAGTGAAACACGAGAGCAATAGCGATATTTGGTATAATGTAATCAACTCATCCTTACTTACAAGCTGAAGAAGCACGAAGTTCTGGAAGTTGCCTTCGCAGTTGTGTCAATTCTACTGAGTCTTCAAAAAAAAAAAAAAAAAAAAAAAAAAAAACAGTCGTGTGAGAATGTCGCTTGCAACGAGCAAAGAGCTTAAATGATAACGAGAAATAAGTTCAATCACAACTGATAAATGTGATGTGCATATCGGATGCTGATGTTTCAGTTGGTGGTCACTGAACAATGACATGGATGGTTTTCTTTGCTGGGGCGCCAAAGACTTTGGAGAGCTCGCTTGTTGCACGAAGCTTTTTTGCATCTGGGTGTTCTGAAAGTGTGATAGTTTTTTCGTCCTCATCGTCAGCGATTATGATGGAGACATGGAAGAGATTCAATTTGTCGGCAGCAATCTCTCGGAAGTCGATTTCTTTTTTCTTCTTGATTACTTTTCTTAGATCGCCGATAGTGTCTTCTGATGAGAGAATGCCGTGGATTGTCCGTCAAAGATGTAAAAATCAGGATTGGTGTAAAGATTTATTTGCAGGACGAGTAACATATTGAAAGTGGCTGCTAATTTATTGATTACATCATTGATATCTGTGTTGTGCTGCACATCAAGTCCTGACTACATTTTAAGTGGGTTTCCAAAGATGTGACATGTGGCATGCCTCTCGCCACAGCACCCCAATGAGTTTCATGGGCTTTCATCTTTAGACATCATGCTTAAATGATTAACATGGGGATAAAGTAGTAATTGCGCTTGATGAATGTTTAAAAAAATTCAAAGAAACGCATCGCTGCTTAGTTGCTTGATCACCAGCTCAGCGTTATTCTGTCTACTGACCCCAACAAAACATTGAATTCCAGCGTCTTTGTTTTTTTTAATGATTGAGATTTTGGCTTCTTACTGTCCTGACACGTTCTTTTTTTTTTTTTTTTTTTTTTTCTCTCTCTCGTGAACCATTCCCATGGCTTCCCATTACGCTGAATAGAACTTTTCAGTTTGGCTCACTTCCGAACAGGAAAACAATAAAATAAACAATTTTATTTTTCTTCTCCGATGAGATTTAAAGGAACATGCAATGAATAATGGGCATGTGCGCGTCGAGTGTTGCAAAGAAGACTCCAATGATGTCTGGCTGGGCTGTTGAGTGCCGATTTGGCTTTTTTTTTTTATATTTTTCTGCTGGGGGAAGAAACGTGTCATTAAAATGGGTTATTTGAACATGAGTAGATCTCTCTTTTCTTTCTCCTACACACAGTCTTCTTTTCATCTTCATCTCACGTCTGTTCCTTCTGGGAACGTTCCATGTGTCAAACAATCACACTAAAAAGTTAAACCAGCTTTTATGTTCATTACTTTCCCTCTTGTCACTTCTAAATTCATCATCTAAACAAGAAAAGACGGCTCTCGTTCTCTCTCTCTTTTTTTTTTTTTTTTTTTTTTTTCCTTCTTGCGTTTCTTGCAGAAGCAAAAAAAAAAAAAAAAACGTAACACAGGGCACTTCAATTCTTATTTTTAATTTTATCATATTTTATTTTACTTTGTCAAGTTGGTCAGCATTTCATCCTTCTTTTTTCCCTTCGCTTAATATTTCACTCAAGATGATGAATTCAGGCAATTCGTTGTTACTCCGGTTGTTCAAGTCGGAGTTCTTTAATGCTTGGATTGCTGTGTCGTACCTTTATAAATACCCAGATGCAGTTGGTATACAACATTACCTCTGTAATGAGCTCAAAAGGTTTCCTTTGGAGGAAGTCGAGTTTTTCCTACCACAATTGGTGTAAGATTATTCTTTTTTGTTGGTACCTTTGCCCTGAAGAAGAACAAAAAAAAACTGATCGCTCTCCATCTTTTTATTGCTTGTCAGTCATCTGTTGATCAGCCGGCCATCAGAGTCAGTCGCGCTGGAAAATTTCATTCTGGATAGATGTCAGATATCTTCTCACATGGCCATCCTTGTAAGAGCAAAAAAAAAAAAAAAAACATATTGCAGACATGCAAAACGCAGAGATATATTCAGCGGAACAAAAAAATAGAAATCACGCTCCCGTTGATCGTATAAAGAGAAAGACCGGAGAGATAGGATCACTTAAGCTTGATCTTTGATCCTATTGCGATCTAAATAATAGCACCTGAATACACGTAACTTTGGCGTATTGTATACGCTTCATCATCTTTCTTCGAGGACTCTTTTACTGAAGTTAGATCGAATTATCAAAGGATGCATTGTCATGGATTTGATCTGTCGACTACATCAATGGAGATTTTTCATTGTTCTTGGATAGCAGTATGCTTACTGATCCTTCAACTTCCTCATTCACTACACATGCATCTTACCGATAGACGCTATGGTACCTCCAAGCTTACACGTCAGATCTTGCAGCATCACCCAATACACCATCGTTCAAATTGTGTAAACGTGTCTTCAACAAGTGTCAGGCAATTGTCTTTGCAACCGAAACATCAGAAGAGTACGAAGATGTTTATGGCAAGAACAGCATCTCCAAAGTCAAAGAGAATGCGTTTTCTGCCATGGTGGGTATGGGCGTCATGTTGGCAGCATTCGGTCAGCCTCTGATGACCAAGAGTCCTGGTCAATTGGCTTTGGCTCAAGGACGACGACCAAGAGCGTTCAGTGTATCCGATACCGTTGATGACAATGGCGCAGGGGATAGTCAAGTTCAACCGCAACAATTACAGCAACATCAACCAGGGAATCAGACAGAGTCTCAACAACCAACTAATCCCACTAACAATGTGGCTTCACACGAACGTGGCCGGTCCACGCCCGCTGGAGGCCACGTTGTCAAGAACGATGCTGATGTAGCTATTTCACCTAAATCAGCAACAGGAGAGCCTGGATCCCCTCATGCTTCAGTCCCAGGAATGAACATTACTGCACAGAGCATTCAGCGCAACCATTTTGTTTCCTCGCCATCACTTGAAGACCTCCGAGGGGGTCAAGCATTCAGACTGCGACGTGATCGATTCTCGAGCCCACGCCATAGCCACGACACAGCTCCTTCTTCACCTGTCAGTCTGAAATTCTCTGATCATGATTCAATTGATGGACGATCTTCAGCGGCATCTCTGGAATTGGCACGGCGCTCATACTTTCACTCAGAAATGCAGTTCTTATTGGCATTAGTTGATATTGCAACCAGACTTGTGATCGTGCCTAAACCAGCGCGTTTAAGCGCCCTTCGGGCAGAACTCACATTGTTGAACCACAACTTACCGGCTGAGATTTGCATTCCTCTTTGGTGCAAGGCCACAGTCGAAAAACCATCACATCACCGCGTTGTCCGTATACCACCTCAGGATGCTGTTGTTCTGAATTCTGCTGACCGCGTAAGTATCATGGAGACTGGAATCTTCTTTGGAGATCAGAAATTAAAAAGAAAGTTTTTAGAAAATAGTAAAAAAAAAGCTGCTAATATACAATTACTTCTCTAATGGTTTAGGTGCCATATCTGCTACAAGTAGAGATTTTGGAGACTGATATGAGTGTGGAAGAGATTCGAGCCCAACGTAGAGATCTTCATGAGTCTGAGGATGAAGGCGTTGATCCCCAGGAGGAGAAGGCTCGTACAAAGGAAGTAGAAATTAGCGAGGATGGGGCTATTAAACTCGAGGATGCAATCCCCACAAATGAAAGCAGTGAGGGAGCAAATAAAGACAGTTTTGGGCCAACAGTGGAAGAAGCTACAACCTCATCTAGCACTACAAATGGGCAGCCGACTGCGGAAGCGGTATCACGACCGCCTGTGGGATCACTTGCAGATCTGGCTATCTCCCCACCTGGGTCGCCGGTACCAAGCAGCCCTATAATATCCACCGATTCTACTGGAAGGATGAAGAGTCCTGCTCCATCAGCAGGTTCTGGTCGTCCAGTAACCCACTCGCGATCAAACGAAGCTTACCTCCAAACAGTCTTGAGGCGGCGAGCATCCAACAGTGCCGACGACTTTGCAGAAAAGATGAGGACTGCTGCTGTGATGTTGGCTCAACTGAGTCAACAACAGGCAGCACAACAGCCTGGTGCAGGCCCAAATGGCACTTCAAGGAGTAATTCACAATCACGGTCGAGTATCAAAGCTAAAGCTACTTCTGTGGAAGACATTCGTGCGAAAATAATCAAAGAAATGATGGCATTGGAGGAACAAAGGATGCAAAGGATGAAACTTGAGGGCGTCAGTAGTGGTGTTGGAGGGGGAGGTGGGGAAGGTGCTGGAAGCGAGATGCTGGAGGATGAGCGCAAAATTATGGCGAACGTCACCTCTGATGATCCGAGCGGTAAGGCAGCATCAACTAGTATCATTCATACTGATACAAAGGTTTTTCTGAGCGAAAATGTCTAACACCAATCTATATGATTCAATAGCGGCTGTCTTTGCTGAAGACTGGGAAACTAAAATGAATCGTATTCGCGCGAATTCTCCGTACGGCCATTTGCCTTCGTGGCAACTATTGTCTGTGATTGTGAAACAAGGCGCAGATCTGCGACAGGAGCAATTGGCATGTCAGTTGATTCGTGAAATGGGCTGGATCTGGGAACGTGCCAAAGTGGATGTCTGGATTACATAGTAAGTTTTTTTTTTTTTCATTTAACGCTTTTATCATTAAGAATGCTGTAAACAAGAGGTTTCGCGTTACGAATAGTACTTTTCTTTACTACTTTTTACCTTGCGGCAGTATGCGCATTCTCGTGACCTCGGACAACTCTGGCTTGATTGAGACGGTTCGCAACACTATCTCTATTCACTCGATCAAAAAGGACGCATACGCTCGCAGGCTGAATGAAGTTGGGGTCGTGTTTACACTCTATGACTACTTCCGACAGGTATAGGACCTATTGTTTGTTTTCCTCTTATGATCTATGAGCTTTGAGGCATGGAGATTGATCACTTACGACCAACTACTTTTTTTTTTTTTGTGTTTTTTAATAATATTATGTGTCAATGCATTGTTAGAAATTCGGCGACCCAGCGAGTGAGAGATATATTAAGGCTCAGGATAATTTCATGCGATCGTTGGCGGCATATTCTGTAATCACCTATGTTCTTCAGATCAGGGATCGCCACAATGGCAATATCTTGCTAGACACAGAAGGACACATCATTCATATTGATTTCGGCTTTATGCTCTCGAATTCTCCAGGATCTGTGGGCTTTGAGTTGGCACCGTTCAAGTTACCACAGGAATATTTGGATGTACTTGGAGGCGTCAACAGTGAAAAGTTTGCAGAGTTCAAAGTCTTACTGAAGAAAGCATTCATGGCGATTCGAAAGCATACAGAAAACATTGTGCTTTTAATTGATATGATGTCCAAAGATTCTAAACTACCTTGTTTCCAGTATGGTGACAATGCAGCACAGGCAGTTCGAGACCGCCTGGTCTTGAATTTGACAGAAGTGCAGGCGGAAGAGTTTGTAGAAAAGTTGATCATGAGCAGTTGTTGCAATGTGTTTACGCGACTATATGATACATTCCAATATTATTCGAATGGAATTTTATAATAAAAAAATAAGGAACATCAGAACACAAGAATAGAAGAAAAAAAATTTATAAATGGCAATAAAAAAAAACAAATTTGAAGGTATTGAGCATGCACGTGCGTGGAGAAACTTTTATTATCAGATTCTTCTCTTCTTTTATTTGTTTCCTTCCCGCGTCTTTTTACCAAATACGTAAAAAAGGAATGATGCTTCTTACACGTTTACATTGGCTTCAAGGACTCTCCAGGAATACTCTAAAAAATTCATCCCAACTTTTGATTGGATCACATGTCAATTTAGCCTCTTACTCCAGACTCCTCTCTCGCTCCATCCTATTGAAGCGGAATGATGTCAACAATGTTTTCTTGATCAGGCACCTTCATCAATCAGCTGTTACTGCCTCTGATGCTACTACTACCCAGCCAACTGCAACTACTGTTACTACTGATGCCGCTGCTGCCGTTGCTGCTACTATCCCCTCATCATCATCATCATCATCATTGCATTCAAAAGATATGGAAACACCAGTGTTGGCACACAGATCATATAAACGTGGAAATTACAGTCGATTTGAGAGAACAAGATATCCATGGACAAAGACGGAAGACGAGCTGGTAATGAAACTATTAAAAGAGAGCAGGAAGTTATCAGAATGTTACGGATATTTTCCTGATAGAACCACTGATGCAATCCTTTGCAGGCTGTCACATCATCGTACGAGAGCAAAGGCAGAGTATATGAAGCAGAATGACATTAGTATTAAAAGTGAAAGTCAAAGTCAAAGCGGAAGCGGCAGTGGAAGCAGTAACAAGGAAAGCGATGGCCATAAAAGTAGCGAGGATAGCCGCCTTCATATGAAAGATCTAAAAAAAAATAATACTCTTTTCAAGTATTTCAATTCTGCTTCAAGTCAATGGACCCCTTTGGAGGATCAATTGCTCAGAGAAAGAGTCAAGATGTTTAAAGAAGAAGGAGGAAGGATCGCTTGGGCAAAGGTGGCCAACACAATGATCGATAATAAGCGTT
This sequence comes from Lobosporangium transversale, assembly GCF_002105155.1. Classification (NCBI taxonomy): domain Eukaryota; kingdom Fungi; phylum Mortierellomycota; class Mortierellomycetes; order Mortierellales; family Mortierellaceae; genus Lobosporangium; species Lobosporangium transversale. Next base: position 537,348 of record NW_019029000.1, on the reverse strand, counting down.
TATTACGGACGTCGACCAGTTGTCAACGACGATGGAATCTCCTCAGCAGCCAAAGGACTCGGAAGATCGGAGCTTGGTCTACGGAAGAGAAGGATGCACTGAAGGAGGCTATTGTTGAGCAAACGGGGCCTATAGGGAGCAGCGAAGACTATAAAAGGCTTGAAAAGCCTCCTTTAATCAATTGGCGGAAGGTGGCAGAGAGGCTTGGAACTCGAAATGAAACACAGTGTAGGTCGCGTTTCTTTAATAACTTTCATCCATAAGGCAAGCGGAGAGAAGAAGAATGAGGAGGAGAAGTGGGAGGAATGGTGGAGTGTCGTTCGCTCTGCTTTTAATCGCTACACATAATTTAAGGCAAACGTCTTCTCAAATAAATATCGAACGAATATCAACAGTCACGATAAAGTTTGGAATGTTCACGACAAAAAAAAAAAAAAAGATCCTACCTTTTGATTCAGTTCTAATGATGCTTGCTACACGATCCCATTGGCTTCATAGTCTCGCCAAAAGTGCTTTAGGAAGTCCAGCGAAAACTCTGTTGGAGTCACACATCAGATCAAACACCTTCTCCAAGTTTCTTGTTCCCTGCACTGCATTCCAATGGACCAAGACCAAGGGAAGCAATGATCTGTCAACGGTCCGATGGTTTCATCAATCAACAACCAACACTCAAGAAAAATCAGCACCATCACCTCCAAGCACCGATGAGGAGTTTGTCACTTCTTCAAGAGCTGCTTTTCTCTCTCGAGAAGAGAGACCATCATCGAGATCGATAGCCAAACTAGGTAAACACCCAGTGAGGTTTGCTAAGAAAAAGACACTCTGGACGAAAGAGGAGAATGAGCTGGCTGAGCAACTCCTAAGCCAAAGACTATCTGCTGCAGATTGCTGTGCATATTTCCCTAACAGGACACCAGATGGAGTTATCCATAAATTATCCACGCTTCGCAAGAAGGCAAGAGAAAAGGAGCTTTTGGAAAAAGGCAAAGTGGATATGAGACTCTACGTTCCGATTCCTAGACCTTGGACGAAAGAAGAGGATGAGGGCCTCAAAGAAAGAGTGAATCGCCTTAAAAAGGAAGGAGTTAAGGAGATTCACTGGGCAGATGTGGCGAACACCGTTATCGATGGCAGACGTATGGAACGCACTTCAAGTGCTTGTAGAAGTCGATGGAATTTCCTAGAGAATGGCTTGGTCTTGAATTATAAACGTTGGACAGAAATGGAGGATGATCGACTTTTAAATGCTATCAATGAGTATCAGGGTCTGTCCGACTTTAGAAAGGAAGGAGATTTACAGTCGATCGATTGGAAAGAAATTGCAAAGAAGGTTGGAACGCGAGATAATGCTCAATGCAGACGCCGTGCGCATGGAACTCTTTTGAAAAAATTGGAGGGACCTTGGTCTGACCAGGAGCTCAAGGCACTTGAAGAGGGATTCAATAAATATGGACGAGATTGGGACGAGATCGCGAAAATGTTGGGAACCCGTAGTGCTGACCAAGCAAGAAGGAAGTACTTTCATTTAAATAAATAAATACAAAATAAAAGTCGGCAGTCACACCAAACTACATATGAAGTAAAAAGGGAAAAGAGGAATCTTTTAAACCAACCCAACTTCAACAGCGAGTTCTAACCAAAGAATGATGCGTTCTACCGGATTGCAGCGGCTTCATAGTCTTGCTATCAGTACTTTCAAAGACTCAGCGAGAGTTTTACTTGATTCACACTTCAAATCGGCTTCCTTCTCCAAGATTCTTCTTCGTCCGATTGCATTCAAATGGAACAGTGGCAATCATGTCCCTATGATCAGACAACATCAGTTTTCCAATGTTCCTACCTCACCATCATCACTCTCAGCAGAGGGCAATACAAAAGCTAAGATAGTACTAAATCCGGATTCCCCCGCCTCTGAAAATGCAAAAGTAGCATCAACGCCGAAAAGAGCGGCTCGAAAGGGTAAAAAATCCGATAGATATTCAACTCTTGCGGGCCGATGGACAGCAGGGGAGGATGCAGTAATATTGGAGCTCTTAAAGCAAAAGGCATCTATGCCCGTGTTTTTCCAACGATTCCCCGACAGGACGACGGATGCGATTCATTGCAGGACATCGATACTTCGTCGAAGGACAAAAACAAATGAAAACGAAACGGATAGCGTTACGGCCGTAGGCCACTCTGATAGTGAAGAGGATTACAGCGACCCAGATCTTGATTTTAAACGTGGCGTTCCTATACCCGTATCCTGGACTGAGGAAGAAGATCAAATGCTTTGTGATAGAGTCCGTTTGTTTACTGATAAACGTGGGAATATTAGGTGGGCAGACGTCGTGAATAAACTTATCAATGGACGGCGAATCGACCGTACTACGGCGAGTTGTAGGAGACGATGGGAAGTTCTTAATCCCTCATCGAATACCAAGTTAGGATTTTGGTCTATAGAGGAAAGCAACAGGCTCATAGCGGCTGTGAACAAGCAATTGGGGCATTCACCAAAGAGTCCCAACTTCAAGATGGACAGTAATATTAGTTTGGTCAACTGGCAGAGTGTTGCGAAGGAAGTGAAATCGCGAACTGATATGCAATGTAGAAATCGGATGTACAAGACCTTGATGAACTTGCAAGAAGGACCATGGGCAGAAGAGGAAAACATGGCGTTCCATGAAGGAATAGCCAGATATGGACTGGATTGGAAAAAGATTGCAGAACTGGTAGTAACTCGCTCCCCATATCAGGTTATGAGAAAGTATCACATCAACTTGCGGTCGCAAGAGAGAAAACAAAGACATCAGGAGTTTATTCATCAAAAGTAAATAAATTAAACTAAACACTTAATGGCAGTCACTTTGTTGTGAATGAACCCTGGTTTTCTGCTTTTTTTTTTTTTTTTTTTTTTTTTTTAGTCCATGTAAAAAGAAAAAACGACTTTCTCTTGCTTTTTTACACGTCTTAAGACATTATATACCACCATGCATCAATCGACAGGAAGCAAATTTACACTTGACTCACTTATGACAAGGGTGTTACCTTCACTTGATGTCACAGTACCCATTTCCACAGAGGGAACAAAGAAGTTCAAGCGTATCAGACCTGTAACATCCACAACCCTAACAGCACCTAACACTCCTACCGCCCTTACTTCCTCTACTACTACCACCACCACTACTGCTAACATTACTGCTATCCCTGCCACCGAAATCGCTGCGACCGCTTCTGCTGATATTGGTGTTACAACAACATCCTTAGGATCAAAATTAGGATCACCCTCGCATCAACTAAAGACATTTAAAGATATTGAGAATGGAGCCATACCGATCCAAACAGCCTCATCATCATCAACAGCAACAGGAACAGAATCACAAACAGCAACAGAAGCAGGAACAGGCATTACAAAGAGTGCTAATAAGAAGAGGAGAAGGAAGCACCGAAAAGCAGCAGAAAAGGTTGCAGGGAAGCCAGAAACAATAGGAAAAGCAAGAGCGGCAGGAACGATTACGGGGACAGCGATAGAGACAGAAACAGGAACAACAATAATGTCCAGTCTTGATACTACAGAGGATCAGGGGGGAAAGACTAGAAAACAAAGAAAGATTGAGCATTCACCATCACGCCAGGTATTGTGTGTGGCTTTTTTTTTACTTTGATTGTTACTCTTTTTGTATTTATTTTGTTCATTGTCAAGAACTGCTCATTGATATGTCTTATCTTTTTTTTTTTTTTTTTTTTTTTTTATTCCTGCTGGGATAGCATGAGTTAAGAAAAAAGAAATTACGCCGGGATTTTGATGCAAGACCGGAACTTGTTGGTATATCCAAGGAGGAAGACTTTTCAACCCTATTAGTTAAGCATGTAGAGGAAACGAATAAGAAGCTTCAACGGGATTTAGAGAAACAAAGTCAAGAGATGGAGGCTGCACAACAAAAGCAAGCTGAGCAACTCTTGAAGGCCACTCTGGGAACAGCTTCTTTGACAACAGAGCCTGAAGCGCAACGAAAGCAACAGCAACGGCAACAACAAGAGAAAAAAGGATCGGATCAAAAGATAAATCCTCATAGCCCGTCGTTTGTACCACGAAAGAACTGTAACTTCTGGTTGAAAGGACATTGTAGAAGTGTAAGTCTAAATACTATTTGATTTCCATTTTCTGTTTTTATATTTTTATATTTATATATTCATGTACAAGTGTTAGCTGCTTACTTTCTCTTTCTTTTTTTTATTTGCATATTTTTTTATAGGGAGTGAATTGTACATTCAGGCATGATCCTGCTTTAAGGAACACAGCGTCCACCACGACGACGCCAACAATAAGTGATATAGCAATTGCACAAAACTATGTTTAAATATTTAAAGATAAAAAATTGATCCGCCAAAAATTTCTCCTTTTGTTTGCAAGAATATGCATTATCTTCACAAATATTTACATAAAGATGTATAGATACATCATTCGAAAACGATTGTCGTTTGCTTGAATTTTTTTTTTTTTTTTTTTACTGATGATTTCTACACATTTTTTCAAAATCTTCACTGCAGCGGCCAATGGACAATCCCTCAAAACGAATGAAATGTATTTCAAGAAGAGTTTTTTTTTTTTTTTTTATTCTGTCGGTACTCCAAAATACTATGTGAATTTAAGCCTCCTATAAAAATAAAAAATAAAATATTTTTTCAATGAGTTCAGAGTTTATCATAAAGGCATAGTATATAAGCATATCAAGACATGTATATAATTAAAAGACTTACAGGGATCTCAATTTCACCGGCATCGATGGCATCACCAACATCCTTGGGGTTCTGACCATCGACGGTGCATCCGACGGAGAAGGCAGTTCCGAGGATCTCCTTGACGGTGCCAGAGAGCTCACGGGCCATGGACTTTGGACGCATGATGCGAGCAATCTCAATGACATCATCAATGGAGATGTTACCGTTGTGCTTGATGTTCTTCTCCTTCTTGCGATCACGAGGAGCCTCCTTGAGGGCCTTGATGACCAAAGAGGAAGCCGAGGGAACGACGGAGACAGCGGCCTGACGGTTCTGGATGGTCAACTGAACGGTGACACGGAGACCCTTCCAGTCCTGGGTGGCCTTGGCGATATCTTCACCGACCTTCTTGGGCGAGAGACCGAGAGGACCGATCTTGGGGGCAAGAGCTGAGGAAGCTCCGACCTCTCCTCCGGTGGCACGGAGGTAGATGATCTTGATCTCGTTAGGGTCCAACTTTGGTGGCATGCTGGATAGATAACCATACACACACACATGTCCAAGAATAAATATATATATAATAAAAATAAAAAAAAGAATCGCGATCAGTTGGACAATCCTTGTTTGCTGCTTAAAAGACATGATCTTCGCTCCCCTTTTCCTATCCATTGCTCCTGTTTTCATGCATTATAAAAAGTCCATGAAAGAATTCCAAAGTAAATTGCAGGCGAAAATAAGGAATGGTTGTCACTCTCTAAGATTCTTCTTTTTTTTTTTTTTTTTTTTTTTTTTTTTCTTCTTCTTCTTCTTGGCCGCAGTCCAAGAGCTCCTCAATAAAGAACTCTCCAATGACGTTTATATGTCCATATCCAGATTGCTTAAAAAAAAAAAAACAAAAATCATATTTCATTGTTGAAGTTGTATTGGATAAATGTGTTGGATAAGTTGATGGATGCGTATGTTGTATCCATCGTTTCCTTTAGATGGATTTGTATGTATGCCTTCATCTTTTTTCTTTTGCTGTTCCTTGCTCCCCTCCTTTGATAATTGATCTATAAATGTTACACGTGACTTGGCCAATTACATGAAAAGATCTGAAGAGAGAAAGAAAAAGGCCGTTCAATTTTTTGGCCATCTCTGTACAAAATAATGAAAAATGAAAACGTGATCACAAGATTAAGAAGTGATCTCGGCTCTTTTGTATTTCGTGAACCCTATGTTTTTTTCATCAAACTTCTCTTTTCTTTTTTTTTCTATTTGTTCAGACGGTAAGGGAGCCAAGAGGGGCTTGGATTTTATAGTTCTTGGATGAAAGGAATAGATCGACGCGTGAGAGAAAGAAGAGACGGAGAGAAACTGATGCACGTGAAAATGGATAGAACCAAAGACTGGAACAAAGATAAAATGCCATTCAGTCATGTACATGTACCTCTGATCTGGTAACACACACATGCAAAACCATTAGACAAAAACATTGTGGAGAGAAAGGGAAACATGGCAGACCCGTGGGCAAGGAAATATCCATTCAATATGGATCTATAAACAATCACGTATAGCTCACAACATGTACACACACATGCTTTCATTGTCTGGTCCTTTTTCTGACACTCGACCCGCACCCCCTTCCTTGATTGGTTGTTTGTTCTTATTTCGCTTTCTCTCCTCTTCTTTTCTCTTTCTCATTCCTATTCGAACCTCTCATTTCCATCTCTTTCTTTCTCCCTCTCATCACCTCATTACTCTTTATTTTACTCCAATAAAAAAACATGACTGAAACTCTCAAGTTCACTGCTGCAGATATTGGCAAGGTGCAACACATCCTTGCCAACGACAACCATGAGCATCGTCGTCAGATGCTTGATTTTGCAGCCAAGGACCCTATCTATGTTCCTCGTTATGATATCTCACTTGAGGCCAAACGTGAGTTGGCGTTGCAACGCCTTCGTCGTTTAGCACATGCGGGATACATCTCCGTTATGGACTTTGAAAAGAATCCCCTTCGTGTTTTCTCTGCACACGAAATTGCTGGTATGATCGATGGAAGCATGGGTACAAAGGTAGAGTATCAAAACCACCGTATTTGATCTTTATACGAGGAAACAGTATGGTCCGTTTTTTTTTTATATGTATACCGCTAAATCGCACGTAATTACTCTCCCTCCTGAATCAATAGATGACTGTCCAATGGAACTTGTTTGGAGGTACCGTGATCAAACTTGGGACAGAAAGGCATCGCAAACTTTTGCCCAAGATTGATGATATGAGCGCGATTGGGTGCTTTGGTCTCACAGAGCTGGGCTATGGCAACAACGCGATCGAGATGGAGACGACTGCTCACTATGTAAGTTTCTTTTCATTAATGTTTCTGATCCTATCCATATGTCTCTGCCCACCCAACTCGATCCACACGATAATGCGCATGAATATGCATGCTATATTCTCCCGTGTGAAAGAAAAGAAGGGCGAAAGAAAGAGTTTTGGGGTGAAAAGAACGAACTGATGATTGCATATGGTGGCAATGTCTTATTTTTATTTTTATTTTTATTTTTATTTTTAATTAGCTTCCTGAGACACACGAATGGGAGATTCATACACCCACAGTCAAGGCCCAGAAGTACTGGATCACCAACGTAGGTTTTGTTGCTGCTATATACCATACTCTCTTGGTTGGAATCAAAATGTTGCTAATTTTTTTTTTTTTTTTTTTTTTTTTTTCCCTTCCTCTTTTCAGTCCGCTGTTCATGCCAAGTGGTGCATCGTTTTTGCCCAGACATTTGTTGCTGGCAAGGATGAGGGTATTCACGCTATTTTGGTCCGTATCCGTGAGGAAGACATGACTCCCTCCAAGGGTGTACGTATCGAGGATATGGGTGTCAAGTTTGGCTGCAATGGTGTTGATAACGGTAAACTCTTCTTTGATCATGTCCGTGTCCCTGCTGAGAACATTTTGAACAAGTACTCCGATGTCTCACCTGACGGAAAGTTTACTTCTTCGATTAACAACCGCCGTGGGTAGGTTATAATGAAACATAATTTGTACGTTGATTTATACATATCATTTCAATTGCAGGATTCACTTATAAATCTTTTTTTTTTTTTTTTTTTTTTTTTTTTTTTTTAAAAAAAAATAAAATAAAATAAAAAAATAAAAATAAAAATACATAGACGTTTCCTCAGAGTCGCCGATCAATTGCTATCAGGTCGTCTCGCGATCGCTTCGCTCTGCCAGGGTGGCGCCAAGGTCTGCTTGGCCATTGCTTTCCGCTATGCAAACAGTCGTCTTTGCGTTGGCCCCAAGGGCAAGAGGTACATGACCATGATCTACTGTTTTTTTATTTTTATCCGACAAGATATACGAATTAATATTTATGCGCTTGTTTTTATTATTCCTCTTTAACTTGCAATAATAGTGATACGCCCATCTTGGTCTACCAACTCCAACAACGTGCTCTTCTGCCTTTGCTTGCTCAGACCGTTTGCTTGAACATTGGATTGAACTACTGCAAGGAGCGCTGGGCGGCAGCATCGCTTAAGAAGAATCCAGCGGATGCGGAGGAAGTGGTTCGTCTCTGCTGCGTGATCAAGCCTCTTGTGACCTGGAACAACGAGCGCGTGGCGACCACTTGCCGTGAGCGCTGCGGAGGTCAGGGCTACTTGTCCGTGAACCGTTTCGGGCAATTCATTGCATTCTCACACGCTGGCATGACCGCCGAGGGAGACAACTCTGTGTTGATGCAGAAGGTTGCAAAGGAGATTGTCACACTTTTACAAAAGGGACAGTTGGACCTGAGTGGATTGCCTAACCCCAAAGAAGCAGCCAACTGGGATATCACTAGCTTGGATACCTTGTTCAAGTTGTTCCAATTGCGTGAGGTTGGTCTGTTCAAGGAGTTGGCGTCAGCAATGCAGAGCAAGATGAGCAAGGGTAAGCCTTTGTTTGATGTCTGGATGGGTGAGGAATCGGATACGATCCAGGCAGCTGCCAAGGCCTACGGTGAACGCCTCTGCTTTGAACAGACGCTCAAGGCTATCTCGACTGTCGATGGGGGTGCCAAGTAAGTCTTTCTTCCTGGGATTATATGTAATTGAGTGGAATACAAAGAAACTGACATTAACTTCAAATGCTTTTGTAAAAAAAAAAAAAAAAAAAAATAGGGCTATCTTGGAGACTTTGTTGCGTCTTTGGGGGTTGTCGATGGTTGATCAGTATTTGGCCTGGTACATGACTCGCGGTTTGGTCTCGCAGCAGACGGCTATGAAGGTGCCTCAGCATGTGCGAGATGTGGTTGCGATTGTTGGAGAGCACTCATTGTCGATCAGTGACATTATGGGTGTGGATGAGCGTTTGATCTTTGCGCCCATTGCTGGAGGCTCTGGTGGTTGGGAGATCTATAATGAGATCGACAACAAGGGTGAACTGATGTCCCATGAACTGCTCCAGACCAAGGGCTTCACAGCTCATGAGGCCTTTGGTACTCCCAAGTTGTAAAGGAAAGAGACGAAAGGTTGTAAATAGCAGCAGCGGCACGCGTGTTAAAGTTTCTTAAAAAAAATAAATTTAAAAGTGATTTTCATGTGTGAATCAACCTTTTTTTCCACAGCCACATGTATAGAAATTATAATGTGAAAACATGGATAAAAGTTTTTTTTTTTTTTTTTTTTTTTTTTTAGTTTTTTAGTAGTAACATTATAAATATATATATAAAAAGAAGCGGAGAAGAAAGAGAATGTCTAATAAAGAAAAAAAAATTTTTTTTTTTGTCCTGATCCAAGTATGAATGGTTGTTTTCTGCAGTCCGGCCGCGTCTAATTGATGGAAGTGATCGACAAACTCCCATTGTTCTCCGACTTTGAAATAAAGAAAAGGTTGCTTTTTTTTTTTTTTTTTTTTTTTGCGTGTGATTTTGTTTGATTCACCCTTGTTAGACCCTTATTTTTTTTTTTTTTAATCCTTGAGTATCCTTCTCTTCTTGACGGAAGCTTCGTCCAGAACATCACCCACTGATGTTGCTGTTGTTTTTCCTGCGGTTGGTGAGGCATTTGTTGTAGTCTCACCATCGACAAGAGGAGATAACTTGCCACCATTTTTGATCACATCCATCTCTTTCAAATGCTGCAACATTACGTTGCGAGTCTTTTCCATCAAATCATTGACATCCTCGACTGTCATGCCCGTCGTAGGGATAGGTTCCAACACTCGGATCTCAAGTTCTCCACCAGGGAATGAACGCTTTGAAGAGTCATAGATGTGGGAGTATCCTTGTGAAACAATTGGAAGAATAGGATATTGAGCTTGGATAGCCAAATGGAAAGCACCCTTCTTGAAAGGTAGGAGATCAGCAGAGTCAAGACGAGATCGTGTTCCTTCAGGGAATATCCAGATTCCAGACTTTTTTTTTTTTTTTTTTTTTTTTAACGAGTCCGTGAGCCCAAAAAAGAGTCGTTTTTTTTTAAAAAAATTAAAAGCACGGAAATGTGATTTGCCGGTTAATACAAATTAAAGGAGGTGAGGAGAGTCGTATAAAATAGTAACCAGAAATAAATACGTACGTTATGTTTCTTCATGTCTGCAACAGCCTGAGTAGTTGACTCGATCGCCTTCTTGTGATTCTTGCGGTCAATGAAAATGGCATTACTGAGTTTCACTGAATGAAAAGAGTGTAAAAAACAAATTGAAACGGAAGTGTCAGCAGCCTGTTCCTTTTTGATCATGAGTGTCTTAACTCCTACAGAAATTCTTTTTTCCTTTTTCTTTATGCCACCAAGGATTGGATTATTTCTCTTTCCACCTTTCAAGTCGCTTTCTTCCATGCCTCATTAGATCGAATGAATTTGGCTTCGATCCTGTATGTTGCTATGAGGTAATGGGACGGCAGATTGGCGAGGATGTCCTATCGATCTGGTTACTCCATGCTGATATCATGTTGATCTTTTTGCCCGATCAACGTCTGTGATCGCAACTTCATTGTCCTTGTTTGACTTGCAATAGACATTTTCTTTCGAGATTGGATTACTTTTCTCCTATTCTTCCTCCCACCTCTGGGATAAGTAAATGCCAATAGCAAACCACGCAGACATTGATATGCACACAGATCAATCATCAATAGAAACGACATGATGTCAAAATGACCCTTTTTTCCCTCTTCCTCCCCTTCCTTCCCTTCCTCCTCTGCTGCAAAAGGGTAATAAAAAAATGATTTTTTTTTTTTTTTTTTTTTTTTTTTTTTCCAATGGGGAGGGGAATTACTTACTAAAGATGCCCAGGAGAGGAAAGTATTGGAGCTCCTTCTTGGCCATGACGACACAGTGTTTAGGAAAGACTCTTCCGAGGACCATCATATCCATAGATGATTGATGATTGCAGACTACGATGGCAGGATAATTTTGCAAGTTTTCTTCGCCGACGATGCGATAAGAGACACCACAGGTTTTGGCAGCGAGGAAACAAAAAATTCTGGAGACGATGTAGTTGATCGCATAACGTTTATCGATTAATGCACAGACGATTGAGACAAGACAGCCGAGAACGGACATGACCAGGGTAGCAAAGAGGACGACACAACATTTTGAAATGAATTGAAGCGTTTTTGGAAGGCGTTGTAAGATACGAGGAAGGAGGAAGAAATAGAAGAGAGGAAATGCTGCCACGAAGACAGGAGTGTATGGGGATGACCCTGATAAAAAGTGAAAAAGTAAAAAAAGAAGTTATTAATAACGTTACAACAACAAAAAAAAAAAAAAAAAAAAAAAAAACTTTTTTTAAATCAATGATCTATACAAGAAAAGAAAGAAAGGTCTTGAACTCGATGGTTTTTCTTTTTCTTTTTCTTTTCATCATTATGATTTTAGGTGTGATTGTAAGATAGATTGGGAAGAGAGGAAGAAGAGTCAGTGTTTACATGCTTACCTGTGGACATTGTGAATGAGAGAATGAAAGTAATTAAGTGATCGCAATGTGATGTGAACCTTGCGTAGGATGAGTTTGAATTGTGAATGAATACAAGCTAAAAGGAAAACAATGAAAATAAAAATAACCAGATAAAGGATGGTGGCAAAGAATGAAAAAAAGGAAGGAAGGAAGGAAGGAAGGAGAGAAGGAGAGAAAGAAAGAAAGAAAGAAAGAATGGAGGTTAATGAGAGATAAAGAGACTTTTTTTTTTTTTTTTTTTGGGTCAAGCATCCGTTTGGCCGTCTATTCGTTAAACGAGTCACTTGCTGAATTAAAGCAAACCTACACATTCACATTACACGATCGAATGCACAGGCACAGCTGCTCGTTTTAAAATAATAAAATGGCATTCATTCATTTATTTATACCGATTCTTTTTTGGGGTAGAGGCCACTCTCCTGTGTTCAGATGTATAAGCTTGGTTCAATGCAAAGGAAAATAAAGATGTGCCTTGCCCCAAAATATATTCAAGATTTCATATAACCTATCCTTCCATCCATCTCTCTCTCTCTCTCTCTTTCTCTTTCTCTTTGGTTCTGTCTCTGTTATATCAGCACCCTCTTGGCTCTTCACCATCTGGTTTTTTCCCGTCCCTCTTCCTCTTTGTTTGAACTGTAGAAATTGCATAGTATATAGCTCTATGCTCGATTAGACTTACTTCTTGAGGTTCAATTGAACTGAATTTGATTATAACTTTCCCTTGAAAAAGCTATTGTACTCTCGCTCTAGATGTTTAATCGTAGCGATCCTTGTTTTGTTTGAAAGTATAAATGTGGAACTGTCTGGGGTGCGTATGTCAATGTGGATAACAAGAGAGGGAAAAAAAAAAAAAAAAAAAAAAAAGACAAAATGGATAAAAGAAGAGAGAAAAGAGATGCAAAGGAGAAAAAAAAAAAAAAAGCAACGAGGTTTTGTAATACAACACATTTGGATGTTGGAAGTACATAACATGCAACACAAGAGCAAGTCAAGCACAGGACCTTCAACTCTTATTTGGGTAATTGGTATTAGAAATATGTCATACGAATTGAGAGCTCACTCTTCATTCCTCCCAAAAAAGCTATCACATGGAAAACAGATCTCTCGATCACCGACAACCTGCTCCGTCCTGCTGTCAAGTTGAAAGGGATAAAAAAGTCCGAAAGATCAAAAATGAGCGCCTCTCCAAATACCTGCTACACCACACTGGACTTGCTTCCTAAACCGCGTAGTAATGTATCTTTTATAATTTTGTATTATGAAACGTTATTGACATCTGCTGGGTGTTGAATTTGATCTCTCACCTTTTTTTTTTTTTTTTTTTTTTTTTGAAGCACATGTTCATACTTCAAAAACATATCATCTCCCTTTCTTGCTCCCATTCAATCTACTGTCTCTCCCAGGTCTATCATCTTTGATCGTCCTTATACTGGTTAGTGCCTGTAGTAACAATAAAGGTAATAATGGTGGCGGTGGTTAGTGATGGTAGTAAACAGTAAATTGCGAATTGATGTCGCACGGTGCACTCCATTCACACAACATTCCCATGCCACACCTTAACAAGAATTATGCAAGATCAAAAACAGTAGGATACACTTTGTCAGCAGATATGTCACAGATTCTTTATAGTGTATACAACTTGTAATTAAGATCGTTTGTTCTGTGAGCCAAACAAAGATCACGTTCATTGCGGCTCCTGTCAATGCTGTTGGCCGTTGATGGTTAAAAAAATAGAACAAACAAAAAAGAAAATAATGCTTATCCTTACTAAGCACACGACGGTCCACATGCACATTCTGCTCGGCCTTGGAAATATAGTAAGACAAAGGGTATCCTAATGACAGGACGAGCGAGATAGTGTTCCAATACCTCTGCGTGAGAAATCGATTAAAGAAGAATTACTCTAGGAAGATTGTTATTATTAATTTATTTTTTTTATTTTTTTTTTTCTTTACCCATATTTTATCGTTTAAAATAGACAGAGAATGTTTGTCTGTCACTTTCTTATCTCTTTAGGATCTTGAAGGCTCGTGCACGCATCAAAAAAAAAAAAAAAAAAAAAAAAAAATAGAGGCCCATAAAATGGGGAAGACGCCGCATACACATTGAACTCGGCTTGGGGGCAGTTGGTGGGCTACGTTATCGTGTGAAAACTCCAGTGATCCCTGTTCCGCCCACAGCCTTGCCTGCCATTTTTTCTACCGAGACTCCCGAGATCGCAATCAATCCGTTGACAACTCTCTGCCCTATATCTAAGTCAAGAAAAAAAAGGGATGAGATAGATCAGTGTTTCCGCCTCTGCCTTTTCCATCTGTTTCAGGATCATAGATAGCAGCATGTATGTCATTTTACCTTGACTCTCGTGATGGGATGACCAAGAAGAACTTAGTCAAGAGGTTCTTGTCTTTCTGCGTGATAAAATCCAAGCAGTAGACATCCGTGACTTAATCTTGCATTATAATTGTTATAATCACACAACTATTTTCATCAGGGGTAAGAAAGATAAAGCCAAAAGAGCAGAATCCACATCGATCTCAAGCTAGCTCTCGCTACTTCTACCTCATCGGAGCTAATCCTCTCCTTGTGTTGCGAAAGAAAAGTCGATGGCCTTACCAGTGGACATCGTTTCCAGTCAAACTATTGGCCATCACAAAAACACCGAATGAGTCAGGGTTCGACCACCTTGCATGCTTGCATGGAACAAATCCGTCCTCGTAGTCATTCCTGGTGGTTCAGTAAAGGTAGCTTAGTAAACTAAAAAAAAAAAAGATTAGTTCATCCTTTCCAAAAAAAAAAAAAAAAAGCGCCAGGGGCTTCATTCACATCTTTGGCAAAGTGCTGCTAGCATGATATGTCTTAAGCTCCTGATGGAATAACAAATTGTAGGTTGCAGGTTAGCAAATTGTGCTTCTTATTTTTATTTTATTCCCCTGCACGCTTTTAGCATGATGCAGTAAGGGCCATGTTTTATGACAAGTTTATGGTCGATGCTTCGGAAAGAAGTCTAATCACAAGGCGTTCACCCCAGCAAAGTATTCAAGAGAAAGGGAGTTATGTGATCATGCTCGGGTACAGTCCCATTTCAAAGCTACTTAATATGACATAGCGCTCACCCCACGATTTATTGAATTCCTTCTGGGAGCCGACGCTCTCTCAACAAATTATGACTGGACATACCAGATATGGATCCGCCATAAATTGGGGATAGTCCAGGCTACTAGAGACCATAAGATGAACTTTACGCCATAATGCCTTGGCAGTTACTCGTTAGTCTACTACGTGTGAGTTCTTGTTGTCCAGTAGGCGAGCCGTTGGGGACATTGGATGGAATGTTTCTCTTCTCTTTACTTGCCACAATTCGAGACAAAGAGACTCGAGTATATCGTCATGTCTTCGTTTATCTGGAGGCGCTCAATGGATTACTCAGTCTTCCTATCATCCCAACTGACCTCCCCGTCATGCCAACAGTGGGCCGGTGATCTCCCTAGCAAGCAGTGGTTTACACCAGCATACTAACGCTCATATTTTTTTCACTAATGGACTTGAGTGGTGCAATGCATTGTTGATCTATAAGGAGCGGTATGGTGTACCTTATTACAAAACTTTCCTCGTGCGCCACCGGTACACCATCCCAGAAACTATCGACGGAGAGGAATTTCTGAGTGATGGTGGTGCACTACATTGAAAAAAAATAAAATAAAATAAAATAAAAATAAAAAAATACATCATGGTGAGAGACTCACCAGTGAAAACCATTGCTGGCAAGAATACGCGGATATTATAGTGACCCGTATCTAGTCGTGGAAAAACTTTATTTTGTCGCGTTTCCTTAGGCTCATCACCAGCCTGAGGAAGAAGTTCATGTTCACATGCACGTACTGAAAGGCAAATGTGGCCTGCTCTCGCAGACAACACTAAAGGCTTTGAATTCAGTGGGCATTTCAGCACTGACTACGTTGCTGAAGCAGTATTGGGATTTAAACCGTTAATCAGCACGTTTAATTGACAACCCCCACAAAGATTGCCATGGCTTGCTAGAATAGGCCCCAAATGCTGTCCCTATGGCTGAGTCGCCTGTTGCCTGCCAACTTTTAAGAATAAATCCGAACGATGCCATCTCTTGAGTCCTCACTTGAACAATCCGATGTATCCCATCCAAAGCAATGGACTTTGACTATAATAGCTCTCATTTAGGCTGTGCAGCAAGTGACGAAGTTATGTTACAGGACCAAAATTGTATAAAATATACTCTGGCGAGAACCATCAGGCAGATAAATCCCTTGGATCGTAAAACGGGCAAATTCGCCCGTCCGTTTAGCTTTCATCAACTCATGGACAGGCCAGATCCAGTTCTCTATGCTTTCTACTAGCAGAAAACAACCGCCTATTGCATGCCAAGGAAGGAAAAGAAATCAGTGAAAACCAATCAGCAAAAGAAATCAGCAAAAACCATATATCAAGCTATATCATCACGATGTACTATGTCCACTATTCACTTGCCTCTACTCCTTTGCCCGTCTAGCGACTTTTACCATTTTGGGTAAAGAGATCACGTTTTGTTTAAACAAGATCACGATATTTAATGAGCCTTTCGTATTCCGGGCTGCCTACAACTTTGTCCAGAACGAGGACAAAGGATTCTTTAAACAATTCAACAATCATTATCGAGACTTGAAGGAAAGATCTTTGAGCGGCACGCACCCTTAGATCTGTTCTATGCGTTCCACAACAAAAAGCTAAAGCAAGGGTTGTTCTCGATTCCCACGCCCGTCCAGCACCAGCGCACGACAAAACTCAAGGGCGAAATCTCTAAATTTGAGCCTGTTACTTTTCCCAGACGTTTGTTTGAGCACTCAGTACCAATCGTCGGATGGGGAAGGTTATGAATGGGGAGTTCAATACAAGGAGAGTCTAACCATAGAGGATTTTTTAGAGGTGCACTGCAAGCATGGCTCCTGAAAGGACGGCTCCGTGGCAGCGTCTTTTACTACCCAAATCTGTTTCGTTCGGGACCAGATATCGCCTTTGTGCTGCGGACCTCCGACCAGCTCTACGCTGTGTTTATCCGGACGAAGCTCTGCCCTGGCGGAAAGTACTTGGACTTGATATACGCTCAACCTACGGTTGATAAAAGGCTCCGAGGCTGGGATGGTGACAAAATGCGGGGTAAAGAGTCTGATTCTGAACCTGATTACATGTCATGACGCAACTCCTTATGATTACTGATGGAATATGTGGGGTTTTCTTGTTGAAGAAGCAGTTGGCTTGCTCGATAGTGCGAAAGGCGTCGAGTGAGTACATGAGCAATCAAGCTCGTCTAGTAAGACAGACAAAAAACCAATGTTGGTGAAGCTGTGCTGGGAGTTGGAAGACACATCAACAAACGATATGTTGCAGCAAAATATATAAACCACATTCCCAGGTGCGTTACCCAACTTGTAGAAAATGCTAGTTCTCCTGGGTCTTGAAGTTGATGTCATCAGGTCATTACAGCTGGAGGTAAGTTCTTTCAGTACACCTTTCTTGGCGCCTAGAGTTACTAAATCCCATGGGCACTGGTTTGTCTAGTGCGACAGTTTCTATACCTCAGCGTCAGGCGAATGGTATTAATGCTGGGTTAATTGATTTATTAAATTGGACCTTCATGCCTCAGTTAATACATTTTGAAAATCGTCAACATTTCTTCAACACTGTGGTCGTTTTGAAGGGCTCCTTGCAGCGGTGTGAGCACAATGGACACTTACTGCAGAGAATCGCATTTTCAAAGTCGGGTCGTATCTCTCTCTCATCAGTAGAGGTGATCTGTGGTCTCCTCTCTAAAAAAAAAAAAAAAAAAAAAAAAAAAAAGAGTATTGTCTTGACGCCTCTTCATTAAATACCTTCAGTATAGGACATTTCTCATAGACCTTTTTCTCTGGATAGAAAAAAAACTCCCTCCAAGAGTTGTGAAGGAAATAGTTCTTCGTTCTTATTGGCGAGAAAGTATTAAGGAAATAAATGATTTTTCGCTCCCCCATGAGAGCCACCAAGTTGCACCGGATTTAAATGAACAGGGGGAGAGAGGGGGGGATCGAGATCGAACGATGGAATGATCCATGGAAATTTTAAACAAAAACTCCAAAAAACATTGATGTAGGGAAACAGGCAATCATGGTCTTTGGCTGATGGGAGAAAAGAAGAGGCATTTTTCTTCAATCCAGGCTCTTTAAATTCTTCAACGGTTCTTCTGGCTGGCCTTGGAGTTTTTCTGTCGCAGTGCGCATGCAACATGAGCAAAAAAAAAAAAAAAAAACAAAAAAGATGAGCCATGATATTGCTGTAGAAAAGTGGCATTTGTAAATATGCCACATGCTGTGAACGGTACCAGTTTTGGAGAGATGTATCCATCTGTTCAGACTTTAATTGAAAAACAACGTTGAAATGGATATACAATTAAGCATTCCCAGAGAATCTCTCATTTTTCAATCTTTCCCTTCCTTTCTCTCTTTCCTCTCACTTACACTAACTCTTATACTTTCTCTTCACTTGTTATTCCTTCTCATTCATCCTTCTCTCCTTTTTCTATCGGCATTGCAATGCAATGCATTGCTAATTTATCCCCTCATCCATCTTTCCATCCCATTCAAACTTTTTTTTTTTTTTTTTTTTTTTTTTGTTTATTCATAGCTATACTCTCAAATCATCTCCTCAAACTCCCTCACATACACTTTCTCGCTCCTTTCCTTTCCCCCTCACCAGTCAACCATACTCACTTGATAGAGACATTCATTATAGGCACCACAATAGGTTCACAACTTCATGTCGAATTTCAATCCTCCACCCACGGACAACCTTGACCACTGTGGCAGAAACGGTTGTCCTAGTGGTCAAGCCTGTTTCCTCTATACTGGAGGCACTCTTTGTCAACCCTACACCATCCCTGAAGCCTATCCTCCCACAGGAGCCAATCCCACTATAGTCGATCCTCCTGGATGGTACCTCGTCAACTCCTATCCTTCCGTTCGTTATACAGGCTCTCTAGTCAACCAAACCCAAGGAGCCAACTGTACAACCATTCCAGTACCTCCCAATCAACTCTTTGTCAAACTCGTGGGCCTTATTGCTCAATGGGATCTTGGAGGTATCTTCACCAACTTTGATCAAGATTATTCATCCACTCTGGTTCAATTCCGAGGCAATTGTGCAGAGAATTTCTATTGTCAGCCCTCTGTACCGACGGCGGTTAAGCCGATTCTTTATCGAGGTCAACCTATCGACGTCCCTGGTCAATTACCTGGTACCTGTCAAATGTTGAAACCAGAGAATGAAGTCTGTCAGGCCTCTAATATGTGTATAGGTTGGCATGTTAACTCAGATGGAACGTATGAGAATGATCAGACTCGATGTATCCTTCAAGGTTCCAACAGCCCAAATGCCACCACTGGACCTTTAGGATTCTGTAAAAATGTCAATGCGGGCAGAGGACGAGTCGATCCCAATCAAGGCTCCAAGGAGGTCCAAAGAACTGCAAGGACTTATCTGTTGTCAACCTTGCTGTTGTTCTTATTGGTCATCTTGTATCTCTGGTATCGTCGAGCAAAACATCGTCAACGGGAACAACAACGTCAACAGGCCACGGATCTTAACGGAGATGATAGCGCTTACTATAATGAAAATGATTCAGATGCCTACTTGCGTCAAGGAGGAGGAGGAGTCTATCGACCATCAGGTAAAATTAAGGAACAAGATTTGGAGACAAGAAAAAAAAAAAAATTGAGGAAGAGGCACATCTATTTATCCTTTTTTTTTTTTTTTTTTTTTTTTTTTTTCCCTTTGCGGAGTATAGATGGGACTGATAATGGGGAATTACCTGCGTATGGACAACATCGAAGGGATGAAAGAATTGTGGGACCAGCAGCGGAGGAAATTGGGATGTATGCATTTCCGACTCAACCACCACCACCATTGACGCCCAACAGCCCATATGGTCCACCGCCTACACCACCACCACCAATCTCATCATCATCACATCCATATACAGATTCGGGTGCTGCATATTCAAGTCGGCCTGTTCAACATAGTTATCCGTTTCCCATGACACATCCTCAACTCAACACCGCTTTAAATCATCATGGTCACGGTCCTTCACCTGTATCATTACCAACAGGAGGGGCGTTGTATGCGCCACCTTCATCCGATCCTCCACCATTGACATCACAACAAGCTGAAGCAGCAGCTTTATCTGCTGCCATTGCTGCTGCTGCTGCTGCAACAACGACGACGACAACAACAACGACACCGACAGCAGCAGTAGCAGGAGCAGCAACAATACCAAGGAGTGGAAGCCCTTTACCCCCTGCTTACGAACCTTCATCTCCATTAAATCAATCTTCAGTCAATGGTAATGCTAATGGAAATGGCAATAACAATGGCAATGGCATTGAAGGTGCGACGCCTACTATACCACCAAACCCTTTATCACCTGGAGCACCCATCGGAGTAACAATGAGTATAACAGAAACAGGATCAGAGACAACAATAACAGCAACAGCAACAGCCGCAGGAACAACAGAAACAGCAACGAAGCCAGGAACACCAGAAGAAGCAACCACGTTAGAAAACAGAGATGATGAGAAACAAGGTCGTGATGGTGTGGTCATTGTTAATGATGATCCATTATCATTAGGAGGATCGTCCTCTTCCACAGCTGCAAATTCTCCATATTTACCTTGTAAAAAAGAAAACACTGCGCTTGATGATGATGATGATGGGACTTCAACCTCCACCTCTGCTTCTGACTCTGGTCCTGGTCCTGGTCCTGGTCTTGCCTCTGGTCCTAGCCCTGGTTCTGGGTCTGGAGCCGAGTCAATAGCGCCAGCGAGACCAGACTCAACACCCAAAAAATGATTTGTCGATTGTGATACCAGAAGAGATTTAGATTTTCATCTTCCGTTTTTGTGTTATTGATTTCCCTGCTCCCCTACTTTCATACCCTTTTATTCTTAACAAATCTAGTTTCATTCTTGCATTTAAAAAAAAAAAAAAAAAAAAAAAAAAAATCGCATCTTGACTTAATTTGTTCATTATTAGTAAAATAAAAAAATGTGCATGAATACGGATATGTAGAAATGAGTATGGTCAAAAAGAAAGAAAGAAAAATATGAAAGCGGTTCTATGCAGAATTTTTTATTATGATGCTTTTTAACATGTAGTGTTTTTTTTCTTCTTCTCTCTCATTCGCTTAAAGTACAAGAGCTCTAACGTTCCGTGCCAAGATAATATCATTGACACTGGCCATGATGTTCCTCAATAGATTGGTATCAGTCGCATCTGTGTAATGACAATAAACTTCTTTATGCTCACTCCTGTTTAAACGCAAAAACCGCCCTTGGAAGAATTCGGTGGCGTCTTCATAGTTTCCTTCTTCGCCTAAATAAAAAAAAAAATTAAAAAAAGACGAAGGGTTAATTAAAAACACTTTTTAGGATTACTATGATTATGGTTATTATTTTATGAATTAAAAAACAATAAATAATAATTACCATCGTAATCTGGAAAATAATCCCTAATGCTTGAGTACTTGATCTTATTCCGGAAAATATCTGTCTTATTCATGAATAGGATCATAGACGTATCCACAAACCATTGTGAGTTGCAAATCTGATCGAAAAGCATCAGGGCCTCCTCCATTTGATTCTATTATGAGGATAAATAATAATGCCAAGTTAGAAATAGAGTGCAATTGCATATAAAAAAGTTTTTTTTTTTTAAACTTACAGCATCTTTATCTTCTACGAGACATTGATCGTATCCACTGATAGCAACCAGGAATAATACTGCGGTGACGCCCTCAAAACAATGGATCCATTTTTTACGCTCTGATCTTTGTCCGCCAACATCAAACATCCTAAATAGATATTTATAATAAAAAAAGTATACCATAATGTTAAAATTCATTCTTTTATAATAATTAGCAATAGTCATCAATCGATACAGCCATGCAAAAACTAATATAAATAAAAAAGTACCTGTACGTCAGTGCTCCAATATGAAAAGTTGTTTCAGTAATACCCGTTGACTTGACTCTACATCGAAGAATATCTGCATCATCTGGCATATAATCGGGTTTATATAAGCGATCTACAGAGTCAAAGAAGCTACATTGCATGGGAATTACGAGTTAGAGATCTTGATGAGGTTCATACATTTCAAAGTATTTTTCGTCGAATAAATTGAAATAAAAAAAATAAAAATAAAAATAAAAAGCTAAAACTTACTATTGTACATTATCAGCCAACGCATATGTGTGCCCAAGATGATAGACTTGTTGTACTGCTGGATCACTCCAAAGTGCCTTGAGTGCTTGTCGGAATTGTGGTGGATAAGGTTGTCCACTTGCAACTCTTGGCATAGTTGCAAAGACTGGTACGTATACCTAAATTATTGAAAATATGTCGAAAATACTTTTATGAATATATTTTTTTTTTTTCTAAAATATATATATATATTCAAAGTTCTACATTGTCTCTATACTTACAGCATTTTCAGGATTTGTTAATGCAATCCCGTGATCTTCCATGGCACTGAGAATGGCTTGCATAGCCATGACCATGTTTGAAAACACAAATCCACGGAATGTTTCTCGTTCTGGGATGGAGAAACCTGATGCATGCAACAGTTTCATCTGTTTGATAATGGTTGTCTTTCCTGCTTCTCCAGCACCTATCATGAAAGGCAAAACATTATTGGTCAGTTTAGATATTCAAAACGCGCTTAATGAAAAAAAAAAAAAAAAAAAAAAAAAAAAAAAAAAAAGAGAGTTACACACGGCGTCTATAATTGTGCTACGCGAAAGATGATACAACACGTGGTTGCCACGCTTTATTGAAGTAAGATCAAGGCAACAAAAAAACTCCTTGTTGTAGACTCAAAGCGGAGGACAAAAAAAAAAAAAAAAAAAAAAGATGACAAAACAAGAAAACAAGGGCGAGGGCTGCAATGGCTGCGCCCTCCGAATGTGTACTGATCAAATATACATGTACATTGGGCGATGCTTTTATAATTCTATTGTGATCCATTTTGGATACCACTACAACGGCGTCTACTTTGCAAAGTTGTACAATTTCCCAATATGCTCCCATGATTTCTGTATTCACCCTCTTTGTTCAATCCCTTTTGCGTCATTGTTTGAAAAAAACCTGTTTTTAGCCAAGTCCAGACACATTTCTTTGCATGAATTGAATTAACCAAGCAATTAAGAACTCCAAAGCTTTTGTTTTTTTTTGCCTGTCCTGCCACACATGGCTATAGTTTTTTTTATGGTTCTTTTCTCAACAACTGAGAAATAGGCTCACATTCACAGGAAAAAAAAAAAAAAAAAAAAAAAAAAAAGCGCAAAAAGTGCATTACATGTACCCCATCCACCTCTCCTATTTCATAAATCTACAACAGAAAGAAAAAAGATCATAAATGAAAAACCAATTGATAGTACTATGTTGAATAGCTTCAATATAGTAAACACCTACCGAGTAACAGTAGTTTGACCTCCAACTTGCGTGCTCGTGCATCAGCCCTGAGTGCGTTGTCGATCTTTCTACTTTGAGTTTCTTCTGGGGAAGTTGAGACACAGGACCCCTAAACGAATTACATCCAAAAAAGCAAATACGCTTGATCAATAAAGACGTTGGCTTAAAAGAGAGACAGTCAATGATCGACTTGGTTGGATGTTGCTTAAGGATAATGTTTTCTGATAATACGTGAGTGGCCAAGTATTAGTTGTTCCCACATTCAATTGGATCACTCTATTTTGATGTTACTGGTTGCCCCTGGCGGTTGGGGCACCCAACCTTTTCTCGCACTATCGCTTTTAGATAACACTCCTTTCACATTTGCTGACATATTTCATTGTAAAAGAGTAGAGTGCCATGCCAGGAAGGATCGGGCTACATCAAATTTTGAGCGCCGAGTATATCGTTATTATAATGTTTTATTCTCCTAGTTCCAGAATTTGGAGGTCAGGCAAAGTCAAAAAAAAAAAAAAAAAAAAAAAAAAAAAAAACAGATCAAAGAGATTTACGAACTTCAAGCCCTTGTCTGCTTTCTAGTTCTCTCATGATCCCAAAAAAAGACACCGAATATCCGGGGGAAAGTACATCCTCTTTGTTTGCTGCTCTCCTTGAGTGGACCCATACCTGATACACAGGCAAATGCAACTATTCTGTGCAATGCAATCATGCATCAGGTACAGGAACAGTACATGAACTGTCTTTTTTTTTTTTTTTTTTTTTTTCTTCATTCCACAAGCCTATTTCTGGTCATCAGCTTTTTTAAAAATGTGGAAATTCTCTCTCCGATAGTTGTCATCCTCTGTTGTCCAAGATTCTGAGAAAGAACTCTTTTTTTTTTTTTTTTTTTTTTTTTTTATACCATGGTAAGCTTTAAAAAGGAGAAATAATAATAATAAAAAAAGTCCTTTGTTCTGAGAAAGTCTCTCTCTCTCTGCGTGTGAGTCAGATGAATGAGAAAAGCACGAGTTGAAGTTTTCTTTCTTTCTTTTTTTTCTTTTCTGTTGGAAGATCATTTTTCAAGCTCTTAGATTTATAGAATCTAATCAATTGAGTATCGGAGGTGAGTAGATAAGAAGATTTGGGGAAGAGATCTTACCATATTGTCAGTTCTTTATGTGTTATTAAAATAAACGCGATAATTGCGTGGTAGTGAAGCTGTAAGAGATGGTTGAAATGGTAGTAATAGTAATAATAATTATAATAGTAGTAGTAGTAGTGTAGTAGGTAGTAGTAGTAGTTGTGGTATTTGTAGTAATAGTAAAAGTAACAGTAGTTTAAATGAATAGATCGGGGTCAAAACGTGTTGACGCTGTTGTAAGGAAGAGAGGAAGAAAGGAAGAAAGGGATAGAGGGGAAAAAAAGATAAAAGTGCGTGTTTGTATGTATAAAAATAAAAATGAAAAAAGAGAGAAGGAAAAAAAAAAGAGAGAGAGAGAGAGAGAGAAAGAGAAAGAAAGTAGAAAAGAAGAGGAGGAGGAGGAGTAGGTATTGACGGGATACGAGTAAAGTCAAGGAGAGATCAAAATAAAAATAAAAGAAAAGACAAGACAAGAAAGAAAGAAAGAAAAAAAAAGATGTGGAATAGGAGCTAAAGTTATGATTGTTGGGAAGGGAGAGGGAAAGAGGAGCGATGTCTGTCCAGGAGGAAAGACAAGAGATCCTGTGAAGAAGAAAGGGTAGAAGGTAAAGGGAAAAGAGTCAAACGAGAGAGTCAAAGCAGACTAAGGGCTTTTCTATCTTTTCAAAAGCGATAAAGGAGAAGAAGGAGAAGAAGAAGAGGAAAAGAGAGAAGTAGAGGAAGAAAAGGAAGCAGAAAGTAAAAAGTAGAAAAGTAAAAAGGTTAATGGAACCAAATGGGAATGGAATGAAGTCTCGTTGAGATGAAAAGGAGAAGCCAAGGGAAAAACGACTTGCACATTTGCACTTTTGCAGGAGGATGCTCTCAAAAAAAGCATAAAAAAAAATAATAACAAATAAACAAATAAAATAAATAAATAAATAAAAATACTTCATCTCTCTTCATACTTTCTTACCCTTGCACACGCGATATACGTATAACCAACCCTTGATCATTTGATTCATTTGATTTAATCAGTCTTTTAAGAGTCCCCCCATTCGTTATTGCACATGCATTTACGAAAACCAAACCAATCGTTACTCTCTTGTACGCGTAGTAAAACCATCTTTTTGGTTTTCTAGACTAGACCATTCTAGCTTTGCCTTTTATTTTTTTTGGTTCCTTGCTTCCCCCCCTCACCTTTGTTCCTGTGCTGCGTTTGTTTGTATTAATCTGTCCCTTTTTTTTTACGTATCCAATGCACCGTATCAATCTCAATCAACCTGGATTTACAACAACATCAACAAAAAAACTAGGAGCCTTTTTTTTTTTTTTTTTTTTTTTTTAATGATTCAAACATGATGAGAATAATAATTAATGCGCAACATCTCTTGTATGGTATGCAGATTAAAATAAGCAAATAAACCCTATGCAAGCAAAAGTTGAGGCAAAAAAACGAACAGGATAGAAAAGCCTCGCTTTCCTTTACAAAAAAAAAATCACACACACACACGCACATCCATCATCTAAAATGACGCGACATTCATGAGCTTTCTAATAACCAATAATCTCCATTCTTTTCCTTTTTTTTTTTTTTTTTTTTTTTTTTTCCAAAGTTGTTCAGTTTCCAAAACGACACTATAGACTCTATGCTTTGTAAAAATATGTACTATACCACATGCAATCATCTCCACAAAGAAAAAAAGAGAAAAACAAACGCTCAATTAAAAATAGTAAAAAGGGCGAATGACAAAAAAGATATTTCAGTGGGGCTGATAATTTAACGCAGTATCCGAATGTATGCAATCCTCATCATTGGTGGGTAAGGAAAAATGAATGAATGAACAAATAAAAACAACACGTATACGCAGTACCCTAAATCTATATCATGGACTCTTGAGGTCCCGATCTCCCAAACCCCCACTAAGGGGAAGAAGATAAACAAGGTAGATCAAGATTGGTTCTTGGTCTCTTGCCTATCTTCCCTTTCCTTGTATTATTAATGTTGCTGCGCACATGCTATCTTGGAAAATGGCAGGACGTCAAGAAAAAATAAAATGTATACAAAAAAGAAACTATCGTCAAGAACAAGGGTGGTTTTTTTTAAAAAAAAGGTGAATGAAATTTTGGCGCCAAGAGACGCACGAATTATTCGACTTTGAACCCAAATTTAGAAAAAATGCACACGGAATTATTTTTTCTTTTCTTCTTGCACGATCAGGTTGGCAGGTTAGTTCGTCACTTTTGTCACCCATCTGATGTTTATGTTTGAGAGCAAAAAAATGACCTGATTAGTGATTAGATGGGATTTGGTCTAATGCAATGTCCCCTCTTATCTCTTTTAATATCTTGGAATGCCTGTCTGATTTTTCCTTTTTCTCTTTTGGACAATTCAATTTCCTCGTTTGTGTTTATTTATCCCTAGAATCAAACACGTAAACTATTCATCCATATAGTAACAATGTCTGGAAATAAAGAGTCTTTTTTTTTCTTTTTTTGTATTCAGCAACTGTCATTCGTAAAGTCGATAGTACTCATCGCATCCAATCCAGAGGGTTTTCTTTTCTCCTTTGTTACATACAGTATGTGAGCAGGCCACTTCCTGTTGCATGCAAGAGATCTGTGCTTCAACCCTGAGGGTTATATTGAATCTCTTCATTAAACGGGATCAGTCCTCAGCACTGATTGAGGACCTGATCATCAGAGTCAGTCTATTTGAACGCCTGCGGAGGATTGCCATTGTTGCATTGCCTAGTCTTCAGCCCAAGAGTTTCTGTTCAAATGCAGCAGGCTTTTCAAACTTTTTTTTTTTTTTTTTTTTTTTTTTTGGAAGCGAAGAGAAGTCGGATATTTCAAATAATATGGAGCAGGCTGTGAATTCTATAGTGTACTGTGTATGACTTTGAGATGCCCTCAACATTTGTTGCACGCTTTTCATGAAAGCCTCCTGAATGGCAACCGATGATCTTATACTTTTATTTACAACGAGGAGATGGGCTGCGACTGGTTAGGGGGAGAGCAAATGCGTTTGCCAGACGAGTGATACTTCCCGTTGCAAGCAGGAAGGCTGTGTTTCAAACTCGAGGGTTACATTCAATTTCACGCATCAAAACGATCAATCCTCGGTACTGATTGACGAGTGGATCCGATGGTAAACAGAACTCACAGGAAGAGTCCACATAAATGAGTGCAGAGGGCATCGCCACTCGCTCAAGAGGACCTGGGTAAGTACTATCGTTCCCGAATTTTTGCCAGTAGCCTGATTTTTTTTTTTTTTTTTTTTTTTTTTTTCTTTGTGTGAACTAACCTCACAGTTGAAGAGAAAGAGTATGAATGCTTAGACCAAAGGCCATGGTTTTATTCCAGATTTGAGACTTTCCCATAAAGCTTTATTCACAAATACAAACCATACAGAGTAAATGCAGCAAAGATGAAAAACAATAACACAACATACGAATCAAATTTCTATACTACATTGAACGAACGACAAAAAACGACAGGAAAAAACAAGCGATGAAAAAAACGACGAAACAATAGCGACTATTCTACAATGGTATCCATGTATAACAAGAAAATAAAATAAAATAAGAAAGAATAATAATAATAATAATAATAATAAAAGATACTTGGTTTTTTCTTTCTTTCTTTTTTCTCCTTTAGAATGCAAGATCCTGATCCAGATCAATCACCATACCGCTGTCACGTCTCTTGGATGGAGCTACACCAAGTGTCTCAATTTCGCTTTCGGTCTTTGAACTCGATTCGGTTTCTTCGTGTATAACCTCAGTTTGTTGTTGTAATTGTGCGTAGAGTAGGTGTCCATTTCGAGCCCCACCATCTACCATGCTAGTACCAATGTCTTTGTCCCTATGCTGGTCCTGATCTTGGTCCCGCTCGTAAGGATGATCGTTATTTTGATGACCCTTGGCTTCAGTCATAGAAGAGATTCGTCCAATCTCCATAAGCATCGGATCTTGATATGATTGTTCATCAAACTCTTCTTCAAACTCACACTCTATATCCTTGTCTATAGTCGGATCACCATGACCATAGTGATGATGCTGACGTTGATCACGATCTTGATCATGGTGACAGTTTTGGCGGCGAGAGTATCCTTGGGGTCGGTGGTGGTAATCATAGACATCACTGTGATCTTCCATAGCATTACTTTCATCGTATGATTCTTGGTCTTGATCACGGTAGCGGTACTCTGGCGTCTGTGAGTGAGTATACTCATATGAAGGTGGATGATCATGCTGCTCAGAACTAGAAGATTCCTCTGAACGCTTTTGATATTGCTGTTCATGCTGATGCTGGTGGTACCGCTCCTGATACTCGATTTGTGGAGACGGATTCTTTCCCCACAAGAGCTGCTCAATGGCTCGAAAAGCACTCGTCTGCAAGAACTGCGGTCCGTAGAGTGCGTTTAAGAGCTCGACAGAGACCTGACCCGGATGGCGGATCGACAGCAAGAACGACATGTGTGAGGGGGTTGTCTTTATCATGGAGCGCAGGTGAACTAAAAGTAGGACAGTGAGGAATTAAAAGTAGAAACGAACGATGCTATTGTTAATACATATGGATCGAGAAATCCTACTTCAAGAACAAGAATTAAAAAAGTTAACACGTACTTTGAAGGTTGATGACCACATTCAGTTGCTCGCGCATTCGATGCAGCATCCGAGCACATTCAACCTTGGCTCTTGACTCTTCTAGAGGCCATGGTTCCATCACTGTCCTGCGCATCCGACAAAGCTGACCAATGTCACCTCGATCGGGCTCTACCGTACCGTCTCTCCATGGCTTGTATTCGTTCAGATCGTACCCTTCAGAGAGTGCATTGGCTATGATTATTCAGCATAAAAAATAAAAATAAAAATAAAAAAAATCAGCAGTTTGCTTTTTGTTTTCGAGCACACAGTAAAGTAGTATACAAATTAACTTTTTCTTTCTTTAAAAAAAAATAAAAATAAAAATAAAAATAAAAAATAAAAAATAGACTTACAACGAGCAGCAACAGCAACACCATGTTTCTTTCTCAGCATTATCTCCTGATCTGAATATTGACTGTTATTTGCAGCTGAAGAAGGAGAGGAAGAAGATGATCCCGAACTCGAACCAGTAACGGCATTGTCAACCTCGGTCTGCGACTCGGATCCAGTCATTGTCTGGTCGGTGTTCTCTGAAGAGACTGAGGACGATGGCTCCAATGTTGTTGATGACGAAGGTGGCGCTTCCTGAACTACTTTTGGTCTGATCCATGCCGCATTGTCGGTTGTTCCCTGGCTGATTATGATATTCTTCTTGAGAATAGGTTTTCTGTTCAGGACCTTGCTTCTCTGCGGCTTGTGGACAAATTCTGGGATCATCTGTAGTTGGCGACGGTTTCTCTCTTCTTCCTCCCAAAGTCCCTTTAAAAGTTGACTGGGGCTTGGGTGTTGAATCACCGTCTTGTGACGCGTTTGCTTCGTATCCATCGTATGATGCGACTGCCTTAACTTCGCTATCCTTGAGTTAAGGATCTTTTCCCCATCTTTATCGTTATCGTTATCGTTATTGCTATCGAAAGCGCCTTCTTTCTCTTCTTTATCCTTATAGCCTTCGACATCATCGGCATCATTGTCTGCTTCTTCGTTCAATACATCAGTGGCAGCTGTTTCCATGTCCACTGTCTCGCAAAACTCAGTTGAGTTTACACTATCCTTATCAAATCCTCCTTTAGGAGCCTCATTGCTCGTGGGCGACATGCCAAACTTCTTTGTAATGACCTTGTTACTCTTAATTTTCTCTGATGTATCAACGTCATCATTATCGTCTATGGTAGACTGAACACAGTTCTTACGCCATTCGATACTTGAAGTCGGGGTTGTGATCGTCCACAGATCTAACCACGATAGATCCAAACGAGCTCTCATGACGTCCCAAAAGTCGCGCATAGCCATCAATTTAACATAAGGCGATGGTGAAAGAGCTGATGTCCATCGTGTGGGGAAATGATGGATCTTGCGTCTTTTAATCGACCCAAACCATCCAAGTTGTAATTCTGCTGCTGCTGTCGAAAGACCACGACTATTTCCTAATGGTCGCGTCAACTCGATAGCGTCTTCAAAGCTTCGTTTACGACATGCTCCCGAAATAAAAGAGCGGCATTGTAGGTGTGGACAAGGTGATGGATTGGAGGACGAAGGAGCATGCTTTTTTGTTTTCTCGTGTTCATCTGTTATTTTTGCACAGAACGTGAATGTATCAAAGTCAGAGGAAAAGCTTATTGTTGGAAAGGAAGACGATGACAGCAATTTGCTTGATTTATCTCTGCCAAGAGCCAAGGTAGGGATAGTGCCTTCAGATACCATTGCTGAAGTTGCGGACAGCAAGCTAAGCGACGACGTGTCAATGTTGTTGCCCGTGTGTTGTTGTGGTACGGAAGATGCTGATGGTGAATCTGTTAAAATACTCCTACGCTTTCGGGCTGTCCAACTGGATGGCCTTGTAGATAATGGAGGTGGCGATTGCTCCAATGATTGGGATTGACTCTGAGAATTCGAGGAAAAGTAGATGTTGCTGGCCTTTCGTCGTAATCTACATTGGCTACTGCTTTCATTGTTTTCGCTCTCTTCTTCTTCCTCTTCCTCTTCCTCTTCTTCTTCTTCTTCTTGGCTTTCCTCTTCTTCCTCGCTCACTTTTCTGCGTTTCATGGATACGGGTCTGTTATGGTGGATACCAAGCTCAGTGGCTTTATGCCTTTGTTCGGCTTCAGAATCGCTGCAATCAGTACCGCTACTGCTGCTGCTGCTGCTGCTGCTACAACTACTGTCGCTATTACGGTTTCCGCCGTAGCGACTATTCCGTAGGCCGTCAGCGTTACCCCTTCTAGAACTATCACCATCTTGTTCAGAGTCGTATCCATTTCGATGAAACGTGGAGCCTTGATGTATCCTCCATGTCCCAGAACAAGATCTGTCCTCGACCGATGAGGCCTTACTACATCGATCAGATGCATTCTCGTGATACTTGTTCCTATTGACATCAACGGGAATCTGTTGGAAGGAAACCGATGATGATAATGATGTTGATTTAATCAGGGTTGAATTTGTAGGAGTGGGATTTCTCAAACTCATGGTACGTTCAGGATGGCTGCTAACCTCAGTGTGTAAATTGGACGGATATACAATGTGGGGATGTTGTAGTAGTTGATCAACACAAGTACTGTTGCTAATGATATTTTCGTTGTTGCTGTTGTTATTTAATTGCTCGTCGTTGCCACTGATTTCATTATTTGAACCCCGAGAAAAAGACTGTGAAGGAACAAACAATTCGAAATCTGTGTTCATGGCGTGCTTGAGGAGGCTGCTGCCGTAGGAAGGATGAGCAACTACTTGTAGAAGTGTTGCCTATTAAGGAAATAAGAAAATACCGATGATGCTAAAAAGAGACCGAGGACTTGAGGAGCCAAGGAAGAGTGTCCAGAGGAAAAAGTCGCACCAGGGGAAAAAAAAAAAGAGAAAAAAGGCTAGATGCCTGTTTATAGTCCTGCAAAGAGTAGTATGTGGAATACGGGGCGGCTGGGCAGTGAACAAAGGGACAATGAAGAGTTAGAGAAGCAACGACAAGTCTATGGAGCAAGGAGCATAAAAATAATAGGGGAAACAGGAGAGGGAAAAAAAAATTGTTAGTAGATTAGAACAATTGTTTGTATAATCGTGTGGGTGAAAATGCACTGAACCCAGCAACACTTTTAGAACTTTGTCCAGATGAGGATTGGTCGATGTCGAGAATGCAACAAAAAAAAATAAAATACGTCGAGTAAATACATTTGCTCAGCTGCATACATCTTGTCATGCTTATATTATATTGGTCATCTCTTAACGTAGATGCAGATGGTGCAGAAAGGTATGAAAATAGCAACTTTTTACTTAATGTGTCTGCAGTAACCCCTTCCAACAACAAAAAATAAATAAAATAAAATAAAGAACGACTGCATCCAGTCTTGTGTCCATCAAATGTGATGGTTGGTGTGACAAAAAGTTTGAGTGAAGAGAGGAGAAAAAAAAGAAACGATGAATGACCGTGCTAGTTTGTTGCACGATCAGAACTTGTGCTACAAACACTTGTTTCTTAAAGCTCACTTTTTTTTTTTTTTTTTTTTTTTTTTTTTTTGATATCCGCTCGTGGAGAGCGGCTGCGTTATCATCGTCATGATGAGAATAGCAGGAAGTAAAGTACACAGGGACGAATTCAAGCGATTGCAAGAAGGTGGATAAGAAGATTTGAGATTTGAGATTTATGATTTGAGCCGAGTAAGAGAGACATTAATTGGAAGGAGAAGGTCAAATCGAATGAAGGGTTGCGGGAAGGAGGAAACACGCCAAAAATGAGAGAGCCCTGTTTATCATAATTGTCCATTGCAGAGGCGAAACGCTGATGCATGGACAAATAGCGTGGGGAGAAAAAGAATGAGAAGGGTCTCTGAGCGCAATTCCATCCGAATTCTGTTGTGAATCATACTGAAGTACTGGATATAGATAGATAGCACCCATAATTTACTAACATCCTGTCGATACTGCCTTCTCATATTGGGCAAGAGATATGCAAAAAATATCACTTCTGAAATAGACATTTGTGCTGTTGGCGCTGAAAGACGAAAGCGATTACAAAGATGGTTCTGATTTAAATACTGTTTGCAGATGCATAAGGACGCAGGGAATTGTAGGGGCGATGAAAACTTGCAGCAGCAACAGAGGCACAGAAGTGGGAACGAAGAGAAGGAGGAAGCAAAGACATTAGGCGGAAGGGAGAATCAAGCGAGTTAATTGTGATGGAAGGAAGGAAACGAACTCAAGGCGAAGAGTGTGAATGTGAATTGTGATGCACAGTAAAGCAGACAAAGCGAGTAAAGGTTGGGAGTAGTTCATCTTGAAGATGACATGATTGCGATAGAGAACGATACGATATGAATAAATGTATGTGTTTGTGTACCTTTTTTTTTCTTGTTGTGAGACCAAAGATGCAAACTCTGAATGAATGCTGTGCAGATGTATAAAAAGAGAAGAGAGGAGTGGTGAGAAAAAGGAAGAGACAGAGGAGAGAAACAAAAAGAGAAAGAAAAAAAAAAAAAGAGAATAAAATGAAAAGGGTCTTTCTTCTTGCTTGCGCAAAGCCAGTCTTACGTGCTTTCTTTGTTTTCAAAATCAAAATGGTATATATCATTGACATTGACATTCGGCAGGGCGGGATAAGATGGATGTTGCTTTACTTTGTCTCCTGCCTGTGCAATGCATGCACTGCTGAAGTCTTGCCATGCAATGTCCTTTTTTTTTTTTTTGTTTATCTTCCCTCACTTTCCCTTTTTGCTCCGGATGAATGGTTACATGCATGCATCTCTGTCTGGGAAAGAGCAGAAATATTGTTTATTATTATAAATGAATAATTTGTATTACAATTGCTCGGTCACTTTTTTTTTTTTTTTTTTTTTTTTCATGGCTCTCGCCCACATTGCTCATCGCCATGTCTTTTTTTTTTTTTTTTTTTTTTGGGTTATTTTAATCAGTGGAATTGGGGGGTGAACTGTGCGCTGCGGGAAGATAATAAATAGTCGACAAGCACCGCGATCAACAAGGTTGGAAGATCAGACGACTGGACGAGCAACAACAACAATAACAACAACAACAATAACAACAACACAATAACAACAACAACAACAACAACAACAACAGCAAAAAAGATAATGATGGCCATCGTGTCAGGAGAAAGTTCTGAACCAAAATATATATAGCTGGGATACCTTAGAAAACACAATGCAATTTATTATAAATGTATTTGAAGTGAGTGCAAACACTGATAGGATTAAAGAAAATTAACTCATCAAGGAGAGAGTGAATGGGCTATAACAAGGTCAATGAGCGATAAGAAACCGATGATTCAAGCATGACGAGTGAACTGAATTAAAGTACTCAAAGTCAGCATTAAAAAAAAAAAACGATCAAAGCCATCTTATCCTTCCCTCCACTCGCATACAGAGCTGTTACTTCGTATGGTCAGTATATAATTCATTTAACTTTTTAATATGATTGAATTGATTTTTTTTTTTTTTTTCTTCTTCGAATAAATAGAATCTTGGCTACCAAGTGGTAGCGTTCATTAGGCTTTTACCAGCATTGCCTCTGTGTCTCTGCAGCAGCTTCCTTAGAGTCATCTTTCTGCTCTCGAATTACTACCGCACCAGCCAGATCCATTTCGAACACGATGTGGTCAGAGTGAAAAGCATAGCTCGTATCTGTTTACCTCAAATGGTTTTCCAAAAGAGATTTGAGAATGGTCGCTCATTCGCATAAGCCTAGCTCCCGGCAGCATTCAAGAATGATAACAGGCGTCAACATCAACATTAATTGAAAAATTATAGTCCTCCCTTGTGCCAGTTGTCAGTGAAACCAATCGATGTCTGTCTATGAATCATTAGACTAACTATGACACTAGAGACAGCTCCATTCAAGATTGTCTTCAAATGCCGATAATAACAAAGCGACACTGGTAGCTCCCCAATATCCATTTTGTCAGTTTCCTATGCAAAAGGAGACATCCATCGTGATCTACGAAGCCCGTGTGTTCTCATATTTTTTTCCTTCGTTCCATGCTGCGTGAATGACACATGGGAAATGCAAGAGCATAGTCTGTGATCGATTCAGTCCATGATTTATGGTCTAAAAGGTGCATTCTGCATGCAGGACTTTTCCTTGCAAAAGTAATTTGTCTCAAACGTAAAGAGGAATGAAACCAATGATAAATACTGTCCAATAATAACCCACCGTAGGTGATTTCCAGATTCTTAAACATTGGTGTAGAGGGTGTTTACGATGTATTCTCTGTGACATACTACTACAAAGAAAATGTACTCAACACTACCAATTTTAATTGCATTATCATCAGTCTATTCGGGCCTAAAATCCCTTTGAATCTTTGTGCAACAGTTCGAACAAGATCATTTGAAACTGATAAAGAAAACAAGTCTTTCTTTTTAGATTGCAAAAATGTAGTCGGAATAATATATCTTTTTTGAATAATTACGAGTACATTGGCAAATTCGTCTGCTACCGAAATACATGGACGGACAAAGAAGTGTCAAACTTTACACTACATACTAGGGCAGTAACTGGGAACTTTCCACAATTCTCTCCTTCGCTGAATCGTAGTCGTGGCCTTGTTCTCAACGAGTAGAGCAATGTAATGTACACCTGACCAGCTTCATCAGCATATCCAATGACTCTATTGCAAAAAAAAAAAAAAAAAAAAAATAGTAAGGAAGCTGCCATATGGACACGTGTTGTTCCACCATGGACATTTCATTTTTTTTGTATCACTTCGCCACAAAAGCCCAAAAGGGCGCATGTTAAAGAAAAGCACCGGCTTCCAAAAATAGACCATTGGGCTGTGCGCAATTACTCGTTTACAAAAGTGCTTCAGCCTCGTTTGTCTTTTTGTTTCATTTTCATGGGCTCATGACTTCATTGAATGGAGGCTTTTTTTTAATCCTCATCTGCTCCAATGTATTCTCTCTCCCCTTTTCATTTTCCTCTCTTTTCTCATCTCATAATCACTCAAAATTCACAATGTCCAGCTCACCTACAAGCTCAGAGCCTAACACCACTAAAGAGGCTGTCCTCCAGCCTACTTTGTAAGAAAAAAAAAAAAAAAAAAAAAAAAAAGAAAAGAAAAAAGATTAAAAGTCGTTATCCATTGTGAACTTTTCTGTCATAACCAATTCTTGAGTCTGACAAGAGTTTTTTTTTTCTCTTCTGGATTACAATGCAATCGATAATAATAATAATAGCAACAACGATAACACAGCAAAAAGTATGAATGACCTTGCTATCGATGCCCTGAATATTCGGGATAAATCCTTGCCACACGAACAATATCCTGGACCACAGCTACAAGAGCTCCATCCTAATTACATTCCACCTCCAGCTCCAGGCCCAGCAACAGTATCAGCTCCATTGATCCCACCACGGCCACACCAACAATACTATCAGCAGCCTTATGTACCAAAGACTCAGTGGCAACCTAAAAATGCGGTGCAACAACCGACATCAGTAATTGAATCGGTACAGGCACCTGTAGCTCCTCAAACTCCACCAGTACTTATGTCAGCGCCAGTACCATTACCAGTGGCTCAATCCGCTTCTGTCCCTACTTCCTCATCAGTCAACACCAATACCAGGAGCAAGCTCAACGTCAATACCATTAACCCAAACAATAAAACCTTGACAACTATTACAGCAACCATCACAACAAATGAAGACCAAAGTCGATCGATTGCTTTTGCACAAGCACAACGTCCCCCTCCTAATAAGGCGAAGCGGTCAACTCAACTTTCGCCGGGCGTGGCAGCTCAAGTGTTGACTCCAGCCCAACAAAGGGAAGCAGAAGCAGATGCCTATATTCAGCGGGCAATCGAATTACATGAAGGAGATCAACTCGAGGAGGCAACCTATTATTTCCGATTGGCTGCTCAAAGCGAAAATCCTGTTGGTCAGCTCATGTATGGACTGTCACTTCGACATGGTTGGGTAAGTCTATAAAAAAAAAAAAAAAAAAAAAAAACTGGAAACAACGGGAAGTAAGGACTTTGCATTAATGTTTGTATTCATTTATTAACTTTAAAAATATAAAAAAAAAAGGGTTGCAATCCAAATCCTAAAGAGGCAATCGTGTACTTACAACGTGCTGCAGCATATGCAATGAATGAGCTTAAGGATTTGTTGCCTGGAAACACTGCCAATATCCGGGCGATCCAACAACAGCAACAGAAACATGAAGCAAAAGAACCATCCGCCTCCAACACTAATAACAGTATGGGATCAACAAATTTGCGGCGTATGGGGACAGTGGATAGACGGTCCGCTGTGGTGACAGCACGCAAGGAATTGGTCATGGCTCTTTATGAACTTGGCATGTCTTTCTTAAAGGGTTGGGGCGTTCAAAAGGACAAAACCGTTGCTTTCAACTATTTTAAGCTTGCAGCTGATCTAGTAAGTTCAATTAAGTAAAAAAAAAAAAAAAAAAAAAAAACAAATGAAAAAATGTTTTTTTTTTTTTGCTTATTTATTTACTCTTTTGATTTAATAACTCGTTAGGGAGACGCTGATTCCCAGAATGAGACCGCACAATGCTTCATGGATGGTATCGGGACTGAAAAGGATGCATTCGAAGCAGCAAGGTATTACCGTTTAGCATGTGCTCAAGGAGCTACTCAATTTGGAAACTCTTGGATCTGGAAACCTAAATATGACAAGTATTGTGAAGAACATGCAGCTGCAGCTGCAGCCGCTTCGGCGGCCAGAAAGGCACAGCAACAAAATCAACAGCACCAGCAGCACCAAGAAGGAGGAGAAGCTCAAGGTTTTGGTGCAGCACCCAACTCTAGCGATTCATCGACTTCATCTAATCCTATTGCAGCAGGATTAGCAACAGTGAGGGGCACATCTGTGTCATCAACTTTGCCAACATCGCCACAAGAAGCAGCAGGATCTCGCATGCCAGCCTCTCGACGAGGTCAATACAACATTGCTGGGGATCTTATCTCGTCTAGTCAGTTGGAATTGAAGCTACAGCAAGCGGAGCAATTGACAACCGCCACAGTAGGCCCTATTATGGGAAAACAGAAGCAACAACAACAGCAGGACTCTACTGGAAGCACCACAACAGGGGGCAAAAAGAAACACCGTTGGAGTTTATGGGGTCTCCATCAAAATCGCGATCATACTCAAGGGGGTTTCCACCGCCGACTTCCCTCGTTAGGATAATGAACCTTTTATTCTTTAAAAAAACAAATATATACCCCAAATTAAAGGATTCAGTGATATTTAATTTTATTTTTTATTTTTTATTTTTTTTTATTCCTTTGGAAGGATTGTTAAATGTTGACTAACTAATGTACAGGGTACGCACATGTAAAAGGAAGAGAAAGAAGGCAAACGGTAAACAAAATTAAATGAATGAACAAGTGCTTCGCGTTTTTCGATAGTGCAAAATGAAGACAGCAAAAAAGAAGTAAACAAAAAAATACATTAGTTCGTCCATAACGTAAGATGGAAATTGAAAAAAAAAAAAAAAAAAAAAAAAAAAAAAAAATCATATATGGGAGGATATACACTAAGGGTTGCTTTGTTCTGAATGACTTGGATGAAAACTGGACAGTAACGCGCCCAGGGTCTTCAGGCTGACAGGCTTAGTCAAGTACCCATCCACACCACTCTCAAATGCTAGCCGCTTGTCCTCTTCTCCTGCTAGACCTGTCAGCGCAAAGATCGCAGTAGGTCGGTAGCCTCGTATTTCAGACGTTGGCACGCTCTTTTTCTGCCTCTTCTCATCTGATATATCATCATCATCATCATCTTGAGTATTAGATTCAGGCATCGAAAGTCCATGCTGCTTCACCATACTCTGCTCAAATTCGCGTATACGTTTCGTCGCAAGATTACCATCCATTACGGGCATCTGCAAGTCCATCAACACAAATTCAAAACCTGATCGACCTTGTCGTCTCCAGACTTCCTCTTGGAACCGTTCTACACCGAGCTTGCCATTTTCAGCCTCCACAACAGATACACCACGCTTTTTTAAGAACGTTCGCAGGATCATGCGGTTTGTGACATTGTCTTCCACGATTAATACGCGTGGAACAGGCTTAAGTGCTCCCAGTTGGTCCGTATATTCAACACCACGCGAGACGAGAGTATGCCCATCCGCATCAGTAGTCCGCTGCTCTTCCACGACCGTAGCCGTAGCTGCTACTTCCGCGACGGCCTCTTCTGACAAGGGCTGTTTCTTGCTACGAACCTTAGTCGTGTCTTTTTTATGCCCTGCAAAGCCCCGGATTGAACGTGGAGGCTTGGACTTTGACGACATCGATGAACCATTCGTACTTGAAGTTGAAACAAAATCATCTGATCCAACTGAGGAACTTGCTCGTCGTGGAACCAATCCATTGGTTGAATATGAAGAGGTCGAGAGATCACCTATGTCGATCATCGCTAATGTCGAAGTCGGAAACTTGAAAGACGACTTGACCATCGTCCCTGCAGATAGTGGTCTGTTGTCGTGAGTACTTAAAGCCATCGTGGTGATATGGGGAACAGTGGCTGACCTAGTCAACGGAGGAGGGTTAAATCGTTTTGCAGATGTTTCTGCAGCCTCTATAGATTGCAAATGATCGTTGATATTGATAGGCTCGAAGCAGGTGTAAAGGCAGCGCATGAGCTTGAGAGGTCCAATAGGTTTGGGCATTAACACTACGTTCGCAGGATAATCCAGATGCCCACGCTCCTTCCAAGCGACTTTGTAAGCATCAACGAGATGTCGAGCCTTCTTTGCTGTCGCAGCAGACGTCAACATCAGTAGCGGTGTTGGTGCTTTCGATGGAGCAACACCATTTACTTCAGCAGCAGCATGCCGATCCACCAAATGCAAAAGGTACGCCTTAAGCCTTATTAAGTCGTCATTGAAGATCAGAAGATCGCAAGGCGAGTGATCACTCAGGTTCTTCAGCATATCTTCTGGACTAATATCTTGTTCGTTGCCCCTCTCGACATTCATGTTAAGGTCCTGGCACATCATCCGTTCTCCCATGATTTTCCAAAGACGATCTGTGCTGACCGCCGACTCGCCAGTGTAGAAACGACAAGATTTTTCTTGCCATGCACCTGGTTCATCTTTGAGGGATTTGATGACGTTGTCGACAGGTGTAGCCCAGATCAAGACTCGGACCACACATCCTTTACCCTCAATACCTTCACTCCAAATCTCAAGCCACCCACCTAAGCTCTCCACCAAAAGCTTCACAAGAGCTAAGCCGAGTCCTGTACCAACTTGCAGAGGATCCTCTTGGGTGAAACGCTGGAAAAGATGTGCTTGAACAAACTCGGGTGAAATACCCCGTCCAGTATCTCGGACTGTGAACAGAATCGGGCGTGCGTCAGGGTTAGGAGGTTTGAGAGGCAAAGTAGATAGTGGTGGTGATACTGCAGAGATCTCCACAAAACCTGTCGTGGTAAACTTGAGCGCATTTTCTAGAAGCTTTTTTTTTTTTTTTTTTTTTTTTTTTTTTTAAAAAAAAAAAAAAAAAAAAAAAAAAAGAATGATGAAAAAGTTAATGGCGAGCATTGTTAGATGCTGACACTTCATATAATCACAATAATATTTTAAAAAAAACCAATGGTAGGTTTACGCACATACCTGGGTCAGGATACGCTTGGTCACAGGCAAATTGAGCAAGAAGTTCCAGGCAGTCTCTCGACTTGGATCCTTCTCCGGTTCATCCATGGCTACCAGCAATTCCAGAGTGGGCTTTTGCTCCGAGCGAAGCCCTGCATTGGCAAATGCATTCTGGGATTCGACCGACGAGCGTTCGCTATTTGCATATTCCTCTGGCAAAGACCCGTTATGGAGAACATGCAATGAATCCGAGGTAGAGTGCGTGTTCGTGGCTGTAGCGCTGGCATGCGATGTAGATCCTGAAGCAGAATCCGAGAGTGGTACTGAATTGCTCTTATTAGACCATGTAGGAGTGACTATTATGTTTTTGTCTAAACAGGCTTTCGCCGTTGAGCCAGCGACTTGTTCACAAAGATCTCGGATATCAACTTCTGCAACATGTGTGTAAAGTTCTGGTAGTGAGCTTGATCGGCGAGAGGCGCCTTCAAATCCAGAGTTTTCTTCCGGATCCAGATCGGCTAGGTCAATAATGTTGTTGATAGTGTCAATCAGCCCTTTACCAGAGGCCTCAGCAGATGCAATTAAGGATAATTGATGGTCATTCAGAGTTTCATTCGGATTGTTGTAGAGTAGCTCTAGAGTGCCCAAAATAATATGAAGTGGCGTCCTAAGCTCATGAGAAATGCTATTTGTTTATATGCCAAATGCCACAGAGAAAAAAAATAAAAGAGTTAGAATACTTAATGGCCACAAAATAGGTACCAGGCCATAGACAAATGTGACATGTCTAACCTTTTGATAAAAACTCCTTTGGCTTTGTCAGCTGCTTCCATACGTTCCTTCAGTACTTCTGTGATCAAGCACGACCCAAAATTCTTGAGATACATTCGTTCGTGGATTGTAAACTGTTTTGTATACGACGAGGTCAGGACCACAAAATATGCCCAGGGTTCCTCAGATGATGTCCTTGTATAGTTGGATGATGATGATGAAGCTCCACGAATGGGCATAACGATACTCGACTTGAATGGGGAACCCTTACCCGCTTTTAGTTCCTGGAGTGTACTTTGGAAAGTATGGCAGAGCAAGCTTATGCGCTTAATGGCTGGATTCTGGCTGGTATCATTTATCGTCGTTGGGTCTATCTCGTGGCCATCAAAGTTTTGCGATACCACATAGAGAGGACATTTGCTTGGCTTGTGTGGTGGAGGCTTCTTTTCTTGTCGAACATAGCGGAGCATTTCAGAGATTATAGGTTTGTCTCTTTCGAAATGAGGCTCCACTGCATCTGCATGTAGCTCGCCAACACGGTGTGGCCGACACCCTCCGTCCGCACAGATCAAAGACTTGCCCTCACGCCGGACGTGCTGCGTAGATTTGCCGAGATTTGGAAATATACCTGGCTCAGTCGGCTTTGCGGACGAAGCAAGACATGTCAATGTCCAATCGGACATGTCCATGACAGGTTCATCGCCGCCGACGGTTCCGATGGCGCCTTTTGGACGAGTGCCCACACCAAGGTAGTTCCAGACAACGCTTGATTCATTCGCAGGAATAAAAGATTTACTTGGCGAAACTTGGACGAGATAGACAGCGTCAACTATCAAAGTTCCCTGAATCATGCTACATGCAACAGGGAACGCTTCATCTTGAAGTCGACCCCGAGTGACTGCTGTTCTCGATGTCGATGAACTTGGAGTCGAATCTGAGTTTATATTTGTGGTGATAAGCATAGGGGAACTGGAAGGCGTGGGGAGGTTTGGGTCGGATGACGAGGGAATAACTGTCTTTACAGGATCAGCTAGAGGTAGGGCTGAAATGGCAGCCGACGCAGCTACAGTCGCTGCAGTTGAAGGAGATAGGGTTGTGTCGAGTGAACGTCCTATTACCTGGTGAGAACGGGCATTCACGTCGCTCGAATCCATATCCAGGCAACCACGGACCCAGCGAGTGATATCGCGCATCATTCGAGTTCGAGTACAAAGTTGCACTTGATCGTTCCAGTGCTCCATCTCCCTCATAACAACGGCGGCGAAATCGATCAGAAGTCTCTTTTGTTGATCTGTAAACTCTGCACGAGGCTCAGGATCAATGATACACAAAGACCCGATGTTAAGT
Organism: Lobosporangium transversale; assembly: GCF_002105155.1. Classification (NCBI taxonomy): domain Eukaryota; kingdom Fungi; phylum Mortierellomycota; class Mortierellomycetes; order Mortierellales; family Mortierellaceae; genus Lobosporangium; species Lobosporangium transversale. The sequence continues at coordinate 494,789 of NW_019029000.1, read as the reverse complement.
CCGTCCGATGTCGCGAGTGCAGCGCCTGCATAAAAACGTACCTTTGGCCCACTAACGACGGCAGGCAAATTTTTGAACCTCCAGTCCTTGGAGGCATCCAAGATAATCAGAGGATCGTCACGGTGCCTCAAAATGGCATGTCCACTTAGTGAGAATTCTCGGTTACACTCCATATTTTCTGCCTGATATTGAGCCTTGATAGCAACCCTTCGATGATCTACAAGACAGATCATACAGCCTTTTACTCCCAAGACAGTTGATACTAGCTGAGCAACTCTCTGAAAATTCAGGTCGCTACCGCTATCAAGCGCTTGGAAACTGTAAAGTGCCCGAAGGCGTTTCTCTTCACAAGGAGGAAGAGGTGGAGCAAGGAAGGGGGGAGGATTTGGCATCTCTGTTTCTTTAACATATTCTGGAAAATGAGGATAAGTAGATCCTAGAAGAGGATGTGGATGGTGTTGATTCTGGTTGTTGGGAAATCGCCCTTCTCCGTAAAGCTCCAAGTAATCATCCCATGTTTTGAAACTGCAGGTCTGTTCTGACTCCAAACAGGCAAGGCGAGGTCCGTCTGATACAAGCATCTCAGGCATACCCCTTTCTAGGAGCAATGGAGATGTAAAATTTGCGTATGATGAATCTGAACTTTCAGATGGTGATGGCGTTGGCATTTGCTCTACATTGGGTAACCGGGAACTTATTCTTTGAGCAAATTCTGACAGTCGCTCTGCAATCATAAAGCCGGTCTGTTTGAATGGTGTAGTGTTTATATTTTGACTACTTTCGGAAACCCGTCTAGCCCGCGCGCCATTTTCCTTGAGATGGTTCACACTCGAATGCAGTCCTGTTTGATCATAGTCCAGGTTGGCAGCAACAGAGATTGTATCTAGGCCAAGGCTTGCACACCCATCCCTGTAATTGTGTTCCCCTTGGTCCAATGTAGTCGGACGCTTCACGCAATCTGATGGGCGTCGCTGCACAGACCTTAGCGAGCTAGTTGACGTGAAAGCGCAGGGATGCACGGTTGTGTATGATGATATCAGAACCTTGTAGTGAACCAAAACGAGACAAGTGCATGCAAATGTCAACAAAAGAGCATATTTAATAAATGTTACCTTGAGGAATCTGAGGCGAAACTAGGTGTCCAATTTGACGTCTGTCCTCTAGCCCAGCGACCCCCCTTCAGTAGCATTTCTGTGACAGGTTTTCGAGGATGTGTTGGGCTTGTAGGAGATGTAGGTCCATTTGAGGCCGAGCTTGAAGTGGATGGAAGAAAGGAGGGGAGGAGAGATGAAGAGAATGAGCGTAGCACGGTGTCCTGCAGGCTAGATGACGATTGTTGGTCAGTGCGGAGTTGCGCAGGAGATCTGGATTTTGATTTTGATGATTGATCCTGAAGATCACTGTTGTCTGTTTGGTCATGGATAGAATCTGTGGGTCTTAATTGAATAGGGTGGGTGGTTGCAGCAGAATCGCCAGCGATTTGTGCAGCAAACGCGTTGAGGGCTGGCAGTGGCGAAGTGAGAGCACGCAAAAACCTTGGCCTCTGTTTTGCAGTAATGGCAGGTGAGGATGCGACATCTTGATTCTGTGAAGACATCAGGAAATAAATTCAAGTGGAGGAGTGGTCTGTAAACGTTGGTGGGAGGCGTGAGCTGAGGGCTTGCCCTTTTCTTATGATGACTGGCGGGCGGTGTTGTTGGGTTATCTAATGATCTATTAAGATTAAAAGAGAGCGTAAAATGGCATGACAGCCGGTTAGTAAAGTTATGCATCTAGAAATAAAAAAGGGTATTTGATGTAGAAATATCTGGAAAAAAAAATAAAATAAAATAAAAAAAGATGATAGAAAGTGAGCGATGTAGTGTTGTCTGCTTCCTAACTGATTCGAATACCAAATGATTACAAATAGGATAATCAATCAAGGAGAAAAGGCTTGCAGAACAGAATGGGGTCCAGCAAGAGTAGAGGAAAAAAATAAATAAATAAACAATAAATAATAATGCATCATACGCGTACAGGGATGTGTGAAAGCAAACAGTTGGACGGGCAGAAACAGGGTGCAGAATGTAGAACGTAGAATGCAGAGTGCAGAGTGCAGAGTGCAGGGTGCAAAGTGCAGGGTGAAAGGATAAAAAAGTAAAGGAGGGAGAGGAGAAAGTGCGGGAGAGAGAGAAGAGAGGTAGAGTAAAAGAATATTTGGGATAAATAAGAGGTGATACAATAGTCTACGATGCAAAGCGACGGTTACGGATGGAACACGGACATACAAAAAAGTTAAAGGCCGAAAAACACCTGATAGAAAAGAGAGGAAAGAACCGCCACTCCACTGGTCCACGCGATGTTCCACTTGCTCGATTTCTGCCCTTTTGTTTCTCTTTCCCTCCCTTGGCAAACGGTTGCTGATTTGATTGTCGCTTGTCGGTGTTGAAATGAAAAAGAAAAAAAAATGCAGAAAAAAAGTGTGGAAAAAAAAAAGAAAGATGAATGTTACTGTTGACTACAACGCCTTGTTAAAAGTGTGGAAAGGGTGAAGTGGCTCTTTAGGGAGAATGTTCAGGGTGGATGGACACTGCTGTATGCAAGAACGGATGGGTTGGTTCGGATAAAGAAAAAGAAACAAAAAAGGGTCTTAAAAATCAAATATTTTTTTTCTTTTTTATTAGGCGGTGTAGGAATTTGGATCTTTATGGTTGGTGCCTGAGGAATAGACTAGATTAACTAGTGACCATCAGCCCAAAATACAAAAAGGGAAACGGTAAAAAAGTAAAATAAAAAAGGGGAATGACGAAGACAGACGAACAGACAAGGAAAAAAAAAGAAATGAAAAGAAGAAAAAAAAAAAAAAAAACAAAAAAGACAGGAGTGTAATGGATGGACAGAAACTGACTTGATTACAATGAACAAACTAAATCAACCGATGTCAAATGGGAATGAGAATAAGAAAGAGAAGAGGGAGAAAGGGCGCGTTGTACGTGGGTGGGTATGTGTGAGTGAATGTGGTAAATGAGATATTAGCAAGAACTTTTATGTGAAAGAAAATAAAGTAAGACAAACATTAAAAATGGGATAAAAAGAGTGAGAGGAGAGAGAGAGGAAAGAGAGAAGAGAGAGAAGATTACAATAACATGAGTCTAGCCTGATCAATTCAATTGACATGTAAAATGCCAAAAAAAAAATTCGGACGCACCAATGACAGTGAGAGAAAGGAGTCAGGGAGCATTTGATAGCTCACGTGATATTAATAATCTCTTATTCACACAGACCCTCTTGGCTATCCCAATGAGTAAAAACATGTTTGCTGCTCGCACAAAGGTGGCAAGACCGGTATTGCCTTGGAAAACACACAATGTCGTCAATTTGGGTTTCATTCCTCGCAACAACGCATCCTCGCGCTTCTCTTTTCTCCGCAACGCTCTCCTCACTAGACTCTATCAGGCATGGTATGATAACTCTAATATCTAAAATTTTGTTTTTTTTTTTTAAAAAAGTGGGTGCAATTGTTATATATTTGCATCTTATCTAATTGAGTGTGCATTAAAATATGTACATGACAACTTTGCTATAATTGAATTGTTTACTCATGCACGGTCCAAGAACCTTCCCCTGCAAGAATTGATCTAACTGTCTTGCAGAATATTTCTGCCTAGCCATTTCTACTTTCTCCTAATAATCACGGCTTCCATTGAGTCTCATAGAATGTGTATATGGTAAACAAGGCTAGCGCTAAAGGGTATCTTGGTATCATATTATCTCCTTATGATGTCTGAAATATCCTGTACTGGTTTAAAAATCCCTAAATCTGTGTCATACTCAGCAATGGTATTTAAAGGAATTTTTTTTCTAAAAACAGGTAGACAGACGTGGATCTGCAAACGTGCGTACTTTTCAAATAAAACAACACGTTTTATTCACTTTCCTGATCAATCTTGACTTTTTATCTTCCTAATTCGATGAACTGGGCGGTGAGATCTGTGTTGAGCCCTTAGTATTTGATAATGAATTTCTTATTTTCCCATTTCACCCATAGCATGCGATCGCAATCAATTTTCAAGATAAAGAGTTAACAATATGCTTGTATCTTAAATACTATACTATTATTGTTGTTATTGATCTTACGAGCTAGCGACTCGATGACTTTTCTCGATCGTATTGTAATATGAACATTTTTTAAATGACAACTCACTTTTCATTAAGAAGGGTATATCGCTGAAACGCAATAAAATCTTCCCTCCCAACTTTTTTCTTTTTGTGTGCTCAATACCAACCAATGATCAAACCAGATCTCGCTTGCTTCCCGATCCATTCAAAGGATGTTACCCCTTTTCAGAAATAAAATTAAACTTTGGTTTTAGTATTCGAGTTACACCTTTTTTTAAGGATGGCGTAAAAGAAACAAATCTATTGCCTAATATTATGCATTGTGAAGGAGTCACTGGCGTCAATCATCATATTCTGTATTAGAAGTAGAAATATTTTTGCAACCAAAAGAGTTTTTTTTTTTTTTTTTTTTTTTTTTTTTTTTGAAATACGCAGCATTAAACATTAGCGACGAATTTCGCTGTTTGCAAGGATTCTGTTTCATAGTCAATACGGTCAACGTTGTCTAAATCAATGTTATCTAGACCTTATATATAACCTTAATCAGCACCTTTTTTAAACTTCTTCCATTTGCATCTGAGAAACAATGGACGAACCAATTTATTTCTTGGCATCATAGTATACGCCAAAATTTGATTAATAGCAGCCGAATCACTTATTTTTGGCACAAATTACATGAAGACTTAAGAATTCGAAGCAATCAACATACATATATCATAGAAAGGAAAAGAAGAAAAGAAAAAGAAGAAATAGTTAAGCCTCAGCGAGACTTTGTCAGGTATTAAAAATGTGTCGCGATAAAACAGGTTGTCAATTCGGCAGTTGATATCACTTTTCCACACAGAATCTAGAAAGAGATATAATATGGATTGTGGTGGGCTATTGGAAAATCACAAGGAGGCGATGCACCGAATGAGTTTTTTCTCTTCAGAACGACTTTTGCTTTCCTTTTTTAGTTAGACCCTCTTCACAAAATGTTTAATAAAGAGGTCCCTTGAGTTAGAAAAGAGAAAATGGCGCTAATACTTTTAAAGTAAACAATCCAAGAACCATTAAACTTGTTTTCTCCAATGCATAATCTGACTTGTATATACGAGGACATGAATACATCAGTTATTTTACATACACAAACAATAGTCACTTTAAAAAAATAAAAATAAAAAAAAAATAAGCACAGAACTACGCTTTGCTTGAAAAAAGCGAACTCTATATCCGATCCATACTTGCGTTAGTAAAGGTTGTAGTTTATGTAATTACGCGAAACGAGAACAGAGTAAGACTGTCCTCCTTGCATAGTTTATTGCGAGTGCCTCCGTCCGTGCCTTGAAAATGACATTCCATGAAGTATGATCTGTGTTTAATTTAACCATGCCAGAACGTGGATAAATCAAGGCAATCACACCTTCTTCCAATGATCCAAATGACAGACTGTCCACTCCATGTGACAATCTGAGGCCGTCCTGCAACAGTATTGAGAGCCTTTGGAGGCTTATATTGTCAAGGCGGCACCCAGTCTTTGCATGAAGGACTATATTTTCTACAAAGGGATAGAGGCAACAGCAGCAGCAACAGAAAAGAAGAAAAGAAGAAATAAATACCATCATCTGGAAGAAGTATTGATCGTCATACACATATTCATCGCTGCTTATAGACCTATTATGATTACCTAGATACGGACGCCATATTGAGGGGTATTGATCCACAATAGAGAACCGAGTGATCAGTACTGTGCGATGTGGAATATCAACATCAAAGCTCTGTACTGACTTTCGGTCAAAGTGTAGCAGGATTCCATTTGAAAGAATTCGTCTCACAGCACTAGACTTGTCAAAGTATTCACTATCCTCAAGAGCTGAAGATTCTATCGAAATAGTGCAAACGAGCAAGCCATTGGCTTGAGATCCTAATTCCGAAATACTCTGTCCACACGAGTTCTGAAGTAAAACAGACAAACGAACGTTGAATATTGGACTTTCATACATGTTCTTGACCCGGACTCCTACCCACACCAGATTATCTTCAATGAATACATGGCTTCCTGATACGCATTCCAAGATGTCCACAAAACCATGCGGAGCAACATCTCCGTCGTTCGACTCATACTGGTCCTCTTTCTGAAGAAAATTCGTATCTACGCCACTACCTATAATATGAACTAAACGTTTAAGCACCTGTTTCCGACGATGCTCTCGTTTCCTTCGAAATAAGGTCATGTCTTCTGGTCCAAATGTACCATCAATTGACATATATGACCCGCCTCCTGTGAGGAACATAGATTGCAGCGGCCCCGTCATCAAGTCCTGGCACTCTTGGATGATCTCGCTCTTGCTGGTCAGAGATGTGCGCAGTCGTCCAATCTGTTCACGTTTGTGCTCTATTTGTTGCCCTAATGTCATGAGCACATGGTCCATATTGGTCTTTGCGCGGGTGATATCTTCATGTGTAGCTTTTTTAACTGGCGTAGCTACTGTGCTGATTGTTGTTTCTGGATAAATTAGGCATTGCTCATCTGATTGCAGCTCGCCATTGTTTATGATTACAATAGATTTCACGCCTAGTTCTCTAACGTCGGATATGATGAAGTCGCTCATGGTTATAGACAAATCCTTTATTATTCCTCCTGTGATTGAATTGTATACCCGAAGAGTCTCGTCAAAACGGACTAGTAGACATAGCTGAGATAGCTTATCAGGAACCTGACATTCCGCTATAAATCTACAGAGAGCTTATATTTAATACAGAGCAACATGGGACTCGAGAGCAGGCCATAAGACTAACACAGCGCATACCATCCATTTAACTTACATTTTCTCAACAGATGTGGGCAGGGCAGTGCTCCACTGCAAGGAGCCCCGCTGAAAAAAGGCAAGTTCGTTGGATTGTGTCTGCACCCACATTTGAGTTGGTTCTTCAATATGAGATGGTTGATCGGAATTATTAAATGAGGCCTGGTGTCGTAGGGATAAAAAGACGTATTTCACATTTTGCTTGTACTGTGGGCATATTGCAGTAATATGCATAGTAAGTTGCGGCGCCTTTGAGTCAAATGTATTACTCATAATCGCCGAGCCCAAAGCTCTCACAGCACCGGTCTGGTTTGGATCGGTAAAGATTACACTCCAAGATTGCTTTTGGAAACTCCCATTAATTCCCGCAATGTGATCTGTTTCGAGGCGAGCTTGAAGTAGTCTTTGTTTGCTAGGAGTCCACTCAAATAAATTGAAGCCATTGACAGAACCTCGTATATTGGTCTTGCACGCAATAACTATTGATGAGCTAGAGACAACTTGGCAGACTATGATTTTTAAATGAGAAAGAAATACAAAGTAAGCTTGAGAGGCTAATAGGAAAAAAAAAGGCATTTGGATTCAAAGTTTCAGCATACGTTGCACGAGCGAAAGACTCAGTCCGAGACGGGCAATAAGAGACTGTTCCCCGGGTTCCACGCAGTGACACTCTAACAGCTCCAGGGCGACATCATATATGATTAGATGTGGTTGCATCCTAACTTGAACCAAAAACGAATAATACATTAGCTCTACTCCGAGCCTTAGTCTTATATTCCTTATATTTACATGTCATGGGCCGTATCCATCTCACCAACCTTCCACCCTTGCTCGAGCAAAGGTGTTGGAAAATCAGGATTGTAGGTTGTTTTGAACACTGACTAACAATTTTCAGTTGTTCATGCAAATGTATTGTTAATTTGCCCGCCCTCTCATTTGATTTGATGTATGTGTAGACATTCACCAGTACACTCGGCGGTTGTACTTGATTTAGATTTAAAATGGAGGCTCGCAGGAAGTATGGTGCGTGATGGATCCACATTCTTGTGTTTTCCATTTCTCTTTCTAGTGGAAACTTTCTGATGTACAGATTAAGGAGTGACAATCGGAGCATCGCAAACTGTCCCTGTCAAATAATAAATAGACTGCGCTGTGCATGAAACTTTGATTATTAACTTCGAGTAAATACTTGGTCTCCTGAGACTTTCGCGTAGGCCGAAATCCATAGCATCACAATCTCTCACATTCTCGTCATGATCATCGCTCCGCGAATCAAACTAAACCCTTTCAGTTTCTTGTCTTGCATTGGGTCAGCTGGCCAGAGACTTCCTGTTCGTTCATGTTATGATTCTTTGCCTTTAAATCGAACACGGTTCATCTCAACAGCACCCGCTGCTGGATCATATATTCATCTCCCAACACGCGGTCTGCTCGAGATTCGGGGCAAAGATGCTTCAAAGTTCCTGCAAGGATTGATCACCAACCACATGCCGCGCATTGAGAATGGTGGTAGTGGATTTCTTGCTGCATTCCTCAATCCTAAGGTATGACAACTGGACAACTGTAAAAAAAAAAATTGTTTCGTTTGCGTCCAACCGGCACATGGTAATGACGAAAGCAACTCTTTTCGACTATTGCTATTTGTTTGTGGAAGGGAAGGGTAATGTATGATACGTTCATCCACCCCATGAATACGAGTAAGGATGAGTCCGACCCAGCTTTTTTGATTGAATGCGATGCCAGAGCTCTTCCAGAGCTGCATAAGCACATTGCTCGGTTTGTGCTGCGCTCCAAGGTCAAGATGGTTGGCGTGACAGAATCCTTTGATGTGTACTCCGTACTGGATCATCCTCAAGGACTTGATTACAAAAAGTACGACAAGATAATGCCCGATAATGCTTCAGTAATGGATCGAATTCATAGAATGAACGCCACTATTGGCATGTTAGATACCAGAGCAGACAGTCGGATGGGATTTAGAGTCGTAGTTCCTAAGGGACAATCCTGTAAGTTTACGCCCAATAATCCAGTTGTAGAGCAAACCGAGAGGCAGGCAGAAAAAGAAGAAGGCTTAAAGTAAGGATTCCTTCATTCATTTGATGCATAATCTTTTTAGTATCACTCCCAGAAGGATACAATCAAGGAACATTGGAGGAGTACCATGTGCGAAGGATCATTAACGGTGTTCCAGAAGGAATCGATGATTTTATTGCGGGAACAAGTCTTCCTTTAGAGTACAACATCGATTTCATGAACGGAGGTAATTATAGAGCAAACTGGGGTTAGATTTGATAAATGTCTTCATTATTGAACTAGTCTACTTGCGGCGGCATTGACTATTTCGGCTAATTGACAACTGATTGATATTTACTTTCAAATAGTCGACTTCAGAAAAGGATGCTATGTTGGTCAAGAACTAACTATTCGTACACATCATAAAGGAATCATTCGAAAAAGAGTATTGCCCATTCAATATTTTGGGCCCAACGAGCCGTAAGTGTGTGCTCACTAATGCGCTTGGCATCAATAGATAAAGCAATATTGATATGTCTACATGACTATACTCTGATAGCGAACCGGCTTCAATTCAGTTCGATAAGAACGCGTCGCGTGTAATTCCACCACAGTCTGAGCTATTTCCTTCCAAGAAGAAAGAGGATATAAAGCAACAGCAACCAGCGGCTTCGTCCTCTTCTGCAAGACCAGTTAGGGCATCAGGCAAGACTGGATCAAACGTAGGCAACATTGGCTTGGCGTTAGTCAAGTTAGATGATATTGCTAACGGAATCATATTCGATGTTATGGATCGCGAAGGTGCAACTATCCATGCCAAGGGATTCTTCCCGACCTGGTGGCCTCAACAGATCACTTCAGAAGAGAATACATCGCCAAACGCGTAGAGTTTAAGGAGGTGGTAATTTTACATTACTTAATAAAACTCAAACAAAAAGAAGCAACACGTTATTATAAGTTATTCGCATTTTTTTTTTTACTCACGCTCAACCGTGCGTCGTGTTCTTACCCCGATGGATCCATGCATCTGCGTGCAATTATGCCGTCACGTCACATAGAGTTCTTTTTATTCTTTCTCATTTCGTCTCTTCTTTCTCTCCTCATTCCCCTCATTCAGTTCCCACACACACGCAAGTACATTGCTCCAGTCTTCTTCTCTCTTTCTCTCGCTCTACAGCATCAACAAGAAAAAAAAAAAAACTGCTTTACAATGGCCGAAGCCAAGAAGCCCGAAAACAGCACGGTCCCCAAGAGACCTATGCATCATCGACGCAACTTCACAGGTAAATGGTCTGATAATACTTCACAAGTCTAAACGCGTCCATTAAGAGCCCTACATTACCATTGCTCTCTCCAATTAATTGGCATTCGAGCTGTAAATTTTCTTCCCCCCCCCTTAAAATTGGAATGCTCGAAATATGGTGGATTTGATCTTTAGGTCTGACTCCCAAGGAACTTGATGCCGAAAGAGCAAAATGGCCCAAAGAGACTGTCCAGCTTTGGGAAAAGTTGAGCAAGAAGGAGGCTAATGGTAAGTTCATCATTTGGTGATTTTCTCACGATTTTCTATTTTTTTTTTATGTTGGTTTTTTTATATTTTTGGGTCCAACTTTTGTCTTTCTTCTGTACCTTATCATTAATACCAATGTCTAATAAAAATAGACATTGAGACGATCCAAAAGAGCATCGTCCATCATGTCACTACAACGTTGGCCCGTGCAGCATACAATATGGACAATTTTACCGCCTACCAGGCTGTTGCTCTCAGGTATGTTGGTTGTAATACTATGAGCTCTTCTAACTCGATAGCTTAGTTTGCAACGACACCCCTCTATTTCAACTATTCCCTGACCATTGTTGACCATTGTTCTATTTTTCACTTTACTTTTCCCCCCTTCTGTCTCACGAACAGCGCCCGCGACCGTCTTATTAGTCGCTGGAATGAAACACAAGGAGTAAGTGGCATTCTGGACCAATGAATTTCTTCTTTTATTAAAATGTGTGAAAACTGAGGGACGTGGGAATATTGTGGGTTATCAGGTATCTCATGCGCATGTTACCCCAAGATTCTTCCATTTAATATCCTCTTCATAAAATCGAAAAACGATGCCAACTCATGAGAAGAGAAAAAAAAGTTCGAACATTTGTTAAAGAATAGTCAGTGACGGCACTCCCTCAGAACGATGAGGTCAAAAGGCTCAGGTCCAATTCTTTTTGGTGGACACAAAGTGAAACCAAAACACTCAATCAAACACTGATTATTGATATCATTTATGTAACACCTTTTATTGTGAGTAGCAATTGTCAAAGGTCAATCCCAAGCGTGTTTACTACCTTTCGCTCGAATTCTTGCTCGGCCGTTCTATGGACAATGCTCTCCTTAACATGGGCTTGAAGGAAACTTATGGAAGTAAGTAGCAAACCCCTTATCCACCTGCTTACAGTTTGAAATTGTTGTAAGGAGCGGTTTCGTGTCTAGCTCTGCACAATAATAGTTAACACAGCCTTTATATATAAATGTTCTTCTCACACTATTCACTATAATCCAAATCAGAGGGTATCGAACAGCTCGGCTTCCATATGGAAGATGTGATCGAGTCTGAGGTTGATGCTGCGCTCGGAAATGGTGGTCTTGGTCGCCTTGCTGCTTGTTTCATGGACTCGCTGGCTACACTTGATTATCCTGCCTGGGGCTATGGCCTTCGCTACAACTATGGCATCTTCCAGCAGAGGTATGACCAGAATCAACACGTTCTCGTCGATGTTTTATTTAACACCGCATACATATTAAACAGGCCTTGTACTGACACTTACCCTTTCTCCATATGCTTTCATTGCTATTAAGAATTGTGGATGGCTACCAGACTGAGTATCCAGATTACTGGCTGAACTTTGACAATCCTTGGGAGTTGCCCCGCCTTGATATTTCGATCCAGATCGGTTTCGGCGGACATGTTCAGACTACTCAGGATGAGTATGGTCAAACTCGCCACAACTGGATCCCTGGAACGAACGTCCAGGCCATCGCCTACGATGTACCGATCCCTGGATATCATACTGAGAATTGTAACAATATTCGTCTCTGGCGCAGCAAGCCTACTAAGGTCTTTGACTTGACCAGCTTCAACGAGGGTAACTACGAAAAATCGGTTGAGGATGCCACCAATGCAGAGAAAATCACAAGCGTCCTTTACCCCAATGATAATACCATGGCTGGAAAAGAACTTCGTCTCAAGCAGCAATACTTCTGGACGGCCGCTTCTCTTCATGATATTGTCCGTCGTTTCAAGAAGTCGATGCGTGAGTGGTCGGATTTCCCTGACCAGGTGGCCATCCAACTAAACGACACTCATCCTACTCTGGCCATTGTTGAGCTTCAGCGTCTCTTGGTAGATGAAGAGATGTTGAATTGGGACGATGCATGGGATATTGTAACGAAGACATTTGCCTTCACTAACCATACGGTCCTTCCCGAGGCTATGGAGAAGTGGTCTGTCCCAATGTTTGAGTATCTTCTGCCCAGACACCTCCAGATCATTTTCGATATCAACTTGGTAAAAAAAGGCTTGATTCTTACAAAGAGCAACAGATATTGTATAATCTTTTCACTGACATCATCTTGTTAATCTCTTTTATCACAAACAGTTCTTCCTGCAAAAGGTCGAAAAGAAGTTTCCCAATGACCGTGGTCTCTTAAATCGAATGTCGATCATTGAGGAAGCTCAGCCTCAGCAGATCCGCATGGCGCACTTGGCTGTTGTCGGTTCTCATAAAGTCAACGGAGTCGCTGCTCTCCATTCCAACCTTATCAAGACAACCGTAAGTCACAACCTGAGATCTGAGTCTTATCTTTTCAATTCAGCGCTCCATTTGCTAATTTTTTCTTTTCACAATGCTCTCAAACAGATCTTTAAAGATTTCGTAACTTACTATGGTGAAGACAAGTTTGTTAACAAGACCAACGGTATTACCCCTAGACGTTGGTTACACCAGGCCAACCCCAACCTTAGTGCCCTCATTACTAAGACACTTGGTAGTGATAAGTGGCTAAAGGAACTCTCCCTGCTTAAGGGTCTCAACTCCAAGGCTGATGATCCGGAGTTTAGAAAGAAGTGGATGGAGATTAAACGTAGCAACAAGGTTCGTCTTGCTGAGCTTATCAAGTCTCGCTGTGATTTTGAGGTCAGTCCTGATGCTCTATTTGATGTTCAAGTCAAGCGTATCCACGAGTATAAGCGTCAGTTCATGAATATCCTGTAGTAAGTGTTCATTTCTTGCCACTATCGACTGTTTCATCTACCGTAATTTTTGACTATAAACGGTTTGCGAATTGACTTTTTTTACGTTACTTCAGCGTGATCCACCGCTACCGCACCATCAAGTCATTGAGCCCTGCTCAAAAGGCCAGTGTTCAGCCTCGTGTAGTCATCTTTGGCGGAAAGGCTGCACCTGGATACTACATCGCTAAATTGGTTATTAAGCTTATCAATAGCGTTGCTTCTGTCGTGAACCAGGATCCTGCTGTTGGTGATCTACTAAAGGTTGTGTTTATCCCTGATTATAATGTCTCGGTTGCTGAAGTCATTGTCCCTGCCAGCGATATCTCTCAGGTAGGAAATAGAAAAAAAAAAAAAAAAAAAAAAAAAAGAGTAAGCAACATGAGCTATTATATAACACGATCCGCTTTATATAATGCTACCCTATTTCTAGCACATTTCGACTGCTGGTACTGAGGCCTCAGGTACTTCCAACATGAAGTTTGTACTGAACGGAGGTCTCATCATTGGAACCCTTGATGGAGCCAACATTGAAATCTTGGAGGAAATTGGTGAAGATAACATCTTCATTTTCGGTTGCATGGCTCATGAAGTGGAGGATCTTCGTCACGCTCAGAGGTGCGAAAACGAATTACTTGATGCTAGACTTTAAACCACTCCATCTGTTTCTATGGTTTGCAAAGTTCTAACCCTTCATGACATAAAATATTAGATATCGTGGAGTACCCATGGACCCTGCTCTACAGGGTGTCATTTCCGCAATTGAGAGAGGAACGTTCGATGATCCAAAGATCTTCCAACCCTTAATCAGCACATTGACAGTTGGTAAAGACTTTTACTTGATTTCAGCAGACTTTGCCTCGTATATCGCAGCAAACCAGCAGGTCGATGCAGCTTACAAGGACCAAGAGGAGTGGGCCAAGAAGTCTATTAGATGCACGGCCAATATGGGCAAGTTCTCATCGTAAGTCATTGTGTTTTGATATCAAAAAAAAAAAAAAAAAAAAAAAAAAAAAAAAAAAAATTCTTGATGGATAAAAGTGTTTATTAATTATAACCAAACTATCCTGTTTTTGTCACGCTTATACCAGGGACCGCTCGATCAAGGAGTATGCTGATGAAATTTGGAGCATTAAGCCTCACAAGGTTGTTGACGAAGGATACCTTTGAAGGAGAAAAAATATGGAGGATACTCAAAGAGTTATTATACTTTAGTGCTATAGGATAACAAATGTTGTAGCATGCGACGTACACTCCTTTTTCTGTATCCAATTTTTTTACATTTATTGAATAAAAAGAAAAAAAAGCTCCATTCCTAATTGATAGTCCGCTTATTTTTCTTTACAGCTTGGCACTGTTTCTATCTCTGGAAAGCAAACCGGGATATGGGAGGCCGAGGAAGGCAGCGATCATCTCGAACCGATCGGAGCCAAAGAACAGATACTCTTTATCATCTGGCTCGCCAGCCTTCTTGACGATGAATGTAGGAGCGCCAAAGACGCCTCTTGCGACAGCTTTGTCTGTGTTCTCCTTGAAGATCTGTTTGATCTCAGGCTGAGTAGCAAGTTGAAGATAAGAATCAACCTTGTTCGCGTCCGAATTGAAGAGGGGCATCAATGCGGCATGAATCACATCTGTTTGGGAAATATTTCGACCATGCACAAAGTATTCATCCTAAAGGATTAAGAAAGGGATGAGCAGGTCAATAAGGATTTTTTTATGTAATCGTCAAGAAAATCAAACAATGTTATTGTATAGTCCAATCATCTCTAAGAACGACAAAAACGACCAACTTACAAACAGCTTTGTTTTGTGGAGGAAAAAAAAAAAAAAAAAAAAATTAGTTTTTATGGTGCTTATACACGAATAAAGCCATGAATTGTGAACCGAGTCCCATGTGAAGTCTTTTTGCAGCGCAGTCATCGTAGATGAAGATGCTGTGGAATGATTTTAAATCACACCACGTGGTCTAATGATCGGATGATTATTTGTGTCTAATGAGCTTGGAATTTTTTTTTTTTGGTACCTTGTCAATACACTGTTCGTATTTTTCGGCTGCTTCATGCAACTGTAAAGCCGTCAAGACTCGCATGGGTAAGACTGTGTTCACAGGAAAGTTTTCGGGGAATTTGAATGGTACACCTGTCACTGCACTGATCCTGTCCAGATCAGCGATCTATCATTGATATTTTAAAAAGTTTCTCACGGTTTTCAAGTAAGCAAGCAGGGCTGCAAGGCGATAGCTTTTTTTATAAACTAAGAGCTTGTTACTAAAAAAACTGACCATGTGATTCCTTTTGGATGGGAATTCAAACAGAGGCCTGTTCTTGACAGCCTATGGGTTTTATATGGTTGAAGAAAAAAGTGAGAATTTCAACGTTTGACTTGGATAGATGGATAGAGTGTAAAAATGATCAGTTAATTAAACTAAACGATGGTTTTTATTTTTTAACTATATTACATTCATGACCCCACCAAGGAGAATGGGAGTGAAGGTGACATCGACAGAGGGCCATTGTTTACGGAAACGACTGAACAGCTTAACACCCATGTAGGTGTAAGGCGAAATCAAGTCGTAGTAGCAGATAATGCTTGCTCTTGTTGTAGCCATTGTGGGTGGGTTTCCTTTATTTTATTTTTATTAATGCTTTCGAATGGAAATTAAAGACGTGTGGAATATGATATCAAAGAGTTGACATGAAGAGAGGGAAGAAAGAATAGAATAAAATCAACACCCTTTTTTTTAAAAAAAAAAAATTGGTGCCACGCCACCAAGCTTGTTTAAGAAAAACAGGAACTTCTTCTATACAGTCATGCCTCCATCAAAGCGCATAATTTGTCCATTGACCCATGCCGCTCCTTCACTGCATAGGAACGAGACTGTATTGGCGATATCTTCAGGGCGTCCCAAGCGTCCCAATGGGGTCGCACCTTCTAAGAACTTTATACTTGCTTCCGAATTACCGTCTCGGAACCCCTCAGTATCTGTGGGACCAGGATTGACACAGTTGACGGTTATACCATTGCTACCCAAATCCTTAGCCAATGTCCTAGTCATTTGTTCGACCGCTCCCTTAGTTGCGCAATATAGGAAGAAGGTTGGCGTTACAATAGAGGCCGAGGTGAGATTCGAGGAGACAAAGATCAGGCGTGCTCCAGCCTTAAGATGAGGGATCAATTGCTTGGTGAAGAACATGGGTGCTTTGACATTAGTTCGGAAAGCTTTTTCGTAGGATTCCTCAGTAACTTCGTGAATGGATTCATAAACGATCCACGCTGCATTAAAGATCACGGCGTCGATCCGGCCAAAAGCCTTGAGGGTTTCACCAATTATCTTATGACCGTCTTCCAAATATCCAACATCACCCTTGACTGCAATAGCTTTGACTGATGGATAAGTTGAGTGGATGGTATTGACCACTTCTTGAGCTTTTGCAGCGTTGGATTGGTAATTGATGACTGTGTTATATCCGTCCTTGGCAAGACGGAGTGCAATGGCACGACCTATACCACGAGATGATCCAGTAATAATAGCAACTCGGCGGGATCCAGACATTTTTTTTTTCTTTCTTTCTTTCTTTTTTTTATTGAGGACTTTGGTGAAAGGGCTTGTATGAAATGAGAATTTTGTCAAGCTATTTTGTTTATTCAGGAGGAAGAAAGCCACTGTGAGTTGTAAGAGAGTGAAATATTTATAATCATTGCCCCTACTTGAGCAGCATCGCTGTTTCTAGCGTTTCTGTTTCTAGCGTTTCTGTTTCTAGCGTTTCTGTTTCTCATCGGAAACGAAAGTAGTCTCACACCTGATTATTCTCCTGTTAGGACGCTTCCTCAAAATCTTTTACGTCATGTAGATCCTTTCAACACCAGTACACACTATTCATGGTATATTTTTTTACATTCCCGATCATACACCCTATACCTTCAGAAGAGTCCAAATCGTAGTCATCAGGCAGCGTAGCCAGCAAATAAGTAGATGTCTAAAGTGGTTCTTTCCATATGGGTGAATATCAGAAATATTAAAACTATTATGAAAGATGAAGATGCCTCTAAAACTGTACTGACCTTGTATCACAAGGCTTTACTCTTCTGGTGTCCATTCATTCCTCCACTAATCAAAATGCTTTTGAGTTGACCAAACCAAATAAACTGAAACCAACCACATTCTGGATAGTCTTGGGCAATGTAACCCTGAAACCCTGTTCGAGAGAAAATCCTGATTGCTGCCATTTCGAAAATCGTAAATGATGTTGTGGAGCTGCTAACTGAGGGTGATTCTTTGTAATCTAGATAGATGGAAGAACTAATAAACGCATTGAATGATCGTATGCCGATAGTCAACCAGTCGCCATCACCTACAGTCATGATTAATGGTCAAACATCATCATAAAGGATTTTTGGCTCTTAATGGTAAGTGATGTGTGAATGGCTTTGCCAATCTTTAAGAGCGAATACTTTACGGACATCGGTTTGTTTTGTCCCTCAGTACAGTGTATTCCTCCTAGTCACACACTTTTTTAGGGAAAATAATAGGCCACGAGGGAAATGTATGTTCTCACTCTCCATGAAAGCTAGACAAGGAAACTCATCGTAATGTTATTCGTTTGCCAATTCTCTACAAAGTTACGATGGGTTTTTATCGGTATGACTTTTTCTTTCCAAGTTCATAAAGAAAAAAGATGGACTATTTTACTATGTGAGGGAAAAATTGCACCAAAAAATCTTAAATTATGATTAACTGAAACTTTAACTGAGATGACATCATAACGATATTAAGGGTAGTCTATTCTGTCCTCAAATCCCAATTGGCTGGAATGCGCCTATGAGATTTATATTTTTTCACTTGCAACGTGGCCAGACATATTCTTCCTATATGCGTCCATGTATCGGAAACTCCTCCTTACATACTTTCGAATACTAAGTATAGTTACAGAAGCCAATGCCTTTGGTATTGTTTCTTGCAGACCTTTGAAAGTATAATCACAGTTTGCTCTAGTATAGCGCTTGCTTGCACCCCAGAACATCTCGATGAAGTTCAGTTCGCAGTGGTACTTTGGATAGAAAATGATTTGCTGCTCATGTTTGCCTGCAATCTCCTCTAGAAGTGATCGCTGTGCCATAAAATCCTCTTGTAGCTCCAAAATGCGTGTACAACAACATGAGCTTTGATTATTAGAATAATTACGAATCTTGCAGCTCGCACATATCATCTTAAGATCCTTTCTCCAAAGTTTCCTTTCTATAAGAACCCGTCTAATCCCTTTGGCTTTCCTCGCAATTCTTTTATATAGTAGTCTTCAGAGTAGTTCATGGAGTATGTTTCGCCTGTAAGAAGAGTGAATGGACTGAAATCTAGTCCCATTAGCACTCTGTAAACAATGTGACTGCGACCAGATCAAAATGCTCATAAATAAGGTTTATTGTTGCTACTAAGTAAAACGCACTATACTCATCCGTCCTGATGGCAGACTTGTAGGCATGTCAAGTAGGATACAGCTGCTTAGCAGCTTGGCATATTCAATCCTCAGTTGTGATTCAAAAGTCCAGTCTGTCTTCATTCATGAAGCCACAAAGCAATTTATTCAGTCTTGAAAAGATCCCAGATCGAATATACTGGAATAAGGTGATTTTGTTAAAAGGCTTTTCAACCTCTCTGCGGCTGCTGGCGTCTTAAGTTGGCCTCGATGCTAACTTGTGGACTTCACATTACGTGTTCATGAATGATATTCTGGCCGATGATTTTTGAGATTGGTGTTGCGGTTAAACTTCTCAGTTCAGTCTTTGCACTGAAATGCACTCACGCTCTGCTGAAAAGAGAGCAAAAGTAGGGATCGGGAGAGAAATGTAGGAACTGAGCGAGAGAAGGTAGAACTGAAGGTAGACTTAAAGTAGGAAGACTAAAAACTGGGGTACCGCCGCTTTAGCTTCTTTTTTAGGCGCCTTCAGCGTTCGATCTGTGCAAGAGCTCAGTTCTACTGGTTAACTTGTGCAGATGCGATGTATACAACGTTTCACTCCCGATTTTCCTGTTCTCGTACCCACACCACGCTAATTTATGCCGTGGTTGATTACCCTATTAATAACTGTGGGTTCTCCCTGTACTACCACTTTAGTTTGTATCGGTTATAGGCTTTCTACTTATTAAATACTTTGTCGCTTCCTTCTGTTGTTCGCCGTGTTCCTAGTGACTGGAGGAGTGCATTTATTATCTAAGAACTTTTTTTTTTTTTTTTTTTTTTTTTAGCTTGTCGTACTTTTTCATATCAAAAAAGCCAAAGGTATCGAACTCTCTTCATCAGGTTGAGTAGCTACTTTAAGCCCAAACGGATTGTAGTATAGTACTAGTAATTCCAGGTTGTCAACTTCATTAGACACCGAACGAGATGTGAAGCCATAAAACGCGCTTTGACGTCTTTCTGTTACTGTTTCGCCCGGCCCTTTTTTTTTTTTTTTTTGTGAATATGGATAATGCGAGACTATAGACTTTAAAATCATATGATAAAGTTCCAGAGAGCGTCCCTGAACAAAAATGCCAATACTGCAAACAGGATTTGAGGCTGTAACTTGGTCATAATACAATGAATATTTCAACTTCCCTAACTTTGTCAAGTCATCTCATATCTAGTAGCTTCCGTTGATGGCAACAGTTTTGCCTCCCAACAGGACCACAGTGCAAGTTTGCGGGTCAATTCTCGTTGTAACAGAATAGTCAGGAACTAAAATGCGTGTATCCTTCGTCATTTAATGTCGTTGTCCATTTAGAGTTTGTATAAGGAAGTGACCCAAAGCACGCGTCCTAACATGGTGCTAACGTGTTTTTCAGATAGGTCGCGTCATTTTCATGGTCAGGGTTCAGAGTCCGTAGGTTGATATGAGACAGACCAATGTTTGCTTCAATGACAATGAAGCTGAAGGCGCAGTGCCTAGGAGCCACGTAAATGCTTGGAAACTATGGTTCGCTGCTAGATTTGTCCATCTATGGGCTTCCTTCACAATCCCGTTAGCGAGCTCCGATACTTTCAATGACTCGATTGCTCGTCAAAGGACTACTCATACTTCGCCGTCCACCTCAGCCTGCAGTCTCCCAACCTGATATTCAGACTCTAAAAAAAGTTCAATGCCGGTTCCTCATGGGATTGGCAAAGTGCGTAATTACTTTGAACCACGCGATCACCGAACATATGAACCCAAAAATCACCCACATTGGAGTCTATATGCCTTTGCCATCTAAGGAATTGTAATTGAACATTTTTGGTACTGAAGGGTGAGAGAAGACTGATTTACGCCGATTTTTTTTAGCTGATTAGTTTTAACTGGTTGATATTTTCTTCCTTGGCATGCAATAAACGGTTGTTTTCTGTTAGTAGAAAGCACAGAAAACTGGACCTGGCCTGCGCATGAATTGATGAAAGTTAAATGGGCGAATTTGCCCGTTTTGTGGTCCAAGAGATAAACTAAGTGAACTAGGCGATAGAGTCCGAATTTTTCTTTTCTTTTTAATATTCTGTTGTATATTTAAGCTACATGAACAATCTATAGATGCTACACTGGATCATTCCATCGTTCGAAGCCTGCGAGATATGGAATCGATACTGCCACCAGCCACCATATCTTCATAAAAGACTTCCTCCATAATGCGGGTGATATCCTTGGATTGGCCCTGCTTCTACAGGTACATACCAATATACAGTACCAACATAAAAGCGTATATTCATGGCGGCAAAAAAGTGTTTTTTTTTTATAATACACAATTTTGTTTTTAGCATAAAGTTCAATACAAGCTTTGCATTGATCCACGCCTGGCGCTTGATTCTTAGGCGGGGACGTAGTATTCTACCGGAAGGCAACATCCATCAATCTTTTATTCAAAATTAGATAGAAAACAAACTTTATTCATCAACCTATTTTCAAGCAAAATAGCTTAGGTATGCCATGAGCTGAGGGTCCAATTAGTGTGGGGTATATTTATTCGTCATAATTCTACTCAAGACCATAAAGAAAGAAGTTCCACTGCTTTTTAGGCGAATTTAGTCAGCATGCGGGGGACTAGCGAAACCGCATGGCATCGTGGGTAACGATCATCATCAATACGGCTCCTCGTAGACCACATCTATTTATTTATTTATTTATTATTATTACTGTTACTATTTTTTTTTTTTTTTTTTTTTTTTTTTAAAAGGCACCTTCAGCATTATTCGAGGCAGCAAGATGCGCCTATTCCTGCTCATATGCGTTCTTATGTCTATACGGAACGCTTCTGATAGCATCGCACGGGCCTGAATTGGCTAAATCTCATATCACTCATCAAGCCACGGGCTTCATGGCCTGTTCCGACAGAGAGAGCAATTTGTTGACTTGCTTAGCAGTATACGCGTCCAAGCACAGAAGGGAGGCTCTGAACAGAACAGCAAAGGCAAAGTAGAGGCCAAGGCATCCCCAAAAGTGGCTGGAAGAAAAGTAGTCAGTTTGAATTCCCCATTTTGTAGTTTAGGAGCCGCAGAACAAGTCTTATCAGGGCAGGAAGAGCCTTTGATGTCATTGTACGACCAAATAAGGATGAATCTTTCAATGGGGTTATGAAGGCTGTTGCGTCCTGAAGTTTAGGGAGTGCACTTCCACCTTATTCATAAGATCAGAATATTTAGTGGCGGCTCAATACCAGGCGCCTGCTTAGCACAGAACACACTCTTGATGAAGCTGCTGCCGACTAGGCTCGGTCAAACCTCAAGATTTCAATACTTAAAAAACGTCATTCCCCAGCGGTTTGTACAAGTAAAATCTTGAGTTTGGATCTAGTCTGTCAGTGAGCGTTAGTGTACAGATGCCACGTAGGCTGGTTACGAGCCTAGCTGCCGACCACTAAATAGAGATAGTTCGGTAGTCCCACAAAGAATGCCACACCCCCTGCTTATTAAGTGTAACATGCTCTTTCGATGATAGTACAAGTGATCATTAAAGAGGTGGTCAAGATATTTATATTCTGAAATCCAAAGCGTACAGAATGTATGAGCAGAGTTCAGATAAAAAATAGATCAAATGCTGTTTGACTTCATGAATCGTGGCTTGGAAGTATTAAATCAAAGTCTAACTAGCCCACATGATATTCATACTTTTGATACCAATACATGAAATAAAAAATTTTAATGAAGATATCATGAAGGTGAAAAAGGAATGTGAGGAGAGCTATATGTATAGGTTTGAAATAAAAAAAAGACCAGGTATTTCCTCGATTTTTCTACTTTCTGTACCACATAGTAGTAACGCGACTTCTGCGCATCTTCTTTTGAAGTTGGAGTACTCCGTACAACAATGCCTCGGAGGTAGGTGGGCATCCGGGGACATAAATATCGACAGGAACAATGCGGTCGCACCCACGGACTACAGAGTACGAGTAATGGTAGTATCCACCTCCATTAGCACATGAACCCATCGAAATCACCCAGCGTGGTTCAGGCATCTGGTCGTATACCTTGCGCAAAGCCGGAGCCATCTTGTTGGTCAATGTTCCAGCGACAATCATGACATCCGACTGACGAGGAGAGGCACGGAACACAATACCTAAACGGTCCTGATCGTAGCGTCCAGCAGCCATGTGCATCATCTCGACGGCACAGCAGGCCAAACCGAAAGTCATGGGCCAGATCGATCCCTCACGACCCCAGTTGATGATCTTGTCAACGGTCGAGAGTGCGTATTCTGTAAATACAAAAATGGTAATAATAAATATCGCCTAATCAGTACATTTGGCTAACGTCTTCCATTGTTGTAAATCCTATTGGTGCATTTCCA
Organism: Lobosporangium transversale; assembly: GCF_002105155.1. NCBI lineage: Eukaryota > Fungi > Mortierellomycota > Mortierellomycetes > Mortierellales > Mortierellaceae > Lobosporangium > Lobosporangium transversale. The sequence goes on along the minus strand of NW_019029000.1, from coordinate 471,826 downwards.
CTCGCTTTGCTAGACATATCAAACAATATTTTCGTATTGGAATGCGTACCGACTGCGTTGGCGGGCTGGTGAAGGGGTCCAGGGTATGACTTTGTGATGGCTGTTGACATAGTGCGGTTTTGTGCTGGCGTATTTGCTAGATAAAGGGAAGAAAAGTTTAGGAGACGATTACTCAAAACGCACAGGTGAGGATATGAAGAAATCATGACCAGGAGACTTCCCATATTTTTTCTTATTCATTTTACAAACCTTTCTCCTCCTTGTCTGAAATCAATCCGAAGTGGCGAACCTGCTGAGTAACCACAGGTTTCATAGCATTGCGAGCAGCTGTAATTAACAATATTTTGTAAAGGAATGATCATGGTTAGATTCAGCATGAGAATAGAACATTAAATTGCAAAAATAATGGTGTCCGAGTATAGGAAGGCATCAATGTTTTCGAAAATGGAGGGTAATTTCCGAGAAATGAGAAAAAAGCGAGTACGAATCTCTTAAGTAATAAGAGGTATGTCTATAGATACATAGAGAGGGTAATGTACCTGCACCCGACATGCGTAGCCCGACTGTAGAGAGCATGGTGATGGTCGATGTGTGAGTGTTTATTTAAAAAAAAGGCAGAAGAGGAAGAAGTGCGATCAGATGATTAAAAAAACCCGAAATCCGAATGCTGTCAGATCATCCGAAGGGTAAATTTTTGCGGGTTGTTTTAGCGTCTACGTCATATATGCGTGGAAATAATCATTCCCCTCATAGAACTAACTTCTTCGTTTGTAATAAGGGCAATTTACCATTATAAATGGGCTTGTCCAGCAATCCATGGGTATTGTCTCGAAATTTTATTTCGACGTCGAAATAAATGACCAAAAATTAAACTGTCATGGGGCTATCCTGGCTTCATTATTTATGCAAATAAAAAAACATGGAGGCTTTCGCATGACCCTGGCATCCACTTGGGAGTCCATTGTATCGTTTATTTATTGACTCGTGTAATAGAAGTGATAATATTCGCCACCGTAGTATCGGCTTGAAAGGAGGGCAATCTGAGTTGATTCAATCTACCGCACCACGGAGCTTGACTAACTTGATCTTTTCCTGTACAACTCGGCGAGACTTGATTTGTCACATCATTGGGCCTGTTGAGACCAGAGGGAACAACAACAACATATCATACCCAAGGTGATACATATATCTATGTTGGAGTGAATGGTGGAATGCTTGTGTGTGATTTAGATGTAATGGACATTTATGACGAAAGAAAGTATTGAGAGGATGTGAATGATTATGAGAGCAAGGAAGAAGGGGTTTGTATCCCTTTTCAAGTCCTTGGCAACAGAGTATGAGCAGCATTGTGATCACAAGTTGATTTCGGTGAGTCCGCATAACAATGGTCAAGTGTCAAGGCCCTATCTTCCATGCACGGCATTGCATTATTGTCGTTTTCAGAACTGGCACCAACCATGCGAGGTATTTTTTTTCTAGGGGTTCCTTGTGTTAAACGGCCAGACAGAAAGCTTAAAAGACATACAGGCACACCTGCGAGGTTTTTTTGCTAATCTTGTTTCCTTTTTGTTCATCAATCACTATCAGTTGTGTGTACACGAACGCGCATCAGGCTATTGAATAAACAGCTGAAGCGTCTCTTCGGTTTCTGCACACATTTTACATCGCGGCGTTTTTTTTTTGTTTCCATCGCAAGAATCGGTCTTGCTCAAATTGAGAGGCAAGAGAGACCTACAAAGTATATACAAACCCACGGAAGAGTTGCCTGCTCCGGCTGCAAAGCGCGCACGACGCTAGACACAAGTATTTGGGTGCCGGCACTCCCACAAAAAATTTGTAAATTCTGTTTATTTCCGTCTCCTGTATCCTTTCTACCTAATCTTTTGCCCCTGAATTTCTGATTAACTTTAAAAACAGATAGGCGGGAAATCTTTATTGTAATGTAATTTTAAATGAATATTCTATTTCAAAAAAGGTGTTATCCGTAAAGACAATAAGTCAGACGTATGACCGACATGTACCAAGATGTCATGGCTGGCCATGGCATATCCAATGTCACTCGAGAGTAACATCGTCAACAAAGGATGCAAAAAAGCAGTGTCCCTGGATAAAGGAACAACCATTGAATCAAGTACAGCCCGTTAATTAAGTGCAGGGTCAGATATTAAGAATTCAAATGAAAATTGGACCAGTTATTCACATTTCGTGTGCAGCAAACGCGTCCTGAAGTGGGTAAATTTTGAGCTCGCTTCATGTAATCAACAAATAGTAATATGTCTTCTTAAATTTGAGTGAGGCATACTCAGAATCGTGCCAACTGACATGAATCATAGTGAATAAATCTAGAGCACAGTTGAAAAAGAACTGACAGTTAGTGTCTGTCATATTCCTAACAAAATCTGTCGCGAAAAAAGACTTCTTCAAAAATTCCTTTGTGCAATGTCTCTTTTTCAGTGTAGAAACGCTTAATCTCATTATAACTCGAATTGAGCTGGGTTTAAAGTAGCTTGCGTAGATCATCATGTTGAGACATAGACAAATGGAGAGAGCAATGATTGAAATAGACAAATAAAGACAAAGAGTGTCAATGACTTACAACTAAGTTAGATAAAGGATCTTGATCTTTATGGGAATAAGCTCATGCAAATTGGAAATCAATTCAATTTGATTCAATTTAAATCCAAAGCCTCGATCTTGTGTTGATCTGAGCGGCAAAAGTGTTTGAATTTAAATGCATGAAAAGGGGTTTGAGGAAAGCAAAAAGGAGAAAAGATAAAGAAGAAATGCGGGTCCTTTTATAGTAAAATAGTAAAATGTGTACCTCTTTTGTTTTTGTTTCAGTGACTAGCAATCCAGTAGCCTATCTTGAAGAGAGCCCCACTTTCAAACTCATCCCACTTGAATTGGCATTGAGGACAAAGAGGCATTTTGAACAGTGATTGGAGGGACCATCATTGCTTCCTCACTTGAAACTTTTCTTCTTGCTGTCTTAGCAGGCCAATTTTTGCAGATATGTCACAATTAAACACATCCTCCGCCCTTCCTTCGTCGGATATACCCAGTAGCCAGGTGGGGCCAATTGAGGACAACAAGCATACCCAGCTTCATATTATAACGGACCCTAATCATTCCTCACTTTCGTCCTCGCCATCGTCTTCACCTCAGATTTTAATCAACGTGCCTCCAGAGTCCCCCGTTAACAGAAAGAGGACCGAGGGTGAAAGTCAAGATGTATCATCAAATAGTGCCGATCACCATCCAAGTCAAAAAATACCGGAATACGTTGATGGATCCTCTGAGAGTTCTTTTCCGCCATTCAAAAAGCCAAAGCCTTCGCTGCCTCTATCTCAAGCTAACTTGACAGCATATCGATCTTCACAGGATATGGCGGACGATCCTTTTTCACCACAAACGTCCCCAGTACTGGAGCCTACTTCTCCATCAACCTCAATATCATCTGTGAACACACGTAGTCATAAACGGCCACCCCCAACAAACTCAGGTGTTACAGGTATCAAAGGAATTCCTATAGTCCCCTTCCTCACCAGGTCCAGAACGCTCGAGGAGATCAAACCCAGTATTCAATCATCGATTACTGAGTCGAGTGAGACCGCAATTGAGAGTCTTAGCTTGGGCTCGCGGGCTAGTGAGGCGATTACAAAGCCAGTCGGAGTCGAACGAACTATGGGTGTGATTACGACAAGCCGTCAAAGCAGCCCGTCCCTTGCTTTTCTCGACACAAAATCCAGGGAACCAACACCAATGCATATGGAAGAAGAAAACTCTCAACAATGTGATGTCAACCACACTAGCAGCCAAAACTATAGACATATCAGGAGCCTAACTGGGTCAATGAGTGCCAGCGAGGAAATAGAGGGCTCACTTGATGCTCAGATGCTAGGAGGTTACCCTGATTCGGCTTCAGAATATGATGAAGAAGCAGATAATGATTATGAACCAGGAGCTGATACGACTATAGACGAGGATTTCGCTCGAGTAGACACATCAGAGAGTGAGGATGATGACAGCTTCAGCAACATTGACCTGAAGAATATTGAGCCAAGCATTAATGACAAGCTGTTCGAGGACGTCCCCTATCATGATGTTGACCCCTTGTGCCTCGATCGGCTCACTGAAGAAGAAAAAATGCAAATTATGGACGAAGCCAGGAAATTCGGTATGTTGTTCCCTGATGTATAAACTAAGCCTGTTCATGAAACAAATACATTTACATCCCTCGAACACTATGATCCTAACCTAGAGCTATTATTTAAATAATAAAATGCATCCTTTAGGCATCGCGTATATAATCCAGGAGTACATCATGACCGGGGTCCATACAGTGAAGAAGTTACTGCTCATGACCACGCCTGAGGAGGTGAGGGACGTATGGTGCTCATGTACTATCTCTATGCCTTGGTGCTTTTAGTCCATAGAAGTTAAAGTGGTGATTAATATTCTGTATATGATCTTTTTTATTTTTTTTTTATTTTTTTTACACTTAAAGCTCAAGATTTCCGCCAGCCTAACAGAAGCGGATCTTGTGTGCATCTTCTCGCAACGTATGGAAAGGGAGCTTAAGCATCGTCAGAGGCTTCAGCACGTCCATACTCTCGAGCACGTCATAGAACTCTTAAAAAATTCCCAAAAGATTATGATTCTCACAGGTGCTGGCGTCTCAGTGTCCTGTGGCATTCCTGACTTTAGGTCGCCTGATGGTGTATATTCCAGACTTTCAGAATTCGAACTGGATGATCCAACGCAGATGTTTGAGTTTGAGTTCTTTAGTGAGAAGCCTGAAGTCTTTTACTCGTTTGCAAGAGAGATTTTCCCTAGCAATTTTACGCCAAGTTCTTCTCACAATTTTATCAAGTTGCTAGAAGACCAAGGAAGGTTGCTAAGGAATTATACACAAAACATTGATACGTTGGAACAAAAAGCAGGAATTCAAAATGTTTTGCAATGCCATGGTAAGCTTCCTTAGCCTTTTTCAGACACATAAATACAGCTCTATCAATCCAACATGACGCTCATTATTTGTCTCCATTTGTTCAAAAGGCTCATTTGCAACTGCCAGTTGCATTCGATGTAAATTTCAAGTTCCTGGCGATGAAATCAAGGATGCAATCCTGAAACAACAAGTTGCATACTGCAAACACTGCGCAAGCTCAAACTCAAACCATGGATTTAATTCAACGGAAACATCTAGAGAACAAGGCACCGACATCGAGGATTCGAATCGAGATGGCACTGAACCGGCTGTGATGAAGCCTGATATTGTGTTCTTTGGTGAGCGGCTACCATCGGCATTTGACGATTGCTTTGAAAAGGACCGAAATGAAGTTGACTTGCTTATTGTCATTGGAAGTAGTCTTAAGGTTGCACCTGTGAGCGACATCATGCGTAAGAATATGGCCCTTTATCTCTCTCTCGTATCGGCATAACCACTTTGTCTTCATTCTGAACATGTGTCTAAAGCTTCTTTTTATTGACCTTTTAGATCAATTGCCGAAGAATATCCCACAAATCCTGATCAACAGGACCCCAATAACTCATATGGAGTTTGATGTTCAACTTTTGGGCAACTGTGATACAATCGTGGCAGAACTCTGCAGGATGGCTGGATGGGAGCTCCGACATGAAAGGTTACCTGGTGGGACTTCAAATGTACCAAATATGGGTATGAACACCAACGCGGATGGGTCGGGCAGAGGCGGCCGTGCCTATTGGTCGCTTATTGAACCAAACACCTATATCTTTGAAGGCGCCATCTTGGGTGATATTGAGTACGAATCAAGTCAAAGTGGTAGCAAGAAACGTGGATGCTTTGACCATTGTGTTGTAGATGACTATGGTATTAGTAGCGATGAAGATGAGGAAAGTCAGAGAAGAACAAGTTTTTTGCGCGTAGGTCGCTTTAGTTCGCCTGGAGTTATGGACATGGACAGCGATGATGGTAACAGCGACGGTGGCAGCAATGATAGTGGCAGCGACAGCGACAGCGACAGCAATGAAAGTCAGCACACTGTGCGCAGTATATCAATTGTCCCAACTAACTCTGGAACATCTAACTCTGCCATCGACTCTGTAATATGTCCATCCTTGGTAACTCCTTCAGATATGGCGTCAGAGGCTATAGGATCACGATGTAGTGTTCCTGATATCCGTGCAGGGACATCTTCCTCACCATCACTACCGTCATCTCAAGAGGAACCATGTGCTCGCAGACAACCACATGAAGAAAGAGATGATAAGAGCAAGCTGCGCGCCACGTTGGAGGGAAGAACGCCACAAGGGGCTAGTAAAATCGAACTTGAATCAATCGTAGAGTCTGGAGGGACTCGCTCTCCTTCTCATGATTACAATTGCGCCCACGAAATCCGTCAACTAAGTGTAGATTCGGATTTAGTTTTTGATGATTCTTTGAAGGCGACTATTCTGCTACAGCAAGACGGTAATGTTGTATCGCAGGTGATAAATGAACTTCCTGGTCAGTCAAGTCTTATAACTGAGCCTATGGAGGAGAATATTGATCATGGCCACAAATGCTGACACTGAAGGCGATTCGTTTAGACAGCATAGAGACTATTAGATTAATTATTTAGATTTACTATGTATAATGTAATAACTACTGTTCTGAGCATAAAGTTTTCAAGGAATGTTTTGTTCATCATTACAGCGTCAGCGTTAGGTGAAGATTGCTTGTTCCAGTCTTATTGAATTTTAGCATAAATACATTGGTGCAGACACGTTGCCCTGTCTATGGAGATTGAAAGGACGAAGCTTTAAAAGAGAAGAAAAACAACATTAAGATAAATTTAAGCTATTAATCCAAGCAATTATGGAAAAGAGTGCGCGCAGCAGTAAGCGACTCAAGATCGAATGTTTGATTGAAGGTTTCTTTTATGGGGTCGGTCTTGACGCCGATTGACAACATCAGTTTATGGAACACGTGGGCTTTTTTTAAGTGCACGTACGAAGATCGCTGCGAGGATTAGGCCGTACGTGCTAATATGGGGGATGCTTTGCTGGGAAAAGCAATAAGCCTAATAATGGCCTTTCTATACTTTCGACTTGGTCTGTCTTTTCTTTTTTTTTTCTTGTTCTCTGAATATCTCATCTCATCTTTCCCTTTCCTTCCCTTCTCGCCCTCTATTTTTACTTTCATATCTTTCTGCTACTGGCTATTGTAACTTATAGACCGAAACAGAGAAATAGCAGACCTACCCAAGGTAGATATCACCTCACTGCTCCATTCACAATTCTTGTCTCAAATTAGATATCAAGTCGTGTTGGGGACAGGTTTTAAAAAGTGGATAATTCTCATTAACATAATCATGGAGCGAAATGAGATTGGAGGTGTTTTTTTTGTTCCATTTCTTGGGGTCAATACATTATTTGAATGTAAGCGCTTTTTTTTTTTTTTTATTTTTTTTGGGTTGTGGAATATGATAAAATTGGACCAAATGTGCCTGTTTTCTTGTTTCCAAAGTACTTCACAATGATGAGAATGAAAGGAATACTCATGAAGCCAAATTGTCGAAGATGAATGAGGTCGGTCTTGTTTCTTTTCTTTCCGGCTCCACCCGGATAGTTCATAGAGTTTATGACTTGGGTGCCTTTTTTATGATCTCAATCTCGATTGGATAATGGATTTCCCCAAACCCCATGGGGAAATCTTCCGTCCAGAGTTATGGCAAATGAAAATAAAAAAGACATTTGCAAGATAAAACGTCTAGTCAGTCGTTCAGGTCATTAACCTTATATAATTCTTGATCCTTTTTGCATGTTGGCTAAGACAAAAAAGAGTATTAAAACGATCATTCCCATTATATCGCCACCAAGGAATCATTTTTTACACCCAGTATGTCTGCCAAGGCTGTGCGTGAATACGATGGAAAGTTATTGCTAGCACATTGGTTACTCCGTACCCCTATTCCCGCCACCAGTATCTCGGCTACGGGATCCAAATTTATCCAACCTTCGACGCGTTTAGCACACGTTGGTATTGACACTGCTGTCTTGAATACAGACAAAGCTGTCTTTGCACAGCATGTTCGAAATTTACTTGATAACCTTGAGCAGATCCATCCTTGGTTGTTGACCACAAAGCTGGTTGCCAAGCCTGATCAGTTAATTAAACGCCGTGGCAAGAGTGGATTGTTATTATTGAACGCTGACTGGACTCAGGTTAGAGCTTGGGTCACGGAGCACGCTGGCAAAGAGGTCATCGTAAGTTAATTTTCGAATTCAGATGTATCTCATCTGACCGTAGTAAAAGCATGCTTGCATAAACCTGAAGAACAGACCATATAATTTATTATGACAATACACGATATCGTTTTATCTTGCCAGGTTGATAATGTTGCAGGCGTCTTGAAGACGTTCTTGATCGAGCCTTTCATTCCTCACCCCGGTGATACTGAATACTACATCTGTATCAATTCGGACCGCAATGGGGACAACATTCTTTTCACACATGAAGGAGGAATTGAGGTTGGCGATGTCGATGCTAAAGCGTTAAAACTTCAAGTTAAAGTGAACGACACCTTCCCCACCCCAACCACCATTCAATCGTTACTTCTAGTTAATGTCCCAGTACCCAAGCATGATGTCCTTATCGATTTCATTACTCGTCTCTATTCTGTCTATGTCGACCTTCACTTCACCTATCTCGAGATTAATCCATTGGTTGTCCTGGATCCTACCCCTGAGCATCCCGCACAGGTTTACTACTTGGATTTGGCTGCCAAAGTCGATCAGACTGCGGAATTCGAAGCCGGTCCCAAGTGGGCGTTCGCAAGGGCTCCTCAAAACATTGGATTGACCATTGCAGCCAACCAGAGTGTCGATGCTGGCCCACCATTGGATTTTCCCGCACCATTCGGCCGTGAGTTAACTAAGGAAGAGGCTTATGTCCAAGAGTTAGATTCCAAGACGGGCGCATCTCTTAAGCTTACAATCCTGAACAAAGACGGTCGTATCTGGACTATGGTTGCAGGAGGGGGGGCTTCAGTTGTTTATAGGTAATGCCCCATATTTTGTCAATTTATCAATCGCCCGAAGACCATTCATTTCTCCGATGCGCTTGTTTCCAACACACCACGTTGATATGATTAGTTTATTCACTAAGTGTGCTCGTTGCTTTTTTTTCATTTTGGCTAATTCTTGTGTTAGTGATGCTATTGCTGCTTTGGGTCAGGCTAATGAGCTCGCTAACTACGGTGAATATTCAGGAGCCCCTACTGAGACCCAGACGTACGAATATGCCAAAACCATCCTCGATTTAATGACCCGTAACTCTACGCCTCATCCTCTTGGAAAGGTTTTGATCATTGGAGGGGGGATTGCGAACTTCACAAACGTTGCCTCGACTTTCAAAGGTATCGTTCGCGCCTTGACTGAGTTTAAGCAACCTCTTATTGCCCACAAAGTACGCATCTTTGTCCGACGTGGTGGTCCAAACTATCAGGAAGGTCTTCGCTCAATGCGCCAGCTAGGAGAGACCCTTGGAGTTGAGATTCAAGTATTTGGACCCGAGACCCATATCACCGAGATTGTTCCTCTTGCTTTGACCGGAAAGACCTCTGGATTAGATCGAAGTGGAACAAGCACACCTCTCACATCTGGAAACTTGCTTCAGGACCAGCTTTTGGGGAGTAATACACCCTTGAATGCTGATTCTCGCGCTGCCTCGCCACCACCCTTGGAAGACAGAATGACATACTTTCAGGATCAGGGTGCCGAATCAGCAGAAACAAGCCATGACGAGAACACGCCCTTCACTGCTCATACTCGCTCTTTCATCTATGGAATGCAGCCTCGTGCTGTGCAAGGAATGTTGGATTTTGATTTCATCTGCAAGCGTGAGGTTCCCTCGGTTGCCGCTATGGTCTATCCCTTTGGCGGCGCGCATGTCCAGAAATTCTACTGGGGCACAAAAGAAACTCTTTTGCCTGTATTTACGTCCTTAGATGAGGCTGTGATCAAGTTCCCAGAGGTCGACACAGTGGTTAATTTTGCCTCTTGCCGCTCTGTCTACGACTCAACTCGCGAGATCTTCAAGTACTCGAAGCAGATTCGTATCATCTCCATTATTGCTGAAGGGGTTCCAGAACGTCGTGCTCGCCAGATCTTGTGGGAAGCCAAGGAGCGCAATGTTCTTGTGATTGGGCCTGCGACTGTTGGGGGCATTAAGCCTGGATGCTTCAAGATTGGAAATACTGGAGGCATGATGGATAATATTGTCTCATCTAAGCTTTACCGACCTGGTTCCGTTGCCTACGTATCCAAATCTGGGGGCATGTCGAATGAGCTGAACAACATCATATCTCGCACAACAGATGGTGTTTACGAGGGAGTAGCTATCGGTGGAGACCGTTATCCCGGTTCAACATTTATTGACCACTTGCTCCGTTACGAGAAGGATCCAGGATGCAAGATGTTAGTCTTGCTCGGTGAGGTAGGCGGGGTTGAAGAGTACAAGGTTTGCGAGGCAGTTAAGAACGGAATTATTCGCAAACCCGTCATCGCTTGGTGTATTGGTACATGCGCTAAGATGTTTGCTACTGAGGTTCAGTTTGGACACGCCGGTGCCTTGGCTCAGTCAGATTTAGAGACTGCTGACGCTAAGAACCGTGCCCTTCGTGCTGCTGGCGTGATCGTCCCGGAGACATTCGAGAAGTTGCCTTTAATTCTTAGCCAGACCTTCCAGACTTTGGTCAAAAAAGGTGTAATTACTGTCCGCTCTGAACCCGAAACACCAAAGATCCCTATCGACTATTCTTGGGCTCAGGAATTGGGCCTGGTCCGCAAACCTGCTTCGTTCGTTTCCACAATTTGTGATGATCGTGGACAAGAGCTACTGTATGCAGGAATGCGCATCTCTGATGTATTCAAGGATAATATTGGAATCGGGGGTGTCTTATCGCTCTTGTGGTTTAAGCGTCGGCTGCCAGATTATGCTTGCAAGTTTATTGAGATGGTTCTCATGTTGACAGCTGATCATGGACCCGCAGTTTCAGGAGCACACAATACGATTGTTACGGCACGTGCTGGTAAGGATCTTGTGTCATCACTCTGCGCAGGTCTCTTGACTATTGGAGACCGCTTCGGAGGTGCCTTAGATGGAGCTGCTGAGCAATTCTCATCTGCATATGATAAATCTCTGTCGCCTCGCGAATTTGTTAATTCGATGAGGAAGCAGAACAAGTTGATTTTGGGAATTGGTCACAAGATCAAGTCAAGAACCAATCCCGACTTGCGTGTCGAGATCATCAAGAATTACGCTAAGGCTAACTTCCCATCAACTCCTGTGTTGGACTATGCACTTGCAGTTGAGATGATCACAACTTCCAAGAAGGACAACTTGATTTTGAATGTGGATGGGGCGATTGGTGTCTTATTTGTGGACCTGTTGAGGCATTCAGGGGCGTTTACACGTGAGGAAGCAGAGGAGTATATCAAGATTGGTACTCTAAATGGATTGTTTGTATTGGGCCGTTCCATCGGCTTTATTGGACACTTTTTGGATCAGAAGAGGCTAAAACAGGGTTTGTACAGACACCCATGGGATGATATCTCGTATCTCACACCCGGACACGAGCTAGGACGCACGGTTGCTTCTCTCGATTCGATTAACAAGAAGGCTGCTTAAAAAAAAAAAAAAAAAAAAATATGTGTCTTAATTGAATAATTGCAAGCAAAATTAAATATTAATAATAAAATAAATAACGTTCATGGGAGTGTTTGTCAACTTGCAATGCGAAAGGTAATAATGATAATGAAAGGAAAGGCAACTGAAATTACGGCCTGGAGCAATAAAAACATTGCAGATTGTCGACGAGACGAGTACCAATATGGTAATTTGATATCAGCTGGATATTGCTTAGTTTTCGTTCAGAATTTTATCGAGAACATTCAGAGCATGGGACCTGATTCATGGGCAAGCAATATAGGAAGGGCTCTTATCATTATTAACCCAGGAACATTGAGAGTAAGCATTTGTCTTCAGTTGAGAAGTTGATTGGAAATCATTGATGGCTTGTTAAACCAATGAGAGTCGCCTTTCACACATTGCTGAGACGGTTCTAACGATCGAAAAGAAAAAGGAGGTGGGTTATCTTTTTGGCGTAAAACTCCAAGAAAGAAGCATATGATGTTATGCTGCATGGCCTAGAAAGATAATGCCTCTTTTCAAACTTTTGTACTCAGATTCCTTTTCTTCATTCCTCATCATTTTTCATTCATCTAAAACTGCATTTCACATTTCACTACATCAACTTTTATTTCATAAATTGTATTTTAAGTAATTAAAAAGTGCTATCTGCTACGCCTATTCACAGCTTAGTTTCACTTTTTTCCCTCATTCATCTTCCATCTAGTTCTAAAAAAGATCTCATCGCAGTAAACGCTCTTCTTCCACCTTCCGCTACTCGTGCGGATCAAGGCATCAGCAATCTCAGATAGTTTGGAGCATGTCAACCCTTATTTCGATACCCTTTTAAATTAGAGTGAAACATGTTTTGGAAAAAAGAATCAACAGCTGCCAACATCACACCTTTAACAGTGACACTCAATGCATCAGACGAAGGGAACCATCAATACAACCTCTTACAGACTGTTGATCACGATTTCAATGAAAAAACTGCTTCAAGTGGGCGTGCAAGCAAGCTTTCACGACTACAGTCGGCAGAGCAGACTGTTAGACCTGTTGATCCTTGCAGCACTGGTACTTTATATATACACATCACACTGCACAAAATAAACGTGCTGTGCATATACTATTTGATTTGAATACTTGACAATCTCATCAACGTTTTTTAATATAGCTCTTTATTTTGCATCTATAATGGCAGCTCAGAGACGATTTTTTACGTCGGATGGACTTTCAATCGCTCGCACAAGGAATTTGACAATCCTTGGAAAAGCAGAGTAAGTATAACTATCGCTACTGCAATGTATAGTCTGTCCTATGACTGAATTAAAGAAAATAAAAGTTACAAAGCAGATGGTTTTTTGTTTATTTCCATTAGAGGGCCACGCTTTAGACCTTCGTAAGTGTGCATCATGGCATTTTAAACTTTGATTTTCTGCATCAAAGGGTGTAGTTCTTCTTGCTATGCACCCATGAGAGCCCATATTGTTTGGCAAACAAAACTGTGCCTCCATTTTCTGTCCCTGGAAATTAAATATACATATTGGTTTATTTTAGGCCGGCGATGGCGGCACATATCCCAGCGAAGACGTCGGCTTTCAAAGTATGTATTAGTAATGATTTAAAATGAAAAATACTTTGCATTTTTCCATTTCTTCTTAAGGTTAGTTATTCAACTTATTCACAAAAAAAAAAAAATCAATGATGTGCCACCCTGACAATAGCTGCTTGCGAATTTCAGCAAATACAGCGCCGGGCATTATGTTGTTCTATGGAGGGTTAAAGCATTGAGTGACTTTAAAATACCTAATGGACTTCATTTTGTTGTTAATGTATCGTATGAGGCAAGTCAATCAAATATTTTTTTAATGTAATTTGAGGAAAATTAGAGGTCCTATAGAAGAAGTTTTTAATCATGATTTCTTCTGTATGTTTTGGCATTGTGTTTTTAGGCGGAGCCAGATGTTACTGGTACTCTAGATCTTATCATGCCTGCTCATAAACTAAGCATTCTAGGTATTATGTTTATATCTATACTTGTGTACTACCTTTTGTCAAGAATACGGTATTTTTAACGAAAGTGGCTAAAAGTTCAAACACTCAACTGTCTTGTTTCTGTTTCTAATGATAGCTAAGGATACATGGTATGACCTTGTTCTGGAGGAAAAATTGGTGATTCAGCCACATTTGGGATCCGCCCAAGTGCAAGCTGTCCTCTGCAACAATGAGAACGTCGACAGAGAAGAGTTTTCTGGATTCGTAATCGACTGTGTTGAGATCAGGCCAATGGCAATGAAAATAGAGCGACAAGGTAAAAAAAAAAAAAAAAAAAAAAAAAAGAATCGGCATAGCATAATTCACATTACATTATTCATAACCCTTATTCTCTTAACTTTGTTTTTTGCAAAAATAGATGGGGTCTCTAATTTCTATGTCCCAAGAGCAGCGACGCCCAACTTCATTATCGATACGCCACAGCTGCATCTAAAATCTGTTGATTCAACCTGTCCACCAGCGCCAGCTCCTGTCACGAAATTGGCATCGTCCAGGAACAGTCAGTTTCTAGCATCTCTGTCCCTCTCAAAGAACGAAGCTTTTATCACGATTTGGGATATGGGCGTCATCAGGAATCCCTCCAATCCATCCAGAAATATAGGAAAACTATACAAAGCCAGCGCTTCTGCCGTTGTCTATCACCGAGGAGTAGGCGATCTTTCTATTGGACTTTCACTTTCGACCTCAGGAGATCAAGTCGCCATATTTCAGGAGCCTAAAATCGGCGAGTGGGCCGATGGATCAGAAGTGGAGAGGGCAGTGTTCCCGTTCAGACTGTTTAACAACCCGTTGGTCCCTCAACGCTCGGTTATTGTGGATATAAATACACCACCGAATAGAAATATGCCTAAAAATATGAATACTTCGGCCAACAACGACTACGATTGGGGCAATACCTTGGCTTCCACAGATTCATCTTCAGAAAATATGGAGTTGCAAGAAGTGCGGATGGACCTCGAAATCCTTCATACATTCATTGGGTTTGGAGAATTTTTGCCAGAGACAAGGAAGAGCGATTGGGAAAAGAATGATGTCAACAGTGCTCTGCTCTCGAGCGGGGAAGGCGAAGGGACTGAAGACAACAATGAGGATTCAAAGGAATTTGGTGTCAAGAACATTGTGTCTCAACCAAGTACCATGTTTGCGGCTTGTAATGGGCTTTATTTGGACGTTTTTGAGATCTCAGCGGATAAAAAATGGCAACGTCTTCATACAATTACACTTTCAGACCTGCAACCTACACTTTCGAGACGCATCACATGCAAGATGATGATGGAAGTGATCAGTAGCAATACGTTTATGTGGTTAGAGGATGATGGACGCAGCTGCACTATTTGGAATCTGTTAACAGGATCCAATATCACCCATATTTCGAGTATCGAAAACGCCAAGTTTAAAGGACCTACCTTCCGGGGGCACAGCAAGATGGCTATCTCGCCACATGAGTCCATTGTGGCGCTTGCAAGTGTGGATGGTAGCCTGACAACATATTTTGCCAACACAGGAATGGCAATTGACGATCGCAAGTTCCCAGGATATAAAGTTGAACATGTAGGCTTCCATGCCCAGGACGATCAACTATTTGTAATACTTCGCAACAGCGCTACTTCCGAGCTAAGCGCACGGGTCTTGGACACGCTGCAGCTCAAATCCGAGATTATAGTCAATCAAGTCCCGATCCCAACCATTGGTTCAGCAATCCTAGCATTCTTTTATACTAAGGGTTTCTGGAACAGAGGTATTATTTGTGAGACTGATGGGCCTTTGATTAGATGCTATGTCACTTATCAGCCCATGAGTTCAAAAATCATCAAGAGCAACGAATCAGTACTAAAGGCGGAACCAGAAGATGTGGTTTACGAATCATCGCTGCCTGGAGAAGATCATATCCAGTATCGGCTGATGACTGGTATTCACAGAGAACTTTTGCCTGAGGGCGACGGTGTCGCCTATTGGGTTTTGCGCGTCGAGGTCATAGAAGAGAACACATTGCTCAAAACTCAAAAAATTATTTTTTCGTTTGTGCCTGAGCCCTGGATGCGTGTTACGACCACCGAAGTGGTCCACCCTGAAAACCTCCAATCCACGTTTTTTGTGCCATGTGGAACGCGATTTGCAGTAGTGGGTATGCAAACACTTCAGATCTGGAACCTTCCAACGCGCGAGAACAATAAATGTAGCCTGCAATTCATTTGGAGTCAGCCCAGAGATGAAAAGGATCTGGGACCTGGTGGGGTTGCATTTAGATCCACACGTGTCAGAGACTACTATCTCGACACATCCAGCACCAATGTTTATTTGGATACGGAGACGGGAAATACTGTTGCAGAAATCAAGTTGAATGACAAGTTTAGAAAAAAATCTGTCACAATCCCTGGACCAGGTACAATTGGTGCTCGATATGCTATCCTGTTTTGCTTCCGTAGTATTCATTTACTTGCTGCTGCGTATGCGTTCTCATATCAAGAGAGTAAAAAATCGACCCGGGAAACGCCTCAAGTAAGCTTCACGTATGAAGATCATGCAGAAGCCATTGTCCGGTTCACACGAGAGCACATTAATCGTATGATGTCAGTGGGGATTTACTCGCCTAAAAAGCGACCACCATATAACAATAACAACAGCAACGCATCGTCTACTCAGCAACAGAATAATAGCATTCGAAATAACTCAAATCACTCGGACACCCCTGCTCTCCCTCATAACGGCATCCAGTTCGTTGATACCCCTGCTTCTACTACAAAATCGGCTGTATCAGAGCCTGAAGCAATAGCTATGGGCGACAATGTTATCCATACCGGCACTAATGGGCGTGGTAAAGATGATAGTGATAATGATAACAACGATCGACTATATCGACGGAGCAATCCCTTGAACCGCCATCATAACAAGCCTACAAGCAAGCCGTCTGTCTCTGGCAGCTCCAAATTAGACGTTGTGACGGTGCTGACGCTATTGTTGGATCATCCGTACTTGCAGTGCACAAACCATATCTTTGTGGAAGGTTTGTTGAATACAGATAACGGAGATTGGATCCCCCGTGATAACAAGGTACTCAACCCCATTAAGCGAGCGATTGAAGCAAAGAATGGGCCTCTTGTGGAGGCGTTTATTGAATATTGTATCAAAAACGCCAAGAAATATCATCCTGCTTATTTGATGCCTGCTGTCCAATGTCTGAACGAACTCTCGGATCGCTACCCAAAGATCTTGGTTGATATGTTCCGAAAAGCATCTTATGTCCCGGCCCATAATCACAACTATGTCTCCTCGCACGCACTTATTGCGAACCCGCAGTACAAGCAATGGCTGCTTGCCAAACTTAAGTTCTGGAATATGTTTTCGTCTAAAAAATGGGAGAAATCCAACATCATCAATGACTATGAAAGACCTGTCTTCAGCTTACGATCTCAACTACCCTTCCGAGCATCTAGTTTTATGAACATTCTAAATATTGAAACATCAGTTCGGGATGAGCGTGCTAAAAAGTTCCCACCTAAACAAGATGTGGGCGCAGAAGAAAAGAAACAGATGCAATCACCATATTCGCACAAGATTTATGTCGCACCGTTCCCAAAGCTGTCGATGTATGGGCCATACCGACCATGGTTCAGAGATGCGACCGAGTCGGCAAAATCTGCATTTACAGATATTGCAGGACGTGACTTTTTTGATAGTCCTGCCATGGTGGCCACCTTGGATTTTAAATGGTAAAAGAGCGTCAAGAACTATGATGTATATATATATAAAGAAGTTTTAATTCATATATATCTCCATTTTTTTTGTATAGGCACAAGTTCGGGTTTTTTTACTGGTTCCTGAGATTCTTGGTAGTACTTACGTTCTTTATCCTAGTGGTGGTCATCACTGCACAGCAGATTAGGGTCATGTCCATTGACGAACCAGTGCGGTTGACGGCAGAAGATATTGAAATTCGCTATATGAATAGTTGGCGCCCAGTATTTAAAGCCACGATTGTTGTCGGCTGCTTGTTGGCCGGTTATGAGGTTATACAGTTTTTGGACGCTCCCAAGAAGTATTACAAGTAAGGAAATATGAAAAGAGTTCATTTTATTATCATTATTATTATCTAAATAATGTTTACTTATAACATCTATATTCTATCCATAGATCACCGTACAATTACATGGATCTAGCCGCCTATGTAGCCCCAGTCATAGGATGTATATTGTTCTTGAGAGATACCCCTAATGGAAAACCAGACGACGGTGGCCCTGATCAGATCTGGATCATGAGTTTTTCTATCCTTGCGCTCTACATCAACATTGTAAGCAGAAACAGCCATCCTCAAAGGCCCTCCACCAAAGGCAAAAAAAAGTGATTTTTGACTTTTTTTTTTTTTTTTTTTAGCTATTTGAATTGAGAGTTATCAAGCAACTGGGAATTGTCGTCAATATTATCCTCAATATCACTCGAAGAATCATCTGGTTCTTCCTGATTTTTGGTTTATTCTTAGTCAGTTTTACTCACGCATTGTTACATCTGCTCCATACGCGACCCTACAACCCCGAATGTTTGGAGCAAGAATGTGATCATGGTTATCTAGATGGGTTCCCTAAAGATTTTGCTTCCGCACTAGCAACAACTTATTTCTTCTTGGTAAGGATGCTAAAAGCAATTACAGACAAAAAAGATTAGTTGAATAGAAGAATCTGTGAAAGAGTTCAAAGGTCAAAGTGCGTAGCGATGAATTTTTTTTTTTTTTTTTTTTTTTTTTTTTCGGATCGTAGGCGGGCCGATATGATCCTATTGAAACTTCATTCGAAAAAGAAGCAGCGAGCTTCCAAATTATGATGATTATCTTCTTCTTCTTCACGGCCATATTGCTGCTTAATATTCTCATCGGTAAGGTTCAAAAATGATTATCCTCTTTATGGCAAATGACAGCTAACTTTATAGCCTGTGCTCGTTTGATTGACTTTTCAATGTGCTCTCGTTATGTCCCATTATTGTCCGCTTTAAAGCACTCATGAATGATGCGTTCAATGAGAGTAAGAGTGAAGGTCAGCTCGCATGGCTGAAACAATGGTCTGAGGTCATCGCTGGTATGCTATCTTTATTTATTTATTTATTTATTTATTTATTTATTTATTTATTTATTTATTTATTTATTTATTTATTTATTTATTTATTTATTTATTTATTTATTTATTTATTTATTTATTTATTTTTTAAAAAAAAAAAAAAAAAAAAAAAAAAAGATAACAATGTTCTTTAGGCAAACTTTTACTAGAGAGTGATACTGAACCATTTTTATTATTATCTTCTTTGCTCATTTATAGAGGTTGAGGTATATCTTATGACACAAGGCGCGCGACAGAACCGTAACTATTTCCCTGATTATATTTACTATGGTGCAAGCGAACAAGAGGCAGAGTTGTACGAGTCCAAGTTCTGCATCGCCAACAAGTCAAATCTCTCGATAGAAAATCGATTCTTGGTCGAAACAGTTACTTCGGAGCAAAATTCATCTCAGCTGGCACAACGTGCAATACTTAGAGATGTACAAGCCCTAAGTAAAGACCTCGAAAAAGTAAAGCTAATCCAAGAAGGCCTCAATCATGAAATGACCAAATTGACGGAAGTAGTGGCAGTAGTCTTTGCGCAGGCGACAGCAATCGTAGGTGAAGGTTCCAGTGAACCCATGTCACAAGTTTCACCGATTGAGCAAGATCCACCTGCCAGTGGCGCTTCTCCCGTGTCAGGCTCTGATAACAATACACCATTTGCCTCTCCTATTGGAAGTGCTCCTGGGACGCCTAAATCCCCGCTATTCCAAGGTGGAGTCTTGAGACCTTCCCCGGGTGCAGCAGCCGCAGCCCAACGTCGACATAGTAGTATCGGAAGACCGCCAGCAATAGCTGGGTCTATGCGTCGTAAGACTAGCACTCCTGCTCCATATACAGGGTTGCCAATGACTCCACATTGCAACTCGCCTCAAGATTCAATAGATGATGCCATAGTTCCTGGCTCGGTTTCTGAAAAGGGACCATTAGGCGGCAGTGGGGACAGTAGCATTAGTAGGCCCTCTACGACCTATGATTCAGCTGGTCCATCGTCCTCTTCCTCTGTGAGCGCTCCTGTGCCCCCATCTTTACCGGCGGAGCCCTACAAAGCCGGTGATATCGCAGCAGATGAGGGTCAAAGTCGTAAAGACCGACAGTTGTCGCTCAAGCGGCGGCTCCAGCGAAAGCTGGCAGCTGTCCAAACGATGGATGATGCACTCAAGGCTCGGAATCTTCAGCTAGAAGAAAACAATGCTAGCCACCCCATGTATGTTATCCCACAGAGTCGTCACGGCATTGATGCAGATCTGTTGTGCGATTCAGTGGATGAAGTGAGGGAAGCAACAGCAATCGCACCGGTTCATCACAGCAGCACCTTCCATCCTAGTACCTCAGACCACCAGCGACAGCATCAGCGTCAGTATCTGCATCAACATCATCATTCGGGATCACCAGAACACGTCAGGAAGACACAGAGTGAGATTATGACATCATTGAGGCCCCGAGAGTTTGTTCCATTACATCTGCGTTTGCAAGAAAGTCCTCAAGAACATAGTGACTAAAACCCGTAAAAAACTAAAATATTCTGCTAATACAAGAGTAAAATAAATGAGATAACAACAATCCGATTTTAAACTAAACAATTTTGAGGTCCGAGGCTTTTTTAGGTTTAAAAAAAAAAAAAAAAAAAGATTAGCTGCGCCTGTGGAAAAATGAATTGGGCGAGGGCAAGGAGGAAAACAATCAAACATGGAGAACCACATGGACACACGCATTGGATTATCACACAGGGGGCTTTGCAGAACGGAAAAATTAAAAACCATGTACTGGTTTGGATAGATATTTATAATGCACAAGAGTTTGCAATTCTGCTTTTGCCACCATACGATCATACCCCTCATTGTGCCATTGTGCTATCGTGAGGATAAAAAAGACAAGATGGCAACCCGGAGGATGCAAAAGTTGGGCAAAGCGTCTTTGTGTCTTCGTAATCTTATCTCGTGCGCATGAATAAAATAAAAGACAATGTAAAGTACAAACAAGAAATGAAATAAACAAACATGCAGGAAGACGATGCTGAATAAACATCCAACCGACATAGGCAAAAACAGGTATAAAAACAGAGAGCGATGGCTTAATTTTCTTTTCATTTTCACTTTTCCCCTTTGTATGAATGCGCTGCCTTTTTTGACCCTAGTGTACTTGTTCACGCCCCTGTCTGTTCTTTTTCTCTCTTTGTCTGAACTTCATCATCAACCTAGTTGATGATTGCAATTGACATTTGCATTTAATTCATTCATTTTGGCTATTAAATATTATTTTTATTCCGGATTCAGGGACAGATCTTAATTGGTCGGTTTCAAATTCAAAATTCAATCAATAAAAAAAATCATTACTTCAAAGACAAAATAATGTTCTCAAGGAAAGAGACTGCCTCACCATCGGTGCATATCCAGGAGAAGATCTCCTCGAGGGATCGATATGAGACCCTGGAGAATATCGATCCCATTGCAAAGCCATCTCTTGCTTCTATAGAGACTGTGAATCCATGTCAATTCGGTAACGTTTGACAAAATAACCGAGAGTGAAACGATGGCAATTTGCTCCATGCTAGAAGACTTATAACCCATCCATGTTGATTTTTTTTTTCTGTGGCGGTCGTTCAATTGTACATAGTCCAGCGCCGATATTTTGGATCTGACAGCATTGATATTACCAAGCCGCGAACTGCTGTCACTGTTGCCATCACTGGTCAAAAGGCAAAGTAAGAGCCACGTTTACATGAAATATCATCAACATGTTTTATTAAAATTAATATGGAACTCATCATCGATTTACTTAAGCAAAGCCATTCTCTTTTCATCCACACTAATTTCTGTGTTCTTCTGTCTTTTTGTAAACCCGTGAAATCGCAAGCCCCGGTACGGTAGCTCAACTTCCAGCTAGGTCATCGAAATTTGAGGTATAGAAGTGGCGATGCTAAACAAAATTTGTTAACAAACATGTTTATACAAAAATACCAGACCTAACATGGTCATCCCTTACCCTAAAAAAAGCTGTCTGCCGATTTTGGTGCATATAGTGTTGGGCGCTACATTATCCGTTGGCGTGTCAAGGCTCTTGAGGATTATCATATCCTAGATGATCTCCATTTCATTATTGAAGTCAAATACGATGTAAATATTTGCTTGACTCTTTTTAGTAAGATGTACTCTTAAAAAATGTATTTTTAATGTGTGCAATTTTTTTTATGGAGTAGGCTGAGGAAGACGTCAGTGGCACAACAGATGTTCTTATGCCATCAAGGCAACTAGACTTGCTTGCTAGGAACGATAGGCCATGGCATAACCTTGAGTTGGAGGAAAGACTGGTGATTTTACCTCATGTTGGCGCTGCTCATGTCCGACTGGTTCTATGTAGCCGCGAAACAAATCAGCGTGTTGAATACTCTGGACTTGCATTCGAACATGTTGAAATCCGGCCAGAAACGATGGAAGACACCCAACAATGTAAGAGAAAAGACCCCATTTTATTTCGAAAGGATATCAGTTAATATTTCTGCTTTATGCTTTCTTTTTATTTTATTTTATTTTATTTTCTACTAATGCTATGGCAAATACCAATCTCAAAAATATCCAAGCAGTAGACATCCCACAGCTCATCATTAGGCGGTTGGCTACGCCTAGGTTTGTAATTGATTCTTTGGACGCACATCCTCCGATGTCCAATTCAGCAGCCAATTCTTCTCAAGCAGTTATCACGCGATTAGCAGCCTCAAAGGGCGGTTGCTTTCTCGCCACATTAGCTCTTTCTCATAATACTGCCTTCCTCACTGTCTGGGATGTCAATGTTGCGCGGTTTCGTTCTAGCACATTGGCAAAAACCGCTACTATGTCGGAAAATGGCTTCGCTACGGCTGTAATTCAATTAAACGGAATTGGCGATCTCTCTAATCTCTCTATTGGATTAGCCATTTCCAATAACGGCGACCAAATTGCAATTTATCAAGAGCCCAAGATTGGTGAATGGGCTTATGGATCCACAGTGCAGAAGGGTATATTTCCGTTCAAATTGTTCAACAACCCACTAGTACAGCAAGCAGCTTCAGTCACGGTGAATATGGGACAGACAGCTGAAGGCGATGAAGAGAATTTGTATAACAAAGAAATAATTTTGGCTGAGGATGGAACTCCAATTAGTCAACCTTTGAGTTTCAAGAGCATTGATGACCCTAATAGTGCTTCCAGGACCATGTGTCTGGAGGAGGTTGCTGTGGACAGGGGCTACCTGAGTGAATTTATAGGGTATTGCGCCTTCTTGCCTGAAACAAAGCAAGGTGACTGGGAGAGAAACGACTTGAATAGTACATTACTTTCTTATCCAGAAGGAGAATATGGGAGTGGTTGTGAAGAGTGCGATAAAGAAGCGGCTATGCAGCCACCCAGCTCAACGTTCTTGGCGTGCGACGGATTATATATGGATGTCTTTGAGATTACTCCACAGAAGAATTGGAAGCGTATGCACACTATTACACTGACAGACCTTGCGCCGACGCTTTCTAGGCGGATCACCTGTAAGATGATGATGGAGACTGTTACCAGCAACACATTTATGTGGCTTGAAGATGGTGGTGTCAGTTGCTCGATCTGGAACTCAATGACAGGAGCCAATATCTGCTATATCTGCAGTCATGAGAATGCTCGGTTCAAAGGCGACACGTTCCGTGGCCACTGCAAGATGGCTATCTCTCCTCATGAGTCCATTGTGGCGCTAGCAAGCGTTGATGGAAGCCTGACAACCTATTTTGCTACTACAGGAATGACTATCAGTAAACGAACTTTTCAAGGGTACAAAATCGAATACGTTGGATTCCATGCGCAGGATGATCAAGTTATTGTGATTTTGAGGAATAGCATTACTTCGGAGCTGAGCCCTAGAATCCTGGACTCGCTTAATCTTAAATATGAAACATTTACGAACGATATTCCCATCCCTACTATCGGCACCGCCATCCTCGCCTTCTTTAACGCAAAGAAATTTTGGAGGAAGGGGATGGTATGTGAGGCAGATGGAACCAAAATCAACTGCTACGTCGCACATCAACCTTCGAAGCCCAAATTCAATAAGAATGGCAAAAATGTGATTAAGGCAGAACTTGCAGCTATGAACACTACATCGTTTGACAACGTTAACTATCAACTGAAGACTGGATACCATAGAGAGTTTTTGCCTGAAGGTGACGGTGCACAGTATTGGGTTCTCCGTGTTGAGGTTGTCGAAGCGGATACACAGAAGACTGTCTTTTCATTTGTCCCTGAGCCCTGGATGCGAGAATTAACCAAAAAGGTCGTTGATCCGGAGAACTCAATCAAGGCTTATTTCATTGCTGAAGGTACTCGCTTTGCCGTGGTAGGAAAACAGACGCTACAGATCTGGAGTTTACCATTTGGGAAATCAAACTGTAGCCTACAGTTCATTTGGAGCCAGCCTCTAGATGTGGACTCTAATGATTCCACGAATGTCAAAGACTACTATGCGGATATTACAAGTACATCCGTGTATTGGGATAATCAGGAAGGGCAGGACAGCAACTCAGTGGCAGAAATTAAAACAGAAAATTCGAGGAGAAGATTGGTTCCGCTCCCTGGAGCGAATAGCGATGCGCGTCTCGCTATTCTGTACTGCTTCCGAAGCATTCATTTAATCGCCGCTGCCTATGTCCACTCCATCACTCAGGCCGCCAAATTGGAGGTGGACCCACAGCAAGTTAACTTTACCTATAAGGACCATGCAGATGCCCTTATCAAATTCACTCATGAGCACATTAATCGGATGATATCAATTAAGGTATTTTCCGTATCAAGGGGCCAGAACAACAACGTTCCGGATCAGAACAAAGCTGGATATGGTTTTAGTGTGCGCAAGAAGGCGGACCGCAACGCTAATAACCAACCTGAAGTTGTCACGATTCTGACACTACTCATGGACTGCCGCCGATTGCGTCACACAAACCATATCTTTGTAGAGGGGCTATTGGCTACAGATAATGGCGAATGGATCCCCCGAGATAACAAGGCACTCAATCCGATTAAGCGAGCTATCGAAGCAAGGAACGGGCCCTTAGTTGAAGCCTTCATTGAATACTGTATCAAAAGTGCTAAAAAATTCCATCCGGCCTATATGACCCCAGCAGTACAATGCCTCAATGAGCTGTCTGACCGCTACCCTAACCATTTAGCCGATATGTTTCGAAGAGCCTCATATGTCCCTGCGCACAACCACGCCTATGTTGCCACTCATGCGATTGTTGCCAATCGACGGTATGCAGATTGGGTTAATTTTTTTCTCAACTACTACTCATTCAAACTAGTGAGGAAGGTCTGGATTCAGAAATCACA
This sequence comes from Lobosporangium transversale, assembly GCF_002105155.1. NCBI lineage: Eukaryota > Fungi > Mortierellomycota > Mortierellomycetes > Mortierellales > Mortierellaceae > Lobosporangium > Lobosporangium transversale. The sequence goes on along the minus strand of NW_019029000.1, from coordinate 446,690 downwards.
CAATATCAACGACTATTCGAAGCCTGTATTCAGTTTGCGGTCACAGCTTCCGTTCCGAGCCATCAACAAGGATGCCTTTATGAGTATCGAAACTAGTATCCTTGATAATCGAATGGACCAGTTCCCAGCCAAACGAGAAGAGATTGATGAGGAACAAAGGCGAGCTCAATCTCCATACTCTCACAAGATCTATGTTTGTCCGTTCCCCAGACTCTCAAGGTACCCTGCCTTCCGAGGATGGGTTGACGATCGATCCATCGCATTCACCTCAGCATTTACGGATATTGCAGGTCAAGAGTTTTTTGACAGTCCTGCCATGGTAGCGACACTTGAGTTTAAATGGTAAGTCTCATCACTAAGTTTTTTTTTTTAAGTCGCCATGTATCTAGATAACACTCATTCTTTTTTTTCTTTTTTTTTTTTGTTTAGGCACAAGTATGCTTTCTTCAATTGGTTTGTGCGCTACCTTATTACGCTTGCGTTCTTTCTCTTTTTTTTGCTTATCACTGGAATGCAAATCAAGACCTCGACTTTGCCTGATAAAGAAAAAGATCCTCCTATTACTGAAGAATGGGTCCTCGCACGATATCTATTGGGCTGGCGCCCGTTCATCAAATTCACCATTTTCGTTGGCCTCCTTTTACTCATCTACGACCTCCAACGACTCATGGTCTCGGCTAGTAAATATATCAGGTAAGGGAAAGCAAATTGCAAGTTATAGGTCCGAGTTAAAAAAATCAGATATGAATAGAAAAGGATGTTCCTTACTAATAATTGTTTTACTTTTTTTTTTTATTTTTTACTCTTGGCAACTGGAATAGGTCCCCATTTAATTTTTGGCATTTGTTTTCACACATTTTCACTATCACAGGATGCTTCTTGTTTCTAAACACTGGGCCAGGTAAAAGAAATGACTCCAGTGAAGATAGTGGCCCAAGCGGAAATAATGAGGAACAAGGCCCTAGCCTAATCTGGGTGATGAGTTTCGCTATCCTGGCTCTTTACATGAACATGGTATGTTTGTCAGCTTGATGCCTAGTCCCATTTGGCTTTTAGTATTTTTAGCATTACTAAACTCTGTATTGGTATTGTTTGCATATTTGCTAGTTATTTGAGCTTCGAGTTATCCGACAACTCGGCATTGTGGTCAATATCATTCTAAACATTACACGTCAGATTCTATGGTTCTTTGTGATATTCGCTATCTTCATCGTGAGTTTTACACATGCGTTGCTTCATCTTCAACATACTCGGAGGTTCCGCAGGGACTGTTATGAAAGTGAAAAGGGTTGTGAGGATCAGGATTACCCAGATGGATATCCTAAAAGATTTCTTACAGCAATGTCCGCAACATACTTCTTTTTGGTAAGCCTTTTTTTTTTTTCCTGCAGCAATTGAAACAGAAGACTTTAAAAAACATCTTTGCTATTATGTTTGTACTCATTATCCTTTTATGAATGTTTTTTTTTTTTTTTTTTTTTTTTTTTTTTTTAGGCTGGACGATACGAGCCTGTGGACAACTCATTTGTAAATGGGCCAGCTAGCTTTCATATTATGATGGTGATCTTTTTCTTCTTCACGACTGTGTTGTTCATGAATATTCTCATTGGTAAGGTCTATTTGATCTTCTCTTTGATTTCCTTACCAAGAAGATTGCAAATGCTTTTGCTTGTTATTCTTAGCTAACACAGGAATCTGCTGTTTTTTAAATATCGTATAGCTTTGATGAATGATGCTTACAACGAGAGCAAGCAAGAAGGTCAATTAGCTTGGCTGAAACAGTTGTCCGAAGTCATTTCTGGTGAGTGTTGTCGATTAACTAATTAAAAAAAAAAAAAAAAAAAAAAAAAAAAAAAGCTCATATTAAACTCTTATTTAAACCTCTTTTCTTTATCACTACATAGATGTGGAGACATGCTATCTATCAGATGTTGCTCGCCAAAATCGCAACTTTTTTCCGGATTATATCTATTACGGCGCAAGCGAGAAAGAAGCTGATCTGTACGAGTCCAAGTACTTTATCGCCAATAAATCTCAGCTGTCAATAGAAAACCGATTCTTGGTCGATACCTATTCTGACAAACAGCTTTTGACTCAACAAGCTGTTCTCAGGGATATGCAAGTGATGAAACAGAACCAAGGATCTGTCAGCCAAGGTGTTACCGAAATGAAAAATGATATCCATGAAGAATTGGCTGAACTCCGAAAGATGATGTCGACCCTTATGGCTGTCCAGATGGGCGGACGTGTCCCAAGTTCAAACGAGCCCCCCTCATTACCTTCACAAAAGCAGCCTACACAACATCAGGAGTCATCCTCTACGCCTAATCCTGCCATCCCTGCCCCTGTCCCTGCCCCTGTCCCTGCCCCTGCACCTATACTTGGACCAAACCCTGCGCCCGCTACAGGGCCTGGGATGCGCTACGATCCTTCATTGGAGCAATCACATTCCTCTGATTCTGCTCCCATCCAACGAGACAACCGTACATTACCTCAAGCACGTGGATCAACTCCCGAAATTACCTCAGGAGAGCCTACAGGCGATCGACCAGAGGGTAGCGGTGGTGTTGATAATGGCGATCAATTACCGGAAGATAAAGCTCTTCGCAATAAGTTAAGCCAGACATTCAAGTCTCAACATCCCAAGGTTGAAAATAACGCGAGCCATCCTGTGTATGTCGAGCCGCTGAAGCGTCACCAACCTGATGATGATGACGATGATGACGATGATGATAACGATGATGATGACGATGACGGATTTGGCATTCAGTCGTTAACTTCTCTGAACCGTCCCGGTTTCCGTGAATAAGCTCAATGCAAGAGCCATTGCATCAATTGCCTCGCTTCATGTGCACCTCTAAACTAGTCTTCTCCCCCTTGTAGTGCTGTAGCGTGGCAAACAGAGAAATATACATGTATTTTTGTTGATTTTTATTCTAACTATTACTGTTATGACACTGAGGGCACAAAAGTGAAAAAAGAAAAAGCTATAAAGTTGATACCACTGAAATTGTTTGATTGTTGTTTTATACAAAAGAAAGAAAAATTGAAACGATGTTACGACCAGCGCTATGTTGCTTTTAATGAAATCCTTATGTAAAAAGATCAGTAGTCCGTGGCTGCCGTGGATGTCCTTCTGCAGCGTTACACAACAATGGGTGTATTGTTTAAACAGAGGCCGAATCATCACCTTCACCATCAAGACCGCTATCATCACTCTTGCTGGCGTTGCTAGGTCCAGCGTGCGACTCAATGTGATTAAAGGATTCATTATTTTCTCTCTCCTGACGAGAGTTCGACAGTGCTGTTGATGAGGTGGGACAGTGGTGGTATAAGACCACTGGTTGGCCTCCTAGGTACAACGCAGGCTCAGATTCGACATCGTAACGGCTGCTCTGAACTACAGCCTGCTGAGTAGATCCATCTAGTAACCTACTATTGTCGTTGCTGCCTCGGCGGGCCACAACGACATTGCAGCCGGCCTCTCCGCCATGGGCAGCCAACCCGGGACTAGCAGTTTTATCTGCTCCGTAAATGTCTTGCTGGCGTTCGTGGAGAGACTGATCATGGTTTTGGCCTATGGTCTTTGAAGCAATTGCCCCAGCCTCAATGTGTCGTGCGGTGGAGGCACTCTGAGCAATATCGGAGATAGTAGACGCCAGAGCCATTGCTCCGTCGCTCCTTTGCTGCTGCTGCTGCTGTTGGCGCTGCTGCACTAGGTACTCCCGCGACTCGAGTGGCGTGGCGTGCGCATTATTTGCAGAAGAGGTAGTGTGGTGTTTAGTCTGGTCAAAACCAGTCCACTCAAGGCTCATATGAGGATCGCCTGAGCCTCTGTTCTTGGTTATGGTAAGTAGTTTCAGGTGCCTAAACCTTGGAAGGTCGAAAGAATCCAGGCCATTATGGTGATGAATCTTGTTATTTTCATCCTCGTCATCTTGCTTATGCTTGGTCGCGGATAGAATATCCATCATGCTTTGATTCTTAAAGAGACGTGCTAGGTCAATAGCGGTCAAACCATTCTTATCCTTGGCGCAAGCGTCAATACCTCTAGAAAGCAGGTCCTTGACAAGCTGCTCGAGGTGCAGTATGACAGCTAAATGTAGCATCGTGTGACCAGTGCTGGTGCAAGTCGATAGCCCATCCGTGTGTCTGCTCATACTTGAATCTGTCAACTTAAGCGACTCTAGGATCATAGTTTCCAAGTTTGTAAACGGCGATCCCTGTGTCGAGTTGAATGATGTGGACGGGAAGGTAGATGAAACGGATGTAGGTAGATCTAGCGATCCATCTAAACTGCTCACGGTACCTAAAATATCACTCCATGCAGCTAGTTCATTGGCACGCTCTCTAACTGTATCAAGAGAGCCTTCCATATGTGCTGCAATGGTCATGACGCGCTGGAGAGCCAGCTTGATAAGTTCCTTCTCGTTGTCGTCGACATAGGTGAATGTTGACTGGGAGAGGAGGCTTGTAGGAGCATCGGAACGCAATGCAAAGACTGGGACAGTTTCAGCTCGCATCCAGGCGGGTGTAAAGCACTCTAACATTTGGCTGTGCTGAGGGATGACCGGTACAAATATCTCGCCAAAGCAAACGTACATCATCTCACCAACTGTAAAATCTGAGCCATGGATAGTCACCAGCGTACCGCCACGAGTAGGACCGCTATTGGGTGTCATATGACTGATAGTGGCAATGGGCTGTTGCTGAACAAGGAGCTGTTGTGGAACATTGGCAACGCACTCGTGAGATTGCTCAGCGAACAAGGGCATCATCGGACCAGATAGAGATAATGAGGTAGCTGGGAAGGATCCATCCGTGTGGTTTATCGAATCATGCAGAATTGGGCTGACTGAGTAGCCGCCTGGAGAACTCATTAACGATGATGACGGTGAAGGTAGCTGGTGATGTTGCTGATGCGGCTGCAGCTGATGTGCTTGGTGAGACTGACCTGCGGGTATATTCTTCGGTGGTCTACCTCTACTCCGTGGTTCTCGTTTCGACTTTTCACTGACGGACTTAATAACACTACGGGCTCGAGCGTATTCCTGCTGCTGCCGGAGCTTCTCAGCCTTCCGTTGCGTCCTGGCAGCAGCAGCAAGTGCACGAGCCGCCATACGATTTTTGTTCTGATGATAGAACATGAGTGGCGTGGTAGCATGGGAAGCAATGGAACTGTCCGACAGAGCTTCAAATCGGACTACAAATCCTTCCTTTTCCTTTTTATGCCCACAATAGCAATTGATTTTAAATTGGATATTGGCCACGCCACTGCGAAAGTTAACCAATGCATCGCCATCTTCAGTACGATATAACTCGGGTAGGATATGCATAATCTACATGTAATAGAAGACAATATTAGTCAGCTATAAAATCACCATAAAAATATGAAAAAAAAAAAAAAAAAAAAAAAAAAAAAACTCTTAGTCAGATAAACTTACACGACATTCGTTCTCTTCGAGCTTGGCAGACATACGACGAGAGCAACGAACACACGCCTCTTCCTCAACCTTCCAGTCGTTCGACGGACACATGACAGCTGCAGAGACACTCAAGATGCGCTTCGAAGCCATATCTTGCGGGTACATGATCTTTTCGGGCAAAGCCAGGAAGAGATTTCTAGGAAGCCGTAAGTAATCGTACTGTCGGACCATGGAACCCTTTTCTTGGTCCACAATGGATATCTCCGCATAGACGATAGTCTCGATGCGAAGTCGCTCGTCGCTTCGGGTAGGTACGTACTCTTGCTGCTCCTTCTTGAAGACATGGGTCTTGACGTTCAAGCGGTATTTTGAGATAGGATCAAACGCTCTTTTTTGCATGTAGTACGGATATGTTAATAAGTGGATCTTAACATTTCATGACTTGAATAAATAAATAAAAAAAAGCGTTGACAAGTATGAGACATGGGACCTTACCTTTCCATTCCAACCTTCAATGTCTCCGAGGCAGAAAACTGTGCATATTTGAGGTGATCCATTTGGGTATCAAATGGTGACTATCCAACGCGATATAAAGAATTCCAAAAAGGGGAATGCATTAAATATTCACGAAAATGCTAGACTACAAAACGGTAAAATATAGGAAAGCGCGGTCCTGTAAATTATGGCGTTATAAATAATAGCAATCTCTGCAAGTTTACCTCGCATTGCTGTGGAGATGATGGATCGGAGGAGCCATTTTGGCCCAAGGCCAAGTGGCGGGGTATAGAAGCGACAGCAGTGTATGGAGGCATGGTTGGTTAGAGGTACAGGTTATTAGAAAGAGGCTTTTATCCTATGAAATCGTGCTGGAAGGAGTGTTCTGCAATGTAAATATGATATGCGTGCGTATGACTTTGGAAGACAGAGAAGTCTATTGTATTCGCTCAAAGTTACATTCGAGAGAGAAGAAAAGTAAAAGAAGAAGAGGTAGAGAATAAAGGGATACAGTAGGATCAGATATGATGGACGCCGATCAACATCAATAGGGCCATTGGACTTTGTCTTCCAAGAGAAAAATCTGCACCATTCACTACGTACAAATGAGCGAGAGAGGACTGTGGGTAAACGTACGTGAATGCAATTTATGAAACAAGAAAAATGATCTGGGGGTCAAGCCAGTCGTTCTTTTTGGTTAGACTTTTTCAAATATAAATGATCTACTTAACAAAATTCTTATAATTGAAAAGGACCATCCAAAAAGAGTGAAGCTAGACCCTCTGACAAAAATAAAATGGCCGTGACACCTGAGACTCTCTGCCCGTCAAAATTCGCACGATGCACACTTCAAATAATGAAAATAATGCGGTAACCACATTTGCTGCGTGAACGCTTTGGACATGATGTGTGCTCATGCCTCTTTCTTTTTTTATAATCCAGCCCTTTACCAATTTCCAAAAGAAGCGATGAAAGGGGGTGGATCTGGGGTTTCTTTCTTCGCACAACTCTAGCTTACTTAATGTTTCGCGCGGAAACACGTCAATAGCGACAAAATGAGAGAAAAAGTTCATCCCATGTTAATGGATTCAGATAGCAAACTCTTTGAATAACCATCCACAGTAAACACCTCGTCCTGAAAATATGACAAGAAACTTTTCGCATCAAAACGTGTGGTAAACAATAGAGCAATAGCGCGAACAATGGTTTATTTTGGACGACCTTATTGGTCTCTTGTAGACTAACTGAATCATGACTCTCTTCTCTTTTCTTCTCTCTGTACACAGTTGTAGATGAACTTCAGATTGTTTTTTTTTTTTTTTTTTAAATAAAAAATGTTAGTCTATTTTAGAGTTACAATGCAAAAATCATCAAATGAATCAAATGAATACAAAAAAAATACCTCGTGGGTCACAGTGTTCAAAGTCTTCAAAGTCTTCAAAAAGCAAATGAATAAAAAAAAAAAAGATCTGAGCGCCCCCCCCTTGACCCTTGATCCGTGATGTTCCCTCTTTTATTTTTGCTAACATGCATGCAATGTTGAACGAAACCAAAATTTTGGTTCATTCATCCCCTTTTGAGACTGAATTGGGAGCGGAGCCTCTTGAAACCAGAAAGAAGGGAAGGAAAAATAAAAAAAGTGTTCACATCTTGCCATGACCAATACCGTTACATGCACTTGACAATTTAAACCAATCCTCTTCTCTTTTCTCTCTCATACTCTCTTGCATGGGCTCAGCACTGAGAGGGAGATGAGTGCATCCAAGCACCTCCCTGGTTGCGATCATCGGGAAGGATTTGCCATTCTCATTAACTCCTAGTTCTACATCACCCAATCTCATGAAGAGGGGATTTATGTATATGTCTCAGAGTGTTTAATGCCTCTACGGATGTGTTTTGAGCATTGGCCAGCAAGCATAAATGAGTGAAAGAAAAGAAAAAAGACTCAATGTAGATGACAAACTCCTGTGGTCAAAATAGACTAGTATAATAGAGCACCATGTACCAAAAGATTAGGTGTTTTTTGAGTTCTAGACATTTTTTTTGTGCCATGCACCTTGCTTGTGTACCCAGTAAAGAAAAGTAAAGTTGCCAAAATAGCGGTATGACCGGTAGACACTTTTTTTTTTTTTTTTTTTTTGCAGATCCTGTTCCGAAAAGTTCGTTGGATGACTATAATGATGCCAAAATCTTTTATAAATCTGTCTGTCTGCCATTTTTCTTACTTGATACTATTTTTCTGGCAGAAGTGTGATCGAGATTTTAAGAAGGAGTGACGAGTAAAAAGATCCAGGAGTGGGCTATTACACTTATTTCCAAATGCACAAATGGACAAATGCACAAATGGACAAATGCACAAATGGACAAATGCACACACATGCAATGCATTTTTGTATCGTCCCCTCACTGCACAACATATTTGTATCGGTCGTCTCTTTTTTTTTTCCTTTTCTCTTTTTATTATCTTTATCTCTTTTGCCCTCTTCATGCTTCTCCTCATCTCTCGGAAAGACTGGGGGATATAAGATAAAAAAAAACGGCACCAGAGCACTCACCCACTGCATTGTTCATCCACTACTCACTTTCTCTTTTAGTTCGTTAATTTTATTCTTTTCTTTCCATCTTTCTGTCCATCCCGTTCTTCTGCTTCGAGTAACGCTGCTTTCCTCGAGCGTAGCGACAGCAGCATCTCAATACAGACAAAGAGCTTAACAATTCATACATTTATAAAGTAGTTATTTAAATGTGAGTTTGAACAAATGTTTTGTTTGTTTGTGTATGTGCGTGCGTGTTTGTCTGGATGCAAAGTGCATGTATGTCAATTCCAACCCAATCAAAGCTAACAGACCTTGCAGAACGTTCACCCTCTTCCCGAAGGCCCTCGCTCTCACATCCATTTGCTCCAGATTGCTCCGTGTCCTCGACTCGTTGCCGATGCAGTCAGCCGACCAGAAAAAGAATCTTAAAGGGCGTGAGCATCATTGCAGCTCCAGTACCACAGCTAAGTCCACGACAAACAGCTCTGTATTGCCAACCAGCTTCCCTCTCCAGAGCCCATCATCATTACCCTCGTCGTCGTCGTTGCCATCACCCTCTACAACAGATGCCGCCTCTCCTACGCCGCCAACATCACCATCACCACAGCTCCCTGTTGAACCAACAGATTATACATTCAAAGCAAGCAGATCAGGCTCCGAGCCCCTAGTCTGCGCTAATTTCGGGTCCATATCCCTGTCTGCCATCGATCCTTATCATCTATTGACCCCTGGCAATAACCACAGCAGCCACAATTTCGAGCCAAAGAGCAGAGACAGCATCATGCTGATGACAATCCAACAGGATCGGACCCAGGAAATTTTGCAACGGCGTCAGGTTCAAGAAAATCAATTGTATCTTCAGACCCCTTTCCTTCACAATCAGTTTCACCCTCAACAACTTCTACAAGTTATGCACCCTTCTTCTCATCTTCAACCTTTCCCACCGCCTCCATTAACACAGCTATCGTCATCACCGTCACTTTCACCATCATCGTTGCCACCACCACTACCTCCGACAACGCTCACTCCTCCTTCCCCCTCCCCTGTTGCTCCTCTATCAGCTCCACACTTGATACAATACGAGCATTCACACTATCATACTCATCCTAACCAGCAACAACCAGCAGCGCTCCAGCGATCGACCAGTGGTATTGAGTCTTATTATCAACAATACCAACATTTATCTCCACAGCAGCAACGAAGCATGCTCCAGCAACGAACACAACAGCTGCCGCTGCAGCAATATCAGAATGGCGGATCTTATCAGAAGCGAGGTCGGTTCTTTTCTTGGTCTGCTTCCACCACACCTATGACACCCCTCTCAGGCAACTTCGGGCCATTGCCTTTGGCAAATATGGAGACGTTCGGAAACGTCCTCTACGTTGATCCGCATCAGTATCAAAATCAGCTGAACCAACATCATCAGCAGCAACAACAGCAACTTGCACACCAAGGTCGTATCCCGAACAAACAGCAGTCATCGCAACAACAATGGGTAACAGGAACGACTCTCCAAAGTCTGACTCCTGATCGCTATTTTGGGAATGACTTTGACTGGATCACTGGCATTAGTGACCTTGGCACCCCATCTGCAAATAAAATGACATCGACACGTGGCCCAGTTGGCTCTGCTGTTGGGCTATCAGAATCTGGAGCTCCAGCGCCAGCATCTGAAAATAATGGCGGCATTAGTGCCAATCCATACAATCCATTTGGTCCCATGGCTTTTACATCTACAGCAAATCCCCGAATCACCCCGCATCCATTTCAGACGATTGCGTGCACTGGCCTAGCAGCATCGCTCGGCTCCGAATCTGCTGACTGCAAGCCAAAGTTTGAAGAGCCAGCTACTGCTAAGCATAACACCAAGCATGCAGCTGATGACATGACCACGGCTGAAAGTTTGAGACCGGCCCAGCGACGACGTCTCGGAAGCTCTCGAGAGCTAAGCATCTCCTCCAAGGCCATGGTGACAGCGTTACCAACAGTAGCAATCAGAACGGCATCACAGGCAACGACTGAGTCCAGTCCACGGTCCACACAGCCTCCGACACCCCTTTCCCCCATAGCCTCCTTCCCTAACAGCCAAGTGCCGCAGCATCCACTCCAAAAGGATGCCAGTGTGAAAAAGGATACATCGACTACTGAGACCATCTCTACCGCATCTAATGCCAGCTCCACTGCCATCCTACCACTAGCAGCGCCTGGGCCTATATTGCTTGGAATGCCATCTTCTACCCATAACTCCAAAGCGTTCTCGACCATGCCACCGCAGGGCCCCAGGACAACTACCAGTAGCCCTGCTTTTGGGAGACACCACCCTGTTACTTCAACTGCTCCATTTCCAGCGATGTCAAAGCCAATCCCACGTGCGCGTCATTCGAGTAATAATAACAGTAGTTATAGTAGCAATAGCAGCCATATAATTTCTTCCTCGCCTATGCAGTCAACACCATATAGAGAGGGATACTGTGCAACATCAGAGGCCGGTGCTATTAACAGCAAAGGTTTACAGGCCACCTCAAAACGATCATCACTCAGCAACAGTACCCAGCCAAGCCCGACTATTGACACTAAGGCCGATCCCATAGCTAGCATGGGAAGCCATTATGCGCCCGTGGTTCCAAATAGCATACCACCACTAAACGATAATGGCGAGGATGAGGGTTCTGAAGGCGAAAGCGTTCGGTCCGCAAAGTGTCCACATTGCGACAAGGAGTTTCAGTCCAAAGGTCTCCTACGTTCTCATATCGTAAGCCATTCGTCAGATAGGCCGTTTGTCTGTTGGGACTGTGCAGACAAGAGTTATAAGAGAAATCATGACCTGCTTAGGCATCGGAGAGAGAAACATAACGTGGATGGAGTCTCCGCTTCTCCACGTGGAAGCGTACGTAATCAAATAGGCGGGACTCGTGATGGAATTATGGAACGCATCAAGCTCCCGCCTACCGTTGCTAGCCAAAGTATCATAACAACCCATCGTGATATTTATCCGAGCCATGAAATGATGTTTTTAGGCAGTGGCAGTGGACTTGCTGATCTTTCAGCATCTTCATCTAGACCAACACTGAGCCCATACAGTGGTATAAATTATAGCCACGACCAGCATATGCTCCCAGTGTATCCTCCACACAGCCGCGGGTCTGTTGAGCTAGGTCAAGGAGTGAACCTTGATCCTCCTTCTTCTTCTTCTTATATACTAAAATGATACAAAGAATGAAAAAAAAATCTTATTAATGAAAGGAGAAAATAAAGGGCAGCTCCCTCTCCATTGCAAATCTCGACACCAAAAAATATGTTTGCTCTGAAAATTTTGACCTCTACTTCTGCTACTCATTACGTTATTATGCAAGTTCTGACGCTATTGATGTGCCCTTTGAGTACGGCACACACACACTATTAAAGGTCATGTCTACAATGTGTATATATTGTGGGTCTTAACTCTTAGCATACTACTTTACTACTTTAAACCTTTTTCTACCACACTCTTTACTTTCACAGACTTTACTTTCACAGACTTTACTTTCACATACCTTTACTTTCACTTTTCATTGAAAAAAAAAAAAAAAAAAAAAAAAAAAAAAGATATATTCCACACGCTCATCTGTCAGACATTCGCCGCCTGCCAAACGCTCTCGCACATCGAGTGTGCAACGAGTCATCAAAGTACGACGACCCCGGCGAGCCGTGGGGTCTGAAGAGAAGTTGCGGGGAGAACGGGCGGAGGAAACTGGAAAGGAGGAGGAGTATAATTGGGCTTATAGCCCTATCAACTCTACCCTGCTTGTATTACTTGGGCAGGAGATGGAAGAAGAGGAAGAGAGGAAAAAGGGGGAAGAAAGGCTTAAAAATGCAATCAAACTTGAATGTAGTGCTTGCTTGACGCAAGTTGCTCTTCTCAGCAAGAGTGTATTTGTCCTATTCCAAGGACAGCCAAGTTCAAGTCCTTGGTCTAACGGCACTTACTCCACCAAGTTTCCCCTCTCATCAACTGAAATTGTGGTTTTGATGCCTGGCGACAGTAATAAGGTTTCCCAGTGAAACATCATAACAGAAAGTAGAGTCGGTGGTTTGAAAGAAATCAGTGAGGCCCATACGGCTTACGACAACCTCCATTATGTCCTCTTGCATTTAGAAGGCGAGGAGGGCTGAATATATAAAAAGTATAAAAAACAGCCTAGGCCAGGTCAAACCTCTATAAGGCTTCATGGTGACAGGGATGATGAAGGTAGCAACGACGGCCAGCAAGCGGCGGATGTGAGTGGGGGCGATGGTCAATCTAGGAAAAGTCAAGAATACGTCAACCTGAGAGCGTTTTACACGTACAGGTTGCAGATTCGTCCTATGAGTTCAACAGACCAGCGATCTTTCATCTGGATGAATACGCGCTTGAATCACCAGTACATTGCCGTCCAATACGGGACCATACAAGCGAAATATTGTCTACAAGGCTTTTTAGACAGGTATCTCTCTTATTCACTGCCGTATCTTTCCGATATCCTCCCTTATTTTTATAATGTATCTTTACTTTGTTGTGTAGTTTTTGAAATGGCAAAAAGCAACAGGGGTCAATAAAAAAGTGATGCAAAGGTACTATTTGTTGTATATTTATGGTAACGCTAAACCAGTCGTTGCATTATGCTTTATTCTGTCTTCGAGGCAAAGTACTAAATTTCTAACGAGGCAAGAGCCGGTCGTGGCGAAACCACGGCCTCTGGCTCGTATATATATAAATTCCATTGCTGTGTCAGTTTTTGGAAACTGTCAAAGTCAACCGCTTCAGCAATGTGCGCGCAGTAGAGAAGAGACAAATACGATAACGCCATACCCGTGCACTGTATACTACATGGGCTACAAAGCAAGATCATTATGGCTAAAGGTATGATGCAGAAACTGTTTGATCAGTAATGTCATTCATGGCTTTATCACCACCGCTTTCCGCTTTAAGTATTGCTTTGCTTGAGCTTGATTGATTATCCACATCTGCAGTGTGTGAAGCGGTGTTGGAAACTCTTTGTAGGCCTCTTTTTCTTCTCCTTTGTCCTTTCTCTCTTTTTCATTCTTTCTTTTTTTTTCCTTGTATTCAGCAACAAACCCACTTACCACCTTCTTCTTCTCTGCTGTTCACTCAATGTCTATGCGCCTGTTCGAGGTATATATGCAACTTCTGTCACAGCAGCCAAAGTTTTAGCAGCCTCTAATCAGACTGTTCCCTCGCCAAAGAGCTTCTAATCTAAAATCAAGTTGTTTAATTGCATACATATTAGTGGCACTGTAAAAGCAAAAGCGAGTAAACCTGGGCTGTCATGCAGGCGAAGTGGAAGCCCTGATGGCTCTCTCGGAACGAAACCTGAAAGGAAGGAAATGGTAAAACAGCAAAAAGTTTAGAAATGAAGAGAAATGATACTAAAGTGATAGCGCAAAAAAGAAAAGGCAAGAAGCTCTAGATACTAGTTTTATTCCTTTGGCTTAAAAAAAAAAAAAAAAAAAAAAAAGGCTGAATCGTCAACTACAACTAGAGGAGGGTTGTAGTTAGGGCTAGCGTGCAGAGGCCCTCTTCTGCTCTCATTGCCATTTGAAAATCACCAGCAGCGACAGGAACAATCGCAGGCCGCCTCAAGCAGGTAACTTCCTTGTTCGAACTAAGAGCTTCCATATTGAATTGTCCAGTATGTCGAGTGGGGCGGTTGAAGGACGAGACTGAATATGGACGTAGGCTCAGCCGTGGGGGCATCGCACACACCACTCCCTTGACGTTATCGGCAACAGGGCGCAAGTACAATCTTTCAAGCTCGGTCTCGATCACAAATACATCTATGACTGTACCAACAGCTACGGCAGCAACAGTATCAACTATGCCCAACATCCCACCGCTCTATAACTTCAGCTCCATCCTGTCTCAATCTGACAGAAGCATCCAATACATCTTTGTCTTATCATGAAACCCAACGGCCAACAACCTTCGCTGGAACGTATGAATGAAGCATGGTAGCCAAAGCAGCCAACGTGCGTTAAATCACCTCATAATTAGAAATAAAACATTTGTGAAGCAGAATAATCAAAAAAAGAAAAAAAAAAGTCACGTGCATCGCACGCTAGCATGCTGGAGAGAGAGGAAAAAAAAAAGAAAAAAAAAAGTGGAGCAAATAAGCAATTGCTGATGGCGAATCTACACAGCTGAGAGAGCCTACATTACTGAAGTATGCTTAAAAAAACGAAATAGAAAGCATGACTGTGGCATTGCAGATCTACGACTGCGACCTAACAATGACCGATTCGTCCCAATAAGCTCTTTCATCTCATACTAGCCTTGAACCATTTTCAGATCAGGAAGAAATAAGCTACCGCAGGATAAAAGAGCCACTATATCGAGAAAGAGAGTCAATAACTCTATAAAACCAGGAAATACAAAGGATATTTTTCCGAAATGGTGGATGAGGAAGAGGAAATCGACATCGACATTGATATTGATGGCGATGACCCAGACGAACAGGTTACAGTCGAGAGAAAGGAGGTAAAAGTAGAGGATGGAAAACAGATATCAAGGGCAATGCCTGTAGGCTCCAAAAATAGCGTTGAAAGTGGCGCTACAGATCTATTACACAATCAGAGTGATGAGGTTTCTCTGGGGCCAAATCCAGCAACTTCAGGCAATAATAATCCAAAGTAAGCGCCCTAACTACTAAAAAGCAACCAACATGGGAGGACATTTAACGATAAAGTATTTGATGGCATTATTAACACGAGTTTCCGATTCGTATTTTCAATAGTCAAGCTTCATTAGTGGATGATTTTCAAATTCCGGATTGGATTACGCAAGATGTAAGCTACTTCTATATCGATCCACGCCTCTCTCAGAGCGTGCCCGTTCAGTCTTTGCTTAACCGGCACGTTTTTTTTCTTCTTTTTTTTTTTTTTTTTTTCTTTTTTTTTTACTGAAAATTTGCATCATTTAAATTATTGACTTTACAGGAACAAACGAGATTTGAAGCAGGGGATATGGACGAAAGATCTCGGGCGATGATTGAGAATATGCTTGCAGAAGAAGCGTTTTACTCCGCCCGTTCTTCCACTTCTACGATCTACAGGCAGGAGCCTTCTGGTGCACGTGGAAACAAATCAATGTCGACAACAACCTCAACGTCAAGGTGGGCTAGTGGGCATAAACCAATGGAGAAACATAAAGGTCATGACTCTAAAAAGCGAAAGACCTCAGACGTTAGATTAGGGCAAACCAAGCGGACAGTTAGTGAAGGTAACTCTTTTTTGCTTTCTACTCCTATTGTGCTTTATAGTGTACGATGTACAACCAGACTTTGTAGCTTATTTTTTAACACCCATTGCAATTTAGATTCTCGATTAAACGCCAAGTTATCATCAGCTGACCTACCATCTCATAACACACGGTGGACAATTGAGGAAGACGAACGTCTACGGGAAGGAATTGTAAGTGAACGAAGGTATTTGTAGAGATTTTATTGATAGCTAATGTGAACCCAGACCCCTAGGCTGTTGCGTTAACCTACATGGGTCTAACCCTTGTTATAGAGGATTTATGGTTATGGAAATTGGAAAGCAATTGCAGCTATTGTCGGTACGAGAAATCCATTACAAGTGAAGAACCATGCACGCCATCTGGCCATGTCAGATAAGGTAATCTATAATACATAAATTGTTTGTTTATTTCTACAAAAGCTCATTCCACGGATCCAACATTTACTGAATCACTACATCTCTATAGATACCCCACGATTTCTCTACAAATACAAGCGATGGCGAAGGCTTGGACAGACGATCTTCAGCTGCCAATTCGGCTGAGGAAGATGTAGGATCAACGCAAACTCGTAAAAGGCAACCAAGAAGTACCCATGTGAAACGTATAGACGCCAGTAGAGCATTGGATATTAATGGATATATGCCTTATGGTGGACGGCGCCGAGCTAGAAGCATCACATCGGAATCTGGAAATGAAGAGTTTACTGGATCAGAATTTGGTGCTACGGTAAGAATGCTGTACGTCCCTTGCTTTATCTGCAATACTGTCTTTGATGTATAACGCCCATCAATTTTATATGCTGGTATTTTAGAGCGGCTATGATACTGACAACGATGAGGATCACTCAGTTTCTAAATCTCCCTCGCTATCAGCACGTGGACGTTCGCGCTCAGCTTCAGCAGGCCTTACAACGCCAAGCCCTGGGCTACGGCCGCTTTATTCGTCTTTACCATTACCCTATGATATATCAACCGACAGGACTGGAAGCTATAGTGTGGGCGAAAACGAGGATATTGACATTGATATTGAGAGCACTGATGAAGACATGTCCTCTCGCTTGGGCCTGACAAGGAAACCCCCAGTGTATGTGCAAAAATCAAAATCTCGCTCAATTTCACCATTTTCCAACTCATCGACTCGTTCGCGGCTCTCCAGTGAATTTGACAGCGATTCTGACCATGATCTACATAATGACGATGGCAATGATACTATCGGGTCAGGGCAGAGCCGAAAGCGATCCTCTGCATCATCCCCTACCCTTTCTGACACATTTGGATCATCAAGTGATCCTTATACTACTCCAAATTTCAATACAAGTACAAGCAGTATCAACAGCACGGGGGCTGTGAGTAGCTCCAAGGCAGCGCTTAAGAACGTTCAAGCTTCACAGCAGCAACAGCAACGTCAGTTGCAACAAAAGCTTGGCGCATTCAGTCATATGTATGTGGATAAAGCGGTGAGCTCTCCAAAAGAAAGGAGGACTGTATCCTTTGGTGCTGTGCATGTCGCAGAGTTGAAGCCAGATCTTAATTCATACGATGAGGATGATATCAACTCTTCGGAGGATGGTGTAGCCGATAATAAGGGCATCGCAAATCTGGATGTTGTCATGACCTCATCGCCACTCACAAGCTATTCATTTCAGAATGGCGACCCATCCAATAGTCTGCAGACTGAGCGACCATCGTCATTCATGGTCGCGACCAGTTCGATATCCAATTTTAATCCTCAGGGCGAGGGTACATCATTTCAGCCACTTTCTCATCAGGCTGCAGATCATGGCAGTAAAAATGATAAAAACGAAGGAGCTCTTAAAAAAAATTATAATCAAGTACTTAGTAGTGCCATCAAACCACCGTCGTCGTCGTCATCTAGTCGTGGAGAGCAATCGAAGTTATCTGTACAACAGCCGCCTTCCAGCTCATCTGGGAATCCAATCGCATCCCACTACGAATCGACTTTGTCCGATACGAATGCTATATCGCCAGCGTTGACCACTATTTCCCGCACTGTGAGGCCTCGTGTACTGGATAAATCTGTTATTACAGAAGAAGAAAAGCTGGTTCACTCTGAGTTTTTTTGTAACAAGGCAAGTAAGACGCCAGAGAGATATCAAAGGATCCGTAATACCATCATTCAGGCATGGGAAAAATCACCATCGACTTATCTTACCAAGACGAGTGTGCGGTCCGGTCTAAAAGATTGCGGAGACGTAAATGCGATTGGTCGCGTCCACTCGTGGTTGGAATTCATTGGAGTGATCAACGTAGGCATGACAGCCTCATCGCCCGGTGCATCATTAGCACGGCCCAGAAATGGTGGAAATAACTCTTCGAAGCGACGAGTACATTCTGAAGAACGGGGCTGGTCATCATCATCCTCTACTACAACACCTCGTCAAGTCCGTCGTGATGTCGGTCCTGGGGTGCATGATCCAAACACTGCATGGCTTACTTCGCCCCAAAGGCGACGGCGGGTACGGAACGAGAAAGGAGAATGGTAAGAATTAGCCCATTGTGATATTTTAAAGGCATGAAGTACCAGGCAACAATCTTGCACATAAAATGCTGGTTTGTTGTTGCTGTTGTTGCTGTTGTTGTTGCTGATGTTGTTGCTGATGTTGTTGCTGATGCTATTATTTATTGGCGCCTCGGCTCTTCGTAGGGTGGATGAAAAAGAATTGGAGGGTCATGTTGTTGAACATAACATAGAAAGCAATAACAGCAGCAAGCAAGGGCGGCCGACTGTTAAACGTAATAGTTCTAGCGATCTTTTCAAGTTGGATGATGCGACATTCTTTGAGCGACATGGGATGACCAAAGAGGAGATGGAGGATGAATTGGAGCAAGAACGTCTTACTGCTCTCAATGCCAAATACTTTGCAACAGAGATGCCAATCAATAGTCGCGTTCCAAAGAACAAAAGAGCTCAGCACTTACTACGTCAGATGGGCGAGTTACAGGGATACAGTGCACATGAAGAATCCCTAGAAGGGTATGATCCGTTTCGACTTGTGCCTTTACGGAAATATAGTGCGCAAAACCCGGCACCCTTTCGAATTAAGGTGTCTTCAGATGCAATGGTATGTCATACCCATATTAAGAATATACATCTGACAATCTTTATAGCCATCAATGGAGTTTTAAATGGTTCGAGTCTCTTATACTTCTTTTATCACATAGCTAATTATGGATTTTCACTCTCATATGACCGAAACTGAGGTGATTGGACTCCTTGGAGGGCTATATGATGAAGACGAAAGGATTTTATTTATCCTTGGCGTTTTTCCGTGCCGTAGTATCAGCACCGGTCTGCAGTGTGAGATGGATCCAGAATCTGATGTTGAGGCACGATATTTTTTCTCATCCAAAGGGTTTGTCGTTGTTGGCTGGTACCACTCGCACCCAACTTTTGAGCCTAATCCGAGCATACGCGATATCGAGAACCAACGCGAGCACCAGACTATGTTCCGCAGGCACGGAACTGGTGTAGAGCCATTTGTTGGTGTGATTATATCTCCATTTGATCCCAGGAATCTGTCCTTCCTATCCAAGTTTCAGTTCTTGACCGTCTCTGAACAGTACGATGATCACCTAAACTGCCGAGTACCGTATGGCTTTGACCGGGAGATCACACGTATGAATGAGCTCTCTGTCGCTGTGTTTCAACAACTCTCCGAGTTGGTACGTTACTATAGGACGTATGAACACCGCGTGGATTTGTCAAAACCTCTTCGCAAAGGTGAGATGGCAACGCGTCTGGATAAACTGCTTCAGTCCCTAAACCATCACATCTTTGTGGACGAAGTTACAGGGCGCGCTTTCCTAAGCAAAGTCAAGGAGCTGGTCGTACGGGGGTTTCATCTTGATATCAACCACGAATCAACTTTGTCGTCTACACGAGCACAATATCTACGATCAACAACCACTCCATCTCTTACACCTTTTGCGACGCCACAGGCGAAATTACACCCACAATTAACTGCACCTGCAATTTGTCAACCGAAAACATCTCGGGCCCTTGCCTCTACAAAGAAGCCAACGAGTGGAACAACAGCAGACGATATGATCAAACGGATACTACTGGATGAGTCCGACACCGAGACGGCAGACAAAAATGGGGAATGAATTCTTAATAAGCACGTGAATTAATAAATCAAAATGGTGGCTTTTGTTTACAAGATAACGCGCTTGCCACCAAACTTGACGCGTTTTTCATTCTCCCACATTGGCCACCAAAAAAAAGTGCATGTAAATAAACTTGTAACATTTTCCCCCCGGAAATTTTGACTCTCTTTCATTAATTATCCTTAAACCATGTCCAGTAAGACTTATTTTCCATGCATTTTTTTTTTTTTTTTTTTTTTTCATTGTCGTAACATGACTTGAGGACTCTTATAATTGATCTGGCCATCGAGTACAGGATTTCATTTCATTTCTGGAAGAGGCAATTTCTGACATTTCTTATACATTTATTCTTTTTTTATTTTTTATTTTTTATTTTATTTTATTCGTAGACTACAGACCATATACCGGTGGCAACCAAGGCCAAGGATTTATTCAAGATAGTTTTAGTAGCGATACTGGAGCAACTAAGGTATATAATATATTACGTATTTAGGCCCTTACCTTGGTCAGGAAGTAAATATGTTGAAATAAGGGTAAAAGAATTAAATGAATACTTTTTTTTTTTTTTTTTTTTTTTTTCCCTTTAGAAAATTACCAACCACACTTTACGTCCAGTGACCATCAAGCAGCTTCTTTCTATACCGCGTACTAACTCTGATGGAGATTACAAGATTGATGGGCATGATCTGGGACAGGTATAAGGATTATTCTTTTTTTTTTTTTTTTTTTTTTTCTATTCCCTCATATTCCTTGACTAAAGAGCATGTTTCTTAAATATTAAAGTTGTTGTTTTTTTTTTTTTTTTTTGTAGATCACTTTAATTGCAGTAGTTAGAGTGTTTGTTCGTCAAGCAACACAGCATATATACCATATTGAAGATGGAACGGGAGAAATTGACGGGAAAAGATTCACTGTAGACGATGAAGACCCTGCAGAATATGACAACATAGTGTACGTTAATGAGCAGATTAAATCAATGTATCGGACTAAACAAAAACAAACTCATACTAAGCTATTTATTTGTTTCTTCATTTTGATAGTGAAGGTACATATGTTCGCATTGTTGGGAACCTCAAGGAATATCAGCAGCGTCTCAGCGTCAACGTTCACTCTATTCGTCCTATTAAGGACAAAAATGAGATTACATATCATCTATTGGAAGTCATATATACTCATGTGAACTTCACAAGGAGCAAGGTACAGTTTTTTTGTCCAAAAGTAGTGAATATTGTTATTATGATTTGGCTTTTTCTTTTTACTTTATGAAACTATATATATAGGATAGTTGCTGACTCTTTTATGTTTATATATCTATATGTTTATATACATTCGTCGACGCATAGATTGGTGGGACGAATATGAACAATATGGGAATGATGATGCCCACTTCGCAGAATAACTTCAATAACCATAGCTCTGCTGGTGTGGATGGATTATCAGTGAAGACTGGAGACCTTCCTCAGAAGATTGCCGAAATGTTTCAGAATCGTCCAAACAAAGATGTCTCAGTACATCGTCGTGATATTATCAGCAAATTTGCACCTGTCGTTGGTAGTGCTGAAGCAGTCAAGTATGTCTTTTTTTTTTTTTTTTTTTTTTTGTTGTTTGTTTGTTTGTTTGTTTGTTTGTTTGTATTAGAAATTAACCTTGCTTTTTATTTATATATTTTAATAGCAATGTCGTCGAGAGTATGATTCAAAATGGATTTGTGTATACTGTTGAAGATGATGACCACCTGCAATTCACATATTAAGCACATGCGCACCAAAGAAGAGAAAGCAGTTTTTCCAGAGTCTGGAAGTAGAGGAAGATGTTGTGTATTGTGTATATGCATGGTGTAGTGATCACCATGTATTATCCAGTCAAACTTGAATATTAAAAATTAAAAAAAATCGAAGCCATCAATCTGGTTGCTTATAAAATATCATTAAACAATATTTGTTTAAATTTTTTTTTTTTTTTTTTACTTTTTGCTTTCCTAAAATGTCTACTTCCGTTTTGCACGCCCCTTCTTTCCTTTACCACGAGGGTTTTCATCTTCTGAGGAGAAGAATGGATCCTGAGCAGCGCTTGTTGTTGAGGTTGATCCTGTGGCAGGTAACGCAGTAGCGGTTGCAGTAGCATGTCCTGTTTGGTTGATGTGCGCGAACAATTGGGTCCTTGACTCGAAATCTTCGGAACAAACACGGCACTTCAAATCCGATCCATTCTATAAACAACAACAATAATAACGACAACAAAAAAAAAAAAAAAAAAAAAAAAAAAATTAATAATGATAAAAGTAATAATATATAATAATAATGATTTGAAACATAAAGTTCCTTTCTAACCTTTTGTGCAGCGCGTTCAGAGCGAGCTTTCTTCTTTTCTTTAGCGCTCAGCTTCTTTGGTTTTCCAACAGGTGATTCTGCTCTTGAGACTGGTGCAGTCGAAACGGAATCCTCATCCCGTTGCTGTTGCACATTGTCATGTTCGTCGTTCTGAGCATCATCAACGTCACTTGGCCAAAGATCCTTCTGTCCTTTAACTTTAGCTTTAGATTTCCCTTTAGCATTGCCCTTCGCCTTGGGTGTAGATGTTCGAGATCGAGACAGAGGGGAGGAAGTCGAAGACATTCGAACGGATCCCAAAAGGTCGACTAGACCATCCTGATCCAACTCATCAATCTCATCTTGATCTATTTCAAGCTCAAGACTGGCAGTCATGACGTTCTTCTTCTTCTTGTTCTTGTTCTTCTTTTTTGAATTGAAAAGACTATCATAGGTCGGTGAGGGTGCCTCAATAGGGCTGTCTTCATCCAAATCACTTGCTGAAAGGATATCCTCAAAATCCTCAGGATTTTTTGCGGTTGATCTGGCTGTCTCTCCCTCTGGCTCGAATTCTTCTTCTTCTTCTTTATCTACTTCTATTTCTTCTTCCTCTCCTAGCTCATCCTCATCCTCTTCAGTATCGACATGCTTGTTGTTGTTGTTGTTGTTGTTGTTGTTGTTGTTGTTACTTTGACGGTCGTTTGGGAGAGTTCCTTGTTGTTCCTTCAGCTGATTTTCTTCATGCAACATTTCAAGTCGAATATCCTCTACAGCCTTCAAATGTCGTTTACTCTGCTCATGGTTTTTCCATTGACGTTCTGATTTGAAGAATTTATCACAGATGATACATTCGTACTCTTGATCGAATTCATCTTCACTATCTGAATCGGATCGTTGGTGTTGTTCATTATCGTCCCCGTCCTCGTCTTCCTCAATACGTTGCCATGCTTGTTCCTGAAATTGTTCTGCTTTTGCTCGGAGGACTTCCTTTTCCTTCTCCAGACGTGCCTTTAAATCTGCTTGGACCTGTTTTTGTTTTTGTCTTTGTTGTTCCTGGTAATTAAGGAAGCGGGGATCACGTTTTCGGACATAGGAAGCCAATTCCTTTTTTTATTTTTTATTTTATTTTAAAAAAAAAATAAAAAATAAAAAAAAAAAGGTTAGTTCATAATGTTTATAAAAAAAAAAAATAAAAAAAAAAAAATTGGAACAGAGATCAAAAACTTCATGCACTTTCTATTTTTTTTTTTTTTTTTTTTTTTTTTCCTTCTCTTTCTTTCTCTTTACCAAGACAGTGTCGTTAAATTCTTTACGAGCTGCATCTCTGAATTTCTTATTCTCTTTTTCCATAGCTCGACGAACTCGACGATCAGGAGCTTCAGAGAGTCGATATTTGTCACACCATGAGAAGCTCTTCTGGGTCGAGAAGGTCAACCAGGCGTTATAGAACTGCTTCACATCCGAATCAGAGTTGTCATCATAGGCCGTGGTCGAAGATCCAAAGGATGGATAGTGAGGAGTCTCTTTTGAATTTGAATTGTTGTTGAGGGCCGCTGCTTCAGCCTCTTCCTCTGCTAGTTTATTAAAGATGTTGCGATAGACTGCGAAGAAGCCCTATTGATAAACATTATATATATATATATGTGTGTGTGTGTGTGTGTGTCAATGTGAGTGAAAGTGAGTAAAGTTTTAAAGTACGAAATGACATCTTTAAAAAAAAAAAAAAAAAAAAAAAAAATAGAAAGAAAGAAAAGAAAAGAAACTTACAGCATTGTTATCTTGGAATCCCTTAAAAGCAGAAGTACTAAAGTATTTCATCAGATCCGCAGCAGTAGTTCCCGCAGCACTTTCAGTCTGATCAGATTTGTCATCTAGAATAAAAAAAAATAAAATAAAATAAAAATAAGCGTTTTGTTCCAGTATGTTTTTTTTTTTTTTTTTTATTTTTTTAAAAAAAAAAAAGAGAGAGAGAGACAAAACAGATCATTTACCTCCACGGAGAATAGCGTCGCGATGAGAGTCATACCATGCACGCTCTTGTGGATCCGATAATACTTCATATGCCTCTGCGATGAAGGCGAATTGCTTTGTTGCTTCTTCCACCCGATGATGGTTTTTATCTGGTGGAGTTAATCAAAACAATAAAAGTAAAAAAAAATGAAAAAATGAAAAATATAAAAAGGTATTAAATGTTAATAAGTAGAATATATACAAAAAAAAAAAAAAAAAAAAAAAAAAACAATGTCAATTGTCCTATCCATAACACCTGTCTTGGCGTATTTCCTCTCTAACCTGGGTGCCATTCAAGTGCTTTGCGACGGTATGCTTTTTTAATGTCAGAGTCCGAGGCATTCCTCTCAATGCCAAGGATAACGTAATGACATGTCCTCATGTTGAAATGGATAATTATACAAGTGTCTTATTCGTTGGTTGTAATGTAGTAATATTATGGATACTAAGGACAGGTATGTGCGAGGATAACAAATGAATGAATGAGTGAATGAATGTGTGGGTGAATGAATGAATGAATGAATGAATGAATGAATGAATGAATGAATGAATGAATGAATGAATGAATGAATGAATGAATGAATGAATGAATGAATGAATGAATGAATGAATGAATGAATGAATGAATGAATGAATGAATGAATGAATGAATGAATGAGGGAGGCGTAAAAATAAGATATAAAGACATGTTTATTTGTATTATATAATAATATTACATTTCCATGCTGCGGTTTAAAGAAAAAAGAAAAAAAGAAGTAAACAAGCAGTCATATTCAGCCACCAAATAGAGTTGTCCGAGAAAAGGGAACGAACAACTTCTCGTTCCTCCTTTCCGCTCCTCCCTCTTCCCCTTCCCCTTCCCCTTCCACCAGTCTCAAGGGAAATGTACTCTGTAATACGGCCAGCTATTCAAACTAGAGGGACATTGAGCCACTCGCTCTCACTTTCACTCTCAAAGCAACCACCGCGTGTCTCCCCTTCGTCTTTTCCTTCAACTCTCCGTTTCTCTTCGATCGCGACTCTGAAAAAGAAGAACTTTGATGCAACTTTAGCTAATAGCGTCAGAAATAGCAGTAACAGTGGCAATAGTAGGGCTATCAGGAATATCAGTACTGGCAATTCAACCGCCACCGCTTCTTCTTCTTCTTCTTCTTCTTCTTCTTCTTCCACACCTACGCTTGCAACAAACCTTCGATCTATCCCTCCTGCATTACCCAATAAAACAATCCGATCTATTTTAGCTACTGCAGTCCCTGACAGTACGGTCAAAGTCCAGGGTTGGGTACGATCAGCTCGTCATCAAAAGAACATCACCTTTGTGGAACTCAATGACGGATCAAGTCTCAAAGGTGTCCAAGCTATCCTCAGCGGAGGGGAAGGCAAAGGGTAAAAAAAAAAAAAAAGAAAAAAGAAAAAAAAAAAAAAAAAAGAGAGAAAAGAAAAATCTATATAGTCAGAAATTAAGGAAATATCAAACATCTCTTCTTCTTTGTGCCTAACAGATTGGTGACAGGAACAAGTTTAGAACTGGAAGGAAAACTTGTCAAGAGTGAAGGAAAGGAGCAAGCATATGATCTACAAGTAACCAGTCTAAAAGTGATTGGAAGTTGTGATGGCGAGGTACCCAATGAGAAAAAAAAAAAAAAAGAGCGGAGCAAATGTTTATATAAATATATATACTATGCAGAAAAAAAAAAGAAAAAAAAAAAAAAAAAAAAAAACTCTTACTGAACATTCCATTGATCGATACTTTCTTTTTCTTTTTTCTTTTGGAGCTTAGACATATCCTCTTCAAAAAAAACGACATTCCTTCGAATTCCTGAGAGAGATTTCGCATCTTCGATCCAGAGCCAAGACTGCCAGTGCCATTCTCCGTCTTCGTAGTGCCTCCGTCTGGGGATTTCAAAAGTTCTTTGAGGTAAATATTGCTTTTTATTATTTTTATTTTTCACACATTTAAAAAAAAAAAAAAAAAAAAAAAAAAAAAAAGAGAAGAACCTTTTGCTAATTTTTTTTTTCTTATAAACAATACATCGCTTTCTCAGTCTCAAGAGTTCACTCAAGTCCATACACCTTTATTGACAACGCATGATTGTGAAGGAGGCGGTGAAGTTTTCAAGATTGCACCTCGGATATCAGCCCGAGCTCAACAGCAATATGAAGAACAACAACAACGACAAAAACAAGGCGCACTTCAAAAGTCTGATGCCAATACTGATACCCAACTCAATCCTTCTACAATGACTACATCTGTATCTGCACCTGCACCCTCCGAATTCTTTGGCTCTCCCGTGTACCTAACAGTGTCTGGACAACTTCATCTTGAGATCATTGCCAGCGCCCTCTCACGGGTCTTCACAATGGGTCCAGTCTTCCGGGCAGAGCCCTCGATGACCCCTCGTCATCTCTCCGAGTTTTGGATGCTGGAGGCCGAGATCGCGTTCTTGAACAAACTGGACCATCTCTTGGATTTCTCCGAGGCCTGTCTGAAGGAAACGACCCGGTTCCTCTTGGAGAGTTGTGCAGAGGACATTGAGTTTTTAAACACCTGGGTGGACAAGTCGTTGAAGGGTCGTCTTCATCATCTGGTCAATGAGCCCTTCAAGCGAATGACCTATACAGAGGCCATCAGGATCTTGCAGGAAGCAGTGATAGCTGGTGATGTCAAATTTGAGTTTGAGCCCAAATGGGGACAGGGGTTACAGAGTGAACATGAGAAATGGTTAGCGGGTACATATTGTCAAGGACCTGTCTTTGTGACGGACTATCCTGCAGGACTGAAACCCTTCTATATGAGGAAGAACGATCCCCCTTTGTCTTATTTGTCATCACCGAGTAGCAGCAGTAGCAGTAGCAGTAGCAGTAGCAGTAGCAGTAGCAGTAGCAGTAGCAGTAGCAGTAGCATTAGCAGCAGTAATAGTAGTAGTAGTAGTAGTAGTAGTAGTAGTAGTAGTAGTAGTAGTACTAACAGTAACAGTAACAATGGCAGTAGCAGTGGCGGCAGTACAAAAGTAGGAAAACAGGAGGAAGAGGATCGTACGACGGTAGGATGTGTTGATTTGCTTGTACCTGGGATTGGAGAGTTAATGGGAGGATCCCTTAGGGAGGAACGACATGAGGTGTTGAAGAAGCAACTTTGGGAATTTGGGTTGGATCAAGAAGAGTACCAGTGGTATTTGGATTTACGAAAGTATGGTACGACCCCACATGGTGGATGGGGCATTGGGTTTGAACGGTACATGTTGATGGTCACAGGCATGGACAATGTCCGAGACATCATCCCCTTCCCTCGATACAACCACTATTGTAAATTTTAGGATAAAAAAATAAAAATAAAAAAAAAACCCCCCAGCATTAGAACTAGAATAAATCAAAAATAAGAATAAAGAATAGGCTATTTCCATGCATAGATGAAGACGAGACAAGGCGAGGCATGAAATGATACGTTACAATTAAAAAAAAAAAAGAAAAAGAAAGAGTGAGTGAGTGATCAATAAAGCAATAATGTTTATGAGGAAGAAGGATGTTCCAGAATAGAGATATGGATGGATGAGGGGGATCATCCTTGATCTATTGTCAATCCCTCCATCTTTTTACTTTTCTTCTTCTTTGGTTGATATAATAAATATATATGTATGTATATATATATATCATTTTGATATTTTTTTATGAATCGATGCGTCTAATTGACTAAACATGTAATTGACAGTTAATAATTGATAATTCATATTTCATAACTGATAATTGATATTTCATAATTGATAATTGGCAAATTAAAATCTTGGTCAATTGGCTGAATTGGTTTGAATGACTTCGATTGGCTTTTAATTGGTTGACTTTTGGATTTAGTGGGTTCAACCTTTTATGAAAATTTTAAATTGCTTCAGTTCCCCCCCCCCCCCACCCTGCCTCCCCACCTCTCTTTTTTTTTTACTTTCTCCTCTCCTCCTGACTACGAATTTACTTTTTTAGATCCTAGAAACAATTACATGATGCTTAATGACAGTGTTTAGGAAAGGAGGGTTGGAGTGGATCGTCCTATAGGAAGGAGAAAAAAAAAAAAAAGTGGCGAGAATCAAAAAAAAAAAAAAAAAAAAAAAAAAAGTTCAAACCTTCAATTAAAACACAAACAAAAACAAAAAACAATAACCATAACCATAACAATAACAATTACAATAGCAATAACAATAGCAATAACAATAACAAAGCAAAACAACTGTGTTGCTGTAGTGTAACCCAACCCAAACACCTCTTTTCTTCCATTGTCTCTCAATCATTATTAAATCTTTCAGATGGAGGGAGGAGTTTTAGTTCTATAAACTATGAAAGAAGGTTTATTATTATTATTATTATTATTATTATTATTTTTGAACCATTTTCTATAAAGATCCTCAGGAGTTCAAAGAATAACTGAAAAGAACTTTTTATTATTCAAATTTTTTTATTTTTTTTATATTGATTGATTGATTGATTAATTGATTGATTTACTTTTTTTTTTTATTTTTTTTTTTTTAACTGATATCAATAAAAGCGCAGCCTAATGATATATATAAAAAGTATGCAGCATAAGAAGGATTGCAATCGTTGCAACCAAAACCTTTTTTTTTTTTTTTTTTTTTTGTTTCGTAAAAAGGAGTGAAAGAAAAAAAGGGGAGGGGGGGCATGGATGGAAAAATGTACAATTTTTTTTTTTTTGAAAGAGAAGGAAAGGAAAGGAAAAAAAAAAAAAAAAAAAAAAAAAAAAATATAAACATGATAATACTACAAAAGGCAAAGAAGCGATGAACGAAAAGAAAAAGAAGAGTAAAATCAACTACAAAGAGAGAACGACCCAGCCAGTCCATCCATGTGTTCCAAGTGCATAAAAACAATGATGAAGGAAAAAAAGGGAAAAAAAGGAGAAAAGGAAAAAAAAAAAAAAAAAAAAAAAAAAAGATAATAAAGTTACGCAATGATGCTTGATGATTCAATCACACTTTGCTGCTGCGGAGTCATTGGCAACGTTGAACCATGAGGGAAATTGGCGTTATGGAAAGCATCCGTCTGGATACTGGCGGTTGAACTATACGATGCCGTGTACTTGCTGATGATCTTCTTGAGCGCATAGGGCAAAACCTTCCACGGGAACACCTTGACGTCCTTCTCAATGTTCCTAGGCTTCGGGTTTGGGAAAGACATGATGAGCTTGAAGAACTCGGCACTCTCGGGTTTGCATTTGGAAACTGTGATGGGTCGGAAGCCCTCGAGATTACGACGGATCCGGTTCTTTTCCTCGACCGTGAAGCGGACCGCAATCAGAGACTCGAGCAAGTAGATACAATCGACCGAAGTCAAGAAGCAATCGTTCTTCTCTGCCCAGTAAATGCAAGAGATCACAATGCTGTTGGGCTGACGGTCAGCAGGGGCCACGGGTGCGAATGTGCAATGGATGTCATTGCCATCCTGTCGTCTCCAGAATTGGACCAGGCGGCGATGTGATTCCCACTCTTCTGCAGACCAGTTGATGGCCATGTCGTCCATGTTCCCAGTGAACTTGAGGTTGGCCTTGTTGAGTAGACTGGCATAGGGATTATAGCTGCTGAGGGGAAGGCCAGCACTCAGGCTTGTGCTCGGGTGAGGCTGTGGCATATAGGATGAGGGCGCAACGGCCTGTGGATGATTGGGGATGTAGTTGGTATTGTGATTAGTTGCTGTTGTTGTTGTTGTTGTTGCTGTCGTCAGAGCATAGGCAGATGGTGCTCCAAGATCTGGCTGTGAGTATGTGGGCACGTGAGGAGCGATCATTTGGTCTATTATGGAAATGAAAAGGAGGGAGAAAAAAAAAAAAAAAAAAAAAAGTATGATTTATCAGTCAAGATGATTTTTTGAGACAGAATCAATATTATTTATATTCTTTAAAATATTCTAACGGGTCAAAATAAGCCGTTGAGCGTGGGCGTTAACATGCATCAGCATGGAAATTGTTTGCAAAACGCATAAATCATTAATGCAAACAAAAATAGCCCAACAGTGGGAAAGAATAAGCATGGCAAATTAATAAAAAAAAAACACATACTCGAGTTGTAATATCCTGAGCGTGCGTACGAAGAGGCGCTCACGGGCGATCGTGAACTGTATGGGCTGGTGGATTGCAAATTCTGGGAATAGAGCCCAGCATCATACCCGTTGGCGGAGGGGAGTCCAGAGTAATCATCGTCTATGAATAGGGGGTTTATCAAAAGAGTCGATGGAAAGAAGGCATTAATAAAAAAGTCTCCCACGACAACAAAACGTAAAAAGTAAAAGTAAGAAAGTAAAGTAAAGCAAAGCAAAGCAAAGTAAAAAAGAAAAGTAAAAAGAAACGTAAAAAGTAAAGTAAAGTAAAGTAAAGTAAAGTAAAGTGAAAGAATAACAAAAAGTCAGGTGTTTGTTTATGTCCCGTGTTCTTTTAATCTGCCGCCCAACTGGAAATTATATTTTCCTTTTGAGCGACTGAATAGCGAACAATATTTTTGAACATCCGGGACTATTAACGTAACGTACTAGAGCAACAAAGCAATTAAGCGATAAAGCAATAAAGCAATAAAGCAATAAAGCAATTAAGCAATAAAGTGATAATAATAACAAAGATTATAACAACAACAGCAATAGCAATTAACAATAATAAAAGTAACAATAGCAACAGCAACAGCAATAGTAGTAATAATAAGAATAACAATAATGTAATATAAAGTAATACAATATAATACAATGTAATACAATGCAATACAATGTAATACAATGTAATATAACGCAGTCAATTCAAAAAAGGAAAAGAAAAAGAAAAAGTGGCTGAATACAAAAGCAAAGCAAAGCAAAAAAAAACTTACGACGTGGAACAAGACCTGCACTGTTGTCTGCAAGTGATGTGGGGGTGGTCGGTGGCAGGGATGACAGCTGTTGGTTGGCCTGAGCAGAGGGCAACTGTGTGCGGGAGAGATCAAGGTCAGCAAGGAGATGTGGCTTCTTACTAGTGACGCTCGATGTGTCTTGATCATAACTGTTGCGCTTGCTATTACTCTGGCCATGATCTGTATAATGTATTAAAAAAATAAAAAATAAATAAAAAAAATAAAAAATAAAAAAATAAGAGATAAAAAAAAAAAAAAAAAAAAAAAGTTGTTAATTATGAATTGAGAAACAATGTTGGTTCAGTTCAGTTGTATGGCAAGGTGAAACATTCTCGATCCAGGGCATAACATTAAAAACTTTTTTTTTTTTTTTTTTTTTTTTTTGCTGTGCTGTTACTTGTATGTGATGTATTCTATACTAAATGCAAAGGTTGTTAATGTGGTTGTGGATACGAATGCTTACCATCGTAATAGCAATAGTCACCAAAGGGCCAGCTCTCCATCACCATGTCATTCTCCATTTGCAACACATACAGAGGTACTCTGTTGACGAACCATTTAGTGATGGCGAAATTGGGAACGGTGCAGCTCAGGGTGACATAGCCATTGGCGGAGTACTGCTTTGTGTCGACAACGAGGGTGCCAAAGCCAATACGGAGGGTCTTGTCGGTGTTCGATTGCAGTGTCACTGTGAAGGTCTGGCCCTCGGGACCGAAATGAGGGCTGTATTCGAAAATCCTCGGAGGAGCTGAATCGGTCGAGTCATCTTTGAAGATTTGCTGTGAGAATGCGTCGGTTGTTTGTGGTTGGGATTGTGATTGTTGTGATGGTTGAGCCTGAGAAGCTTGGACTTGTGGTGAATCAGGCATGGTAACAAACTTTCGTGGTTCAAAATCTGTAGGGAAGGATGGAGCAAAAAGTAGGTAGGAGGATGTAGACGAACCAGACAAGAAGGAGGATAAAATTAAGAAGAATTAATAATAATAATAATAATAATAATAAGAATAAGAATAAGAATAATAATAAAATGTAATAGAAAGAAAGAATGAAGTTGAGCGCACAATCAAATGTCAAATGGCGGGAAATGAAGTTGAGCAATGAGAAAGATATCAGAAAGACAAAAGAGAGAAAGAGAGGAAAAGAGGAAAAGAGAAGAAGAAGAAAAGAGTGAAAAGAGTGAAAAGTGTGAAAAGTGAAAAGTGAAAAGTGAGAGTATTGATAAAATGATGATGAAAAAAAAAAAAAAAAAAAAAAAAAAAAAGCAATTAAATTGGAAAGAATAGATAGAGTACTTATATGGATGGCTTATTTGGAGTGATGGAGGGATACTCAGAAGTTTAAAACATAATATGAATGCGTTTATATATTTTTGCCGAACAGCTTGGTCAACAAACACAAAAGAGAAGGCTGTTCTGTTTCCCTTGTTTGTCCTTACTATTGTGCCACCCTCTTTTCTTTTCTTTTTTCTTTTCTTTCTTTCTTTCTTTCCTCACGCTCAATTAATCAGACAGAGCAGAGAGTGGAATGGATGAATGTCGATCTGAAGGAAAGAAAGAAAGAAGCAAGCAGAAGAATGATGGATTGGGAGTAGTGACACAGAGATAATGGGTCTGCAAAAAGCTTTTTGTAAGACACCCGAATGAATATCAGTCAGGGCGCAAATTCCCAAGGTGCATGAGTTGTATGTGTGTAAGGTGCATGAGTTGTATGTGTGTGTAAATGTGTATAGGGTGTGTGGTGTTTGATTGTTTACATTGTTTGGTTGTTTGGATGAAAAAAGAGGGTGGAGAGCGTAAAGAAGGTTGAACGTTGGGAGATTGCATTGTCTCATTTTAAAGATTGATGAGACATGAGACAAACACATTGTCCATGAGCATTTGAGCATGGCTTGCCTTTTTAGAAAGACAAGTCTTTATCATTCACACGCGTCTTTCTTTAAAGGGGAAATGAAGAACAGGGAAGAAAGGGAAACAGAGAAGGAAAAACTTTTTTTTTTTTTTTTTTTTTTTCTTTCTTTTTTTTGCATGATTCAAAAACTTACTTTGGATAGCAGACATGTCCATGATTGAATGTCCTTTAGTCTTTAGTCTTTAGTCTTTAGTCTTTAGTCTTTAGTCAAGTCAAGTCAAGTCAAGTCAAGTCAAGTCAAGTCAAGTCAAGTCAAGTCAAGTCAAGTCAAGCCAATGCGAACAAGAGGGATACGATCAGCTGAAGAGGATATAAAGTAAGATAAAATAGGATAGAATATATAAAGATTAACGAGTAAGTATAGGATGGTTTAATCGAGTTTACATGTGCAAGTGAAGAAGAAAAAAGAAGTAAAAAGAAGTAAAAAGAAGAAGGAAGAAGAAGGAAGAAGGAAGAAGGAAGAAAAGGAAAAGAAGGATAAGAAAAAGACTTTTTTGGTTGGCGTAGCAGCTTTTAAAGAAAAAAGAAAAAGAAAAAGAAAAAAAGAAAAAGCACAGATCGGATGAATGGATTAGAAGAAGGAAAAAGAACTGATTTCTATGTCATTTCTTTTATATTCTTCTTTCTCTCACTCTCTTTTTTTTTTTTTTTTTTTTTTTTTTCTTTTTTCTTTTCATTCACAGATGATGATGTATCGTTGTCGTTGATGTGAACGAGAATTGACTCTTTTTTTTTTTTTTTTTTTTTTTCTTTCCTTCCTCCTCCTCCTTCTTCTTCTTCTTCTTCTTCTCTCTCTCTCTCTCCTTTTTTTTTTAAAAAAAAAAAAATAAATAACACACAGACCCCAAAAGAGACGGACGACAACAGAAAATGATATGAATGTGCACAATGAGGCAATGGATGCAAATGAGGCAATGGATCGTCCCGGACAAATACCAAACCAAATATGACAACGAACACGATACGATACGATACGATACGATACAAAAGGTATATTATATAACAATAAACAATAAAGTATCATATAAAACGAAAAGAAGCGCAAGAGTCTTCAATCAATGTATTTTATCCATATAAAAAGGACAAACCACCGGAGAAGCTTTAACAACGGACCATCACGAGAGACAGAGAAGGAAAGGACGGCTTCTGATTGGTCCACACGTCAACTATCACACTAGCACACTACACATTTCAACCAGCCCAGCCAGCCAGTCAGCCAGAAGCAATCTTTTTCTCGCTTGTGAACAGCACCCCGTTTCCCCCCAACATCCGCATACCCTGCATATATTTCATGGCTCAGCCCTGGTTGGTGGACTAGATCGTAGGAAGAAAGCCGATCAAGGGATCAAGAGAATAGTCATCAAAAGAAATATAAGGGTAATAAAATAGAAACCTCGCTGTCCATTCAAAGCCCTTTCTCTCTCTCTCTCTCTCTTTCTCTCTTAACCCCGCGTCCATTGATATTGGCAGGTCATTTTTTTTTTCACTTTTATAATGTAATGCAATGCAATGCAAGGGATTTCAATGACAACAACAACAACAACAACAACAACAAAACATTCTTGCGAATCAGTTGGATCGTAACACAGCACAGCTCCACTCATGTCTTACTCCATTCTATGTGTAGGAAAATGAAAAATAAAAAATAAAAAAGACGCGTTGTCCATGTTTTGCATGTCTGTTTTTGTGTTATGTGTCTAGGATGATTGTATACGTGTCTATGTGTAGGTTGTATATCTCTGTATATGTATCTGTGTATATATTTGTGTGTATATATTTATGTCTGTGTCTGTGTCTGTGTATGTGATGTGTGCGCATGCCAGGAAAAAAAAAAAAAAAAAAAAAAAAAAGTTTTTTTTTTTCACTCACCCAATTGATTTGCTGAAAATGGTAATATTTTAATACGTAATTGTAAGGAAATGATTCGATAAATTATTAATTGAATAAAAAAAAAAGCGAGACAAAAAGAGTTTTGATAGACAGATAAAAGCAAGAGAGATATATAAAGAGAGAGAGAAAGAGAGAGAGAGAGAGAGAGAGAGAGAGATATGGCGATACAGTAATACAGGAAAAGAAAATAAAAAAAAAGAAAAGAAAAGGAGAGAAAGAGAGAAAGAGGAAAAGAAAGAGAAACATCAAATGCTAAAGCAACCCGTTCCTGCCTCTACCATCCCATTGTATATATAAAAAAAAAAGAACGATATTTAGATGACGGCATTCTGGCCTTGATGCCCTTTCCTTTTTTTACTTTACATTCAGGCGAAGCCGTTAAACAAGCACACTCACACGCCCACAGTATGATAGAAACTGAGAAAGAGACAAGAGTAGTAAAAGAAGAAAAAAAAAAAAAAAAAAAAAAGGGAACAAAAAAAAAAATGGGATCTTCAGTTGAACAACCACTCTTTTTTTTTTTTTTTCTTTTTTTTTTTTTTTTTATCGGTGTGAACGAGAATGTTTGCAACGGTCTTAATCTTATTCTCTCCTTGCATTGCCTTCATGGTTTTACTTTGATCCAAATTCAAATGTAAATGTAAATACAAATTGATATATACACCGCACCAGTGCAGAATGAGAGAAAGAAATAAAAAAAAAAATAAAAAAATAAAAAAAAAAAACCGAGAGAAAGAGTAATGCGCATAGCCCAACTGCTTATCAACGCCTGACAACCCATGGGTTTATTTCCAATCAGACCAAAAGGAAAAAAAAAATAAAAAAAAATAAAAAAAAAAATAAATAGAAAAAAAAGTGGTAGTAGAGTAGAAAGGAAAAAGGATTACATATTCTGTCATTCATCTCATCATAATCTCTTTATTTCCAAGATGCCCAACGCGGTCTATTGTACGACCTGTGTAGATCAATCCTATAGACCATTTGTAAATTCTGTAAACCTCTCTTACTCGCTCTCACTCTTACTTTCTCTTTTCTTTTCTTTTTTTTTTTTTTTTTTTTTTTGTTTTTTTGTTTTTTTGTTTTTTTTGCATGAATAAGAGTCAAGGATAGGGCTGTTGCCACGCTCATGTGAGAACTGTTGTAGGAATAATATAAAGTCGAAAGGAAAAATATACGAAAAAAACGCCACACCGGCCCTTTTTTTTTTTATTTTTTTTTTATTTTTTTTTAATCTTTTTTACGTTGACCAATGTTATAATGAATATACCGCCGTTGAAAGGGTTAAAAAGTAAAAAAAAGAAAAGAAAAAAAAAAAGAAAGTACATTCAATCTCGTATCGCGTGGACGTATCATGTATCTATCATGCATCGCCATTGAACTGTTGTGTGGTTTTTTTATTTTTATTTTTTATTTTTCTTTCTTTTTTCACTCTCCTCTTTCCTCTTTCCTCTTTCCCAAGTGTCTGCAAACGCGCAAAAGAAACGAAAAGTTGTTAAAGAGAAGAAAAAAAAAAAAAAAAAAAAGTATATAAAAAGATTACTATACTCACCACGCCAGACGCGAAAAATAAAAATAAAAAATAAAAAATAAAAAATAAAAAATAAAAAATAAAAAATAAAATAAAATAAAATAAAACATAGAAAAAAAAAAAACTCCCCCAAGACAAGATAAACAGCTGATATTGTCTCGTTGATAAAGAGATTGATATTCTCTCGATCACAAAAAGAAACAGAGATCTAGATAAGCTTACATCGCTAAATGACTGGAGACGGAGTAAGATGCAGGGGAGAGAGAATCGAGTGGGGTGTCAGATGGATGTCTTGGATGAAAAGAAGTAAAAAAAAAAAAAAAAAAACTAGAGACAAGGTAAAAAGAATAAAAAGGGGAACCAAGATAGTCGTTGATCAATAATATATAATCAATCTGTTCAAAGGTTCAAAAAGGAACGATGTGTCAGAAAAAAATAAAAAAAAGAGATTGGGATGATGATGGCGAAGAAGAAAAAGAAGAAAAAGAAGAAGAAGAAGAAACGAAAGCAAGGGCGAAAAAAAAGGGACTTTTTAAAGTCAACGAACGACCTTTCCTTCCTTCTCATTTGAATGCAACTTTTTCTTCATCTCTTCAAGAGGAAAGGAATATATGCAACTGAGCTGATTGAATGAAAAAAAGAAAATCAATTGCAGATCCGTAGGGCTGGTTACGATACCAAGTAAATAATCTTCAATTGAACAA
The DNA here is from genome assembly GCF_002105155.1 of Lobosporangium transversale. Classification (NCBI taxonomy): domain Eukaryota; kingdom Fungi; phylum Mortierellomycota; class Mortierellomycetes; order Mortierellales; family Mortierellaceae; genus Lobosporangium; species Lobosporangium transversale. The sequence goes on along the minus strand of NW_019029000.1, from coordinate 409,611 downwards.
TACACACACTTTTTCTTTTCTTTTTCTTTTCTTTTCTTTTTTTTTGTTGTTGATGTCCGTTGGTGTGGATGGTAAGAGTAGTTTGCATAATTGCATAATTGCTCAAAAGGTTTACCAATGATTTATCTGCAAATAAAAAAGTTCGACAGCGCCTAATGACAATGACAATGACAATGACACTGACAATGACCATAACTATGACAATGATAATATATATAGATAAATAGCAACAATAACAAGAGTAATAGCAATGACAGTAACGAAATCAATATATAAATAAAATATATTATATTACACACAAACAAATCAATGACTGAGATCCATTTCCTTTTTTTTTTTTTTCTTTTTTTTCTTTTTTCTTTTTTCTTTTTTCTTTTTTCTTTTTTTTCTCCGTTCATAATGAAACACTCGAATAGAAAAAAGAAAAGAAAAAGAAAATAAAAAGCTGTTTTCTCTTCCAGAAAAGTGTTGAATGGGTTCGGAAAGCGTCTCGATCTGTCTCTTCAAAACTCTGTCCGTCTATCTACATCTCCATAAATGTTTAGCGCTTACTTTCATTCTCTCTTTCTCCTCTGCCCAGTTGTGGGGAACCTTAAAAAGCTTTCTATCCTACCCTCTCCACTCTCCAGTACGCATTGTTCTCTCTCTCTCTCTTCTCTCTCCTTGGACTAAACAATATAAAACAACAACAACAGCAATAGCAATAATAGTATATAATAATAACAAATAAGAATAATAATAAATAATAATCATAATAAATAAAAAAATAAAAAAATAAAAATAAAAAAGAGTTTGCAGACTAAAAATGCGTAGTACCTTTTCTCGTTCTTGTTCTCGACTGCAGGATTGGAGCAAAGTAAAAAAGGGTTTGGAGGACCTTACCCAAAGTCGCTTTCTCAGACGTGTTTATACCCAGTCGTTTTAAGCATCCAATTCGCGCTTTTCCTTTTTAGAGCTCGATCCGAGGTACTCGTGACAAGAAGACTTTGTCTACTCGGGCAACAACCTATTCATTTCTCTCTCTTTCTCTTTCTCTCTCTTTCTCTCTCATTCTCTTTCTTTCTTTCTCTTTTCTAGCTCAGGTCACCAAAATATGGAATAAAAAAAACTATAAAAAAAAAAAAAAAAAAAAAACCACGGCTGGATTTGTTAAGCTTGTTTTTTGTTTTTGTTTTGTCAACATCTTTTAATTGCAATTGATTGAAAAATGACGCGAAAAAGTTGTCAAGGCGCATATGTACTACAATCACCATCACGACATGATAGGGGGGGGGAGGGAAGGGGGAAGAAAAGGAAAAAGAGGTTTAGGCGTTTCACGCGTGTTAAAAATATATTCCTCCTTCCCTTCCTCCTCCTCTTCCTTCCTTCTTTTCTTCCTTCCTTCCTTCCTTCCACATGAATGGGGATGTTCATTCATTTCTTTTCTTGGTATCCGTTATTAATTTGTATACATCTTATGGTTAATTGTGGATAAACATTACCATGGCTTTTTTCCCGCCTTTTTCTTTTTAAACTGTTGAAATTGATTGTTGTGAGTATATGAATGTGTGAAAAATGTATCATGTAGGCTGGTTAGTTTTCATTTTTCATTTTATAACTTACATATTACTTGTTCCCCCTCATCTGGCACAAATAATTGCCACCTCTTTTCTTCTCCTTCTCCTTCCCCTTCCCCTTCCTCTTCTCCCTTCCCCTGCTCCTTCTTCTCTTCCTAAGCTCAGGATTATTGCTTGAGCACTGACATGAATTCCGTGAAAAAGGACTTTTTATTTTTTTTTTTATTTTTTTTATTTTTATTTTTATTTTTATTTTAATAAAACGATGCCTGCGAGAGGGGGAAGTGAGGGAGCGCGTTGCCTTTCGTGTTCGTGACATCAATGGTAACAGGCCTCTCCATTTCTATCCTAATGACATTATACATATTGTATTACATTATGTTATATTATGTTATATCATCTGTAGATTCATGAACACACAGGAACTCTTTTTTTTTTTTTTTTTTTTTTTTTTTTCTCATAAACCCTATATTGTATCGTATCGTGTCGTGTCGTGTCGTGTCGCGTCCATTCATTTTTTTTTTTTTTTTTTTATAGAGATAAATACATAACTGAAAATGAACACATAAATGATTAAATGTATAAATGAATAAATGTAAAAGTGAATAAATATATAAATGAATATATATGAATGTATATATAAAGCATTATAAATATATACAGCGACTGAACAAAAAAAAAAAAAAAAAAAAAAAAGTTTCAAGAGTTCTTATTCCCCATTCAATCGAGCTTTTGAAATGATATATCAAAACTTTATTTCGCTACCTGGTTGGTTCCACAGCCACCGATGAATAATAATAATGATTCATATGTATATATATATATATATGTACAATACTTTAGTTGAATTGGAGACTGTATATATATGTTTATAAATATATATTTATATAAAGAACTCGTCTGTTATGGAACAAAGAAGATCGATCAATCGAAGAAGAGAGAGGAGAAAGAAAGAGATTCGTTGATCAATCAATGTGAATCCTTCCTTTGGAACAACTGGGGTTCCCCTTGGCAACTTTAACGGTCCCCGATCCAAATCTCTGTGCCACCCTCCACCACTCTTTTTTTCCCTTCCTTCCTTCCTTCCTCTCTTCCTTCCTTCCTCCCTTCCTTCCATTCTCTTGGGAGGATTACGTCAAGAGACAAAAAGGTAAAGAAGACAGAGAGAGAGAAAGAGAGAGGAGGTGGGCGAGGACTTTTTTTTTTTAGCATAAAGAAATTGAAAGGATTAGTTGAACAAAAAAAAAAAAAAAAAAAAAAAAAAATCGAAAATGGTTCGCGTCTTTTTTTTATTTCTATAATTTCTATAATTTCTATTATTTTTTATTTTTTATTTTTTATGCATCCATGTGTTGTGTTGTGCTGTTTGTTCTTTGTGTTGTTTACATGGAAGCAAGCATTGTTCGGGATTGAAACAATTTAGACGCGTCTTGTATTTATTTTCGAATCTTTTTTTTTTTTTTTTTTTTTTTTTTTTTGTTTTGTTTTGTTTTGTTTATTTACCCCTGATCGACAAAGCCAGAGAAATGAGTACGAAACGATTTACTTGTTATATACTTGTTGCCTATTGCCTATTGCTTGTTACCTATTGCTTGCCTTCTCTCTCTGCCTCTCTGCCTCTCTCTCTCTCGCTTACACAATGTTTTGTTTCTATTTTCCATACCACCAAAAAACCAAAAAAAAAAAAAAAAAAAACCACTAAAAAACCACTTTTGTCATCCATCATGCATCATCCTTTCAAGTATTTGCTTTTTCTCATTACAATCATCAGACGTATTAATTATACATACATGTTTGTTTGTTTGTAATGCTTTACATTTGCTTTACAAAGATAAAAAGCTGAGCTGCGTGCCACAGTAGGTTGTAAGAGATTGTCATTGATCTTTTTTCTTTTCATACTCCGATTTAAAGACAATCGCGCGAAGAGAAATTCCTTCCTACCCTATCCTATCCTATCCTATCCTATCCTATCCTATGCTCTACTATACTGGGCTATACTTTGCTATGCTATGCCATGCATGCTACGCGAAAAAATAATGATGGTCATAATAACAAATAACAGATTTACAAACAAACGTGTAAAATACATATAATATATAATATTAATGCTAATCATCATAATATTATAAAATGAAATAAAAAATAAAATAAAAAAAATAAAAAAAATAAAAAAAATAAAATACCTCTGAGGGCTTGGCGACTGGACAAGTTTATGCGCCTCGAGTTTCTCTAGAGATGGATTGTCATTGGCGAGTATAGACTTTTAGACTAGCATGTAAAAAAAAAAAAAAAAAAAAAAAAAACGATCAGACAAGTCATTGGTATATATATTATTACTATATAACCTTTTCTCAAAAGAACAAACAAAATAAAGAACTAAAGAACTAAAGAACTAAAGAACTAAAGAACTAAAGAACTAAAGAACTAAAGAACTAGAGAACTGAAGAAGAAGAAGAAGAAGAAGAAGAAGAAGAAGAAGAAGAAGAAGAAGAAGAAGAAGAAGAAGAAGAAGAAGAAGAAGAAGAAGAAGAAGAAAGGTTCTATTGATTGGCATTGCATGACATTGTCATCATGCCTTACTTTCTTCTTTTTTTGCATTTATTGATTGATTCATTGGTTGACTTTGTTTGTTTTGTTCTTCTATTATAGTGTGCGTAGGGCCCTTGTCGATTTCTATGCGCTCATGAAAAAGAGAAAAAGCCGTTTGGAGATGATCGCGATCATAGCAGAGAGGAGAAAAAAAAAAAAAGGCCCTCTCTATATGAGGGAAGAACTTTTGTAGACTAGCAACATTGAACTTACGCGTTGCATAATGATCAGTTGATGCATATTCATAAATAGTTTAAACTGTAAAAAAACACGTCAATTGCTACAGGAGTTTCCTTAGACTAGGGAGACTAGGGGGAGGAAAAAAAAATAATAATGCATAAACACCTTTGGATTCAAATCAATTGAAGGAGATCAAGTTTTTGTGAGAATGCAAGTAGACCCTCGCTCCTCTTCCTCTCTTCGTCCCACTACTTCAATACCTCACTTTGAAAAGGGGAAGATCATTGCATTGATACATTATTTCTCTCTCTCTCTCTCTCTCTCTCTCTCTCTCTTTTTATTTTATTTTATTTTATTTTTTTCCTTCTAACAGAACTGTGATTTAACAGAACAAGGCATGCAGGTCCCTAACTGTTTCACAAAACATTATTCTAATGGATGAAGCTGCACTGGGTTGGATTGGACTGGGCTGGGCTACATTGGGTTGGATTGGATTTGATAAGACCAAAAGAGGAAAGAGAAGGGAAGGGAGGGAGAGGAGAGAAGAGAAATAGCAAAAAAGACCATGACGAGGAAGGAGTTTTTTATTTTTTATTTTTACAGATCATAGACTAAATTGATATTTTCAAAAGGACATTCGTTTGAATCGAAATGAATTCTGGACCTTGCCCCCTTATCTTATTTTTGTCTTTTTCTTCTCTGTCATGTTTTACAAATCTTACTTTGCCATCACCAGGGTGTTAGCTCGGGCTAAAAAAAAAAGAGGCTTAGCATATCTTTTTCGTTTTTATTTGCTGTGCCATTCACTGACCTTTTTTTTTTCTTTAAAAAGTGCTTGATTACATCTTTTAAGCAGCCCAAATCTATTCTTGTACATATACTTATTTATATGTATACAAATATACATACGTATATACATGTATATTTATATATAATATATACATGCCATGTTTAATGGAAATACGCGTCGTTTGTTCATTTTTTTTTTTTTTTTTTTTTTTTTTACCACACTTGTGAAGGTTTAGATTGTGGAACAAACAATTTAAACAAAGATGCGAGGTTATAATTGCTCTCATAAGGAAATAAAAGATTTGTTTAACTTCCATAAACACTAAATCGGTATCTTTTGGAGGCTACTAAATAAATATTTCATCAATACATGGATAATGTTGGGGAAAGTAAAAGGAGAGAAGCAGTGAGGAGAGCGAAGGAAAGAAGTGAAAAAACCTGCCTCTAAACTTTTTTTTTTTTTTTTTTAGCAGCGCCACAAGCATGGAACAAATGTTTCAAGAAAAAAAAAAAAAAAAAAAGCCCAAGATGTTGGAAGTTTGCATTATTACGCATTTTTACAATTAACACAAAGGGATACAACAAGCAGAAGAGTGTGGCGGTGTATTTTGTTGTAATTCTCCCTATCGAATGAACACTGGAAATGTGGAAGGAAGAGAAAGGGAAGTATAGGACGTACAAAGTGTCGGATGCTGAAAATGGAAATAGGACTCGTGCTCTATCGCAACAGTTACCATGGAGGTGGTCCATCGGCCATTTTGACGCGTGTCCGAGTGACTTTTCCTTGGATCTTTTCTTGCGGAGGAAAATGGTAACCAAGGAAAAAAAGTACCGAACCATAAGCAGACAGGTCTGGAGGGAGAGAATAAAGAGCATGAGTAATAGGAATTGGATTGTACCAGGACATGTGCAAGAGTCCAAGGGCTCATGTTGAACAGAGTTTATGATGCACCAGATTAGTGTCGGTGTAGACGTGTTCTAGAATGAGAGAAAGAAAATAGCAGAGAATGTGTGTGTGAGACAAATCCAGCCAGGGCTCTGGATCTCGCGTCAATCGTCTCTGATGGCGTACTAAATATGCCCTAAACCTATCCATGAACCAAAAGTACTAATCGATGATTTGATAGATGCCCATTGTGTTGGAAAAAAAAAAAAAAGAAAAAAAGACATGGGATATGGCATGACAAAACCAGGCTCTCACTTTTTATATTTTACTTGTTACCCCCCTTGTATAGCCATTACTTTCAATTCAATTCTGTTGTCTTTTTTCTTTTCCTTCTCTTTCATTCCATCTATTCTGTTCCTTTGACTTGCATCATCGCTTCCGTCTTTATTATTTTATTTTATTTTATTTTTATTTTTATTTCTCCCCTGAGTTCATTCTTTTGGTGATCTTTCATCTCTTGCATCAGAACCAGGTGATTCTCTCGTAATCGAGCTGTTCTACTACGATCATTAGTATTTGTCCCATTCAAAATCTACAAGGAACACATCATCGCAATGGAAGACTCTCGTGGCGGACACCATTCGTATAACAGCAGTAGCAGCCAAGGACATAATTCAGACCGATATCCTAACCAGTCGTCCTCATCACAGCAGCACTATCAACAACAACAGCAGCATTCAACATCATCGTATTCATCTAGAGAGAATCGAGGCCACAGTCAGCAACAGCAACAGCAACAGCAACAGCAACAGTTTTCTCGAGATCCAGATGCCGGTTCTACGTGGCGATCGCCTATTACTCCGACCACGACTAATCGATTCAATAGGATGGCTATCCATGAAGTCATTGATAACCACCCACAACAGAATCTGTATGGACATGAAGAAGACTCACCACCCTACAGACGCAGAGGCTCGCACGATGAGATGTCCCTCTCTGACCCACCGGCACCACACTCGAGTGTGAGCCATGGCGGGGCAGGCTCGCATCCCCAATCACGGTAGGTTCTTTTTTTTATTAGTGTGATTGTGGTGTGGAACTGTTACTGGTGTGCATTAGCACATCATCCTTTCCATCTCCAAGCTTCTCTCTCTCTTTCCAGCCTTCTCTTCTCTTTCTCTCTCTCAGCGATGCTATTGTTATCCAAAGTACTTCTGAGCAACCAAATCGACCATTTTTATTTGGCTATGCTCTTTTTTTTTTTTTTTTTTTTTTTTTTATTCTTTCTTTACTATGCTTTTGAGAGTAGAGCCAAAGATGATGGTTTACTTATACCATTGCATACACTTTTGGGAAATCAATTGAGGTTGTGTAAGTTTTATTTCTTGTTTCCACATTTTTTTTTTTTACCATGTTACTTTCATTCAATAGAATGTGTTTTTATTTGCTATCTCAAACAAAACAAAAAATTTGCACAATGGCTTGTTTAGCACATGTCCATGTCTAGACGACAACAATGTGCATGTACTATAATGTTGTTGCATGAACATGGGTATTTATTTTATGTATCCTTATTACATATTGATCCTTGATTAACTGCAGCACGTTCTAAATCGATCAATACATGTAACGCAATGGGAAAAAAAAAAAAGACGCCCTAGTTCAGCCGCTTTTTCAAGTGTATGATTTTATGTGCGACAAAATTATAGTTTTGATCCTTATTATACTGGTGCCACCATCTGTGGGGAAGGAAAGGCCTAATCAATCCCGAGGGGGGTTATTAGTTCCTTTTATCCTTTCCTTCATTCCTCCTTCCCCTTAAAGAGAACGGAGAGAGATACCCTCACTCTTTATCGTCGCTATACCGATTCTCGTGTTGTCTTTGCCTCTTTGCTCGATCTATTAGGTTATTCCTTGCAGCTCATGTGTAACATTGAGAAAAACTTGATTGCGAGGGCATCTCGGAGAGTTTTTTTTTTTTTTTTTTTTTTTTTTCCTAAGCATTACTGACTATACACACCATAGTGGTCAGCAGACGATAATTGATTAGGAAAAAAAATAATCAAGCGGCTTTTATGGATCAGGGGAAAAGAACTAGAAAAAAAAGGAGAGAATGATCTTACGTGAGACACCTGGCCCCTGTCATGCACAACGTTCCCAAGACCTCAACTAATCAAACGTTTTCTTGACATTGAATCTCACTAGACAATTTGGACGAAGTGAAATGCGATCACAATCAAATCATCATCGCCCTTCCTCCCCCCGATATCGACATGAGTCTCCCATACCTGGATCAAACTCTGAAGATGACGATGAAGACATCCGTTACAAGAAGCGTCGGTTTCCAGGATCGTCTGGTCAGAAAGGGGGTCGACAACAGTCCCCTCCTCCATCTTCCATACAACCCGAGGTCTTGGATCGGGTGCGGTCAACGATCAAACTGCAACAACAACAAAAGGCCATCATTGAGGCCAAACAGCATGGTCAACCATCGCCACTACCACAGTCCTCGAGTGCATCAAAGCTGAGCTCTAATGGATCGAATCCACCTGTTACAGAGGCTTCCTCAAGTGGCCTTTCTGTCTTCCATGGCAGCTCATCCTTTGCTTCATTGAATCGTCGTCCACTACCCTCTCCAATGAAACCAAAGAACGCAAAGTCTCTGACCATTTTTGCTCCCTCGTACTCTGAATCGTCACTTTCCATCCACTCTGCACCATTGCAGCCCTCACAAAGTCATCAAGCCATGAGTATGGGCCTTAGAACGTCTCAACCACTGCGAAATCAGAGCCACCCATATGTTGCTGCACAGACAAGCTCCTTCCAGCAGCCTTTACGCTCTCCTAGGACCGCAGGCCATGCCAAGAAGACATCGCGTACTACCCTCCGACAACCTGGTACTGGTGCTGATAGCAAGTAAGTTTTTTTTTTTTTTTTTCTTTATTATTATTATTATTTTAGCTTCTATCTTTTTTTTTTTTTTTTTTTTTCTTTTCCTTGCTTCAACATGTTAATTGTCTCATAACGACTGCTCTTTAAACAGTGGAACGATCCCAGCACCAATTTTGTCGTCGCATACAGGGCCATTACCCTCGCCGTCCATGTACCCACCGTCTACACCTTTCCTGTCCAATCCAAAGCATATGTTCATGGAAACTGTATCGAACTTGTTTGATTCAGTTGACAGCAGCCGTAGTCTTAAATATACCCTGGAGGAACAGATTCGTAAATCGGCCCAATTGCTTCAAACACTCCAAGCCAGTGGCACCATGATCGAGAATCTTGTTCGAGGACAATTCAAAGAGTTGGAGAAGGGCGTCATTGAGCGATTTGAGAATGAGATTGAGCATCTGAATGCTCGTGTTCGACAACTTGAAGAACATCAAGGATTAACACCTCCACCCCCACCACCAAAAAAGACAAAAGTAGCAGCAGCTCCAGCAACAACAGCGGCATCAACATCAGCAGCACCAACAGCAGCAACTGCTGTACCGTCTACCTCTCCTTCATCTGCATCCGCCATGACGGGCATTGCAACATCCTTGAACGGGACTTCAGAGACCGCGGCTGGCGGATCTGTATCAGGACCAGAATTAATGGAGACATCAACTGAGCCATCAACATCTGCAGACCAAATGGGTCATAATAACTCTTCACCGAACAGTGGAACTTTGCCTACGCCTCCATTGACTAAAACTCAGGACCCTTCCTCAGCTATGGAAGTAGAAGATGAGGAAGAAAGAGAAGCGAATGAGCCAAGTTCAAGTTCTTCGATCAAGAACCTACAGGACCGTGTCACCAACCTGGAGAGTCGCAAGGACTGATGTGCAAAGGAAACGTAGTGCAGTGTACATGTTATTGGTCTTAGTTTTTAGGGTTACCGCAACTTATTTATAATACAATGATCTTACCACAGGCATTGGCATACTACTGTTTCTACATTGAAGACATTTGGTTGTATTAATCACACGTGATTTCCTTCCTATTTCTGTCATTATAGAAAATGAAGTTGATGCTTTGTCCTTTTTACTTGTTTGAATCGTTCCTACCCTCTTGAACATCTCTTTACGTTTCTGTTCTTCTAGGTGAAGCATCCTTTTTGGTTCATCCTTCATTGTGTTGAACCCCAATTGGTGGGAAGTTTTTTTTTTTTTTTTTTTTTCTTTCTTTCTTTCTTTTTAACCTCTTGTCACGTTACTCGTCCATCAACCCTCTTATTTTCCGCTGTAGTTAAACACGCTTGCAAAGACACTTCTTTCCTCCTCTTTCAACACAGAGGATCACTTTTCTTTTATTTCACTCCCTCTTTCCCTCACTCCCTCACTCCCTTTCTCTTGTCTCTCTCTCCCCTATTCCTGACATCTCTCCTTTCCTTCACATCATTTTAATATCCATTTTTAACAAAGTAAAAAAAAATCCCCACATATTCATACATTCACATCATTCTTTCATCTCATTTTTCATAATCACCAGCTGGACTTTAAAACCCTAAACTCGACATTTTTTTGTATTTTACACTTTATACATTTATTTTGCCACTTTCTGTCACCATTGAGACATACAGACACACATTTTGATCATTATCCATCCAGATCTGTTGTATCAATCTTCAGCACAAGTCTAGCCAAGTTATTCTGTCCGAAAGCAAAGGGGAAGGAGGAGAAAGAAAAAAAAAATCACCCTTGCATGACCTTTGACTGATTATTGTGAAGGATTCTCTTCACCTTTGTTTTTTTTTTTTTGAACACGCGTAACTACTCTTTTAAGGTCATTTGGTCCCCCCTCTCATTCACTCTTGTCCTTACTTTTACTCTCTCACTCTTTCACTCTCTCACGTTCACTCTTTCACATTCTTTTCTTTTCTTTCTTTCTTTCCTTTCTGTTTTTATTTCTTCACAGGTTGAAGAATGAACTCGACGATGGTCACTGCCATCGAACATCATTCCAACCAACAGCAAGGGTCACAGTTTGGAGGGACCACGGGTATGCAAACAGCCAGCATGGGGAATGGCCCCCGTGGTAGTGGCCCCAAGTCACCAAAGACCCTAAACTCACCTAATGGTCTCTCGAGTTCAGGACGAGCCCATAATAAGAAATCCAAATCCCTATCATTACAGACAAAACTACAGCAACAACATCAACAAGGTGCCATAGTGGATACAGTCATGACTGAGAGTCCTCGCTCTGCAGCAACATCTCTTTCATCTCCCAGGGGCTCAGCATTGTCCTTGAGTCACTCACGATCTGGACACACACCGCGTGGGACCAAAAGAAGTATAGATGACATCCACATCCATTCTCCATTGAAGGTAAAAAAAAAAAAAAAAAAAAAAAAAGATAGAGATTGATAGTATTTGATTGTGTGTTTCGTTTTCCTTTTTTTTTTTTTTTTGGCCCTGTTTTTCTATTCCTCCACATATTATACCGTGTTGATTGTAATGTTATTCATCGATTTCTTATCAACTGCTTTTTCTTTTCTTTTTTCTTATTTTATTTAGACATTGAGCAAGACAGGTATGCAAAGCATCATGAAAAATACTCAAATGTCATTTATATCTTTTTTTTTTTTTCTTCTTCTCTTCCTTGCTAATCTCTTTATCATTCATGTTGATTGTAGACCTTCTTGAAAAATATAAACGCAGTTCTGCGTCCTTCACGATCCATCTTTATGAAACCCATTTCAAGTTTGAAAGCCAGGTTAGTTTATGGCTATTAAATCTACGAAAACAACAAACAGCTCTATAAGACTATAAGAGATATCTGGGTGTTGCCACTAAATTACTCGGTCTTAATCTTGGATCAAAACAATAATAATGAAAATTTAGGACGGTGTCTTTTTGTTTAATTCTCCAATGAAGGTAAAGAAATAAACCGTCTGAACTGTTTCGAACTCGAAGTTATAGTGTGCAGAATATTAACAGTCAATTATAACTATATGTTGGTGCAAGTAGATATTCTTGAAAAGTATACAGGAGAAGAGGCTACCGTCTGGACTTTTAGACGTAATCAAAAGTGCACAATGTCCATATTATGAAGGTGCGCGGACAAAATTTTCGGAGCCTGTCAAAACGGATTCAATCAAAGATTGATTTTACTACTTTGCTTTATTACCCTGTTCGTCATCCTTAATTTCTACTATTGGACCTTTTTTTTTTTTTTTTTTTTTTTTTTTTTCCTCTCTCTTTCTCTTGCTTAAAAATACATCTAGGATGTCTAATTGCTGAAGTCGTGGATCATCGAACCAAAGGAAAACAGGAGAGCGAAGTGACTACAAAGCGGATTGTCCTCTCACCCACACAGGAGACATTGTGGGCAGATCTTTCATTACTTCATGAAGAGTCGGGAGAATCATGGTCTAGTGATATGATGCTTGATATTGAGTCAAAGATTCTGGTATGGATTTCAGGAAAATTATCCTTCTTGCATCTATAGTCGTCAATCACATCCCACTTATTATACCTTATTACTGGTATGCTGTTGATAGATCGCCACAGAGGGACCGCTTTGTTTGGACCCATCTCCTATGGTCACTGTGATAAGTAATGAGATCAGCTATCACCAGACCTCCGCTACTCAGAGGACAAGAAAGAGAAGAAAGTGGAACTCTCTCGAAAGGGAGCAGGAGGCGACAAGGAAGGCCGAAGAGGACAAACTAATGAGCATGATGGACGAAGTAAGCTTCACATAAAAAGATTGTTCATAATGGAGGAGGATATTTTTAGCTGTCAAGTATGGTACTCAACTAATGTCATAACAATTACTTGCTTAAAGAAATCAAATGTAGATTTTCAGCCCAATTTTGGCAGACTGGCTTTCCTCAAGGAGTGGCGACAAAAGAAAAAGATGGAGGAAACACAACCAATACCGGTACTGGACCCAAAGAAATCCAAGGCCAAACGACAAGAAATGTCAATTTTGCCAGATGGACGAAAGATCGTACGAACAATTCGATTCGAGCGCGAGGACAAACAGAGGAATTGTAAGCTTCTAATCAGCGTCAGTTGGACTGACAGTTTTTTCTGCCACTTCATTTTTTATTTTTTTATTTTTTATTTTTTGTTCGGGAAACTGACAGTAACATATATCTTCGTTTTAATAGACAAGGTGTATTTTATGTTCAACATCATGCAATGTCCGGACCAGTCATTCGAGGCGATTATGCGTTATGGAACTGCTCCAGATTCTGCAGTCAATGGTGGCATTCGCAAGTATGTTGGAATGATAAAGATAGAACCATGGACTTCTCAAAAACATTTCGTTTGCGGTGAATACTGATGATCCTTATTTTCAATTATTTTAGATTTCATCTTGGGCCAGAACAATGCGCGGACGCGTATGTTCAGAGCCTCAAATCAATGTACTTTTCTCCAAACTCTTTAATAAGTGATACAACGCCAACTTCGACCAATACCGCACGAACAAATGCAGCGGCGGCGGCGGCGGCGGCGGCAGCAGCAGCAGCAGCAGCAGCAGCAGCAGCAGCAGCAAACACAAATACTGCATCAGCTACTGGCGGCACAGCTATTGCCAACAATATGGCAGCAAATGCGCACACTTCCGCACAATCAGCTACGAATGCGACAAACACTGTCACAACCCCACAGACTCGCTATACCCCAGTACCTCAGACGCCTCAAATGGGTGCCATGCAATTGCCACAGCAGCAACTCACTCCACAACAGCAACAGCAGGTTTTGCAGCAGAACAGTCAGTCTCAGGCTACTCAGCAGCAGCCTCAGCAGCAACAGCAAACGCAGCAGCCCCAGCAGCAGGTACAGCAGCCACAACTATCACAACCTCTGCCACAGCAACCCCAACAGCAGCATCAGCAGCAACAGCAACAACAACAGCAGTTGCAGCTACAACTCCAACAACAACAACAGTTGCAACATCAGCAACAGCAGCAACAACAGCAGCAGCAACAACAGCAGCAGCAACAACAGCAGCAACAACAGCAACAACTGCAACAGCAACTGCAACAACAACAGCTGCAGCAACAGCACATCCAGCAACAACAACTGCAACAACAACAGTTGCAACAGCAGCAGCAGCAGTTCCAGCAAGAGCAGTTCCGTCAACAACAGCAACAGCAACAGCAGCAACAAATTCAACAGGCCATCTTACTGCAGCGTCAGCAAGAGATGATACTTCAGCGTCAACAGCAGCTTCAAATGCAACAACAAGGTCAGGGCTCGATTCAGCCACAACCCCAGCTTGCACAGCAAACTATCACCCCCGCACATCTCCAAATGCAACAGTTGGCAGCAGAACTTCAACGTACCCGGCAGCAGCAAAACGGGCAGCTCACGCCTCAACAGCAGCAGATTTTTGCTGCGCGTCACCAGGAGCTCCAGCGCCAGATTGCTGCATTCCAGCAACAGCAGCAGCAGCAGCTATTGCAGCAGCAGCAACTCCAGCAACAGCAGCTACAACAGCAACAGCAACTACAACAACAACAGCAGCAGCAGCTTCAACAACAGCAACTTGCGCAATTGCAGCAGCAGCAGCAACCGCAATCACAGCAGCAGCAGCAGCAGCAGCAGCAGCAGCCTGGACAGCTACAGTCACCTCAGCAAACCAACCAGATGCATACAATGGGTATGTCAACGGGCGGCTCAGTGTCTATTCCTGGAGTAGCTGGAGCCGGTCTACCTGGCCAGCAGTTGGGTAGCCTAAACAACACGCCATCGATCATCGGATCGCCGCTCGCAATGCAGAGAACAGTTTCCAGTGGAGCAGCAGCTGCAAACGCTACACCAAATGCAGGTGTGCCTCCTGGAACTCCTACAATGGCTCAGGCGCAGTTGCAACAACAACAGCAACAGCAACAGCAGCAACAGCAGCAACAACAACAACAACAACAACAGCAGCAGCAGCGTATGGCCGCATTGACTAACCAGCAACGGCAGCAGCAACATATTCTTATTCAACAACAACTACAAACAAGAATGCAGCAGCAGCAGCAGCAGCTACTACAGCAGGCTAAATTGGGTCAAACTCAAGCTCAAGGTCAAGCTCAAGGTCAAGCTCAAGCTCAAGTTCAACAACAACAGCCGCAGCAACCACAGCAACTACAGCAGCAGCCACAGCCACAGCCACAACAGCAGCAGCAGTCTCAGCAGCCTCAGCAGCCTCAGCAGCAGCAACAAGGTCAACAGCCATTGCAACAGCAGCAGCAACCACAGCAGCCACAACAGTCACCATCTATGGCACCAAACGGCCTTGTTAGTGCAGCCATGAATAGTCAGGACACGACTAATGTAGCAAATAATATTCAGAACAACGCTAATGCCATTATGAATAATGCCAACACTAACGCTGCTGGAGTGATGGGTGCCAATGGCATGATGTCACCCAATATGAATGTAGCCAATGTATCAATGGGAGCCATGGCAAATCCTATGCAAGCTTCTATGCCACTGACTCCAGCGCAACAGCGGAGCCAACAAGATGCCTTGAGGGCCATCTTAGTCAACTTCCAGAGAAGTCAGCAGTTGGCTGCAGGCAGAGGAAACGGAGGCCTTAACCCGAATATTGCTCTTAATAGTAAGTTCTTTGGATCTTCATACACATTGTTGTTTCCTAAGCAGACATTATGGTAAGGTTGCGGAAAAGCTACTACAGGGAGCTTACTTATTAATACATTATTATTATTTTAAATGTATCTATTGCAAAAAAAAAAAAAAAAAAAAAAAAAAAATTAGCTCTTGCAAGCCATCTTGCTCAGATCGGAATGTTTGGTCCACAGCAGCCTACGCCTCAATTGTTACAGATCTTGAATGCGGCAGGAATTTCGTTGAATCAATTTAATAATGTGAAAATTCACTATCAAGGTATGAGGCTACAGCAACAGCTCCAAATGCAACAAGCACAACAGCTTCAAATGCAACAAGCTCAACAAGCTCAACAAGCTCAACAAGCTCAACAAGCTCAACAGGCACAGCAGGCACAGCAACAGCAGCCGCAACAAAATCAGCAACAGCAGCAGGCTCAACAGCCACAACAGGGTCAACAACAACAACAACAGCAGCAGCAGCAGCAGCAGCAGCAGCAGCAGCATACACCCCAGCAGCAACAACTACAGCAGAATCCCTTGGCCAGCCCTATCCCCCAAAATGGAGTCATTGCGACCCCAGTAATGCGTGCGGCTTCCGTTGGTGCAGGAAGTATCACTGGTTCACCAAAGCCTGGAGCCATGCAGACACCGCAGTTCACATCGCCTGTTCAGGCACCAGCAAGTTTGAATACTGGGGCCACTCCAGCATCTGGTGGTATGTCGGAAGCACCCATTGCTTCGCCAGTGGTTGGTGCTCATGTATTATCAGGTCAAGGGGCATTGTCGGCTGCAGGTGGTGGCGTTAACCCCACGTCTATGGCAAATGCTACTCCTGGGTCAGGAACCCCGGTTCTAGCAGCTGGAACTGTTACAGCCGCGGGAACAAATATGGGAGGAGTCAACAGTACCACTAATGTCAGCAATGCTATTGTCAACCCCAATAGCCCTGCCAATCTTGCCACTAATCCTAACAATAACAATGTCACAGCCAATCCAGCTGCTCTTTCTGCCGCCAACATGCCTCATGCCCAACAGGTAGCTGTTCAACAAGTGATGACGATGCAACAGCAACTTCTTCAACTTCATAATCAGCAAGCTTTGCACATGCAGAACTACCAACAACAAGTACAGCAAATTAGGCAGGCTATGCAAAATCCCCCACCAGAATTGACCCAAGAGATAATCCAAAAGCGGCAACAGGCTCTGGTTAGTCAGCACAACCAACAGATGGTGTTTTTGCGGCAGCAACAGACACTTCTCCAGACTAAACAGCAACAGACGATAGAGGCTTTGAAGGCGGCGGGAGTCACAACTGAGATGATGAAAGAGCTTATGACTAGATCCACTGTCATTCGAAATCAACAAGCTGCCCAACAAGCTGCCCAACAAGCTGCCCAACAAGCTGCTCAACAGGCTGCCCAACAGGCTGCCCAACAAGCTACTCAACTGGCCGCAGGGCTGAATACGAGCCGCGCTAATAATGCCAACGCCATAATAGCCAGCACAGCTGGTACCGCTGTTAATGCGAGTACTACTAATCCTGTAGTAGCTGCGACTGCAGGCACAAATCCAAACTTGACAATGGCTAATTTGAACACAGCAGCCTTACTCGGCGCTAATTCAGCAGCGATGAACCTGAATTTGTCTGCAGCAAATGGAGGTCTCAATAATAACTTGGCTGGTATAAACCTGGGTCTTGGTCGAGGACGAGGCATGATGCTTCCTAATAACGGAGGCATTGCTGGGGTCAATGTTGCGGCTGGACTGGGCCGTGGAGGTCTGATGGCAGGGGTTGCAGGTATGTCTGCTGCTGGTCGTGGAAACCCTTTACAAGCAGCAATATCCCAAGGATTGAATCCCACAGCTACGGTAGGAGGAGGATTGATGGGCGGGCAATTGAACGCTGGAGCAACAGGAATTGCTACATCAGCTGGAAGTGTACCTGGAGTCTCGATTAATGCATCAGGAGTTGGTATGACGCCGGCGGTGGCAGGTATAAACTCTGCAGTATCGGGGATCACTCCCGTGAGTGGATCAGCAGCGCTCACATCAGCAGCTCTTCAAAACATGGCCGGTATTCCTGGTATTACTATTAGAACCTCGCCTCAGACTGGCCAACAGGTGTATATCTTGCCCAATGGACGCTCAATTACCCCACTGCAACTCCAACAGATTAAGCAACAACAACAGAACGCGATTTTACATCAACAACAGCTGGCACAAATGCAATTGCAACAACTTCAGCAGCAGCAGCAGCAGCAACAACAACAACAACAACAACAGCAGCAGCAGCAGCAGCAGCAGGGTCAGCAGCAACAACAGCAGCAGCAGCAGGGTCAGCAGCAACAACAGCAGCAGCAGCAAGGTCAGCAGCAAGGTCAGCAGCAAGGTCAGCAGCAAGGTCAGCAGCAAGGTGTTCAGATTGGCAATACACTTGGAAATCCTGGGACAGGAGGGCCTCAACTACAATCACCTGTGTTGCAATCACCGCGACTACAATCGCCTAGAATGACAATGCAGTCACCGAGACAACAACATCAACAACAGAATATGATTCAGAGCCCACCGATGCAAGCACAGCAGCTGATGATGATGCAAATGCATCAACAGCAACTTCAACAAGCACAATTACACCAAGCTCAGCAGCATGCCCAGCAACAACAGCAACAACAGCAGCAGCAGCAGCATCAGTTGCATCAGCAGCACCAGCAGCAGCACAATATGCAATCAACTTCATTGCTTTTGGCTCAGGCCGCTGCCAATGCACAGGCTGCAGCTATGTCCAATGCTGGAGCTGACATGAATGGTGGCAATAATGATGGCAATAGTGGCGATATCAATACAGGTGCAGGAGGTGGAGTCAATGGAGATGGAACAGTATAGTTTTTTTTTTTCTTTTCTTTTCTTTTTTTTTTTATTTTTATTTTTTTTTTTTTATTTTTGTATTCGAACGTTTAATAATTTTTTTTTTACATCCTCCATTTCATTTTTATGAGCAATTGATTTTTTCTTTATCTTTGTAAGCGCTGGTAATGCGAAACTCGTTTTTTTAATGTACTTTTTTATATTCTTCTTTGCCGTGTGTTTTTTTTTTTTCTTTATCGTCTTTCACCTCTTCCAACTTGTGGGATTGAGGAAACAATGTAAATAATACTATTACCATTAAATAAAAAAAACCATAATTAAATTTCCTTGGCATAACATTTTTCGGTGGCGTCTGTGACTGTGTCTGCGTCTGTGTTAAAGACGCGCATGCCAGTCCTCGCGTCTTTTGGACGCAAAAAAAAAAAAAAAAAAAAAAAAAAAAAAAAAGTTCATCTTTCTATCGTTCTATCATTTAGGAAAAAAGAAAATAAAAATGTCTACAGCATTTATACCTGCAGAGTCTGTGGCGCCTCGTTTAAAGGTGCACCAACAGACATTTCGCTTCATGGACCAACACCCAGTTTACATTCAAGTGATTGCGATGGACCATTCTGCATGGGTTTGGATCTCTTCAGCTGCTCGTGCACTTTTCCAAGCAACACAGCAACAACAGCCACAGCAACAACAACAGCAAGATAGTACTGGAGGCAAAGGAGGAGGAGGAGGAGGAGGAGGAGGAGGAGGAGGATCATTTGGAGATTTTGCTATGGCAATGCCTCCTTTCCGACCTGGACAGGTAAATTGTTTGCTTGTTCTGTCTAAAGTTAATATATATATATAAAGGGAAATAAAACTAAGGCTGATAACCGAGAAAATATATATATATATTTATATACGTATGTATGTATATATTTTTATGAATAAATTCTTGGATTAGGCTCCAGTGTCTAGTTTGTTGCTTGGAAATTCATTAGAAGAAACATCTACAAGTATAGCACGTCGTCTAGGTATAAAAAAAAAAAAAAAAAAAAAAAGAAAGCAAATGTTAAAAATGCAAACAAGCAATCAAACAAACAAACAAAAAAAAAAAAAAAAAAAAAAAACTTGATTAATCAACTTTCCTTTTTTTTCTATTTTATTTTTTTTTTAAAAAAAAAAAAAAAAAAAAAAAAATAGCTACGAAATTCAAGTGTCAATTCCTAGTCAATGTTGATATTCCACCTAGTATGGATAATGAAATGTTGGTAGCGTTTGCAGAACGTAAGCTGTTGGAGATGTTACAATCGATTGATCTGATGGGATCCATAACAAAGTCATGAAGAGGCAAAGGACCAAGGATAAAGGACCAAGGATAAAGAAATAAGGATCTTAAAAGAAGCAAGCAAAGGAACGAGTTACCAATTAGCAGCCTTACAAACCTATAGAAATGTAAAAAAAAAAAAAGTTTCCTCTTCATCATCATCTTCTTCTTTTTCTTTCCTCTTTTTCTTCTCCTTTCTTCAAAAAACTTGAACTTTGTATGAACACTGTAGACATCTTTATATTAAATTTACAACAACAAAAAAAATATATATATATTAATGAGTTTATCGAGTATATTTTATTTACAAAGCTGTGTTATGTATAATGTATTATAAACAAGAAAGAAGAAGGGAGGGAGGGGAGAACTATTTTGTTTTCATCTCTCCTTCTGTATCTTCAAAGGAAAATATACTGTCGTTAGATAAGACCGAAGAGATTGTTGTCGTGGTCGTATCAGTGGAAGTCCTTATATCACCAAGAGGTCTCATCACATATGTATTGAGATGAGCTGGGGCGGATGAGATTATGATGGCTGTCATCTCTACAGGTTGTTGAAAATGTGTATTTCTTCCTCTTGCTGCTGCTGCTGCTGTTGTTGTTGTTGTTGTTGTTGTCGCTATGGTATCTGGATTACTGGCATCTAGTACTGTCACCAAATCTCTTACTGCTGCTGCTGCTGCTGCTACCGTTGCTGATGATGTTCCTGTTGTTACTATAGTAGGAACGGTTGATCTCGTGGGCCCTACATGGATCTCGACTTGCCCATTATGATTATTATGATTATGATTATGATTATGATTACGATTATGGGCGTTATTATGATGGTCATCATTACCGCCATCCTCCTCCTCTTCTCCAATATCGGATTCATTCTCAGGATCGCTTTCGTATGCTGGTGGGGGAGAGCTGAAAAAACGTGCCTGGATATTATTAGAAAGAGATGATGGTGGCGTTGACGAAGAAGGTGAAGGTGAAGCTGCTGCCGCAATGACATCATCGTATCCAGGCAAACGATAATCACAATAGGCAGGTGTGGGGACTGGGAACGAATACTCATCCAAAACACCTTCTCTAATCGAGATTTCAATCATCCAAACTCTTGGTTCGTTGAATAAGAATGCACAACAATGTAGATCACGAAGTAAATCCAACAGGGGTTCCCATTTAGAAGGTGTTGATGGCGGCGGTGAGAAATCGTCAGATATGGAGGGATGGAGCGAAGAGGTTTGTCTCTGTAGAGTATTAGGATGCTCAGATGAAGATGGTAGGGGTGTTGGTGATGGTGATGGTGATGGTAAAGATGTCGGTGGAAGTGAAGGAGAAGACGATGATGGCGGTGTTGGCGTTGAAGTAGGATTAGTGTTTGAATGCCTTAATACACTATAGACATCCTCGACGACTCTCCTAGTAGCTGCTATAGATGGTCTTCTAGACAGTGAGGTTGCTGCTGGTGCGATCGTTGATGTTGATATGGTTCTAGATGTCACGACTTCGTTGGGTATATCTGATATCGGTTGTGATGATGTTGAAGAGCTTTGTAAGCCGCCAGCTGTGCCCTCACTGCCCTCCTCTTCAGGTCCGTGGTCATTATTGATGTTATTATCTTGATTGTTGTTATCAGTGCTAGCTCTAGTATTAGTATTTGCTTCATTGCGAGATCTTTGTCCTACTGGGGCTGAAGGTGCTTCAACATTAACCACAACGTTCTCTAAACTCCGGTGTGGTGGATCGATTACACCTCGGGTTGAGAGATCAATTCCCCTTGTATGATCCTGTTGCGGTACAACTCCTGATCTTGTCCCTGTGCTTGTTTCTGTCATGTTCACTTGAGCAGTAATGCCAGGATCAGGATTGGTGGAGGATGTGGTTGGATTGTACCAAGGCAGAGCTACGCTTTTGGGGCGCACACGTATTTTCCATTGGATGGCATGTGCGACAAAGTCGTGCGCTGTCCATCCACGGAGAAGTTTCTGAGACTGGTGTTTGAACTTTAAAGAGGAATGAGCGAGATGGGGAGATTTTGATTGATTGTTCACAAAAAAAAAAAAAAAGAGTTTAGATGTTTGAGATAGCGGTTAGTTTGGGCAAAGCAAAAATACCAACCCCTCAAATTCCATTCCAAGAAAGACTCGAGGGTTGGACTAGAGGATTATTACTGAAGATGATCAAGCTATAGAGACTAGAGGCTAACGACTTACTCTCTTCCGAGCCCTGGCTTTCATTTCCTTTCGGACCCGGAGCCAGAGAAGAGCCACGATGGGCAAGATAAAACAGGCGGCTTGACTCATGATTGCAAGGTTGGATCCACGTCCGAGGCCGACGGCAGTTCCTGCAAAGAGAACTGTAAAGACAATGGACATGATGACGTTGGGCCAATAGGTTGGATAGGTAGTTCGCACAATATTGTTAAGACTAGTGAACCTTGCTTCCAATTCAGTGTATGGGATGTACTATTTTTTTTTTTTTTTAGGAATTGTTGTGTGTTATGCATGGTATTCAAAAATGTAAAATAATTGTTGCGATGCTTCTGATTAGATGCAACGGAAAGTGTGTGAATGCTGTGCGCAGTTTTCTTTTCTTTCTTTCTTTCTTTCTTTTAAGGTGACTGGTGGGAAAATGTAACATTCTTTTAAATTATCATCACAAACCCGAGGCGTTGGGGTAAAAAGAAAAAAATACTTTTTCATTCTTTTCATTCAGAGCAACACACAGACCAATGCAATTCTCATTCATTCCGTTTCACTTTTTGAGAATACAAAAGGAGAACTATAGCATACACTGTCATCATATTTGCTTTTTTTTTTTTTCCTTTTTTTTTTTTTTTTTTTTTTTGAAGAAAAAAAAATAAAATAAAATAAAATTGTTGGCTGTTGACCATGTTTCTTCGTCGACGTGAGTGTGGAATGCAATTAAGAGGGTGCTTTTGAAGGAATAATGATGGTTTAAGGGGGGTACCTCGAGTTCTATAGGTAAATCCATGATGGAAGGGGTCTTCCAGTAGTGGACTCCGTACCACGTTTTTCGGAGCGGTACTGCTAATAGTAGCGATGGCATTGGATATGAATTATGGTTTGTGGATATTGTGTTGAGACAAGGGACTATACAAGCAGACCAAGACAAAAAATGAAAATAAATAATAGTAACAAGGAAAAAAAAAAAAAAAAAAAAAAAAATGGCTAAGGTGTGGAAAAGAAAGATGTCTTCACGGGAGAGAAAAGAAGATAGGGTGAATGAAGGAAACAAGGATGTGTGATGTAGAGAATGTGTGTGAGCGAAAGAATAAGAATGAAAGAAAGAGAAAAAGAGAAAGAGGAGAGAGAGAGGGGAGAGAGAGAGATAAAGAGAAAGAGAGAGAGGCAATTGTGCACATTGACAACATAGATGGTAATAATTGAGGGGAAAAAGAATCTTTTGTTTGATTTGATCGGATAAATTGAGTCGAATTCTACCCCACAGATGCAAACAGTTTTATACTTTGGAGCTGTGGAAAAGCAGTGTTGCACGCGATGGACGAAATTGTCAATCAATCCAAATGCAGTCTGACAGATACAGATGCTCTAGACATGTAGACATTTAGGCAGGTGGTCTGTTCTTGTCCACAAAGCCCAGGCAGCAATGTTTTTTCAGGGACAACCTCCTTTTCACAAATCTTGATCAGAAGATCAAATAATCCGAATGCAGTAAAGAAAAAATAAAAAAAAAAAAAAAAAAAAAACTCGCCTCTAGATATCCACATGTCATCTAGGCACCATTTCATGCCAATATAAAAAGCAAAGGGTAGATCCACAGCAAAGAAAACATCTAAAAGTTTCTTTCCATCTAAAGAACATTGCAAGCAATGGAATGCATTGCATCTTTTTTTTTTTTTTTTTTTTTTGTTTTGTTTTGTTTATCTGCAAGTCATCATTGATGGCGTTTTTTCTGCAATGTAACAACTGATAATTGGCTGACATCGCCAGTGGACGATCTTTTGATGCTTTTCACAACGGCCCTTTAAACCACGCGACATTGCACACATCTCCATTTTCAATCAAAAAAAAAAAGGGGGGGGAAATGTCTGCAATTGATCAGTATGTACTCCATGCTGCGGCAGTATAGTCAAGTTTCTTAGTTTCTTTGAACACTTTAATTCCATAAATATTATGACCATCATCAACCTTTTCTGCTCATCCCCTCTCTTCTCTCTTCTGGTAGAATAAGATAAACTTAGGCCTCCTCAAATAAACCATTGCAGTTTTGGCATGTAGCCATCTTTTAGTTCATTGCGAAGATAAAAAAAAAAAAGGATGGCTTCACGCTCACTACTACATTTATGTTTACTTTAAGAGAGAATGTACTATGAGGTCTGTCCACCTTTCGAATGAAGGCATTACAAATATACATTTTTTCGAGGAAAGACGTTCGTTCCTCCAAGTTTGCAAAAGAAGAGAGGGAAATAAAAGAAAAGTTGGGTGAAGCAAAGAATAAGCTACAGCTGAAATTATCTGATTTGACATGTTGGCTCTTGTAAACCTGTAGCTCATCACTGAATACCTCACGCGATGCTTTGATAATTGGCTGAATCAGCAGATAAAATTCTGTACTACGACTAGAGGAGGTCAATGGGTAGTAGTTCCTCAAGTCAAACAGGTGACACGGAATGGTTATTATCCATTAATATGCAGCAAGTGAGCAAGTGAATACAATTTAAGGGTGCAATGCTACATGTGTATGATAGAAAATGGAGAACAGAGCTCTCTATCAAGTTTGTGTACAGAAATGTTATAAAAACATTGGTGCAATTCAGAAGAAGAATGAATGTGTACTGAACATGTGTATGTGTCAAGATGGGGACGATGAGGAAGAGAGAAAGGAAGGGAGGGAAAGAACGAAAGAAAGGAAGAAAGAAAGAAAGAAAAAGTTATGGAGAAATGGCATTTGGTTGCTTGCTTCAGACAGTCATGAAGGATTGCTGTTCTAATTGTCCACATTGAGACATTGCATAATGTGGCATTGCATAGAAGGCAGATTGAAATAAAGTTTTTGACAATCAGTGACTAAGAAACTTTTTTTTTTTTGTGAGACGCGATTCCACAGGGGGGAGAGGCGAGCTAGAGATACGGAAACGGATGGACGAACTCTATTGTCTCCCTTAGCCCCCAAGCATGTACATGCACATGTATGCTTTTCTAAGTTTGGTTGATGGGAATCAGATTGACTGTTCCTCTGGTTAAGGTCAAGGCCAAGGTCATGGTCAAAAGTCTTCAGAATCAAGTATAAAAGGAACAAAAGAAGTGGCGGCGTTTCTTTTCTTTTCTTTTCTTTTCTTTTTTTTTTTTTTTTTTTTTGTTTCATTACTGTTGTTGCTCTGTCTCACAATCTTTCTTCTTTCATATACCCTCGTTCATATACCCTCACTTATCATTTATATACCCAACACAAGCACTCACAACGGTCAGTCAGACCATTTGTTCACTTCTTTTCTTGCTTTCATTCCACTTCAACGAACTTGGTTCTCTCTTTTCTGTTTTTTTTCCCTCTCATTGTTCTCATTTGAATTACCTTCATTCACTTGAGTTCGTCTGATGGTTGCACACACTATTCTTTACTGGCTGGCAAGCCACGGTACAACTGCAACTGCAACTGACGCTGACGACAATGAGATCCCTTTGAACATCTATCTTTCCAACATCGCCGGCTTCTTATCAATTATCTGCTGGTTTATCGTCTTTACTCCGTAAGTCAAATACTTTCTTTTCTTTTTCATGATCATTATCCACAATTGGGAAGATGCACCAGCTCAGATTGTAATGGATAGTAAAAAAAAAAAAAAAAAAAAAACGATCCAAGTATAAATGGTCCCTCTGTCTGGTGTTTTTTTTTTTTTTTTTTTTATCCCAAAAGAGATGGAGAGCCCACCATCCCCCTTATTCTTTTGTTTTGATCTACCGTTATTTTGACCGGGATTGGAATGGAAGAAAGAATGTGCACAAGTAAAGACCAGGTTTGGATACAGAGAGTGATAATAGGAATGCGCTCTTTTGAACAAAAAAAAAAAAAAATAGTTACTGGATTCATGTGGATCTCCTTTGTGATTGTGGCAGGGTAAAACATTTGTGTAAAAAATCGGATCGTATCGTTTATGCGACATGCTTACCTATCTTTGTTACACCCCTTTCCAATGCAACAAACAAGCATCTGCTTTCTGGCTCTGGTTACTTATGATGGATGGATAGTACAAAAAAAAAAAAGATAATAAAAAAGAAAAGCACACTGTCACTGACATGAACTTTTGCCCGCTCTTGTCAACTTTCTTAATCTCTCTAGTCAATTCTGGACCAACTACAAGCGCAAGTCAGGAGAGTCACTCTCTCTTGTATTCCTCTACATTTGGTTGGCTGGTGACATTATGAACTTGATCGGTGCAACCATGGACAATCTGCTGCTTACGATGGTAAGTTCTCCCCCCCCTCCCTACTTCCAACTCCAAAGTTCAGGGAGAGATCAACAACAACATTTTTTTTTTTTTGTCGACTTGCTTGATGATCTGTTTTGTTCACTTTTTCTGTACAACCGTGCTAAACTCATGTTTGCTTATACAATCTTCCCATCTTTCCCCCCTTGTCTCTCCTTTTTTTTTTTTTTTTGTGAATAGCGTGTTCTCGCTTGGTACTACACAATCTCAGATGTAAGTCTCATTCATTCCTGATGGCCTTGTAGGGCAGGGACATATGCGCCATATCTTAAACGATAATATGTAATATGTATCTGTAATATGTAATAGTACATTCTTGTGTCTCTGACCTTCAGGATAATAATAATATATGTATATATTTCCCTTTCTAGATTGCTTTGATCAGTCAGGTTTTCTACTACCGTAGGACTTCTGTCAAAGGAAGCTTTGAGTCTGTTATTACTCATGCTAATTCTGAAAGCCTCAATATGTCACATGAACACACGCCTCTTATTGGAAGTGGAAACGGGATTGGAGGAGGATCAACCACAAACTATTCAAGTATTTCTCCTTCAGAACATGTCCATGAAAATGAACATGATCGTATGATTCATCAAGCAGCCATGGCTGCTAATACCGCTGCATCTCACTACAATGAAAGTCATGATCATACAGCTAACGGCCATCATCACCAGCAGCATCTTCGACGTCGTTCCTCAACCCATTCAACTTTAACCAATGGTTCTGGAAAACTTCGATCCAAAGCAGTAAAGCGTCGAAAAATGATCCGCAGGGCCATCATAATCCTATTCCCCCTTGTACTATTAGCACTCCTCATTTGGTTGTATCATGATTGGCTGCAGTGCACTCTCGGTGATGAGGACGGAGATGGATCTCACTGTGGACGTGGTCATAATGGTGGACATGGCAAACTTCCTCCTTCCCATCCTCCAAAGGAGAATAACGGTGATCCCATATCGTTCGTAACGATCAACAACAACATCGACGGTGGTCATGATGAAGAAGGACATGAAAAAACGCTCTTCCAGATCTGGGTTCCTCTGTTGTTGGGTTGGGGAAGTGCATTGTTATACCTTGGATCACGTATTCCTCAGATTTACAAGAACTGGCGTCTAAAGTCGTGTGAGGGATTGTCGATTATGATGTTTGTGTTCTCAGTCTTTGGCAATGTCTTGTATGTGGCGTCCATCTTCTTGTTCTCAATCGAGCTTGATTACTTGATCAGGAACCTGCCCTGGGTTCTGGGCTCGGGCGGTACGTTAGTCTTTGATTTTACAATCTTCTTCCAATTCTACAAGTACCGTCACAATACTCCATTGAGTGAGGCTCTTAAGGAAGCTGCTGCAACAGGCGAGTTGGATGAAAATGCTCTGGCAGCAGCGGCGGAGGAAGATGAGGCCGATAATACGACCGAAGACGATGAATCCAACAATACAACCGCATCAAGTACACTAAACAAAAACAAGCAAAGGACCGCCACTGCATTGAATGGCTCAAATGTTTAGATTTTTTTTTTTTTCTTATTTCTTATTTTATCTCTTTTCTCTTGTTCGTTTGCATTTTTTTTTACATCTTATATTCAGCTCTGCACACATGTAACAGTACAATAAAAATAAAAAATAAAAAATAAAAAAAAACGAATACAATGCCTTTTATTTTATTACTTTAAGAACAAAAAAAAAAAATACAAAGGAAAAAAGAATAAACAAAAGCAACAGATCAATATTTTAGTTTTTTTTTTTTTTTTTTTTTTTTTTTTTTTTTACATCGCCTCCTTGTCCCTTATTTATGACCAAAAATGATAAAGAATCGAAAAATCATCCCGATGAGAGTATAACCAGACATGCTTCTGTCCTCCATCTTCTTGTCGGAGCTTAAGCATAGCCTCTCGGATCATCAAACAATATTCGCGCTGTGATGGGCTAAGTTGGTCCAACACATTCTTACGGAAACTATCATCCTCTGCCACATTGCAATGTGCTAACTTCCGAAGACTCTCCTTTGAGAGATCCACCGCTAATACAGGAACTGTAGCATTCACCAAATTCTTGGTTACACCCACCAGGTTATTGATTGCTAATAAAACCGACAACGAATGGCGAAAAAAAAAAAAAAAAAAAAAAAAAAAAGGTATTAATATCGGTCAAGAAAATAAAATAAAATAAAATAAACTATTAAAATAGTATTATCTAAACGAAAATATCGTTTATTACCTTTGTCAATAAGCATGGTCTTCTGTTTGTGTTTTAGCCGGTTTTTCATGGAGCTAGAACTGACCACGTAGACATTAAAATCAGTCTGTACCTGTGTTGATTCACCTGACGAATTATGATGATCTAGTCCATGCCTTGCGCCCAAAGACCCAGCAGAAGTTTCCAATCCATGATGATGAAAATGATGATGATGATGTCCAGCATTATTTTCTGCGAGTTTACGCGCTGCTTTCGATCCAAGGACCCCTCCTGCTCCTATCATCGTAGCCATCTGTATATCCAATCGTGTTTGCTCTGCAATCTCAGCTTTGAGCAAGATACAAAGTTCAGACCGTGGCACTTCATCCTCAGTCTTACGAAGTACATTTTTGACCTTGACCATACTCATAAGGTCACTACGACTGCCTCGTTGATGATTATGAGATGAATCTTGCTGTTGCTGTTGATTCTTGTTCTTGAGAATCACAATCCAGTTGATACTCTGATGTTTACAAGTGGTCGTCAATGTTTCCGGTGTCAGGTCTGTACCATCTTCAAGCATGTAGTCTGCTTTGATCCCATGAGCCCACAGTTCTCTCACCAACTCTAGTCGTTCCTGAAGTAGAACTTTTCCAAAACTGGCCACAAAAACATCACAGCGTTTTGGAGCCCAGAATCCAAATGATTTTTCTTCGTCATCGCCACTATGACTTCGATTAGATTTGCTGCTGTTGTTAGTGATAAAGTAACGGAAGTGATCAGATTGATATTGTGAGATCGCGCCCACAAATTTTTGCATTGCTAGATTCACTCCAACAGCGTAGACCTTGCGAGGAGGACCTCCGACCACTGGATGTCGGAACTGTTGGATCAATGAGTCATATCGACCACCTGCTGCGAGGATATTCTTTCGTTTTGCATCATCGACTACCTGGAACATCATTCCACCTTTGTAATATTGGTTATTATACCTATATAACACAAATATAACAAACTATTAGTCAATAAACCAATATCTCTTTTTTTTTTCCTTTATTCTTTTTTTTTTTTTTTTTTTATTCTCTCATTGATTTTATCCGCTTTAGTACTTCCAGAAATAAAAACAAAAAAACTTACATGAGAAGCGGATTGAATACTATCCGATGACGAACACCGAAATTCTTGCAATACATGGTCAAAAGTCTCAACTCTGCCAATGCGTCCCGAAGTTTCGTCTTCATGGGCTCTGCCGTGATTAATTCTTCCAAAGCTTTAGCAACCACTTCAAGATCCCCCTTCTTATCAAACAACTCGAGCTCATCCAGGACACTTCGTGGTAAATGGTAAACAGACATGAGATGATTCCGAACCTGTGACATGTGCTGGTACTGTCGACCGAGTTGACCTAGAATCGTGCAAACACCCGTTCGAATTTCGGAGGGGATTCGACAGCTATCAAAGATCGCCTCCACAACCATCGTATGGTTGATCAGGAAAAACACTCCGTTCGTGGCCTTGAACGGCGGAAACTCTTCCAACAACTCATCCACGACTTTGATCAGTTCCGCATCTGTCACCATTGGATTGCTATGAGTATTATGCACAATGTCAAAGTCGACCTCATGTACCACCTGAGGCTGTCCACCCACTGTATTTTCACGATAGACACGCCCGAAGCAGAATCGCTTCAATTGAGTGATATCATTCCTGCAGATAAATCGGGCAAATGGCAAAGTCAGATCATAAGGCAATTGCACCAGCCCTCCTGTTGAATCCATCAATGCTACTGATTTCTTATCATTGTCGTGAAGATCGCTTTTGGGCATCAAGAGTGGGGTTCCCATTTCAACAGCTCCATGACATCGAAAGACATTCACCATTTGATCCCTGACTTTGCCGAAAAACAAAGAGAAAAACGGGTCATACATCTTGTTTTCAGCATTAAAGTCATAGGTGTAATCCTTATGTTTGTCCGCATTCTGTGCAAATAAGGCAGACATCAACCGATGATAATAAGGAGTATTTGGATTAGCGATTGTCCGGACACATTCCTGAATGTATTCGTCTTCCAACTTTGGTGGCAACAAGTCACTCTGCAGAAGCTCCAGAGAACTGGGTCGCTCCTTCAGGTTATGATTCAGTAAGGCTCGGATCACCTGTGCCTGCTTTGACATCTTATCCATTGGGAACTCCTTGGGAAAAATGATTTCGGGTTGTTGAAGGTTGCGAAGAGTCATGGCACGTTCCATTCCAGTCGATAAGGGGTAACACATTTCAAAGAAGATGATTCCTAAAGAATACATGTCCGCCTTGGTATTATACCGGACACCATTGGCCCCTCCAATCAACACTTCAGGACTGACATAAAATACAGTTCCTACACCTGTGGTCAGGGAGAGTCCATCATCATGGACTCTGTTGTCGTAACTACCACTACGACTCATCACGATGGTCTCATCCACAGCATGACTTTGCGACTTTAAATCATTGATTACTTGCGAGTTGCTGGTTGCCAGTCCAAAATCTCCAATCTTCACATCCCCGTTCGCATCCAAGAAAATATTAACCGGCTTCAAATCTCTGTGAATTATGTTTTGGGAGTGAATGTGGACAAGCCCTTCCAAGATTTGTCGAAACAATCGCCAACCATCATCAATATCTACACCAATATCAATCAGATCCTTTAGTGTTTGTCTTTCGCAATACTCCATTTGAATGTAAAGTGTTCTCGAGGGTTTGGGTGGTAAACGCTTCTTCTTTGGCACTAAAGCTTTGGTCATGACCTTGTTTTCGTCCTTGGTCTGTGGGTTACTGGCGGTATTATCTGTGACATCTTCAGATTCAAATCGAATGCCCGAATCAGAGTCAGATCCACTATCATCTTCACAGCCGTAATCACTTTCTGACTCTGATTCCGACTCTGAGTCGTCTTCTTCCTCAGATGAGGTCGATTCCTCCGAACTATCAAGGGCCAAACCATTCATTCCAAAAGAACTCTCCGTATGACCTGACACATCTCTGGATCGATGGCCGAAATGAATACTAGGGTAGCTTCGGTTGCGATTGCTGGCACCCTCAGATAGGAAATCATATTTCATGTCCTTTACTACCCGACTCGATTTTTCGTATGATTTATCATCAACGTCGTCATCATCGTCATCATCATCATCCTCCTCTGAATCAACTTCTGAGTCAGACTTTCCATCGCTATATGACGCCCCATTAGCATCCTCAAACCATGTTGTGTAGTACCGCACCACAAATTGATGATGCAATCTGACATGTATTAAAAAATAAAAAATAAAAAATAAAAAATAAAAAATAAAAATAAGAAAAAAAGCTTAATGAGCTTATTCATGTTCCAAATGCTGCCTAATTAACTGAGTCCAGAGCAGAAGAAAACAGCTACCTTGATAGGGTCGTGACTTCACGAAGAATTTTACGGTTTGTGACATTGTCCTTGGGGTCGAGTTTAATCTTTTTGATCGCATAGAAACGGCCATCAAGCTTGTTTCTCGCTTTGACCACCTCTCCAAAACCGCCTCGTCCAAGAAATTCAATTTCCTCAAAATCACTCCTGTAACGCGAATACAAATTACGGCCCGAGGTAGACGGTGATCTATTAAGCTGATTGATTGAGTCGTCTACATACATGTCATCAAGCCGAGAAGACTCTCTTCCTACTCTTGGTAAAGGAAGATTGATAGTAGACGGAGGGTGGGATCTCCGAAGACAACTTAGACCGGAATCGTCTTCAGTGTCTATCATCAATAAACCAAAACGAAAAGACATTAGCTATGACCTTGAGGGGCTTAGTACCAACAAAATACGGTTCATAAAAATTGCTAATAGGGGATGTAATGTCGAACCTCGGTACATGTGAAACTGAGCGAGAGCGGCGTCGTCGCTCGCAGCATCTCCGAGAAAGGGATCATTCACTAAATCTGCAGCACTCGGTCTCTTCTTGGCATCACTATTTCAAGGCGAAAACAGTCAAAAGAGTCGTAATAACAATAATGGATCAGCTCTCGTCTAGTAGTCCACAATTTGAACGCTTTTTTGCCTCGCCCTCTTTTTTCTCCGCTTACATTTCGAATATGCGCGTAAGAATATCTTTTGTCAGCTTTGGAATTGAGGTGTCGACAGACTCTAGGAACTGTGAAGGTGATTTAAACGTTCGAGTGACCCCACTACCCCACAACATCTCAACCAATACCTGACCAAGGCACCAGATATCATGCTTTCTAGTATATACGATCGATGCCTCCTCCGGATCGGGTGAGGACCAAGCTCTAGAAACTTCCTGGCCACTGTCTGAATTGAAACTGAATGTTTTGTGCATATCCAAGAGTCGGCGGTGATAGCTAGCGTTGTCCAGTTTGATGCTTCCATTCGGGTCCAATACAATGTTGGACAATCTGATGTCTAAGCACATAAAAAAAGGTAAAAATAAAAATAAAAATAAGTTTGCAGCTTTTAAATATGTTTTCTGAATATAGGTAACTTCCGATTACTTTCTTTTTGTATTACCCTTGTGAATGACGTTGTTAGAGTGAAGATAACTGACAGCCTGTAAGAGTTCTTTGAGGTACTTCCTTGCAGTGTTCAATTTAATACCACCTGCAATGTTGACAAATGATTCTAGTGAGGTCATGTTGGCCGAACTCCCATCGGTAAGGACATGCAAATTCCAGCCACTATTTGTTCTTTCAAGACGTGATTCCAAAATGGACACAAGATGATGATGCCGGAGCAGTTTTAATCTAGAAAGCTCCTTCTCAACATCCTGTAGCTTCTTCTTCCCAAGGTGTGTACAATAATGTGCTGTTGTGATATCGAATGTTTTTAGAAGCAAGAAAGGAACGTCGGAAGTGGAGTGCGGCCTGGATATATAATTTGTCGGGATCGCAGAGTAGGTCGAGCTAAGTAGACCGCGCGAAAGACACGCTCCCCTGATCACAGAGCGAAATGCTGGAGCCTATTTTTTTTTTTTTTTTTTTTTTTTTGGAAGGCCGCATCAGAAAACTGTGCCTGAGTTGATGGCGAGACAACAAAATAAAAACGAGCTACTGATTCTCCTTTTTTTTACCTGAGAGTCGTCTGGTGACATGATAATGGGCACATCAAAATGGACACTGACAGTATCCATGCCATATCCAGATCCTCCGCCGCTGCCATTTCTACCATGACCATCAAGATAGTCGCCTCCTCCAAATTGTTCCTGCTGTTTGTTCTTCAATTCCTTTTGGCGTTTCTTCTCTTCCTTAATCTTTTCTTCTTTACGCATGAGATCTTCCCGAATCTTTTGGTCCAATGTTAGGTCTGCATGTATCCTGGCCTCCATTTCTAGCTTCTGCTGCTTGGTCATGGCCTCAATGGCTCTTTCCTTCTCATCCTTTGTGGTTTGTTCCACGCGTTGAAGCATTTGGTCGTAGAAACTTTGGTGTTTTGTAAAAAGACTCGCATTGTTGGCGGTAATGTATTCTTGAACATACGAAGCGACTTCATACATCATCTCCTG
This sequence comes from Lobosporangium transversale, assembly GCF_002105155.1. NCBI lineage: Eukaryota > Fungi > Mortierellomycota > Mortierellomycetes > Mortierellales > Mortierellaceae > Lobosporangium > Lobosporangium transversale. The sequence goes on along the minus strand of NW_019029000.1, from coordinate 375,742 downwards.
CCCAACTAGTGCCTTTGCATGTGTTAGAATAAGTTTTGATAGCTCCTGAACCTGCGAGGCTGACAATCCTCTTGGGTTTTCGATCTTTAGATCCGGTATAGTTTTTGGGTATGTTCTAGTGAACCTAAAAATGAATGTTTGGGAGCACAATAAAAAAAAGTCCGTGTCATGAAATGTCAGCCACGCCGTGACCAAGGAAGAGCAGATGGCGTTGGCGGTGTTGTTGTACGAACTTACTTGACACGCAAGTCCACTGACACATATCGTTTCAAGTCTTCTTCCTGCGGTAATAGATGGAGTCGAAATTCAGGCGTTGTTGGGACCAGCTTGAAAAGAATAAAATTCGGAGAAATGATAAGGTGGTTAGTTGTAGATACTAAAAAAAAAAAAAAAAAAAAAAAAGAGAGAGAGAGAGAGATTGTCTCTATGAAGGTACCTTCCATGCTGATGGGATTGTGATAGGTTGATAATCTTCCATATAAATAGCTAATATTAAACCATTGAGAGTGAAAAAAAGGAGAATATCAACAACAGTTCTTCGACCAACATTCCTGCATTTTATGTATTCTTTTCGTTTTCCTTTATTTACCACGAAGAGCCTCCAATTCGTTCTGTTGTAGTTCGAAGAGTTCATCTTGGCTCATACCAGCCATGGCTTTGGCAGGAAATACAAATGTGAAAAAGGGAGGAAAAAAGTAAAGCAAAAACCAATGATTGCACTCTGAGTGTTTTATCACAGACTCAGAGTAATAACTGTAGTTGTATTAACAATGTCTTTTTACGAGTAGGTTTTATGGGGAAAAAAATAAAAATAAAAGTAAAAAAAAATAACAAAAAAAAAAAAAGTTTTACTATGAACTGCGTCGATGGAAGAATGTAGCGAATTAACAAAACAAATAGTTGAAAATTCGCCTCCTTTCACGAGCAACGTATTGCTTTACAAGGGGAATGACATCTTGACTGAATGGTGCAGCACACGACAAGAAAGAATGGAACACAAAAGAAGACAAGGAAATATAGTTGAAGAATTAGAAGTGGACTCTGTCCCCTCTTTTTTGTTTCCGTGAATGCATGTGCGCCCTTAATAATCAATCACTTTTTGGCTGGTCTGGATTAAGTCACGTGCAGCTACATAGAGTCAACCATTTTCTTTCACTCGCATTCACAAATCAACGCGAGAAATGATAATGGGACAGTTGAAAAGCCCTTTATGCAGCTGGAATTATCTTAAGGCCGCGAGAGGACGCTCCGTTGACATATCGAGTCTTTTGACAAAATGACTAAAGCCATCTATCACAACGGGTATGTGAGCAGGTCGAAATGACATATAGTCTAATTAAATCAGCGGGCCTTAAGATTCAAACGCCTCTGGCCGATATTGTTGAGGCACTCAGTAAGACTCTAGGGAACAAGCACTTCTAGATCAAGTCGAATTTGGCAAGAAAGACTAACAGCATGATTTTTAAGACGATTGGACAAGCCTCTAGGAAGAACAGCAAGCATCTAATTATATACTACATAAGCAAGATAAAAAACGAGATAAGATATTCATTAGAGTTCAGTTATTGAACTCCTGGTCTTCAGAGGGATTTGTAGCATGGGGGACCAACACCAGACGGGCGATAAACCATCTCATGTTTGAGTTTTTGGTATACCATTATCTTTAGTATTTCAGGCAGTGTTCCAACCTGAAAATACAGAAGGTTCAGTATATTCAGAAACAACAAGTTCCCATCATGAATCTCGAAGTCCGGACAAGGAAATGCACTGGCTGTTTCCTTCGTCGAAGACAATAAACCGGCGTTGGAATCAGAAGTCGTTGTTGTATCCAAAGACAGGACGTGTTTCTGCACCTATGTTCTTTTAATTAACAAAGGCTTTATTTATTGACACTACTTTTAGATGATGCAAAAGGACATGCTCACGGCACTGCATCTTCATAGAGTTAGTATAAAAAGGTCTTCATTATTGGACTAGACAAATGCGGACGTAGTTCATTAAGCATCCTTGACCTCCTAATGCAGAGCCTCAGCAGCTATTCTCTTTCACTTATTTTATCGGCAGTTGGTTGGTGATACCTTTAAGAGTAACTCCTGACATTCCATTAATTCAGCACCTGGAGTCGGAGCCCCCTATTCTTGAAATATCTTGATAATACTCTGCAACTGGTGATTGCTTATCTGGGTACACCGCTTCCATACCTGCGGAGTGCATCTCAAAGGTGGTGATTTTGCCCTTGGTATCTAAGCTTTTGGGCATGGAAGCTTTTTCAAGCTGTTAATTAATGTACGGAGAAAATAAAAGAAAGGGATTGAAGATAATACTTTCCTCGCGTTTATTCCAATAAGTTCAGAGGAACGACACAATTTTTTTGCGCCGTGTACTTTCTTGTTCAAAGAAGGACTGAAGCACCATGCTATCCATTTCATTACAACCGCCTCTACTCCACCTATTATCAGCATCCATGAGCTGTTTACCCAGGATACCAAGATAAACAACTTTTCACGTGGGATTTCGCGTCATACCACTCCTTTATTGAACGCGTACCTCATTATTCATTTCTTTTTTTTAATTGGCATCATCAATCATACATACAGCTATGCTATCTAGTCTGGCTAGTGCCATAGATGGTGGTGTGGGAAACTTCAAGGAGCTCAGATCAATACCCTGTGCAGACGAGGATGTGTAAACTCCGCCAGAAGATACTGAATATCTCAAAGATGAGATCATAGCAATGAGGCCAAGCTCGGATCTCAAAAAATTGAAAACATCCAGTCGGCGAGAACAGCTGCAGGTCTCGAAAAATGAACTGAATTCAGTGATCGCTCAAACCGACCAACATGGTCGGGTACCTGTAATATCTTAAGGTTGTTGCTATCGGCAGTTTTAATGCTGCTGACCTTAAGCCTATTAGTAGTTCTTGTCTATCCTACTGCACTATGTAGATGTACCCAAACCGACTTGGATAACTGGAACAGTTCATTTTCCGAATTGGGGTACGTTGCCAAGTGGGTACACATATTCAGTTGCTTCCGACTGCTGGTGCTACAAGAATGTAAGTTACCCTAGTAGTATATGTAGCACTGTATACTCATTTACTACTCAGACATCTCTTAGCATCAAAAACTAAGCGATATTGTTTGGTCAGTGGAGAGTTGGGCCTGCAAAAGACCAAGATTGACCGCCAGAGGCCAGAATAGCCCTTTATCCTCCACAACACCTATGTATAGAACCGCAAAGCCTACCTTTATTTCAATTCAATCCAGTATAAAAACTATCAGAACAAGGATTGCCAAATAGTATTTCTGTGTTTGAAACCAAGGCGGCAAACACCAGTCTCAGGAGATTGTGGAGTCAGTAATGAAAAACCTTAGAAGCAACAAGTCATTTCATTGTTCTCCCGGGTATTAATTAGTCGTGCAATTGTTACAACTAAATGCTAGTTCATTGTATGATACAAAGCCCGAATAAGAGTGGGATGGATATCAAGAAGAAGAATGCATATTGAATGAAGCCCTAATGATACCGTAAGCGTTAAAAAAATACTAAAGAAAGGACTGATGTGATACTTCTAGTTTTAAAGGCTTTCTGCACTCGATCACATCCATGATGAACCTCTCCACAACAAGAGCTATAATACTCATGTATATTCCACATACAATACGTACAAGAATGTGAAAAAGATTGAAAGGCGAACAAGGGAAAAACTGCAGCAAAATGATAAAAGAGATGCACAAGACAATAAGGATTGGATGCGAGGCGCGTAATGACTTGTCCCGTAAAGAGCGTGGCTTCTAATGCTCAATGTATTGCACCAAGGATAGAAGGCGCTAGGCTTTATGGGCTCGACAGTATTCTCTTTTGCTTTTGCAGGTTACGGTGAAAAGAATGGTTAGCAGAACCTTGGGATTCGCAGCACCAGAGGTGGAAAGTAAGTAAGGAAATCTGGTGTTATGAACATGGGCGAGGCTTTTCTACAATACTCTCTTTAATGTTAATTGACTTCACACTCGTCCACATCAGTTGATGAAATGCTTGTTACAAAACCATGGAGGATAGCAATAATATGACAAACTAGAAGCATATTTGTAGAGTCTCTAATGATTCTTCACTCTTCAGTATTTATAGTAAGTCAGGGTCCTAAGCTTCTCGAGGGTCATTCCAAGAAACAAGCCTACAATGAGAGCATAAGGAACGAGTAGAAGGTTCTGAATAAAGCTTTCTATTGGCAGCCATGCATGTGGCTTCGATTCCTTATTCAGCACATATCAACCTCTGTGCATCCAATCCAGGAAAGGTTTAGTATAATGTTCGCTTGTTCATTATTTACGCCCATGGGATCTAATCAAACTCAAGATCAATTTCCTCGAACAGCGCCTTATCTTTCCCTGCAGCCACCATATGGACTGGTGGCAATTTAGATGAGAGGCAAACTTGAAATGACGGCATATAAGCATGTTGGCATGCTATTTGCTTTTTTATTTTATTTTTTTCACCTGACAGTTTACTATAAGCAAATAAAGATGTGGTCCAAAATCCATTAAAAAAGCTCACAACTGAGATCGACAAAAAAATTACCCTTGCATGTGGGTCACACAGTTGATCTATTACATCTATTACAAGGACTAAACTCTTTATTTTATTGTTCTTCAGGTTCAACAGAAAACTTGGTCTTAAAGGATATAGAGTGTCGTAGAAAGATAAAGATAAAAAAGCAACCCTTCCATCTTTTTTTTTCAGTTTTATTCGAGTTGTTCTGTTTTAGTATATTGCTGTCTCTTTCCTCAGGCTTTAATGGGCACAGAGCAGAGATCAAAAGCTTATTGTTTTACAGTTCAGGCTTTGATAGACGGGGAAGGTTTTTTTTTTGCAGATCACATTTTTTGTACTCAACTTCTAGCTTGATGTGCAGTTATGCGCCCGCATGGAACATAAAGGAACTCTTTAGAAGCACAAAGAACAAGACGTCACATTCAGAAAATGCGTGCGGGAGCCATTTGCAATTAGAGGGAGCTATCTGTAGAAAGGAGCCATTTCACCTAAACTTTTTTTTCTAAACTTTTTAAAAACCCCTCGATCGAGTTCTTTTTTTCTTTTTTTTTCTTTGCATTGTTCATCTTCATTTCACATCTAGCATCATCTCATCATTCCCATCTGTATACTACCCACATACACCACACCGTCACATTAATACATAAATATGTCCGTCGTCGGTATGTATTTAAACGGATAGTTATACAAAAAAAAAAAAAAAAAAAAAAAAAAACGTTATCACAGTAATTGCGCATAGATCGCTCCAAGGAAGAAAGAAGAAACTTTTTTATTTTTTTATTTTTTCCTTCTGTTAGCCAGCTTTATTATGGATAGCTATGATTTTGGCATTTCTTTCCGCCTCTCCTGTCTCTTTTTTCTTTACTTCACTCAATTGTTTTATGCAGGGATGTTTGTTCGACAATAACTGATCCGTTACATATTTATGATTGCTAGGTATTGATCTCGGAAACTTGCAGACAATTATTGCTGTCGCAAGAAACCGTGGCATTGATGTTATTTGCAATGAGGTTTCAAACCGCTTCACACCAGTAAGTATTTTGACACTAGATTATATGTTTAGATCTCACTTCAAAAGGAATAAGCGTACTTTTATGATCTTCTTTTCTTTTTGGCAGCCTTCCCCTGGAGAGAGGCAAAGCAACAAGAGATAAAGGAGAAAAATGACACCTTTTATTACCATTGTGTCCATCTTAAGCTACCAATATAAATAGGATCTAACCATTGTTAATATTTTTTGCTCTGTAACTTCTATCTCTCTCTCAGTCACTGGTCTCATTTGGTCCTAAGCAGCGCTATCTCGGCGAGACCGCCAAGACACAGGAGATTTCCAACTTCAAGAACACTGTCTCGTGCTTGAAGCGTATTATCGGACGTACCTTTGCAGACAAGGAAATTCAGGAGATCGAGAAGCAATACTTGACTGTTCCTTTGGTCGATATCAATGGTCAGCTTGGTGTCAAGGTCAACTATCAAGGACAGGAAACCACCTTTACTGTGGTCCAGATCTATGCCATGTACCTTACCAAGATGAAAGAGATCGCTACAGTTGAGACCAAATTGCCAGTCTCCGACTGTGTCATCGCCATCCCTTCCTGGTTCACAGATGTTCAGCGCCGCGCTGTATTAGATGCATCTGAAATTGCGGGATTGAATGTCCTTCGTCTAATCAACGATTCCACTGCCATTGCCCTCGGCTATGGTATTACCAAGACCGACCTTCCCGAGGAGAAGCCTCGCAATATCTGCTTTGTCGATGTCGGTCATTCTTCATACACTGTCTCCATTGTCTCGTTCATTAAGGGTCAACTTACTATCAAAGCCCGTGCTTTTGACAGACATTTTGGAGGCCGTGACTTTGACCGTCTGCTTGTGAATCACTTTGCTGATCAATTCAAGACCAAATATGGCATTGATGTCAAGTCGAACGGCAAGGCCATAATCCGTTTAATGGCTGGGTGTGAGAAGCTCAAGAAGGTTCTTTCCGCTAATTCCGAGGCTCCTTTGAATATTGAGTCTATCATGGAGGATCGCGATGTTTCCTCGATGATGAAGCGTTCCGAATTTGAGGAGCTAGCAAAGGATTTGATCTCACGTTGTGAAGCTCCCCTCAAGAAAGCTCTGGATGAGTCTGGATTGAAGATCGAGGATATTGATGCTGTCGAGATGGTCGGAGGCAGTATTCGTATTCCTGCCCTGAAGGAACGTATCCAAGCTTTCTTTGGCAAGGAGCTCTCTTCGACCCTCAACCAAGACGAGGCTGTTGCTCGTGGTGCTGCTCTTCAGTGCGCCATTCTGTCGCCCTCGTTCAAGGTCCGCGACTTTACTGTTCAGGATATCACCAGTTATCCTATCAAGATCACTTGGCAGCCTACTCCTGAGGAGGATGAAACTGAACTGGTTGTGTTCAACAAGAATAACTCCATCCCCTCAACAAAGGTCTTGACTTTCTACCGTTCAGAGCCATTTGATCTTGAGGCACACTATGCTGAGCCACAGGACATTCCTGCAGGCATCAACCCATGGATCGGTCGCTTCTCTATCAAGAAGGTTGAGCCAGTTAATGGTGAAGCTGCCTGCGTCAAGGTCAAGGCTAGAGTCAACATCCATGGTATCTTGAGTGTTGAAAGTGCATATGTTGTTGAGGAAGTCCTTAAGGACGAACTGATTGAGGAAAATGCTAACGCTGAGGAGAATCCCGATGCACCTTTGACTCGCAAGGTCAAGAAGTTGGTCAAGAAGGGAGATCTACCCGTTGTCAGCGCCACTTCCAGCCTCGATCGCTCCATCATCAACGAGCTGAGAGAGAAGGAAAATGAGATGATTGCCTCTGACAAGTTGGTAGTCGATACCGAGATGGCTAAGAACACTTTGGAGGAGTTCATCTATGATACCCGCTCCAAGGTCAGTGGAGGTGCCTACAAAGATTATATCAACCCTGCCGATAAGGATAAGTTTATCCAGGACTTGAATGATGCCGAGAATTGGCTCTATGATGAGGGTGAGGAGACCACCAAGTCTGTCTACTTCGACAAGTTGAAGGAGCTCCAGGTGGTCGGCAATCCTGTCATTCATCGTTATCGCGAGGCAGAGGCTCGTCCTCTTGCAGGCCGTGAACTTCGCGAGACCATCAACAATCTCTTGGCTCAGGCCACTAGCACAGAGGAAAAGTATGCCCACATTCCTGAAGCCGAGAAGAACAGCATTGTTGAGAAGTGTTCGAAGGCACAGACATGGATTGAGAACAAAGAAGAGCGCCAGTCAATGTTGAAGAAGTATGAAGAACCCGTTGTGACCTCAGCTGAGATCCGTAAGCAACGTGATGACCTTATCTACTTTGCTACACCTATCCTTAACAAGCCAAAGCCCAAGCCTGTTGTTGTGGATACTCCCCCTGCAGAAGCATCAACGCCATCCACCCCAGAGACCAAGAACACCCCAGAGACCAAGGAGGATGACACCAAGGATATGGACATTGACTAAAGAAATAAGAAAAAAAGAAAGCAACAAAGCAACACAATCCTGTTTGTACAAAGCATCAAAATAAATAAATAAATTGCATGATTTGAGTCTGTGTAACAACGAATAAGAATATCCGTGTGGTTTTTTGTCACACTAGTTATGATGAGGAGCTACAACGCTTTGATGCCAATCCATGCTCATGTGATTAAAGTAGGAATCGAAATGAACAAATGTAGCATGTTAATCTGTTAACCATTTTCTTGACAAATAAAACTTTATCACTATGACAACAACATATCATTCACATTGTACACCAAATCGCAGTGTCATAGGAACATTTTATAGTCAGATTTTGGTGCTCAAGGATCTTCAAAGCCTCTCAACTCAAGATTATCCTCCATGGGCAAATCGCGTGATTACTGCTGAAAAGCAGCGTCGTAAAGAGTTTGGTCATACACGTCCTACCAAGGCTGAAAAGTCCAGAATCCTCACGATTGGTGAAACTGAAGATAAAATCCATGATGACTTCAGTACCCTCAGCTTGAGCTCGTTAGACAACGATACAGACCTGCCGGGCCTTATTTTTGATACTGAGACACAAAAAATGATTAGAGCCGCAAGACAGGCTTTGAGGCGACGAAGCGGAGCACGCTGTCTATACTCTGATGGGTCCTATTCTCCCCACTACAGCGCCCGGGCTCGTGTAAGCTTTGGTGTTACTTTTTTGGATGAAGATGGCATTTACAGGCCTGCCGTTTATGGGACAGTTCAGGATATCAACGATAGCAGGGGACCCTCATCAAAGGCTGAAATCGTGGGCTTTTTAGCCGCTATATTGTGTTGTCCAAGGTATCAACCAGCAGCAATATTCATTGACGCCTTATCGGTTGTCCATGGGTTTGTTAATCATATTCAATCCAATACCATCCCCAGTAAGCCATCACGGCCAAATGCTGAATGGTGGAAACTTGTTCAAACTGCCTATGCTCAACAAGGGCGAATGGTTGTGGCGGCATGGATACCTGGGCATAGTGGGGTTGAGGGGAATGAAGCAGCGGACAAGCTCGCGACTACGTCTCATTCATCAAGACTTCTGCCTTGGGATTTAGTAAACAAGGATATGAGTCCAGAGCTCAAAATATGTTTGCTGCGTGCGCTTGAATCTATCAATAATACCCATTTTCAGCTGCACAAACTGGTTGAATAAAGAAGCTATTGCAATCCATCCATTCAATCTTTCGCTTATTCTGCTCGCACAATTTTTTTTCTTATTTTTTAAATTTCTATCTATAGCAAATATTAAAATGCCTACTAATTAAAGGTGATCACTGTATTTTTTTTTTTTAAGCTACAATGTATGCGAGACCGCTGACCAAGAGTCCAGACCTTACGAATGTACCAAATGAAATCTTGTTGGGGCTACTTGCGCCATTGACAAGATGACGAGAGGGATCTTGGAGATTACATGCAGCCACAAACTTGTCAACTTGAGCATTGGCATTTAAAGGATCTCTGCAGAGTTGGCACTTGCCTAATGATCATAGTAAAAAAAAAATTGACGCGTTGCGTTGGATGTCAATTTAGAATAAAGTAAAAAAAAAAAAAAAAAAAAAAAGCAAAGAGGACAACTTACGATAGAGTCTAGCAATATCCTGTTTGCAAAGACATTTGTCGCGGTCTGTGTTGCCGGCGCCTACGGGAGGCATATCAGCAGCATCGCGATCTCCCAAATCACTGAGAGAACCACAGAAACCGATATTGAAAACAATTTCAGTACACTCAAGGACACAGTCCGCCTTGACAGACGCTGGGGTAGTCGCCAGCAGTAATAGAGTCGCCAGGAAAGCAAGAGCGGTGGTAGAAACGAAAGAGAAGGCGTGCATTGCTTTGTTCAGGAAAAAGAAAAGAAGTATATGGTCCAGCTGAAAGGGGTGCGATTGAGGTGAAGCGAGGTTATTTTGGTGTTGTTGTAGTTTGAGAAACGATGTGATGATGAAAAAAAAACTCTTTTTTATAGAAAAATAGGGTATGGCTATTCCTTTCTTTCTCCCCATACATTTATCCCACATTCTACGGCGTAAGGATTGCTCATGGCAACAGCCAAAAAAAAACAAAAAAAAAAAAAAAAACTGTTCAATAGACGTCATTGAATACTGAAGTTACAGCCACAGTCAGTTACAGCCTAATCCCCGGTAATCATTCATTCTCTTGGCATTTGCATTAAACAAAATGACTATGGGCTTAGTATATTTCCCCAAAGTTGTAGCACATACAAAAAATACAAAAACCACCAAGCCCAGATCTCTATCTTTAACGAAAAAAGGCTTTTCTCACTAATTTTACTTGGCATTTAGTAAAGGGTAAGAAAGACTTTATATTTCCTAGCTTCGTATCACATTCGCTCATAGAGTCCTCGCTTTTAAATTGAATAAAATACTTCCACTTTTGGATACGTACAAAGTCAAAATTTATTCTATGGAAGCGTTTTCAGCCACAGGCCATTGAATATGAAGGTGGGCTATTATTATCAAAAGTTGAGGACATTTTGCTATTTGAAGAATGAGAATGAGGTTGACAATGAAGGTGAGAGAGAATGAGGCCGAGTGAGATCGAAAATTGCTGTTCATCTTAGCAAATTCTAATATTTTTAATAAAAAAACTACGATTTTGGTGGCCACGGCATCCAATTCATTCATTCTACTTAAAAAATATAGTTTTTCTCAATGCAGTTCGTGACTTTTTGGCGAGGACTCTAGACTTGATGCTCCGCCACACGCCAAATTAAACTGGAACACTAAAAACAGCCACACGAATGGTCAGCTATGAGAACCCCTGTCAACTTATCTTGACGCCGTGATGCCTAGCCACTATGGATCAAACCTGCATGGGCCAACTATTAAAGGCCTGATCAACTTGCCGCTCTTTGGTTTCCACCGGTCTAGTGGATCTTGCACCAGAGAGTTTTTTTTTTTTTTTTTTTTTTTTTTTTTTTTTCGGTGCAGCGCACCACCACTCAGAAAATCCTCATCGTCGGTGGTTTTGGTATGGTGTACCAAGAGCACACTGGGATATTTTTGTATTAGGCTACATCATACCCCTACTTGTAGACCAGTAATACAAGTCCACCGGTGAAAGGAATAGCTAGACTTTGGTACACTAGTGAAAAAGTGCACTGTCGAAAATCACCGAATACAGCATTAGGACTCTAATCATATAGACCTCGTAACTTCATACCATGACAGATTGTAATCCGGAGGCATTTGAAAAGATACGAGGGAACTTTGTCGAGCATGATGGATGCTGTAGTTTGGTGCATGAGAAAGTGAATAGGCTAGAACCTTTAGATGGGAACCGGCGTCTCTGACACTGCAGCGATACAGTGGACCAGTGACTTAGCTTGCTGATGAATTGCAATACACAAGATCAAAAACATCGGGAGCCGATATTAAAATCTAGACAAGAAGCTATCCTAACCGAATATTTGAGATTGATTTTTTTTTTGTACCACAAGGAAAACCATGCACCTAAGCCTTAGTCGATCAACCTGGCTTCCCGAATAACTAGAAATGTCTATGGAAATTATAAGTCGCTAATAATCGCTAGGTATTGCTATGATAAATAGAGACACCATATACCCAAATGTCAACAAGTCTTTGAAAAGTGATGTTTTATTAGCTAGAAGGATATGAAAACTCGATGAAATAAACTTCTTGTAAAACCGTCTTGAATTACAGTGGCTACCATCTAGAACGCGAGTTATGAAGAGACTTGTATAACCTTAGACAGAAAATAAAAAAGGAGTTAATGTCTCATTTCAATCTCAAAGGACAATTAACAAGCAGGTAACACTCAATCAGAAACTGAAGTATTCAGTTGGGATAACTTCTCATCTAGAAAGTGTTATCGACTCTCGATGTTTTTGAGCTGCTGTGTTGCAATCCATCAGCAGATTAAGTCACTGGTCCACTGCATCACTGCAGTGTCAGAGACGCCGGTTCCCATCTAAGGGTTCAGACCTTTCATCAATCTCGCTACCTGAGCAGAGAAAGTGTTTTATCAGGATCGGGCCTTAGGCTATACAAAAAACCTGCAGGTCTCCCTAGTCCTTATTCACGCTGTCCCGAGAAACAAGCGTGTCAAGAACACCGGTTCCCATCTAAGGGTTCGGGCCTATTCACTTTCCCCCGTACGCCAAGTTGCAACGCAAACAACACCTCGCAATGAATGTAGGCAAGTAGAAATGGACTTTTGATGTTTTTGAGCTGCTGTGTTGCAATCCATCAGCAGGTTAAGTCACTGGTCCACTGCATCACTGTAGTGTCAGAGACGCCGGTTCCCATCTAAGGGTTCAGACCTTTCATCAATCTCGCTACCTGAGCAGAGAAAGTGTTTTATCAGGATCGGGCCTTAGGCTATACAAAAAAACCTGCAGGTCTCCCTAGTCCTTATTCACGCTGTCCCGAGAAACAAGCGTGTCAAGAACACCGGTTCCCATCTAAGGGTTCGGGCCTATTCACTTTCACCCGTATGCCAGGTTGCAGCGTCCATCATACTTGACAGAGTTACCTCTTACCTTTCAAGCGTCCTTGAGTTACAATCTGTGATGGCAACGAAATGGTGTTGATTCTAAATCCTCATGGCCCGGGAGAATAACGCCACATTTTATATAATCGCGTGACACGAGCTTCTCACTCTATTAGGCTTTGACATCACTTTATGCATTTCTCTTCACACATTGACACACAAACACAAACACGGCATGGATCGCTTACCCGCACACTTCCGACAAGGCCCTTCTCAATGGAATGATATTGGGAATTTCATCAATAACCGCCCAAAGAGTGATGCCAAGGCCCATTACAGAGCTTTTCGAGACTTTTTGCGTCAGATTCATGGCACACCAGAGGCTGGAGATCTTGAAAAAAGAACTGCTCTTGAGCTTCTCAGCACGGTTACGGTATGTTACTTGCTATTCATACAAACGCTTTATATAGTTATATAGATTACAATGATTAATCAGCCAATGACTGCCACAGTTGCCAGACTTCCAAATCCAAACTTGTTTGAAGAAACAACGAGCTGCTGTTCAAGCCGCCGAAAATGCAAAAGTAGGTTATAAAAGCGTACCTATGATATTCGTGTTGCCCGAGGCTTAAGTTCATTTATTCTTTTTTTTTTTTTTTTTTTTTTTTTTTTTTTTGATACATCTAGGAAAAATTACGGGCAAACTCCTTTGCGAGTGCTGCCGCCCTGATAGTCCATGCCGAGGACGAACTTGTCAAAGACATCACAAAGGAGAGGCCCTCAACGATCAGCCAGTCAGAGGAACTTGTCCGGAAGCGAGCTAGGACCGAGACTCTGGAAGTTGCGTCGTCCTCGTCCTTCTGCGAGCCTTGGGGTTCGCTTATGAAGATCATGCATGAGATTCTGCGCCATGGCCGGTCAGACACACCAATGCCCTCTGGAGATGGTTTATGCCTGACGCGCAAGGTGCTATACACCTATATCCGTGCCCATCTCGAGGACACTAAAACTGCCCTCCAGCACGAGAAGGATCTTCTGGTGGCGCTGTCAGGCGTGATCAATCTTCGGGCTGCCAATATCAAAGACATGTTCGGCACGCGTCTGATCAACGACATCGAGAGAGCAGCACCCAGAGTGCATCCTGATGACAGCATCAGAGACCCGCTCCAAATGCTAAAGGAAATTCTCACTAAATATGGTATACAATATCTTCGTGATGAGATCAGCATTATGGATGCCGAACGTGTAGGCAAGGTGCGGCGGGGAGAACAAGTGCATCCTTTGCTCAAGATTGCTCTAGACGTTGTCCGATTCCTGTAAGTTTTATATCTATCTGTCATCGCCTCATTCTTTCGTACACTTTTATCGATTGCATCTAGCTTTGAATTTTATATTCGTTAGAGTGGACAAAATTATTACAGGAACATTTGGCGAGTCTGAGCATGCAGTTGTCTCAACGTGGAAGACCGTCTTCGATTTTATCTCGGAAGGGTTGCTCAAGTTTGAGACGTATGTACTCGCAGTATGCCTTATTATTAATACTACCGTAATGTGACCATGTAACTAATGTTTGCTGCTTCATTTTCTAGTGGCGAGCCCGCAAGTGATGCAACAAAAGAGATTAGAGTCCTTCAAGAGCATGAATTTAGTGGAACAAGCAAGAGTGTCTGTGGCCGTAAGATGGATCTCCACCTGCATCTGGATGCGCTTGTATTAAATAACAGCGAATTCAAGGCTGTTGGGGTAGATATTGAAGAGAACAAAAGGCAGTCTCGAAAAAACATTCGCATTAACAAAGCCATTTTAGTTTATTTGCAGCGACATGTGAAGTTTGAACTTGACAATGGTGATTACATGGTTTTCCTTGACGTCTCTGGCTACACTGGCACTATTGTCTATCTCCGCTGGCACGAAGGCGTCCATGTCTCTGGTCTGTTGTCTCAAATTTGCATTAGGTTACCACTTAATGAGAAAGACTTGAAGGCGTTCCTGGGTGGGCAGTCTCTCGGGTGGTTGCTCACATATGTGGTAATGTTACGTCCCAGCTGTATCCGGCTCTTACCATTTATTTATCTTGTGTGCTTGTTTGTCTTATTTATTTATTTTGTATCTTTTCTCTCTATATTAGCAACATCTCCGCAGCATGCAGCAGAAGGTCGAGGATGCGCGGACACAGGCAGTGGACGAAAGCTTTTTGCGGCAGGAACGGACCATACTACCATTAGAGCAGCGTGACCTTGATTCTATTGTCATGAATACTCCAAAAAAGAAAGGTAATGTGCGCTAAGTCTGCGATTCCACCAATGGTTTTCTCGGTGGAAAAACATTGTCATAGCTTCTATCCTTCGCTCTCACAATTTGAAAATAAATGCCATATAATATCTGTCTTACCCCTTGGCAGGGATATGAGGTCTGATAGACTTCATGGTTCCTATCAGACCATTGAGCATCAACTTGAGCACTCTGCTGATATCCACAAAGACCTATTTCATACATATGATGGGTCTCGACGGCCGTATTGTTAAGCTCTATTCGATCCTTCATCAAAAATAGAAGTAGCTATAATAATCGTGATTATTATACCGAGGCATTTTCGTTGAAAGTGGCCCTTAAATGGATACTTAGAGAACTAAAGAGCAAAATCCGGTTGCAATTTAGATCAAATATCATTTATACTTTGTTGCTCTTTAATAAATGAATGTGCAAGTACCAAATTACCAGATATGAGCTTTGACGCGTAAAAAAAAAATGAATTAAAAAGATAGCGTCACGTGCTTCAGAACTGGTTATTGAGTCTTCTTTCTTCCTTCGTCCTCCCCTTCTTTTAATGCAACCTGTCTCATTCAAGGGCATCATAAAACTATGTCAGTGGAAGAAGAGTCAAAGCCAGTATACCGAGGAAATAATACCACGGTCACAAGCGCTAGCTTCAGACCACAGCAACAACAACAACCTTCTTCTTCTACAGATGAACAACCCAAGAAGGGCCCACGTCGTAGTCATGAACACATTCATACTACGGACGAAGAACTAAAAGAATTCAACAAGGAATACAATTTAAAGGCTCAATCACAATTCATGGATCCTTGTCGTGCCCAAACCAGAGCTTCATTGAAATGTATGGATGAGAACAACTATGACAAAAGGCGGTGTACACGATTCTTTAAGGACTACTCGGACTGTAAAAAGAAATGGGTAAAAAAAAAATATTTCACACAGAAAATGATTCTTCCCACATGACAAAATATGTTATGACTTTCTTCTAAAATCCTTTTTTTTATACCACGGTCATTCTTAGTTGGCATCTCTACGAGAGGAACGTCGTAAAAGAAACTTGGGAATCGTTGATGATGATGAGGCCTCTGGGCTCAACAAGGACAATACTAAACCTCCATCATAAGAGAGGCGAAGTAATCTTTCAAAATAAAAAATCAACCCATCGACAAGTGTTGTTTGCCTGTATGTTTCATTTTATTATGTTAAAAAAAAAAAAAAGGAAAAGATGCTCTAGTATTAAGATGCTGGAAAAAAAAAAAATAAGAAACAAGAAAAACCAAATACCCTCTTCCTCCTCCACAACACTACATCCCGATTTGGATTTTTTTTTTTTTTTTAATCTGTTCCTTGAACAACACCAACTTGTGCCGGCCGCAAGACACGTCCCTTAATCATGAATCCAATCTTCTGAACATCAAAGACTGTACCGGGCTCCTTGCCGGGCATGGGCACCTGAAAGTTGGCTTGATGCAGATTTGGATCAAACTTTTCATTGATGGGATCATAAGGCTCAATACCATGTCGCTTAAATGCCTTGAGGAGCTCATCTCTTGTCATCGATACTCCCGTATGCAACGTCTTTAAATGGACGTTATTTGAGCTCTCTGAAAGCTCTTCTGCAGGCACGTTCTTGATCGCCATACCCAATATATCTGCAGTATCCAAGAGATCCTTGGCAAACTTTTGAATAGCATAATCTTTGGTGTTGCTCACTTCCTTGGCAGTTCTCTGACGGAGGTTCTCCATGTCTGCAAGTGTGCGTAACAAACGATCCTTTTTTTATACATACATGTATATGTATAGTCGTCATGTATATGTCATTGGATATTTGTTCGTAGATTAGTTAGGAAATAAGGAAGGAAATGAAAAGAAAGGAAAGAAAACGAGTTAAGAAAATGTTGGAAACAAATGACTTTTGATGTAGCGTTCTTTATTTCGTCCCTGGAACCACTATGGATGGGATGTCTTGCCAGTCCCTTCCATTTCAAGTTCTTTGTCTTTACCTTGATCTCAGCAATTTGTTTATCCTTAGCGGCTAGGGCTTCTTCGTGAGCAGGCTTTCCGTTTTCAGTTTGTTCTTTTGATGCGTCTGCGGGCGCAGATTCTGTTTCAGAGGCAGCGGCAGCATTGCCTTCCTTATTATCCTTGTTATCCCTGTTGCCATTATTATCATTATTGCTACTGTTGTTATTGTTGCCACTCTGTTCCGTTGAGTAAAGTCTTGAGGTCCAGACAGAGGCAGGCCTTGCAACAGTTGAGGTGGCAGCAGAGAGTCGAACAGCCTTGAGGACTGATCCCTTGAGAGATGAGGAAAGAATGGAAAGAGACATGACGAAAAGGTAGTGAATGTTTAAGAATAAAAAAAAAAAAAAAAAAAGAATAAAGGAAAGAAAAGGAAGAAAAGAAGCGAAGCTGTTTGTGAAAAGGTAACAAAAGAAACCGATGGAAGATTGAGATCAGTTTTAAGTGCTTTGAATGTGCGCCGAATATGTTTTGCATAGCATTTGTTGGGCTTTTATTTTCCGCGGCAAGCTCAACCCGGTTTTCTTACAAGACTCATCGCTTTGCAAATTATTTCAACCCGCGACCGTGTGTGTGCAAAAAAGGAAACACGGGGAGAAGTCACATCGCGTGCTCCTTCCGAGAGTTCTTTTGAAGCAACGGTTACATGAAGATGAATATCCCAAGTGTAACTTACACACTTACAGTTATACGGCTCTATCATGTATCAAGACTACCTCCGAAATTATCAACACAGTGTAGGATAGCTTCGCCATAAGTAAAGTGTCAAAGTCTTTTTTCCTGATAGTTACTAATTGAAGCCTGTTTCCCATCATAGAGCACACCTTTCCGTGTGCGTTTAGCATAAATTCAAATAAAGTAGGAAGAATAGCACTGATTTCTGGCGTAAAAGACACTATCGAGATGGTGTTTTCATGCTCATTCCCCACAAGACCCTTTGTGTGTACTATCCTTGAACAGTTCAGTGCGCTTTTCGCGAGAGTCTTGACCATTATCTACAAGGCTATTGGTCAACACATACACATGCAAACACATGTAGTATATTTAATATTCATTTGTATCTGTTTTATGCCCCTTGGAAACCATGTTTCTCTTTATCTCCTATTAGAACGGAATGGTTCATATTAGATTATTGATGATTTTACTAACCAACTTTTCTAGGCCGGCCTTTAACAGCAACTAAACTTTCAATGCCACCACGCCTCCTTACCTCTGAGGGTCTGTTCTTCCAATGATAATCGGCCTCTTTGATCGTTATAGGCTGATGTTTGCTGACCACGGTTGAAAATAGCTAACAATAACTAGCAATATCTATAATTATTTTCCTATAATATATAGTGCTTACAGATCCACATTTAATGAAAGCTCTTTGAGTCTTTCATCAGTAAGTGGCGGATGCTCCTCGTAGGGCTGCGTCACTAGCTACCACAGCTAGGTTCATAGAAGAACAATATAAGAAGAGGAAGAATTCCCCTAATAAACTTCAGTCTTTAGTCTTCAGGCTTCAGAGCTCATGCTCTCACGTACAACTCCTATACCCTAGACCTCTGCTGACTCAGCTCTGGATCTCATCTATACATCCCCCTTACCCCTCATATCAAGATGCCATGAGACTCGCTAAAGTGTGCTAAACATTACTGTGAAGCTGGTATTCAGTTGCAGAGCCTTGACCATTCGCATTGCGATTATTAAACAAGGACCTACAGTAGCCTCTGCCCATCTAGGCTCTCGGTGACACTCTACATCGTCAAGGACATTCGCCTTTATTCTACATTTTTGTTTTCTCGCCCCTCTAAAAACAATATAAAGTAAGCGATGAAATGGAAGAGTTTGATGATTGTGGAGGATTGTTGTATACTGTAGTGATGATTAAATATAAAGAAAAAGAAACATCCAGAAGTGAGAAAAGGAAGAAAAAATGGAAAAAAGATAGGGAATAAGCAGGCCGCTCCGTTGCCAGGAAGAAAAAGAAGGCGAGAGAGCGGATGATAGGATCCTCGAAATGGTTGTCTAATAAGCTTGCTCTTTTACAGAGTACGTCAAAGGAATCGAATAAGCGGTAGATTGACTGACAGAGGGCCAGGAAGCTTCAACGAGAAGCACATAGGATAGCATCGGTAGCCAGACGAATCGTTGCGAAGGGTCCTCCGCCATGTTGTAATAGATAGGCATAACTTCGCCTATGTGACAAAGTAATGGTGAGAAGATTTAGGAAGTCGAAATGAAGAGGGGCAAGGGAAGAGTGTAGAATAAAAGTGAGTGTCCTTGACGATGTAGAGTGTCACCGAGAGCCTAGATGGGCAGAGGCTACTGTAGGTCCTTGTTTAATGATCGCAATGCGAAATGGTCAAGGCTCTGCAACTGAATACCAGCTTCACAGTAATGCTTAGCACACTTTAGCGAGTCTCATGGCATCTTGATATGAGGAGTAAGGGAGATGAGATCCAGAACTGAATCGGCAGAGGCCTAAAGGCTTGAAATAGAAGCGAACCTAGGCTACAAAAACTAGGTCGGCTTGTACATGGAAGTATATTAACTGTTGGCCCGTAAATACTAAAAAAATAAAAACAAAAAATGATTTTTTAGATACGAAGCGATTGGCAAAAGAGTATTATATCCTAGCATACGTTGGTGGTAGTAAGGGGATGTATCATTGATCGTTATTTTTTATTACTATTCTTATTCTTCAAGTGCATTACATACGCACTATCAGTTTACCGTGATCAACCATGCGTTGGGGCTTACAACTGGACCAAAGATGCTAGCACCAAGCGGCGTGTAGATCCGCAACCTTACTGCCTATATTGATCGATCTGCTCAACGCAGGAGAAATTATATTCGCTCCACGTGAAGAACCCAAGTGCCATTGGATGGCAAGCACGTTGGTGATAAAATCTTATTATCATTATTAGACCAAGGGTTCAAGCACTATGGGTAAGGCTTCTAGGAAGAATCTTTTTTCATTACCAAGCAGGTGGAGAGAATGTAGAAAGACTTTTCGGCAAATAGGAAATGTGCAATCAAAAGGGTGTTGTCAGATCCCCATGGGTGTAGACAAATCCTTTCTCACACTCTCCTTGCTACTAATGCTCGTGCTGAAGGATGGCTGGCGCTATGTTTTGGATGCGAACGTATTGGACAAAGGAGACTTTTAGTAAGCCATGGAAGTATGCCAGTGGACCTTTTCCTTCAACGAAGGTATTTTAACCACCGTTGACATCAAAAAATGACGATATGATACTCTACTGAAGAGGAAGCTCCTTTTCGTGCAGCTGAGGCAATCCTTGGAAGCATACTCTCTCGAAAGAATAAAAAAAAAAAAACTTTTTTGTATTCGATGAGCACGGTATATACAGTCTTTCAAAAGACAAAAAGCCAAAACCAAACCCCGTCTCTCTGATATATCGCACTAATTAGGCTCAAGATAGAAATGAGCTCCGAGCAGTCTTCGCGGAGACAGCTCATGCGAGTTAAGAAAGGAGGCGCATGTAAAACGACGTACATGTAATTAATTGGACAAACTTTGTAACCTCTTCTAGACACCATCTTTGGCAAGGCAGCTATGGGTGTTGGTGATGTTGTACAAGATTACCAATGCATATCACGTTTGTAGCATCTCTGCATCTAGCAAAACTGTGTGAATAATTTCCTGCTACTACTTTCTTTTGTTAAAAAAGAGAAAAAAAAAAAAAAAAAAGACTGTAAGAGAGCATTGTATCAGAAGCGGCGGAGGAAATTAATATGAAAGGATTCTGAAAAAATAATAGAATATCTACAAGGCATGAGCGAAAGATACTGGTGCTGTTGCCATTCGTAGTGCGCCTGTATGCCATTCCTTTCTTTACCTTCACGATCAAGAACATATTGATTTCATATATTCGTAAGATAGCTCATTTCCAGAAAGGCTATTCAAAGAGGCAGAAACACAAACTCCATTTCAATGTCTTTGTTACAGCTATTACCTTTTTTTTTTTTTTTTTTTTTTTTTTTTTGAGCCTTAATGCTCGTTGGTGTGGCGTGTAGCCATCATCCGATGTGGAGGAATGAAAGCGATATCAAGTTAGGTATGCCCTCCCCCATCTTCAGAATAAGTTTGCATCCTTCAGATGGACTTGCCACAGATATAGTTGTATCGCATGTTTGCTAAATGTCATATTGTGTTGCTTTGGGATTTCCTTGTAAGAAAAGCGCGCTCCGAACAGGGCGATAGGTAATGAAGAGTAATGGATGAAAAAAGAGGGTTGAAGAAGAGGCTATAAATATATGCATTACTATGTGAAGTGAATCGAAAGTGATGAGGATAAGAATGGAAAGGGATTTAGTTGTTTTGCGATACGTGCCCACGACGCCTTCGCTCTTCTACTCCATACTGTATTTGTTTGGGTTGAGTATCCAGACTTATATAAAACAGTAAGCACTGTGGATGTAATGAATAGATAGGCCTGGATCTCCATCAAGAAAAAAAAAAGGTTTATTTTGTTGTTTTTAAAAAGAGACATAGCAAATAAATAAAGCAAACACACAGCGAGTGTGCGAAGCAAAAGACCGGCGTACCGAATGCAAATGCACTGTTGTCTGTCGTTGCAACATGGACAAAAACAACCACAACCACAAGAGATCTGGATATGTCAACAAAGAAAAGATGGATCGATACGGATTAAAGTAGATTGAGGGAAGAAAGAAGACAGAGTCAATATTTGTGTATGAGGCCAAAAATGAAAAGCATTTGATTATACACATACACTTTCTTTTACCGTCCTTCACTCAGTTCTCTAACCAGAGATTCATTTCTTTAGTTGATAGAAGTATTCTTTATTGATAATAATAATATTATTGTTATTTTGCATGCTTGTTTGCTTGCGCATCTCTTTTTTATACTCATTCGATTCACATTTCTTCTCATTCATTCCACGCGCTCATTCACTCTTGGGCCTTCTTGCTTTTATCTCGTATTGAGCGTATATTAAAACGCGCTTAATTTTTTGACAACGTGAGATTGAGTAAATTTTAGAAGTAAGTTTACAAGACTTCCTGTACAGAAACCATCCAGAACCAGAACCAAAGCCAGAATCAGAATCAGATTCAAAAGTTACTGCCATAACAAGCGGCGTGCTTTTTTTCCTTTTCCTTTTTCTTTTTTTTGAACTGTACTTCTGTACTTTGTGTCCCCTATTGTCAGCTCCTCACCAATTACTGTATATATGCTATATTCATGTACACATCAGCTGGTAGAGTGAAGTGAGCCTTTCCCACATGTTCATTTTCATCCAAATGTCTGAACAATGTACAGCTCAATGCAAACATTCTGGCTCATATATTCATTTATCTTCTTTTTTACTCTGCTCTTTCTTCTCTCATACTGAGGTTTGTTAACAATCTAACTTTTTATTGCATGCAATTGCTTTTTGTTGTTATTGCTAAGAGTTGGCATTAGTGTTTCGGTTATGCAACGTTGTATTTTTGGTCCGTTAATGGAGAGAAGACTTTACCTTGCTGCAGCTCTATGTATTGTTTTATAACGCAATACAAATAACATGTACAATCCATTCATCTTAATATGTATTATCAACATCATCATTTCTTTCCTCCATTCCCCCACTTCGCTCTTATCCAACCAAATAATATTTCATTGTTGCTCAAAACAAACAACAAACAAAGCAAATGACTGACCCTGACCGTTTGCTTGATCTGTTTGGTCTGCTTGACTTGTTTGGCCCACGGACTGATGTTAGTTGCCCAAAAAAACGATACTTCCCTTTTTGCCCAACAAATCATGTTTCTTTTCTTTTTGGTTTGCGCGTGGACATGGCACACTAAATTTTGAATGCCATTCATTTCTAGGTCTTATTTGTGTTGATGGTATTGTTGTTGTTATTGTTGTTGTTGCCTCAGTAGTCAGCTTTACGCACGACCAGTTTCATAATAATCTAAAAATTATCATTGATATAAACTTGGAGCACTTCCCATCACTCCTTTCCTCATAATCCAAACTTCTTTGCAACCAATTTTTTTTAATTACTGCTATCCTTTGTAGATCGTATTTATCATATCTGTGGCCCAAGTAAGGAACTTACACTCTATTTAAGGCACGTGGGAATCGTTTTACAAGGTGAGAATCATTCTACAGTGTGCTATGCACAAGGCACTAAATTCTTTGCCTTTTTTTGATGTTATATATATTTTAATGTAGCCTTAACTATATACTTTGGTTGAAGCGTCTTTCTGTCTGTGCTTCTTGTGCCTGTGTGCTTGTGTCCTGTGTCTGTGTGTCCTGTTCTGTAAGATGCAAGGATACATTCCCAAAGTACCCTTACTGTTGTCATGCTTGTATATATACTTGCATTTCAATGCTTTCAGAGATTGTGTATCTCTTAGTCCCACGCGAGACGAGAATCTTTTTTTTATTTTTTATTTTTTTTATTCCCGCTGGCAAGAGTACAACGCATGGTGTCAATTTTCTGATATCTTTTTTCTTCTTTTTCTTGACTCTTTCTTTTTTGTGTTGTGTCTTCTCTTTGCTCTTATCCTTTCATATAATTGTATACTTTGATTGCTAATTTCTATCTCAGATATGATCTTCACTGTTTCATTTCGCCATCAACAATGCTTAAATAATATGGTTTTTTATTAATTTCATCCTCCGTCAAACATTTAAACATTTCTTACATTTATTTTACTTTATGAACTATTTCAAGGACCGACCAAAAAGACGCGTCGTGGCATCGTGGTCGAGATCTGTGTGATCAAACACGGCTCGATCTTCAAATCTGATATATTAAAGTACGCCAAGTGAGATTCGGAGCCCAACAAGCTGGCCCTCTCTCTTTGTCTCTCTTGTTTTCCTTTTTGTATTTTTTTCTTGGGAGCCCATTGGTACGTTATATAGCCTATCGGCTCAAAAAAAAAAAAAAAAAAAAAAAAAAAAAATTACTTGCCAGCTTTATATCACCTTTTTTAGTCTGTTTGTATGGGTGATACCCTGATCTGGCACTCGGACAAGTTTCAGACGATTGGATCAAGGAAATGGATGCGACAAAGCTAAATAAGCTGCACATGTTCTGGCACCTTTCCCCCTACACCCCCATCCCCATTTCCAGCTTCCTTTTTCTTTCTTTTTTGTTACTATTCTTCCTCTTTTAATTTGATCTCTTTGTTCCAACCCATCTTTCATTTTCCCTTTTATTTATTACTATAACTTTTTTCCTCCCATTTGACCTTGCTTCATTGCTCCGGCAGTTGCTCTGGTTCAATACAATCGATTGTTTCAGCTTCCGTTTGCCCAGATTATTTGCACTTTACACCTTTTTTTTTTATTCCCTCGGTAAACAGTAAAAGTAATGTAGTTGTACACCTTCTAAACTCCCTTGTATTGTCTATCCTGTTTAAAAAAGACTTGTATATACTTCGCAACACGGCTGAACTTGGCAATTGTCGACTGAATGGCGATGCCTGCTCCTTTCTCATTCTTTTGTAACACAATATCTGATGGTAAATATTTTTCTTTCCCTCCGTTTACCATGTAGCATCCCCTGCCCTTCTCCCCTGATACTCTCCAATCATTTTTGGCTGTGATTGAGTGCCTCCCGCCAAACACCCCTCCACAGTTCTTTCTTTTTGGTCTTTTGTCCTTTCCCTTGCAGCATTTTTTTTTTTTTTTTTTCCTCTGGACGCCAAGGACGTCAACGGTAAGACATTAAGACAGTTACTTCTTATCAATACCCAGAACATTTCTTTTTCTTTTGTTTTTTTGTCAGGTGGTTTAATTTTACCGCCACGGAAAAAGTCAAAAGCGGTCTTTCAGGTTTTGGATGCGAGTTTTAATTTATTCTTTTACTTTTCTTGGTCGGCTATCATGTCTATTATATCGTGTCATGTTGCGCTCTCTCACTCTTGCTTGTCTTTTATTGCTTCTCCCCTCTCCTTACTTGCTCTTGGTCCTTCCCGCGCGCCAGTTTGGGGTAAGGAAGATTTCAAGCAAAAAGTAAAATATATTATTTGTTTATTTATTTATTTGTTTGGTTCGAAGGCAATGTTGTAACATGGTTTACATTCCCTTGATGTCCGTTTCTTCTCGCGCGGGCCTTAATACAACCTTGCAGTTCAATTAGGTTGTGAGTGTTATACACAATTACACTGCCCCGCCTTATAAAACACATATCAAGAATATTTCTATTTGTATGTGCATTTTTTTTTTTTTTTTTTTTTTTTTTTGGACACCCCGGTGTGTTTTCCAGGGACAACTGAATGGCTCTTTCCTTCTTCTGAGAGCGTGTTATTTGTGAGTGTTTTCTTTTTTCTTTTGTCTCCAGTATATTCTTCGATGCGATGCGCGTCTTCTCTGAACATAGATGAGAAGAATTTTTTTTTTTTTTTTTTTTTTTTTGCTTACGTTTTTCTTTGATTCACGCTTGCAATGGAGTTAGAAACGAGTGCTTCTGATATTTTGTGTTCAGAAATTACAATGGATTGTTCACTTTGGTCCCCTCCCCCTCGCCACAACCATCGGGGAGAAAGGCACGCGCGCATGTGTGTACATGTACATGCTTTGCAGTGCTCGCAGTGCACGAACCTCTGTTCCACTCTCAATCACGTCTCTTTATTCTTTTGTTCTCGCTCTCAATTTTATCTTTGAGCACCTTCTTTTGGGTCCTCCCCCACTTTGGTTCATTTCGACCTCACCCCCCTGTGATGTGCGTGTCCACATCTTCTTTTCTACTGCATGTTTATTCTCCTGTGCTTCAACTTTCATCATTGACTCTGTCTCACTCTTTTTTTTTTTTTTTTTTTTTTTACTTTCTTTCTCTCTCTTTTAGTTCAATTGCTTCCCATTTCTCTTTCTTTCCCTTCTTTTCCTTTTCCTTTTCCTTTTCCTTTTTTTTTTTTTTTTTTTTTTTTTTTTTTTTCTCTTTCTTCCCTTTCCTTTTCTGTCGTCCCATTTTTCTAGCTTTCTTCATCTCCATCAATTTTATCTCGCGGTTTCCTTCTTCCTTTTTCTCATTTGTTCCTTCTCATCCTCACCATCACTTTTTTTTTTCCTGCTTTGAATTGGTGACCTGTTATCCCACAAGGCAGATTGATTCCCCAGAACCTGGTGCAACGAAGGACAACAACAACAGTTGATGCCGTAACTAACAGAGGATAGGAACAATAAACAAGTTACTGTAGACAAGAGCATCAAGAGCATACGGAATTAAGGACAAGATCGAATATTTTTTCATTTCATTTGTTTTTTCAGGTACGAGAGCGCTCATCACTCTTTCTACTTGCATCCCCATGTCTCCCTTTCCCCTTTTTTTTTATGTTGCACTACTTGTCTTGTGTAAAGTGATTGCTGGTATGAACACCTTCTTGACGTAACACTTGATTCTACCCCGATTGCATTGAACTCTATTGTACATTCATCTTGGTCAAATGGGTCGTACCACGTCTTCGGAGTATTTGAGTGGTGACTGTGTCAAGTAGTGAGACAGAAACAGGGGGATACGAAGAAGAAAGGATGAGAGAAAAGAAAGAGGAAACAAAAAGGGGGAGCAAAGAAAGGTGAGGACACTGGATTTTATATATTTATGTACATATTCTTCAAAGTGTTGAAAGGCGGAAAGCAGTGAATCATGTCAAGGAATGGTGGTAGAGACATATTCCTGTTCCAAGAAAGAGCGGAGGAAAAAAAAAAAAAAAAAAAAAAAAAAAAAGAGTTTCGTGTCTCTTAGGATTGGTGAATTGCTTCGCTGCTTCCTCCGCGTTTCCTTCTTATTCACCCGCCATCAACAGTGCCAAACATCAGAGAGTAAAGGACATAGGAAATAGGGGATAGGGGCAACGCAGACCAAAAAAAATAAAAAATGAAGGACTTGTCATTTATTTCTCAAATTTGGGTTTACCTCATGTAGCGCGTTGTTTTTGTCCACATCAAAACAAAACAAAAACAAAAAAAGCAATACAACACACATCGAGAACAAACAAGCAGTGCGTCTTAATATGTTTGTCTAGTCTGAGTATTTCAAATCATCTAATATTAATGACAAAATGGGCCTATGGACCAGTTGAGCCAAAAGAGAAAAGAGAGAAAAAGTATCGTGATTAAAGTATTAAGGAGAGATGGATGATGAAAGGTGATGACAGAGAGAGTTTAAGGGAAGAGGATGCTCGTTACCTCTTCAAGAGCCCTTCCCTTCGACTTTTTATCTATTAGTGTCTTTGATACGATGATGATGACAATGATGATTCCATGTTTTCATTTGTTTGTTATTGTAATTGTTTTTTTTTTTTTTTTTTTTTTTTTTTTCCATTTTCATTTCATTTTCATATTCTCCTGATTGCTCAGCTCTAGTCTTGTCCTTTCATATTCTCGGCGGTATTCTTGTCTTTATAGGTTAATAATCTATTGCTTGCCAGTCTTTTCAACTTTGCCACTCTCGGACGAATTAGAGAAGGCGCCTATCCTATTCTATTCAATTGTATGTGTTAGATTTGAATATGTGTTTAGGACTTGAGATTTTTCGCGCGCGGGAAGGAAAAAGGCGGGTCCCTTTTATTTGATCACAGTAGAAGATCGCCTTCAACTTTTTAGCAGATGTAACACGCCCTGAATCTTTTTTTTTTTTTGGGAGATGGGAAAGCACTTCAAGATCTTTTAATTGCTACTTTCTCTCATTTTGACCTCTTGACCACTTCTATCTCCATTCTATTCCCTTTTCTCTTCTGCAACCATTATTAAGGATTTTTTTTTCTTGCCATCAGAATTATCATTCACCCGTAATGATTGCTTGTCCTGCGGGCAAAAAAAAAAAAGCGTCATACGTTCTTCTAAGAGCTCATTTAACAAACACTGCCTCCCATTCCCTCAATCTCTCCTTCTCTGCTCTTCACTTTTCCATCATTTCAGTTTAATGCTCTTCTTCTTTATTTCGTAGCTCTCGGCTCCTCTTATTCATTGACTGACGTTTTATTTTATTTTATTGTTCTTCCCGCTCTCTCTTTTTCTTTCTCACAGCCTTATTTTCTTTCTTTTAAGTTTGCTATTAGCACTTCATAATAGAAAGAAAACGCTCCACTCTTCTCTTTCTTTCCTTCTTCTTCATTTCCTTTTCATCCTTTTATTTTATTTTTTTGTCTTAACGCACAATTTATTTTTTTTTTAAAAAAACTCCCACACGGCCCTTTTTTTTCATATCCATATTTTTCTTCCCAAATATTCATGACAAAGCTGGAGCCCAATAACTCGATGCCATCCTCCAAGGGTAATAGCAACCAATGGTCGCAACCCATCCACGATGCCTCTGCCGCCTCGTTCAACTACCCGTCTTATTCTTCTAGTTTTCCTGGAACATCCTCACAAGGAATGGGGCGCCCATCTGTACCTGGGCATGGTGCAGCCACATCAATCATGGCAGGCTCAGGAGCTGCCGCAGGTAATTTGTTTTAATATAATGTAGACAGGAATAAGAAACGAAAAAAAAAAAAAAAAAAAAAACTCTAGCAACCAGAAGTGAATTGTCTTGCTATTCATTTCTTTTTTTTTTATCCTCGAATTCACAGTTGGGTTTTCTTTGACAAAACAAAACAATAACAAAAAGTTTTCCTGCAGTGTACTTGTTTCTATTGTCAATTTTATTTTATGACAAAGACAGGTGCATGCAGATCTCGATCAAAATCTCATAATCTCAAATGACTCTTTTTTTTTTTTTTTTTTTTTTTACTTCTTCTTTCGGGGTGGTCAATTTTCCTAATTACATGGTACACTTTTGTTGGTAACAACGGCAACAGGTGTTCCAGCACTTTCGCCCTCACTCCCACCTCCGCAAGGGTATGCGCAGCATGATCCATCCTCGCACTATAGCTCATATCAGCAGCAACCGCAACAGTACCAGTACTATACGCACCAACAGCATCACCAGCCATCAGCATCGTATCCATACCATTATGGCTTCTCTGGAGGATCAGCAATGACCCCATCCTCCTCATCCTATTCATCCCCGACGCATGTCCATACGAGTCTTTCTTCCTCGTCTTCACCCGTATCCTCGACTGGTCCAAGCCTAGGGTCGATTGGAGCCCTGCTCCCACCCAAGACTGATTTCACTGGGCAACAGGACAGTCATTATCACATCAACAATGCAAACCCATACTCGACATACCATCACGCACCTACTAACATCAACAGTAGTAATAATGTTAATCCAACGAGCAACAACAACAACAACAACAACAACAACAACAACAACAACAGCGGTCTGAAGGATGGTCAACGAAACAGTACTTCCAAAAAATCAGCTAGACCTTCATTATCGTCTGTCAATACATCACCAAGCGCGTTCTCGGGACTGACCTCACCCACCGGATCCTCGATCCATACAATTGCGGCGACCAACATTCGAGGAGGGACTACGGCAATCGCAGCGAATCCAACATTGTCACCTCCGACCAGCAGCATGTCGGCCATCTCTGTGAATTCACCACCTTCTTCTTCAGTTTCATCACCAACGACCCCGAAAAAGAAGAGTGCATCGTCCATGCCTTCAGTGACAAAGAAGAGTCCTGGAGCGCCAGGAGCAGGCAACACAACAACTGCTGCTGGAGCAGTTGGAGGAACAGCAGGAGCAGATCCGCTGCAAGCCAAACATCATAAACCTACGCAATCGTATTCATTCTTGATCACGACAGCGATCTTAGAAAGCCCCAACAAGCAATTGACACTTAATGAGATTTACGAGTGGGTGATGGAGCATTATCCATGGTATCGCACCGCTATCAACGGCTGGAAGGTAAAGTGTCTGGACTTTTATTTATTTATTTATTTTTTTGTTCACATCAACTTTGTCCAGTCGCTTTTCATTTTATTCCTAAACATGTGCAATTGATGATGCGTGAGAGTGTTTGTATTGGATGACAAAGACGGTTACATTGTTTTCGATGGGGTTCAGTGGGGATCGGAGGTGGGGAAAGGTACATGAGTTTTTTTTTTTTTTTTTTTTTTTCGCATGGTTTAAACTAAAAAAACTCCGGTGGATTACATCGACAGAGAAAGTAAAAAGACAAGAAACTCTACTTGTCAAGAGCAATATTACTTTGAGCGTGACCAGGCTGAACAACATGGGAAAAAAAACCTTTGCATGTACACAGTTCATTCAGTAAGCACCTATCCATTCAATCCATCCAATCCATCAGGCTTTTTTGTTTGTTTGGAATTGCTCTCAAAAAAAAAAGTCAAACTTTAAAAAAAAAAAAAAAAAAACAAACAACTCTGTATAATGTCATCCACAGCATCGTCTAGAATGCTGGAAGATGCGACCTTTTGGGTGATGAACATCGATCTTATTGACTCCTTGCCGATCATTTTTTATTATCTGCATAATGTTTGTAACTTATTTTATTTTTTTTAACATTTGACATGACACTTTAGAATTCTATCCGACACAATCTGTCCCTGAATAAGGCTTTTATGCGTGTACCCAGGCCACCAAGCGAACCAGGCAAAGGATCGTATTGGAAATTAGATCCTAACCATCAGCCCAATGCGGACGGACATGGCGGCTCAAGCATACCTGGTTCAGGAGGACTAGCTGGCGCAAGTGCAGCTGTTGGTGGGGCCTCAAGGACGAAAGGAGCCCGTCGAGCCAGTGCAACCCGTGGTAGTGGCAGTATTAATAGCAACAGACGCGTGACAAGTGATCCCAGTGCACATCCTGTATCACCTCCAGGATCATCAACCGGGATCCCTGATATCCCTCTTGCACCTATACCCTCAATGAACAACAAACGTGGAGGCAACGACGCAGATCCCTATCTTTTCAAGATGGGAAGCCATCCAACGTCAACATTAATCAGTAGCTCGGCTCCTACTGCTACATCATCGTCAGTCAATAGGCGACATTCACATTTGTTAAGCCATGAGCATGATTATACCTCACAGCAACAGCAGGCACAACAGTCCATGTCATTTGGACAGCATCCCGATCATGCCTCTGGAGGACCCTACATGTCCTCGTCCTTTGGGCTTGGAGCCTTAAACCCACCACCCCCACCTTCATCCTCACAACAACAACAGCACCATGGCGCATTTTTCTCCCCAACGGGCGGACCAGGCTCTGGAAGTGACTTTGGGTCATCTCCGTCTGCATTTTACTCTAATGGAAATGGAGGGGCCCCTGGCCTGAATGATTCTGGCATGCTGGATTCTAATGGTGGACCAGATTCGTCGTCATTCTCGCGTTTCTCAAATCAAGGGATTTATTTTGCTCAACAGCAGCAGGGTGCTGCTGGCGGAGGAGGAGCAGCTACAATGTCACGACCGTTGTCGATGGGTAATAATAGCAACAATAATAATAGTAGCAATGGAGGCAGTGGAGGAACATATGGAGCAAATTCTCCACACTCTTATGGAGGTAGTGGCGGTATGAATCAGCAGAGCGGAGGAGGCGCGGGCGCACCCTTCCATACAGGTTCATCTGCAGGGTATGGATTTTCATCATTCAATAGCAATCGCAATAATAACAACAGCAATAGCAACAATAGGACTTCGCTTGATTATGGTAGTAATGGAAGGGCAGGTGCAACATCACCCACAGGTACAACACCACTGACATCCTCTTCAGCACCCAATTCGAGTTCCTTTGGAGGGTTTATGATGGGACCTGGTGGAACGATTTCACCACCGGCATCGGGATCATCTTCATCGATCCCTCCACCTATGTCTGGAACTTCATCAAGTAATAATAATGCTCGTGCAGGAGGACCTCCAGGATCAAATGGTGGTGGTAGTGGTGCCGCAGGTGGAGGTGGTAGTGGAGGAGGAGGAAACACAGGAAATGGAGGAGCTTGGTAAAAAAAAAAAAAAAAAAAAAAAATCAACGTTGAATTATTTCTTCTTTTTTTTTTCTCTTTTATTTGGTAATGACAGACATGCTTCTTTTTTTTTTTATTTTAATGAAACGACAATGATGATCTGGTGGATATTTTCAGGCAGTAAAAGCAGTTGGACTGTGTGCTATCGTCAACAACAGATAAAACCATAATCTTTAATATAAAACCAAGCAATGAATAAGAGCGCATTGACTCTATTCATTTCATATTTTTTTAATCTCATGCAAACGCACTGTTTGTTGGTTTGAATTTAGAAATTTAGAAGGAAAGTGGCTCTAGTCACGAGACTTAATTGGTTATTGTGTTAATGTTGATTATCTCATCCTCTTTTCTTTCTTTGCCTCCACATCTCTTTCCTACTTCATCTTTGCATTGGATTCTCTGGAACATTTGCATGATTGTATTTCTGTGACAAAGCTCGACCATTCACCAAACCCCAAACACTTCTACTCTCCAACTTTAAAAAAAAAAATCTATCTCCTAGTTACTGCGGACTGTTTCCTTTTCATATCCATTGCGCACTGTACCATTGCACACACAAGCATACAAAACACCCTTCGTACAGCACCGCCTTTTCTCTTTCTAGTGACAAGTCTTTTATTCTTTTTTGTTTCTTCTTGACCCTCCCAGCTCCTCATTTCATTTCTTTTTCACTCCACTCCTTTCAAGCTTTTTATTTTATTTTATTTTTATTGTTATTTGCATATCCACTATTGATAACCAAGTGTGTCCAGGCCCTTATTGTATACTGCAGAGATTTTATTTATCGATTATCATCATGCGGCTCAGGACCCCACCAACGTCCTTGTGCTTCAATATCCTGACTGCCTTGTCAATAGCAACGCTATTACAAGTGCTTGTTGTCTTGACTGATGCCAGTCCAGGCATGGTGATCTCTGTACCCCATCATGATACCAATACCAATTCCCAACTCAATATCAATACCAATGAAGTAGTACTTCCATCCAATATTCATCACAACAACAATAAGAAGAGTCCTGGCGACACCATTCCCTTTTTCCCTCCTTCATTAGATACTCGGAGCGTTGAAACCTATGCAGCCATTCCTCAATATGCATCGGCACCTGCCACAGCCTCCAATTCTGCAACGTCTGGAGCAGAAGGAGGAAAGAATAATAATAATAATAATGGAAGGAATCCAAAGTATCGGAAACGAGTACATGACAATCATTCAGGACCAGTGATTCGGCCCAGGGAACCGGATTTTATCCCTACACGACTAGCATTATTAACGACGATTGATGGAGATCTGCATTGCATTGATAAAGCGAATGGAGAGATTGTGTGGACAAGACGATCAGAAGCACGAGGTGCAATTGTCTCGAGTAATATCACCAAATATACCAGGGGCCCATCCAGACCTTCACCACCTTTACAACAGAATGATCAACAACGATTAGATAATGCAATTGGAGAACTGAATGAGAGTGGGGCAGGAGGAGGAAGCAATCATGGAGATTATAGTTATAATAATAGCGAGGATTGGACTTTTATTGTTGAACCATCAGAGATCCCGAGATTGTATGTCTACTCCAACTCGAGTGGTCTTCAGGTAAAACCAATTGCCTCTTTTTTTTTTTTTTTTTTTTTTGATACGATGGTTGCAGTGTTTAATTGAAAAGGTGGGGAAAAAGGGGCCAGAGTGAGAGGAGTGACTGTTTTGCCTTTTAAGTTGATGGAAAAACAGGGTGAGCGAAATCTGTGCTTCCACGTAGCAAGAGACCATTGAGAACTGACAAATCAAAAAACTCAATTGAGCGTAATATTTATTTAATATTATATCACACACATTAAAATGAAATTGAAGTTGATCTCAACTGGTGTGTTGCACTACCCAACCAACATTGACATTGACATTGAGTGCAGTGGAGTATAGAGAATGCTACGGAACTTGGACCTAAAAAACTACTAAATATAATACTTATCATGCATATACTATATAATATTTATTAAATACTAAAAATCTAACTTTGTTTGATATCATTAGCCCGTTGGATCATTGGTGCATTTGGTCTCCAACTCGCCTCAGATTCGTCCTGACGGGAAACGAATCACAGGTGGGAAAAAGACTAGTCTTATAGAATTGGAGATCAGTACTGGACAGATCGTTACCAAATTTGAACCTGAAGATGTTTGTACTGGACCTGAGGGTATGAAAGGGTCAAGCATCAAAACCATTGTTCTTGGACACGCAGGTATGGAGCAAACATTTAAACTTTTTTTAACAAGAGTTTTCCTGTATATCCTTCCTGACTTTGATTGACATTATTATTATTTTTTTCTGTTAGAATATACTTTGTGCATTATGGATCGAGTTTCGGGCATGCAATGGGACATCTCGTATAGTGAGTTTTTCCCTGTGGAGGATAGTCCCCTGATTGAGAGACGTGGGCCCATGACCTGGATTGGAAGCAATAAAGATGGCATGGTGGCACTTTGGAATTCAGCCGCAGGTATCATGTGGCGAACACCTCTCAACTCCCCTACAACTTCTGTCTTTGAAGTATTCCTGAATTCAGAGACCCGAGCAGCTGTCATCACTCGGCAGAGACAGGCCCCTCCTTTACTGGATCAATTCCCCCAACGAGCTCATGTGGGCATTTATGAGAACCAACTTTATGTTCTTTCGGAACAAAATTATCCCATGTTGGGACATTTGGATCTAGACATGCCACGGTGGCAATACCTTGGAATTGAAGGTCGAGATCAAAATGATGCTGGAGATAACATTGATGATAATAATGATGATGATACGAGGACTGACTGTCGCGCAGGAACTCCTCATTTCCCTGGATGCATGGTTGGTCCCCATATGATCGGATTCCCTTTCCAACCTGACGGCGGGTTCTTAACAGTTGGTGATGGCTCCGGTGCTGATAACGATGTCGGTGTCAATAACAGGGACAAGAAGAAAGGTATTGAGGGCAGTCATAATGAAGGTCGAGCAGGAAAAGGAAGGAAAGAACGTTATCCTTCAAAGCACTATGATCCCTTTGATCCGACACCCATTTCCATGACCACTACCCTTGTTGGCTGGCTTGTAGTCATTATAGGCGTCTTAACAGCTGTAGTGTATTCAAAAGGAATTGAATATCTATCTGGACCTATCGATAACTTCCTGGAGAAGCATAACATTCAGTTCAGAGTCCACGACTTTTTTAAGACTGTAGCAAATGGTGTAGTGGGCGCGACTTCTGCAGTGCTGGCCGCTGGTTCTTTGCTCACTTCAGGTAGTAGTAATAGTCGTCGGAGAAATCCTTTTTATTCCAGCAGGAACAGAGGACAATATGAAGACGGTCTCCCAGAATACAACAAGACATCTTTACTATCTTCATCTTCACCCAGTCATCAATCAGAAGCAAACAAGATAGTCGACAATGACAACAGCCATGGAACCTCATCAATGGACGAAAAAGTAAAGGACAGAGATAATGAAGATGCTGAATTGAATAAGTATGTGAAGAATAATAATAATAACAAGCGAGGTGGACAGCGTAACAAGGCAACAGCGATAACAACAGCAAATGATCACGAAGCTCCAGATGGAAAGGCAAATGGAGCTGGTGAAGGCGTTCGAACTGGACGGAGAAAGAAACGTGGTGCTGGAGGAAAGGGACAAAAGGCCGCAGCAGCAGTAGCAGCGGCAGCAGCTACAACAACAACGTTAGGAGCAGGCGATGAAGCCAATGAAGACACAAAATTAACAGAGAATGATGATGCCAAGCCAGATTCGTTGTCAGGGTCCTGGACAGCCGTATCCGCGAGCGGAAGCACCACAGAAAATGGAGGAGACAACAGCACGACAGCAGGAAGTCAAGATATGATTTTGCAACAATTGCAGCAACAACGGTTATCATTGATATCAACGCGACCGCTGACCAACACACCGCAGCTCAAGTCGATTGAATTGACAGAGACAGTTCTAGGTTATGGAAGTCATGGAACAGTCGTTTACAAAGGCCAATATGATGGACGTGCTGTGGCAGTGAAACGATTATTGATTGACTTTTATGATGTTGCATTTCATGAAGTCAAGCTATTACAGGAGAGCGATGACCACCCGAATGTGGTGCGATACTTCCGAAGCGTAAGTGATGTACTGAAGGGAAAAAAAAGTTTATTATGAGTATGTGTTACTTTAGGACCGGCATTATACTCTAGAATGGTTTTTAACGATATAGGCTTTTTTTTTTACTATCGTTTAGGAACAATGCGATAGATTTTTGTACATAGCACTGGAACTCTGTTCTGCTTCACTAGACGATATTATTGAGAGGGGACATATGCAGCCCTATCGGGACCTGTCTGCAACATTGGAGCCACAAAAGATTCTTTATCAAATCATCAATGGTATTCATCATCTTCATAGCCTCAAGATTGTGCATCGGGATATCAAGCCTCAAAATATCTTGATCGGTGAGCCTAAACAGAGGCCTAAGCCTTCACGATCTTCACTCTCTTCATCTTCAACATCAACACCAACACCACCGCCTTTGGGATCCAGTGGCATGATCACAAGTATTGTTCGAGCCAATTCAACTCCAAGCTCTTCACTAGCACAGGACTTGTATCCTGGCAGGGTATTGATCTCAGACTTTGGATTGTGCCGGAAATTAGAAAATGATCAATCAAGTTTCCATCACACTACTGCTCATGGTGGGCGAGGCGGAGCTGGCGGAGGAACTATTGGCTGGCGAGCTCCAGAATGCTTCTCAGGGCTAGAAGAGGATGATAGTGCTAGTGGTGCTGCTGTGGAAGGTTCATCCAGTAGTTTAGGTGCTGGTGTCAATAATGGTCATGCTTTATCACCATCGTCTTCTTCTAATGGACGTAGTACTTCTGCTAATCGGATGACGCGTGCGATCGATATCTTTTCAGTGGGATGTGTGTTCTATTATGTGCTTACCAATGGAGATCATCCATTTGGAGATCGATATTCACGTGAACGAAACATCTTACTGGATCGACCTAACTTGAGTGGATTGGATTCGATGGGATCTGAAGGAGTGGAGGCCAAGGATCTGATTTCAAAGATGATTGCACACAAACCTTCGGATCGACCGGATGCTTTTACAGTGATGCACCATCCTTATTTCTGGTCAGCTAACAAACGATTGATGTTTATGCAGGATTGTTCAGATCGATTTGAGATTGAAGACCGAGTTGTGGAGTCGAATGGAACTTCAATGACTTTATCAGGCCCCTCTGCGACCCTGAGCCCCTTGTTGATCAAGTTGGAACAGAATGCGAAAGAGATTCTTGTTAAGGATTGGTATAAGGTCATTGATAGGACCTTAGTCGAGAACTTGGGCAAATATCGGAAGTATGATGGCAATAGTGTCCGAGACCTCTTGCGTGCTCTTCGCAACAAGGTAAGACAGCAACAACAACAAAAAAGAAAGGAAAAGAAAGAAAGGAGCAAGTGTATTTATTTTCTTTTTTGTTGTAAAAAAAAAAAAAAAAAAAAAAAATAGAAACATCATTATCAAGATTTGCCTCCACATGTGAAACGAGCGTTAGGAGAGCTACCAGATGGATTTTTGAGATACTTTACATCCCGGTTCCCTAAGCTGATGCTCCATCTGTATTATATTGTCGCCAATGATCCTGGTTTGAGAAACGAAAGCATGTTTAGACATTATTTCACTGACTGAAAGAACAACAAAATGAAATAAATGATAGTCAAACATAGAACAGTCCAAACAAACAAACAAAAAAGTTCAATGCAAACGAGTACTTTTTTAATTTTGTTGAAATAGAGTCTAACTTATTGGGATGAATTGATGATGATGTAATGTATTGAGTGTCCTTTTTGATCTTAAGGAGGGGGATTTTTTTATGCAGATGGATAATGGTTAAGACGGTAGAGCAAGACTTTGCCTTTATCATTGCCAATCGCAAGGTATCCACTCCTTGGTGAGAAGGTTAGTGAGGAAACATAGGAGAGTGGTGTGCCCTTCGTTGGCCAATTGGGGAAGACTTTGAGCGACGGAATATGAATCAAACGAAGTTGGTCCTTACGGCCCTTCGAGGAAATGGCCAGGATTTGAGAGTCATGATTGAAACGCATGGTATGGATTGCTGTCGTCAAGTTGCCAATCGCTCGCAAAGCCTTAGGATTGCGTGTCGTTAAGCATGTACGGTCATAGATGTTGACAATACCACTCTTGGAACTATATTCATTAAAATTTCGGATGTAGAGAAATCCACCCAATATGGTAAGAATGACTTGCATAATATGCTTTTTTTTTTTTTTTTTTTTTTTTTTTTTTGCTTTGATAAACTTACCCGACTGCAAAGAATTGATCATTGGGCGAAACAGCCAAGCAAGTGGGACGGAAACCACCTTCGTCCATGAATCGATGTAAACATTTTCCTGTGCTGACTTCCCACTGATAGATCTCTGCATCACCTCCAACAGAATAAAGGAAAGCCGAGTCAGAGGACCAGGCTACAGCTCTGACATTTCCATTCATCTTCAAGTTCTTGACCCATTGTCTTGTCTTGCTTGAGACCAAGACAATATAACCATCACGTCCCAAGAACGCAAACCATTCTCCACAGGGGGAAAGTGAAAATTTCTCGAGCGATTTCTCTTGACGTCCGTAGATACCATCTGATTTCTCAACTTTGCCAGCCTCAATATCCAACACATAAAAGTATTTACGTCGACCGCTGGCGACAATTTCAGATCCCGTTGCTGAGAATGCTGCCTTGTAGATGGGCATATCCTTGTAGAAAATGGACTGCATCATCTGATTCAGCTTGCCATCAATTTGAAATAAACGTAAGGTGCGATCGAATCCTGCAGTGAGCAACATCTGACCACTAGGATGAAACTCTACGGATTGGATCACTGATTTTGAATAAGCCATCTGATTAGCATTCTTGACACGAGTAACAGAAATGGATTCGGGTGACAAGATCCGGAGCTTGTCAGATTTCTCCAAGAATCCCTTGCTGCTCGATAATAATGAATGCTCCTGTTCCTGTTCCTGCTCTTCGTCCGAGTAATCTGAATCTGAAACAGCTCCAGCAGCTTCACGAGCTAGACGACGACGTTTCCGTGATCCTTCAGGTAATGCCCAGCTTGGTACTGGATAAACTTTTTCGAATCTGTATTAAAAGAAAGTGCACAGGCAGAAATTAGGGAGGGGATTTTTTTTTTTTTTTGTTTAATAAAAAAAAAAAATAAAATAAAAATAAAAATAATAATAATAATAATAATAATAAAAATAATAATAATAATAATAATAAAAAACAGCGAGGAAAAAAACCGCCCGACTTACTGTTTCCTCAGTCTCTGCTCATAATCAACACCATTGACAATATCCTCTGCTTCCTCTTTACGCAACTTTTTGAGGCGGTTAACAGACTTCAAAGAAATGGTGAGCGTCTTATCATCCGGATCAACCCATGCAGGTTTGCCTCCGAACATCACTAATAATGAATGGAAAGAATAAATTACAATATAATAATAACATTTTAAAAATGAAAAATGGCAAGAAATATGATTAGCTATAAGAATATACAAAGTAAACTTCTCCACAACAACATTAAGCAATATTATTGAAGTTTTTTTTTTTTTTTTTTTTTTTCCCTTACATTTGAGCCTATTCGCTCCCGCATTTTCATCTCCTGAACTGAGATCGCCTTCCATGTCCTCTTCATCAGAGCCATGATTTTCTTCCTCGGCATCATCATCCTTATCCATATCCTCATCTTCATCCTCATTGATCTCTTCTCTTGGGAAAGGAGTTGGGCCCACATCCATAAAGAACATGTCGCCACCATCTTCGTCTCCTTGGTGTCCCTCAAATCCTTCAGCAGCTGTATGGTTGTCACCCTCGCCATCATTATCACCATAATCAAATCGATCCATTATATCCAGTTCCTCATCACTACTCATAACTTCATCTCCAAGTTTCGCAAACGTATCCTCAATCAGGTCCTCATTATCTCCAAAAACCAAGTTTTCAAGCTCGATCTCTGATTTCTCTTTAGACTTTAATTCATCTTCATCTTCCCCTTCATTCTTCTTATTTTTGTTATTTGTGTTGTGGATATAACCCCGCTTATGGGCACGAGCATCTGTCATGGATGTAACGGGTTGAATATTTGCTTTCTTAATCTTGACTTGTTGTTGTTGTTGCTGCTGTTGCTTTTGTTTTTGCTGCGTTGCTTTTACTCCTAATTTTCCTCCTGTTCCTGTTCCTGCTCGTGCTCCTGCTCCTGCTTCTCCTGTCTTTTGTTTTTTTGACTTGGGTACCATTAGTGTAATATATTAAAAAAAAAAAAAAAAAATGAAGGCAAATGTGTATATGAATGTGAATAAGCAAGTTAATGACTAAACGACCGACAAGAGCATCTCTATGAGGTTTACGACTCTTTTAGCAAAAAAAAAAAAAAAAAAAAAAAAAGCATCATAAACAACATTTAATATAAGCCACATAAAAGGCAGTCGCATCCTATTTGAAATCGCTATTAGAAAATTTATCCATTTTGTGAACATTATTATTATTTGAGTGCAATATTGCTCATTAAAAGATCAAAAGTGACGGTGCTAAAAGTAGAAGGGAGAAAAAAAAAAAAAAAAGAAAGGAAGAAGGACAAGGGTAGTGGAAAGGAAGAAAAGAAAGAAAAGAGAAAAAATAACAGCTATAAATGTCATGTCCAGCACGACAACAAAATTTTGAAAAAATGAAAAATGATGGCACAGCTTCATGGTCTAGATTATGAAGTAAAATGAAAAGGAAGTAAAAGGGCATTCAGGTGAAAAAAAGAAGATAATTGAGTAAAAAAACATGAAAATCGATTTGGCTTGTAATTCATTGATCCTGAATGGATCTGTTTTCTTTTCCTTCCCCTTTTTTGTTTTTTTTTTTTTCTCGTCTTGAAGGATGTTGATACGCATAAGGTTCTTTTACCCTAAACAGCTAGGACTGGAGACAATTATGATTGGTTTGATTAGGATCGCATATAACATATTTGTTCATTCTCAGTGTCTTTTGTCTTTTGCCACAAATTTACCTCCAATCTCTGATTGATCTGGACGTGTCCGGTCCATTTCATACTTGGATGTTGGCGAAGTCATTTCTTGATCCTCATCCTCTGCTGAAGCCCTAGCATATTCAGGATGGCTGCCCCTTCGCGAGGACTTGACACTCTCAGAGGTTTCATTCGTAGCCTTACTGGCCTCTGTTGTTGCTTTGGCTGAATGAGGTGAGCTTGACCGCGATGGTCCTGAACCAGCGTTAGCTGAGGTTGGTGTCGAAGGTGAGGCCGGTGATTCCGAATGACGAATAGGCGCTAGCTGAGGTCCTTCTGACCGAGCACTTTCAGGAGAGGAATGTGGAGGGGATTGCTTCGATGGGCTTGCTGTTGAAGCGTGGCTATGCTTTGACTTAGGACTGGTCATTGCTGTTGCTGCCGATGTTGAGCTAGTATTGCTGTTGTTGTTGTTATTGTAGCTACCAACTGCTTTCTTGGATCTTTCTGGTGAGCTGCTCTGTTGATGCTGAGCCTTGCGCCGATTTGCAGATTCTAAGCTGGCCTTCTTTTGAAGATGCTGTTGTTCTCGTTCTCGAAGCTGATTCTGCTCAGCATTTCGCATGACCTTGGCTCGTACCGCATCCATGACGGCTTCATGATGAATCGACTTGCGTTTCAAATTTTGACCTACTGCAGGAGATAGTATTGATGTGGGTGAGACATGCTCTTCCTTGGGCGTTATAGGTGGCGGTATCTGGGATTGATAATCAATGTTGGCCACTGGCGAGGAGTGCGCCGAGACTGAAGACAATGCTGGCAGGGTATAATGATGACGAGCTGAAGAAGAGCCTTTGTTCGACTGACCTCCATGCGAGTATGGTAATGACAGTGGCGCTAATGTTGTGGGTGGAGCCGATGCAGGTCCACCATACGTAGGAGAAACAGGAACACGGTGCTTAGGGAAGCTTTGTCTAACCGCGGTGTTGATCTTGAGTGATGGAGGTCTACTCTGGGGACTTGGTTGCATGTGGTGGGTATCCGATTGATAAGGATGACGCCTTGTTGAACCATGTTTGATCGAAGAGGGCTGCTGTTGCTGTTGCTGTTCAGCCGAATCAGTCACCGCATGTGCGCTATGATCGTGAGGACGACCATACTGATGCGAGTGCGTCGATTCAGATGGACCACCTGCCTGTCCTGCTATAGGATACGAAGGACGATGGGGGGGTGAGGGCGCGGTGTAGTTGGCACTGCCGCCTCCCGTCTCCGTGGCACCATTACTGGCATACATACGTCCTATTATGCATTCAGGAGATATATGAGTAGACGATGGAGGTTGAGTGTCTTTCTTTGATAGAATATCATTTATGAGCGATCATTCATCCGTATTTAAAATGTCTAATATAGGAGGCCTGTCGATTATTATTCCTCTTTTCTTTTCTATCGTTCATGCAGAGAGAGAAAAAAAATTGCACCATCTGTGCGCTACCAGCAAGGCTGGGCTGTGAACATGGACTCGAAAAAAGGGGTGCGGTCGACAAGAGTAGATGGATTGACTAGGACCGATTTGTTTATCGAAATCGGTGACACACTGCCACCTTGATAAAAAATGGACAAACAAAGAGGCGAGGGTCGTACAAGGGGTGAATGTATTAAAAAGTCGGACTAGCAGAGCAGACCAAACATTGGAGGGAAAAGACAGGCATGACAGCAATGACAAGGAAGGAAAAAGAAGAAAAAAAAGCATGCGCACCACTAAACACCCCTAACCTCACTTCATATCCTTTCCACAGTAGTGCAGCTGATGATCTTCAAAAAAAGAAAAAGGGAGAGAACACAAATATGACAACAACAAAAAAAAAAGAGATGAAGGGAAATTTGGTCGAACATTGTTTTTATTATCTATTACCTGCTGGGGGCGATCCACGGCGCTTCTCGAGAGCGAGCTCCAGCTCCAGTTGCTTGTACTGCAGCCTGACCTGCTCTGTCTTGTACCGCTCTTCTTCCTTCTTACGCTATGGATTGTTAATGATAATTATAGCTGCAGTAATTAGTAATGCATCTCGGATACAGGAGAAATGGACGGGAATCGCGGGTCAAAAAATATAAATATTCAATATCAATTTTAACCACGATTTAAATTTTTATACCGACAAATCAATAGTTCTTTTTTTCCATGACAATGTTTTTCCTTTTTTTTTTTTTTTTTTTTTAGCATATGTTTATGTGCATGTGTGTGGTGCGAGTAAAATAATAATAACAGAAAGACAGTGTGGCTGCCAATGACTCTTGTAACAATGAAAGGAGGAGCCTAGCTAGCTTGTTAGCTTGCCCAGCCAGGGTTCCCCTGATCAGGGCCTTTTACTTGTTTCAGGATGTTTCCCCATTATTAAATGCAAAATGCAAAATATCCTGTAATACCTTTAATACCCTGGAGCTTTCTATGTCGCTTAATT
Organism: Lobosporangium transversale; assembly: GCF_002105155.1. Classification (NCBI taxonomy): domain Eukaryota; kingdom Fungi; phylum Mortierellomycota; class Mortierellomycetes; order Mortierellales; family Mortierellaceae; genus Lobosporangium; species Lobosporangium transversale. The sequence continues at coordinate 332,576 of NW_019029000.1, read as the reverse complement.
ACTATAGTATTGACCTTCCATCCCATGTATTTCGTAACACACAATTACAGCAATTGCAGTAAATACCTTTCAGAACAATGAGCGTATAGCCACACACTCTCCCTCCCCCTTTCACTTCCCAAACACAAAGAACACACAGAACACCACATCAATTTGCATACAGAGAGAAGGCGAAGCATTATTTAACAATATTGGTCTCGGTCTGGTTACCTCATCTTCTTTAGCCTTGGCATTGAGAATCGATACTAAAAAGTCTTGGCTGGCATCCTGGTATCGCTCCAGAATATCGGATACACTCAAATTAGAGTGAGACATTGGTGGTGATGGGGGTGTTGGGCGAGTAGCGCGTGAATGCAAGCTACTACTATGGAAAGTAGGGAATGCAAATGCACGCTGATGACCTTCAATCACACCTGCAGACAATGGTCCCTGGATATCCTGGTTGTGGTGATGGCCCTGGAATGTACGACTGTAGTGATAATGGTGTGGAGGCTGCAGGTGTTGATGCTGTGGACGTTGCTGTTGATGTGGTTGTGGGCGCTGGTGGTGTGGCTGTTGAGGCTGTTGATTGGGATGAAGATGATGCCTCTGAGTGCTCGGATAGGGCTGAGGCGAGTGATCACGATGATCGACCATGGTTGAAGACAGTTTTTTCTGAATGTTCTTTTTCTAATGTGATATGGCAGTAATGACCGATGCTGAACTATGAGAAATGGAAGAAGCGTAAACAGGATGAAAGAACATAGAGAATAAAGAAAGATGGAGAGCGAAAGGAGAAAAAGAAAAAAAAAAAGAGAAAAGAAAAAAAGAAAGTAAAAAGTTATTTTTATTGTTGTTTTATTTTTTTATTTTTTCAATTTGGAACGCTGAATAGATGAATGAATGCGGAGCAAATAAAGCATCGTAACCATTATGTATACCTGCTGATGCTGATGTTACTAACTGTTTCCTTGCACTGCGGCTTTCGGGAAGTGATCTCGGATATGAATGTTTGTGTGCTTTATAGGCTTCTATTGGTGTAGGTGGTCAATGCTGGAAAGAAAAAAAAAAAAAAAAAAAAAAAAAGTCTGTGAAAAAGAGAGACAGGGGCAAGTGGCAGGGACAATGTTGTAAGATCAGTCTCATGAACAATGAAATGAGAAAAACAAAGATGACAATGAAGATGGAAGGAGTTGGTGCGAAAGCACGCGGGCAAATAGGAAGCAAAGATGAAAGAGAGAAAAAGAAACGAAAACGAAAACAACAAATGAAGCTACTGTAGACTGTATTCATCTATGCATGCCTGGCATTGACATTGGCATTGGCATTGGAATATATGAGCAGCTATAGTAAATATCTTTCTGTCACACTTTTTTTTTATCCGCCCCTCACTATCTTTTCATTCCATAACGATTTGAGAGCACTCCAACCTTGTCGTTACCAGCAATAAGCAGTTCGTAGGCATTTTGAACTGTGGCATGCATCTTTTTCCGCCCCTGCTCAACCCTCTCTCTCTTATACACCCCTGGTTGCTCCTGACCTTTTTTGTGAGAGGCTATGACCTTCATTCCATCTGTGGGATACATTTCATAAACCTGAAACAGAAGATGAAAAAAATTCAGGGCATCGTTTGTCATTTATTACAAGTCCATTTGTGTTCATGTCCACAGAACGCGTCCTGCTGCATGTGGCACGTTCGTTATGCACAAAAAAGCAGGTCCTTCTCATCGCTTGCGAAAGAAAGAAGAGAGGATCCAGACTCTCTTATCCAAAACCCGAAATCTCGGATTCCCTCCATCCTGGTTATTAAGCTGAAAACCACGCAGGCTAGCAGTCGCCGCAATGATAGTATAAATAATAATATACACATAATTGAAGAGGGTGGTCAGTGGTTAATAGCCTCGTTTCTGGCTCTCCCTCAGCTGGTCACCTTTATGTTTCTCAATCAGATCGAACCCTGCTCTTATTGTTACTGGGCTAGTTTTAATCTCCTGTGCTTAATATTCTCCCCAGAAATGACAGCAGAGCTACTTGGGACATTTCCAATACAACCTTTTTTTTCAAGCTTAATTGCTTATTGCTCTCAATCTTTAAAATCAAATTCCTTTGGCGCATGTGCCAATATAAAAATGTTTGTTCCTGTAATAACACAACTCTAGCGAAGCTACACAACTCTCCATGTATAAATTTACAGCGCCGTAAAGTCATGAAGACATAATTCATGATGCACAAAAAAAAAAAGAAAATGATATCCTCATCCTTCTCCACTCTGGGTCTGGGAGAATTAAAGAAAAAGGGATGAACAATGCTCTTTTTTTTTTTGATGGCTCTCTTTCTTACTTTGCATGCATGCAAAAAATCTGAAAGATGGTCGAATTAGTTTACTTGTTTGCTTGCTTGATGGGAGCCAGGCTAAATAAACAACTAACATGAACCCTTGGGGTCGGTATTCTTTTACAGCTGTAATTGGTCAGTGGTTTACTTGCTCGAGTCTTTGAGTCCTTGTTTCCCTTGTTCATATCTTTTTTTTTTTTTTTTTTTTTTTTTTTTTTGCACATGACCAACGCACACAAATGAAGGGTGGGATAATTTAAATGCAATTAACATTTTTGGGCCCGAGAGCAATGACACGCGAATCCCATCAAGGCTCTCCCTTCCATTCATCTTATTCCTCCCTTCCTTTCTTCCTTACCTGATCTTCTCTTTTTTTTTGCTCTCTCCCTCTCTTACATTCTTACACACACACTTTTCTTACGTTGGTATTTTTCCGGATTCTCGACATCTTTTCGCTTATTTTATCCCTTCCTCCCCTATCATTCACTATATATGACATACACATCCTGATGAGGAATGAGATGATTCCCACTTTAATAAGAGGAACGTTTGTATACAGTATGGGAAGGTTGGGACTGCAGCGCATAAGGTTGTTGCAGATTGTGTGTTGCCAAGCAAACTAAGATTTTTTTTGGACAAATTAAAACGAACATTTTCGTTGTTTGTTTATGCCCAAGAATTGGGAGGGACAAACTGAAAGATGGATGGATGCAAGGGAATGCTTAGTTTAAATAGAACAAAACCTTTTTATTTCGGGCATTACAAGCAAATCAGGTTATCTTTAGGTACACCAAAAAAAAAAAAAAAAAAAAACACTGACAACTGATAGATAAAATATGTGCATTATATATAATATATTTTGTATAACGCTGTGTAGCAGAGCATGAACACCCACAGTATGGTATATATATATATACGGTGAGGTTGGAGCGCACATGGATAATGATAATTGTGAAAGCGATTTTAGACAACAGTCGAATAGTCAATAGCTGATAAGCAGAGAGAGATAAACTAGGGATCGACGCATCCTTCCTGTTCATGTTCCAAGACGATTAAGCTATTTTCTCAAGGAAATAGCAGGACAGATCTTAATCGTGCATCCAATTGAACAAAGCCATCATGGCCATTGTCACTAAAGTCCTCGCCAGAAAGTCGTTGACACATAAATCTTCAAGATTTTAAATTGGATAAAATACTTTCCACTTACAACAATCAGCCACAGTATTTTAAAATAATATTTGTTGACGACTTTCAAACGAAAACTCTATTATTACTCCCACCGATCTTGCTCTCTTCAAAGATCTTGCTCTGATCCTCTCCCCCAGCCATAGCAGCAATTTCTGATATATCATCCTCTTGCGCCCTTATACGATCATGGTTGGGAGTCAAGAGTATAGTTATGATTAAACCCATTCCTCCTATGACCGCATAAGAATAGAACGCGGCTTGGTAACCTGGCAAGAGTTGAGGGCCTCTAGCATCAGGTGCATTTCGACTATTCGCAATAACATTGGAGATGGCAACGCCCAAGGGAATGCCGACTTGAAGCGCGACATTGTAAACTTTAAAGAAGAACGAGTAAAAAAAGATCGCGTAAGCTTTATTGTTAACTGTGTTCAAAAAAAAATGTACATGTTTTCCTTTTTTTTTTTTTTTTTTTTTTGTTTTTTCATTTTTACCTGCTCCAACCAAACCTTGCTCTTCACTCTTGGCATCAGCGACAGAGTTAATCTGGCAGCAGAGCCAGACAGGTGCCATGCCCAGGAAGTTAAGGATCAAAGCTGGGAATGCGATGGACCAATAACTCGAATCAGCCTTGATCTGAGCAAAGAGAATGCCAGAAGCAATGAAGAACAACCACCCAACAACCATAATGATCTTTGTCCTCACATATGGAACCATTTTAGTCACGACCGCGATGGTAATGATTGCACCGATACCATTAACAACATAACACAACGAAGTTTTCATGGGAGAATAGCCTTGCACATTTTGGAATGTCAAGGATGTAAAAAAGATCATCGCATTGATTCCAGCTGACAAAGATACAATCGTCAAACACGAGGCTACCAGGCGTCGAGAACGCCAGATATGTAAAGGCATGATTGGATAGTCGATCTTCCATTCGATTACTACGAAGGCGGCCATGGACGCAATTCCCACACAGAGAGGCGCCAGAGTCGAGGCGGAGGACCAACCCTTAGCAGGGCTTTCACTCAAGTAGTAAATGACCGCCACAATACCAAGTGTGAACGAAGTAAGGCCCATTATATCGACACGGCGATCTTCAGCCGTGGATTCATTCTTCTCAGCAGGAATGACCAAAAAGCCAAGTACCGCGAGGATGAAACCTAGAATGGCCGTGAAGAAGAAGATCCAGTGCCAGCCTGGTAAGAAATGCAATAAAGAAGAAAGATATGTCAATATATTTAGCTTTGTAATCTGTGTGGAACTTCCATAGGTGCAAGTATTATTATTACTATTTGCTGTCTGTCTTTTTCTTACCTATGGTTGAACCAAGAACGCCTCCTAATAACACCCCGACCACAATTCCTACCGCAGCAGAGCCTCCAAAGAGCGCAAGAGCGTGAGTACGTTCAGGTCCTACAGGATATGTTGTGGTCAAGATCGCAAGAGCACTTGGGATTGTAAATCCTGCTCCCATCCCTTGTAAAGCGCGTCCTACAGACATCACAATTGGATCCTTGGCAAATCCATTAACGAGTGCCCAGATAGAGAACCAAGCAACTCCCAAGATATAAATACGGCGATGACCAAATAGGTCTCCGAGACGTCCACCGATCAAAAGGAATGCTCCATATGCCAACGCATACGCGGAGGTAACCCTTTGAGAGAACACGAAAAATTTGACGGGCTGATCAGAAACAAGCTCTCTTTTGTGGGGGATGCAGTGGGAAGGGTGAAGTTTTTCTTTTTTAAATCTTACCACTGTAATTGATCGACTCTGTAGCCAACATCTCGCATGATATCTGGTAATGTAATCGTAACACTAGCAACATTGATGATATCAAGCATCTAAAGGTTGGTGACACGAGTTCAAGGAAGTTGAGCCAATGAGCCATCAAATGGGGGTTATTTTATGAGTCTCATTGTTCATTATACGTGGTACAAAGCGTAGGGTATTAATTTTTTAATATATTGATCTGCTGTAGTTTACAATATGAGAGAGAGCAGTTTCAGGGACGAAGGAGGAGGGTATAGAGTGAGAACTTACCTGAGCCATGGACATAGTTGCTAGTAACAGTGATTTCGTTTGGTACCATGGTAGCTGAGGTTTGATGTCTGTTGTAATTATTGATGCCATTTTTTTTTTTTTTTTTTTTTTTTTTGTTGATGTTGTTGTTGTTGTTGTTGTTGTTGTTACAACTGATGCTGGTGGATTGCGATTAACGCGGATAAAGAAAGAATGAGTAAAATAAAAGTACAGCAATTTTGGATAGCCTCAGTACCTTTAAATATGTTATTGGTTCCCCTTGCCTTGTTATTCTATACCTGGTATCTTAACCTTTTTTAGTACTTTCGGACGATGTCACTCGCTTCAGGTCAGATGTCTCAGTATTGATCCCAAAGAGCAATCCTGGCATTAACCCCGCTACCGCAAGACAGAAACACTGCTTTGCAATAGGTGACATAATAATGTCACATCAAGCTGCTGTCATTGTCTTACTCAAGTTTCGGTTCCTGTTCCTAACTCCATACTCTCGCTATTGGCCGCCTCCTCTACTGACTGCTGCTTTGCCGAGCCTAAAGGTCTTTGAACACGGACTATTTGAGATCGCATAGTTCTAAATGTCGAACAGATTTAGACATCCTCCGTTTCAGTCTCAAAGCTTTAGGCAATTTAAAAAGTCAAGTATAGTAAGTAGATCAAACATCGCATCTGTATACGTATAATTGCACATGTGAAGAATACTCACTGTATAGTGCCCTACATCCAGTCGCCCTTATTTTTCAATATTTTGACGTTGTGGCAGCCACCCTGTTTACAAAAATGTTTACCTCGTTGAAAGAAACCACAAACAAGAGAAGATTTATTGTACTGAATTCATGAACAGCTTTGACTCGGTGTGTAGGAACTGGTTTTGGAACAGAAGGTGATTAAGTCGTTTTCAGGGAACAATAGTAGAAAGAAAAAATGCTTCTTTTTTGTTTACCAGAGATTGCCCTCAGATGTCTCTCTTTGCTTCGGCAGCTCTAGTACATTATCGCCAAAACAGAGACAGTCGTTGACTCACAGATTCCCGATATCAATAGGCGATAGGAGGGACGTTGTTGGTTGTGTTTATTGCTTGGAGTGGAAGGTATTTAACCGCCCTCTTCTTGCTGAGTAGGGCCTCGTTGATGGCCTTGCAAAGCGTATTGTGGATGGGCGGAGGGCGAGAGCGAGAGAGAGGGCTGGTTTTAGCAGCCATTTGGTGTGTATGTGTGTGAATTTGATAGTCGATACAAATCTACAAAATGTATGACATGCAATATGATATACTAAATGACAATACTACAATAAATAAATAAGAGTTGGATCATAGCTATAGCGGGGAAGTGAAGCAAATAACGGCGCGTTTTGAGCGTCTATCTTTGAGATTTGCTATGCCACCAAATCTGATATAGTTGAATAATAATAAAACGCAGGGCCCCAATAAGTATCTAAAGGTGGTTTGCGCTTGTTGCTCTTTGTGGTTAGACCTTTTCAAATATAAATTTGGAACTGAAAAGGTTTAGCCAAAAAGAGCTACAAGCACAACCTTCTGGAAAAAAGTACACCAATTATTTCAGACTTCACATGTTCATTTCTTCAACCAGAGACCAGGTGGAAATCTAAGTATGTCAGCCATGATTGAATTAATATAGAATAGGACGTCATACTCAGCAAATCAAAGGGTATGCATTGTATATTATAGATAGTTATATAGCGCGATGTAACAGAGTATGGACAGCCACAATGTGGCAAGGCGAAGTCGGTGCACTTGGGTAATGACAGTTGTAAAAAAGTAATTTTGGAAAATATTTGATTGTTGATAGTTGCTAAGCAAGGATTTGGATAAATTTGGGGTCGACACATTCTTGCTGTCCATCCATGCTTTAAGGTGATTAACCCGTTTTCTCATTCAAGGAACTGGCGGATGAGCCCTGAAAAATTGTGGTTGCACCAGCTGATGCAAGACCACTATTACCATTAATCTTTGCACCACTACCGATCTTGGTCTCTTCAAAGGTCTCGCTTTGATCTCTCGTTCCCACATCCTTGTTTCTAGAATGATCAATCACCTCACTACCCTCAGGTCTGAGCTGCTCCTCATCGGCTTCAGCAGACACGGAAGTAGTTTCCGTTAGATTGCCCCCTAGTGCTCTTATAGGATCACTATTGGCAGCCAAGAGGATGGTTAAGATTAGGCCTATTCCCCCCATGACGGTATAAGAGTAGAACGCAGCTTTATAACCCGGTAACAGCTGAAGGCCTCTAGCATCAGGTGCATTTCGACTATTTGCAATAACATTGGAGATGGCAACGCCCAAAGGTACACCGATTTGAAGTGCAACGTTGTAAACTTTTAAGAGGAAATGGCAAAAATAAAGAAGAGATCGCGTAAGCTTTGGTACCAATTGTACAAGCTTTTGCTTTTTTTTTTTTTGTTTGTCTGTTTGTTTCCTTTACCTGCTCCGACTACCCCTTGATCTTCATTTTTGGCATCAGCGACAGAGTTAATCTGGCAGCAGAGCCAGACAGGTGCCATGCCCAGGAAGTTAAGGATCAAAGCTGGGAATGCGATGGACCAATAACTCGAATCAGCCTTGATCTGAGCAAAGAGAATGCCAGAAGCAATAAAGACTAACCATCCAACGACCATAATGATCTTTGTCCTCACAAATGTGACTAGTTTGGTTAAGATCACGATAGTAACGATTGCACCAACTCCATGAACAATATAACACAACGACGTTTTCATGGTAGAATAACCTTGCACATTTTGGAATGTCAAGGATGAAAAAAAGATCAGCGCATTGATCGAGGCTGTCAAGGCCATAACCGTCAAACACGAGGCTACCAAGCGCTGGGAGCGCCAGATATGTAAAGGCATGATTGGATAGTCGATCTTCCACTCGAGCACTACGAAGGCAATCAGGAGCGCGATCCCTACACAGAGAGGTGGCAGCGTCGAGGCTGAGGACCAACCCTTAGCAGGGCTTTCACTCAAGTAGTAAATTACCGCCACAATACCGAATGTGAATGATAAAATACCCATTATATCGACACGGCGGTCCTCAATAGTAGATATGTCCTTCTCAGCGGGAATGACCAGAAAGCCAAGAGCTGCAAGAATGGAGCCTAGAATAGCCGTGAAGAAAAAGATCCACCGCCAACCTGACAAGAATTGTGTTAAAGAAGAAAGATATGTCAATATTAGCATATGCTTCTAGATGTGTGTGTATTTTCTGTTGTTGTCTGTTTTTTTTCTTACCGATGGTTGAACCAAGGATTCCTCCCAGTAAAACTCCAATGACGGACCCAATCGCACCGGTTCCCCCAAAGACAGCGAGGGCTTGAGTACGTTCAGGTCCTACAGGATATGTTGTGGTTAAGATCGCAAGAGCACTTGGGATTGTAAATCCTGCTCCCATCCCTTGTAAAGCGCGTCCTACAGACATCACAATTGGATCCTTGGCAAATCCATTAACGAGTGCCCAGATAGAGAACCAAGCAACTCCCAAGATATAAATACGGCGATGACCAAATAGGTCTCCGAGACGTCCACCGATCAAAAGGAATGCTCCATATGCCAACGCATACGCGGAGGTAACCCTTTGAGAGAACACGAAAAATTTGACGGGCTGATCAGAAACAAGCTCTCTTTTGTGGGGGATGCAGTGGGAAGGGTGAAGTTTTTCTTTTTTAAATCTTACCACTGTAATTGATCGACTTTGTACCCGACATCTCGCATGATATCTGGTAATGTGATTGTAACACCAGCAACATTGATGATATCAAGCATCTAATGTGGTTATATTCCGTTGACATGTAGCATAAGCACAAGCACAATAGAAAGTGTGAGCCAATGAGCCATCAGAAAGAGCGTCTTATTGCTCATTATATGTGGTACAAATTATAAGACATTGAATCTCTTGTGGTTTACAATATGGTGAAGTTGGGAGCGGAAAAGAAGGGTATGAGATAAGAACTTGCCTGAGCCATGGACATGGTCGCTAGTAATAGCGCTTTCATTTGGTTTAGTCGGCGGTACCATGGCAGCTGAGATTTGTTGTCTACTGTAGATATTGATGTCATTTATTATTATTGTTGCAACTGATGGATTTTGCTTTACAAGTGCACTCGAGAAGAAGGAAAAAAAAAAAAAAAAAAAAAAAAAAAAAAACAAAAGAAATGATGCTGAAGAGAAAGGAATGATGTTGAAATCAAAGAACAAAAATTAAATAATGCTATCTCTTTGGGTTTTTATATGTATGGCGAGAATGTACAGTGCCTGTCCATGTCCATGCACCTTGATCATAATCGCGGAAGTAAGCTGTCAAAGGATGGCTATAATGACAAACAATCGCACACGCAAGCGATCAATGGCGAGCTTTTCGTTACTTACAATCTTTTTTTTTTAGGCCGTGTCAACATGCGCATGCACCATACATTATTTCAATCGAACGCCAAATAAGGTTTTGAGATCAGCCCTGACCGCGAGAGGAAAAACAAGGGGTCTCCTACTGCCCCGATGCCTGAATTAGTTCATTTGTCACATCCTCCTAATTCAATAGTCGCACGCATCTTTAATTACCTATGGCCGAGTGTGCATCGTTACCACATGTTATTAGAGAGACACTATACCTTCCATCGTAGTCTCCCTCAAGATAAGGTAAGAGGAAGCCAGTGTTTTTTCGGGAGTCGAATAAAAAAATGGTAGGAAAAAAAAAAAAAAAAAAAAAAAACTGCGCGATGTAAAAAAGAAAAGAAAAGGAAAAATACCTTTTATTCTACGGAATAATTCCGCAGCACGGTCGGAACCAAGAGGAAAGAAGGGAATAGCATCATTGATATAATGATTATATGTTCAATATTGAAAACGAACATTACATCCATTGTGATTGGAAAGAGTGCCATGCAGTAATGCAATAGTCGCCTAAAGGGATATAACGGAATAGTTCATAGTATGAAGTTTCACATTTCCACCATCCCGGGCCTCAATTTTTTTAAGATGTCTAGATCCTGAATTGTACTCCGTCTGCGCAGCATGAATTACCACATACGCGCAATCTAAGTCGTCAACTTGATCGAAAAAGCTAAAATAAAATGCAAAAGTATATACATTGATATCCTGGAAGATACGCAGCATCCGTCATACGACACTAAGAACCTAAGCATGCCTGCTCTGGGCTTGCACAAACACAGCCGCAACCCTGACGCTGCAAAAGTAAAAAAAGCTAAAAGTATACGAACTTGCTACTCCAAGTCTAAATATTTTATTACAAGGTTTTTTCCAAAATTCAAAAAAAAGAAAGGCGTTCCTGCAATTTGTTCCGCTTGCTCTCTCTGAATCACATGTTGTTGATCCGATATTTTAGACTAAATTCTTTACAGAGATTACCAGTAGGATCCTCACTTGATATCGAGGATACTTCAATACTTTTAATCATGGTGTAAGTTCATCTGTCAAATCAAATGACCATATGTCGGGGAAGAGAGGAGAGAAGGAGAGAGGAAGCTTTCCAAGCGCGGTTCCAACTCGATCGGAAACAATCCCTTTGTTTTCTCGCAATAGTAAAAATATGTTCTGTATTGACTAGATATGATCATTTCATAACCAGCTATTGGTAAGGATTCATATATTTAATATGATTATTGGGAGAGAAAAGGAGAGAAAGGAAGATAAAGGCAGCTGCGCCAGCGTTATCATTTGAGTTGTGGGATAATTTTATACTCACTCATGGCCGTAAATATTATTAGAATAATAAGTGAACCCGATATTTGCCAAGCTCCTTACGGATGTCGACAGTAGCAAAGCAATCGCACGTACAGATCAAGAGAAGTAGAAAAAGAGCAGGATTGCAGCATCAGCCTTGATCAATTGCAGGCACATTATTAAAAGTAAAGAAGAGTGCGTAAAAGACAACGACCTTCGACTTTTTTTTTTTTTTTTGCAAGCTGGATCGATGGTATTTTTTCCTTGAAATAAAATTAAAAAACTCTTTTTTACCTATCTGATGTTATTAATTTACAAGCTAATGTCGATCCCGGAAATTATCAAAAGCACTTTTAGCTTGAACATGCAGTGCACAGTCCAATCAAGACGACTATTGTGTCACCATCACCATTTCAAAGGAAATATTTACTGTCTTCTACGATCTTTAATCATTTGCACATCCTTTCTGGTGCTCTCGCTTAAAAGATTCCTTTATTTTTATCTTCTCTTTTTATTGTAGTCTATTATAAAAATGCGGATCGGTATTCCTGCCTTGGATAATCGTGTTTTATCTTTGGTAGTGTGAATATTGGAACGCATCAAATCTTGAAGGTATGTCAAGGCCTTATTCGGTGAGAAAGACGTTTTTTTGCCTTTATTACTCGGTTAGTGGGATGTAGTGCACAATGAATACCATCCTATGCGTGGGGAAATCTGATGGGTGCATATTCTTTAACTCTGCTACGCTTCAGCCACTCAAAAACGCGTTTAATAATTGAAATGAACATGAGCGGAGAGGAGTAAGTTTCAGAAAATATGCAGAACAGTCTGATTCAATTTCCCATTTTCCATCATCTCTGTTTTACTTCTAAACCATCTTTTCTTTTTCATTTCCCTATTCTCAACCCTCATCATCCATCCCATCCATCCATCCATCCTTCTCTCCTTCTCTCACTTTCTTATCCATTCAAGCACACTTTCTCTTTCTCTTTCAATTTCCCTGTTGGAAATCCTTTTTTTTCTGTGTCATCAATTGCTGACGTGAAAAAAGACAACCTTGCAACGGTCAATCTCTTTACATTCATCGTCGCTTCATATCCAATCTTCTATTACTGTCTTGGAAAAGAGACCCAATTATTCTAGTTCAACATGGCTATGCGTGGATTAACTGTCTTCATCGCGGACATTCGCAATTGTAAGTCATACAACAGTGATGACTTCCCAGCTTGAATTGAGTCAGGAACATATACATTTATACACATGGAAGGATGTTAAGTGGTCGCCATGCCATTGCACCAACTAAAAGACGATAATAACCATCTCTCTCTTACACATTCTCTCTCGTACCCTTTTTCTCTTTCTCTTTCTCGACCCGCTATCTGTGTGAATAGGCCGTGTCCGCGAACTCGAGGAAAAGAGAATCAATAAAGAGATGGCCAACATCCGCCAAAAGTTTAAAGGTATATATATATTCCTTTACTTCTTCCTTTTGTTTTTGTCTTGAAACTAGGTATATCGCTGACCATTGTCTATCTGGCTCTGTTTCCTTTGTCCAATTGTCATTGTTGTGCGATAATAGATGGCAACCTGAGCGGCTATGACAAAAAGAAATATGTTTGCAAGCTGTTGTACATGTATATCCTAGGATGGGATATTGACTTTGGACACATGGAAGCAGTCAACCTCATCTCAAGTACAAAGTACAGTGAAAAGCAGATTGTAAGCCTCGGACATCATTTTGCAGGATCATCTTTCGTTTCTCGACTCTTTAGTTTTTGTATATTCTAATCACAGAGGGTGAAAAAAAAAAAAAAAAAAAAAAAAATGCTGTCTTCATTCTTTTCGTCAAGTCCTATTTGCTAACTGTCAATCGACCGTTTCTGTTTTAATAGGGATATCTCGGGATAACACTATTGATGCATGAGAATAGTGATCTGGTCCGCTTAGTGGTCAATTCTATTCGAAAGGACCTGGATGATAACAATGAGATTCACAACTGCTTAGCCCTGCATGCTATTGCCAACATTGGAGGCCGAGAGATGGCCGAGTCGCTAGCAGGCGATGTCCATCGTCTTCTAGTGTCGCCGTAAGTAACTAATCAATGGATCAACATCAGAGCATGTTAGAAGCATATAAAAAACCATTTGTTATCAAAGGGAAATCTTTGGCTCTGATCTTCCACGGTGCTCACATTTATATATATATATATATATATATTTCGCCTCCCACATTTTATCCTATTTTTAATTTGTCTTAATGGACGATTAAAAGTAACTCCAAGAGTTTTGTTAAAAAGAAGGCTGCATTGACAATGCTCCGCCTCTTCAGAAAACATCCTGATGTCATTCCGGCGCCTGATTGGGCTGAACGTATTACGAATATCATTGACGACTATGATCTTGGCGTGTGCCTTTCCGTGGCCAGTCTTATTACGGCACTTGCACAACAATACCCTGAATCTTTCATGATGGCTGTTCCAAAGGCTATCATGCGGCTTCACAAGGTAGGCCTTTGATAACCAAGACTGTTTGGGAGTGCTTAGTTAACGCAAAGAGAAAAATAGATAATCTTTGTCTGACAATAATTTCCATTTACTTCAACTATAGGTCATCGTGGAAAGAGATTTTTCAGCAGACTATGTATATTACAAGATCCCAATCCCATGGCTCCAAGTCAAGCTTCTTCGTCTCTTGCAATATTTCCCTCCAACAGGTTCGTGCCCAAAGAATAGATCTGAGATCGGTGAAATAATGAATGATAAATAGCTATACTTACTTTTTTTTTTCTTTAACTTCTGCCATTCAGAGGATCCCAACATGGCTGAAATGCTTCATAACGTCCTTCAAACCATCATCAACAACTCGCAAGAGACACCCAGAAACGTTCAGCATAATAACGCACAGAATGCTATTCTATTCGAAGCAATTAATCTGGCAATTCATTTGGACTGCGAATCTGACATTGTTCGCCAGGCGACCAACATTCTTGCACGCTTCATCTTGTCGAAGGAGACCAACGTCCGTTATCTTGGATTGGAAACCATGGCCCATTTGGCGGCAGTGACGGATGAACTAGATGAGATCAAGAAGCATGAGGAGACCATTATTTTATCTTTGCGGGACAAGGATATCAGCGTTCGCCGTCGTGGCCTGGATTTGCTTTATAGTATGTGCGATGTTTCAAATGCCAAGACGATCGTGTCAGAATTGATCCGATATCTCCATATTGCAGATTACGCACTTCGTGAGGAGATGGTACTCAAGATTGCCATCATGACAGAAAAATATGCCACAGAGCACTCATGGTATGTGGACGTCATCCTGCAGCTTATCAGCTCTGCTGGAGATCATGTAGGAGAGGAAGTCTGGTACAGAGTTGTTCAAATTGTCACCAACCACGAAAACCTGCAAGAGTATGCTGCCAAAATGGTATTGCATTATATGAGCTCGCCACACTGTCACGAGAATATGCTTAAGGTTGGAGGTTATATCTTGGGAGAATACGGACATTTAATTGCTAATATCCCAGGAGCATCACCAATCGAACAATTCAACACGCTTCATGCTCGATTCGGACTGTGCTCGCTAGGAACCCGGGCATTATTGCTTTCAACATATATCAAGTTTGTCAACTTGTTCCCAGAAATTAAGGGCGCTATTTTGGCAGTCTTTAACCAATACCGCCATGTTCTGGATGCAGAGCTGCAGCAGCGTGCGTGTGAATACATGGCCATTGCTACCATGCCCACAGATGATCTCCTTCAGACGGTCTGTGAGGAAATGCCACAATTCCCAGAACGTGAGTCTGCATTGCTCTCTCGACTCAATGAGAAGACTAACCAGACCGAAGACAAGAGAACTTGGAACATTGGTGGCAAGGATTCGAACGAGAAGACCCCCGCAAACTTAATTGCTGCTAGCAGAGAAAAGAACGAGAGCACATCTGTGGATGACCTAGTGTCAGGGATGAACAATACTAATATTAGCTCTTCTGCTGGTACTAAGGATGAGGAAGGAAAACCGACCGCCAATGGATCATCAAACCCCGCCTCACAGACAAATGCAGCCTCAAAGCCTGGATTGGCTTGGAAGGATCAATTGGCTCCTGGATATGAAATCTGGTACAACCGTCTACGGGATGGTGCTGATGGCGTATTGTACGAGGACAGCATTCTGCAGATTGGTGTCAAGTCTGAATATCATGGGCATTTGGGCCGTCTGGCCATGTACTTTGGCAATAAGACACATACTCAACTCAACTCCTTCTCAGTTACGGTGGAGGCACCAGAAGGTCTAGTTATCGCCAGCTCACATACACTGGCTACTTCAATTGGACCCTCGACTCAAATTCAGCAGCTCTACAGCTTGGAGTGCCAGCAGATCGTTACAGAGGTACCACTCATCCGTATCTCGTATCAAGCAGGCTCCATTCAGAGTATTTACCTCAAGTTGCCTGTTACACTTTCGCGATTTATTGAGCCTATCCAACTCTCCAGCGCAGACTTTTTTGCACGCTGGAAACAAATTGGTGGCTCACCACGAGAGGTACAAGTTGTTTTCAAATCGTCTGAGAAGATCAATCTGGAAAAGGCCCGTTCTATCATTGTTAGCAATCGGTTAGGTGTTTGTGACAATGTCGATCCTAAGCCCGGCAATTTTGTTGCCACTGGCGTCTACAACACTTCGCTGAGTGGCAAAGTCGGATGTCTTGTGCGTCTAGAACCTAATCGCGAGACAGATGTAAGTTGATAAATAACCTTTTTGAACATTTTTCCCAATTTTTTATTTTAACTTCACTATATGGATATACACCTCGTCTTACATCTTTGTTATTATTATTATCATTACTAGATGTATCGTCTGACAGTCAGAACGACCTCAGATATTGTGTCCAAGCAGTTGAAAGAGCTTTTACAATTAGCTCTGCTATAAAAAAAAAAAAAAAAAAAAAAAAAAAAAGAAGCACCTTCCTATTCATACATTTAATAAGGCATCAAATTATTGTAAACAAAAATAAATAAAATAAATATGCACATGCAATAGATTCAAAAGAAATGTATACTTGTTTGACAAGCGTAACCACTATGACTTTTCTTTTGTACAAGTCCTTTTTTAAGGCACAAGCTTATTTTTGTGTGGATTGATATAAAATGTCATTAATAGGCAATGTTCCATTGGCTTCACGTACAGACACAGACACAGAGGCTGGCTCCTTTTGTTCTATTACATGTGTGTGTGTTTTTTTTTTTTTTTTTTTTTTTTTTTTTTGATCCTATCATCGTAATAGCTGGGAATGTCCGGACTTCAATTACCATTACGAGAACCCTTTCTCCTTTATGGCTCAAACCCAATCCAGTTCTAAGGACTTTGCCGTTTTGATTGGCTTGACATATCCTTGCTGCTTATTGCGATGTTAATATTTATTTTGGCCTTCTTTTAATACATTTTAATTTAACCTCTAGGCTTAACCAACAGACCACCGTCGACAGGAATGATGGCTCCAGTAGTGTATGCCCCAGCTCTGGAAGCCAAATAGATAGCGGTAGCAGCTAAATCCTCTGGTTGGCCAATCCTTCCCAAGGGAATACCGCGTACAATCTCATCCTTTGAATTTTGCAGGGTCGCTGCCATCATCTTACTCTCGAACGGCCCTGGAGCAATAGCATTCACAGTGATATGTTTAGAGCCCAAATGGCCCGCCATGACCTTTGTCATTTGATGCAATGCAGCCTTGGAAGCCGAATAAGCATAAGTCTCCTGTATAGGGTTACGAACTCCATCCACAGACCCAATATTGATTACAGAGGCTGGATGGGTCTCCGTCGCAGTAGCTAATAAAAGTGGGAGCATGGCTTGAGTCAATGAGAAGACTCGCTTGAGATTGAGGTTTATGACCTTTTCGAACGCGCTGTCCGGATAAGACTCGATAGGAGCTGCCCACTTTTTTTTTTATTAATAATAATAATAAAAAGAAAGAGAATTAGGTTGAGATCAGGATACGAAGGACATCTATATCAACGCTATAAGCCAAACTTACGTTGGCCCCAGCATTGTTGACAAGGACATGAACCTCTAGAGACAAGTCAAATCGTAAAACAGTAAAGCAGATATATATTATTTATATGGTCCTGGATAAAAAAAAAATAAAAAAAAAATAAAAAAAAAATAAAAAAAAAATAAAAAATAAACCTAGTTTCCTTACTTAATTCTCGTTTTGAAATTTCTCTAACCAAATGTTGGACTTCCTGCAAGCTCTGAAGATCCGCTGGAATGGAGAAACATTGACCCGGTCCCAACTTCATCAAGTCTTCCGCAACCTTATCACAGTCCTTAGCGGTACGAGCAGAGATATATACCTTGGCTCCATTCGCAACGAATCCATGCGCGATCATTAAGCCAATTCTAATGATGTAATGCACATAATGAATAAATGGACATTTATAAATATTATCAATCATATCACCATATCATCATATCACCATACCATCATATCGTGTGAAGGGAAAAGGGTGGAGAGCGTAATCAGTCAGTTCTAAGGCTGTCAATGATTTTTTCCCTCATTTTGAATATCCCTTCACTTACCCACGGCTTCCGCCAGTGACGAGAACGACTTTGTCCTTGACATTAAAGAGGGAAGGAATATGCATGGATGAAGATGGTGGCATATTTTTTTATTATTATTATTATTATTATTATTATTTTAGTATTTTGTTACAGATTTATTGTACTTGAAGATTCTTGTATGGAAGGATTTGGGTTATAGGAAAGATGAGAAAAAGAAAGAGAGAGTGATTTCCAGAAAGTGTGGAGAGATTTATAGGGAAATTTAAAGGTTTAGGTTTTTCTCATCGGATCTCCAACGGCCATTACCTCTCTCCGTGACCACCAATCACCTGCAGTCCCAATTTTTCATATACTGCGCATTGAATAGCCCAATGAACGATGGAGCCGCACGATTTACGATCAATTCTTGTAAAGCGCGCTCATCATACAAAGTATATAACAAGGAATATGTATTTCATCTTTACAATTTTATTGTTTTCTTTGTACAATGGGCATATTAAAGTTTTCAAAAAAACGTATTCTTTTGATTAGCACTGGCATCCCTTCTTCTCGCCAGGGCGAGGTGCATTGACCAAAGGTGCGGCATACTTGTGCCAGTATGCAGGGGGGTCGTAAGACTTCTGGGCGGCATTGACGGTGGCGAAGTAAGCAGGATAAATGTTTCCATCATATTTGCCAATAGGTGCCTTGAGAACAAAGTCTGGAATTGTCCAAGCATCCACAAGGGGCACTGCATCCTTACGGAGATCCTTGCATTGATCCAAGAACAATTGACGAACAAGCTTAGCATGCGATCCATCAAAGTAGCTTTCCTCCAAGAACAGATCCAAGTGCTTGCGGATAGCAAACGTGCTCATCAATTGTCCCATCTTGCGGAGCATAGGGTATACGGACTTGTTCTTCTCGCGATCAATACCACGCTGGTACAAAATCAAGAAGTATCTCCATGCATGCACATCTGCTAGGCGAACTAGCTCGACTTGGTTAGCATTCCATGCTTGGTCAAAATTGGCCTTGCCTGCCTCTGTCAGTTTTTCCGCCAACTCAGTTGCCTTCTTAGCGCAGGCCCATGTCAAGACGTCAATCACAAACTCATGGTTCAAGAGATCACGGGGATCTTGGAGCGTGGTCTTGTTGTGCGACAAGATCTTCTTGTACTCGTTGAAGTAGCTGACAGATCCAACGACCTCCTGTCCCTCTTGAGCCCACTTCAAGGTTGTGATCAAGTAACGGGCCGATTGCTGCATCAACACAACGTTATCTCCGCCTCCAGTTGTCACTACTCCGTAGTCACCGATCAATCCGGCGATCGAGTTGTAGGCAGAGTAAGCATGTCCACCACAGGCACGACGGCAGGACTCAAGCACTTCAGTCACATACCATGCAAGAGTACCCTTGAATCCTGCGGAGACTCCGTGTTGATCTGGGATCTCACGCATGAATGCACCGGCATCTGTCTGTGCATACTCTGCAACTTGATCCCACTTGTCGAACAACTCACGGTCCACAATGTTTAGCATGTAGATGAAGCTGACTCCGGGCATCAAGCTAGTGTAGTGAGTCTGGTAATCCAGAATCTGCTCATCGTGGTTACCCTGACGACGAACAGCTCCATAGCGGATGGCGATCGTCAAGGACTGAGCCAACACAACTTGAGAGCCGGTGAGGATGGTAAAACGCTCAGGAATCAAAGTGGCATAGGACAGGACAGGATTGGGCGAGGGGGTGAACTCGCCCTCGGGGCTCATGGAAGCCCACTTCATCAACATGTTCTCACGAGGGATGCGAACCTGAGTGAACTGAATCCAACCATTGTCAAGACCCTGGCGAGATGATTTGTGGCCGATATCACCACAGGTGACACCAGGCAAGAGACGGCCAGTCTTGGGGTCACGAAGGGGAACAATGAACCAGTTGATGCCATGGTTCTCTCCATCGACAATAGTCTGGCAAATGGCAACTGTGTAACAAAAGGGATGTGGAAAAATATGATGTTCACCATCAGGATTTATGATAAATATTTAAATAGTCTCAGATGTCACTTTAAACAACAAAACCCCTCCCCTTACTTATTATTGGGTTTTTGGGACAATTGCGCTTCCCCACTCGCAGATCACAATATTTCACAACCCAAAAGAGAAGACCCGCATGCAGTACGTAACACAGCATTACTAGACGACAAAGTATTCTTACCAGTGTGTGTAGCAGTCTCTCCTGACATTCCGATCCACCATTTGGTGGCGGTCAAAGTCGGAGAGTGGATCACAAACTCGTTAGTGGCACGATCATATGTCGAAGTCGTCTCCAATCCACGCAAATTGGAAGAATGTCCCAACTCAGTCTAGTTTTTTAAACACAGAAAGACAATTCCATCCTTACAACGTCAATAATAGAAGAAAAGGAATTACAAACATCATCCAGTTTCAGTCATACGGAAATTAAAAATGGATAGTTTTTTTTTTTTTTTTACCATTGCGAAACATCCGATAACTCTCCAGTTCTCGATGTCATCCATCCATTTGTCCTGCTGCTCAGCAGTTCCAAAGAGCAACAAGGCTTGCTTGAACAACATGTCGTGGACATACATCCTCATCGAGTACGACTCGGAATAGAAAGCCATAGCCATGAATAAGGCCTGGCGGAGACGAGGATCCTTGATAGTTTTCTTCAACTCGACTGTACGAGCAATCTGACGCATCGTCTGCTCACGATCCTCAGCTCTAGTCAAATCGTAGTGGTGGCCGTCACGCATGCGGAGATCAGGGTCGCGTTGAACCATTTGGAAAGCAACGGCCTGTTACGAATATAAGCATAGATAGGGGAAGGGGAAGCATGAGTGTGAATAAAAGAATTACAATATGTACTTTTGAATTTGGATGCACTGCTGCTATCTCAATGTAAAATCAACGATACATACAACAGCTTCAGCGTTCTCCTTGCCACGAAGAAGGACCTCGGTCATATCCTCAACCTTGAATGAAGCATTAGCACGCTCGCGGGCCAGATCAGCAGGACCAGTTGGCTTGTCATTATGGATAGCATAGCGCTGGAAGCAAGGCTGGATAGCGAGATGATTTTGGACAGCGGCAAGACGGGCTACAGCCGAGGATGAAGAATTTTGCTCCATTTTCTTTTTTTTTTAATGTCAACGAAATAAAGTCAAAGTGTAACAGAGCAATGGAGTCAAATGATCAGGAGAGCTGATGAAACGATTGAACGAATGGAGCGGAGAATGCGTGAACCGATTAGTTTGCAAAAAAAATAAAATAAAATATAAAAATAAAATAAAAAAGTAAGAAGGATAAGGTAAGAAAAAGAAAAGGGATCATTTGGAGAGCGCTTTTATAACTGTTACTTTTCAGATCTGCCTTATTGCCCCATAGCATGAAAGACAGGAGGGAATAGCATAAATATGGAATACAGAACCCCATCCATCCTGTTTGTCTGTCACTCGCCTTCCGAGAAGTGTCACTTTGGGCGCCCACTGAAGCGAGAATAACAAGAATAAAGTAAAAGCGGGGGAACCACAATCTTTCAAATCTTTTAGACCAAAGAAAATACCTAGATGGAGGGGCGGGCCCATGAAAGCTCTTTACTGCTTCATAGCATATGAACATACACCGGGTATGATTTCTTGACATGGTGTGTGGAACAGTTCAAAGACACGAACTTTCGGCACAAAAAACCAAAAAAAAAAAAAAAAAAAAAAACATTGTCACTTTCCTACAATCTGAGGTAGACCAGTCTTCAATTGTTAAGACCCTTAAAATAAAACCTTGTCTCACATGTCAAAACTTCCTTGACCATAAAAAAGCTTTGCTTCAAAAAAGGCGACAGCTTCCCCTCATTCCTACCGAAAGGCTTTTTCTCCACATGTGGGTTAAGGAAAGGAGCCCATTATCTACCTCCGCTTGATTCTTTTTCTTTTATTGCCTCTGAACAAATTTTGTTCAGTCAAAGCGTCTTTATGAAAACGTGCAAAAAAAAAAAAAAAAAAAAAACGCGTAAACAATCGAGTCATACCCAAACAAGCTAATCCGTACCACATGTCCCGATTTCAGATCTCAAATAAAACCATCCATCACACCGGCATCATACACATCATCCATTTAACATTAATATTAACAGGTTCTGCGTAAATGTTTAAAAAGTGTATGTTATTTCCGTAAGCCTGTATAGATTGTATGGCAAACAAAATCATTGTTTGAACAAAAAAAAAAGAGTAGGGTAGAATCGTGTCGAACATGGCAAAAAAAAAAGTGGAGAGGAGTATATGTTTTTAAGCTTAAGAGATGAGAGAAAGGAGTTTATATATCAAGAGACGATGATTTAGTTGCCACCAGAGATCTCAGCGGCAATCTTGGCAGCCTTGGCAGTGGCGTCCTCAATATCACCGACCATGTAGAAGGCAGCCTCGGGAAGGTGGTCATGCTTGCCCTCAAGGACTTCCTTGAAGGAACGGATGGTGTCCTCAAGCTTGACAAGGCGACCCTCGGAACCAGTGAAGACCTGGGCGACAGTGAAGGGCTGGGACAAGAACTTCTGGATCTTACGGGCACGCTCGACAGTCAACTTGTCCTCCTCAGACAACTCGTCCATACCCAAAATAGCAATGATATCCTGGAGGGACTTGTAAGACTGAAGGATCTGCTGGGTCTTTGAGGCAGTCTCGTAATGCTCCTCGCCGACAATACGGGGGTCCAACATGCGGGACTTAGAGTCAAGAGGGTCGACAGCGGGGTAAATACCCAATTCAGAGATACCACGGGACAAGACAGTGGTGGCGTCCAAGTGAGCGAAGGTAGTGGCAGGAGCAGGATCGGTCAAATCGTCAGCGGGCACATAGACGGCCTGGACAGAGGTAATTGAACCCTTCTTGGTGGTGGTAATACGTTCCTGCATTCCTCCCATATCAGTGGAAAGAGTGGGCTGGTAACCGACAGCAGAGGGAATACGACCCAACAAGGCAGACACCTCAGAACCAGCCTGAGTGAAACGGAAAATGTTGTCAATGAAGAGCAACACATCCTGACCCTCCTGATCACGGAAATACTCAGCAATGGTCAAACCAGTCAAGGCGACACGGGCACGAGCACCTGGGGGCTCGTTCATCTGACCGAACACAAGAGCAGCCTTAGATTCACCATCCAACTTGATGACACCGGTTTCCATCATCTCGTGGTACAAATCGTTACCCTCACGAGTACGCTCTCCGACACCAGCGAAGACAGAGTAACCTCCGTGATGCTTGGCAATGTTGTTAATCAATTCCTGAATGAACACAGTCTTTCCGACACCAGCACCTCCGAAGAGACCAATCTTACCACCACGGGCATAGGGGGCGAGCAAGTCGACGACCTTGATACCAGTGACGAGAACCTCGGGAACGACGGACTGGTCAACGAATTCGGGAGCTTCGCAGTGAATGGGGGCGGACTGTTTAGCGTTGATGGGGCCACGCTCATCAATGGGCTCACCAATAACGTTGATGATACGACCCAAGCACTCAGGACCTACTGGAATAGTAATGGGGGCACCAGTATCCTCGACGGGCTGACCACGGACCAAACCCTCAGTACCGTCCATGGCAATAGTACGGACAGTGTTCTCTCCCAAGTGCTGAGCGACCTCAAGAACCAAACGGCGGTCCAGGTTCTTGACTTCAAGAGCATTGAGAATAGAAGGGAGCTTGCCCTGGTCGAACTGAACGTCGACGACGGCACCAATAACGGAGCGAATCTGACCAGAGGACTTGGCCTCAGAGGCATAGCCAGCTAATAGGTGATAGAGTCAAATGGATATATATTATTAGTACGAGGATCAAAGTCAAAAAATTAGTCAAAGACCCGTCTAAAAAGGATTGTAATCCAAAAAGAGAGCTGGAATAGGAAAATCACAGTAGATATCAATTGACCAGATCCTTCGAGTCGGCCAATCTAGGGTCGACTCATAGACAGGCTAATGATCAAACTTGATGTTTAATATCACTTGCTGATGGAGTCATGATCAATGACAATGTCGAAAACTGATCCGCATGATTGCGTAGACATCCAGATCTAGACACGATCAGTGTCGTCCCAGGAAGGAGGCTCAATAAATAAAAAATAATAAAAATATAAACACCGCTTCCGATTCAAGCGATCCATTTCTCATCGGGAGTAAAATCGGGACCATGAGAACAAGGACGACAATCACAATAATCATCATTGCTGTGAGATTGTCTTATTCGCAACCTACACAGCTGTATTCTGGCTCATTAAATGATTGATTGTCGATGTTGTTTGTAATTCAGGGGAATAGGTGGGAATGTAACAGAAACAGAAATAGATGGCGAAAAGAATGTTGGAAGATATGAACAAACATATCATCAAATGCCGTTGACATGGTATGATTCGATTCTTTGATCGAGAAGTGAGATGCCATTGTTGTTGGATGCCAAAAGAGTAATATAACAAGATTGAAGAAAATGTAATATCTTTGCCGTGGCGTGTTTTTATTTCTTTCGCTTCATTTGTTTGTAGGGATGATCATGTCGATTCCTTACCCTTCTTCATGAAGGCGGCGTTGAAGGCCTTAGGGGCAGTCTTGATGGCAGCAGCGCTCCTTGAGAGACGCGAGATGTTACGAAGGGCGTACATGGCTAATCCACAAGAAAGAAGAGGATGAGGGGAGAGGGGAAGAAGATGGATTAGTTTCGAAAACAAGCGGAAGCCTCGCGGTTATTGTCTCTCGCTCTGTTTGCGCTGGACCAGCGATTTTTTCCTTTCTTTCCCAGAAACATACAAGCCGCTCGAAAATAAAAATAAAACAATCTTGCAAATGTGTTTCTAAACGTCATGTCCAACTTTATTTCCTGACCAATTTATTTTGTGTCTCTACTACAGACGCGTCTTTCTTTTCAACTCTCACTGCCCGTGATTACCCTAACAAAAGTAACAAGAGAGCCCCTTCGAGAGGCTGTCCGAAGTGATTAATCATATCGATCGTGCTTTGGGTCTACTCGGGCTAGATGTGCCCGAAATCAGCATTGCATTTGGCATCGAAGCCGGTGTGTATCCTTGCTGCCAAATACTTGTGCTTACAAGGCACTCTCTGCTTGTCATGGCCACAACAGGACAATGGTGTAGCCTTTACCCACAGCATTAGCGTGCCCTTTCTAGGTGCAATATAATATGAGCCATCAACTAAAAGGGTAGTAAGCGCTAAAATATCTCTCGTGACTGCAGGACATCTGCACCGACAGACCTGTGATAGGCTATTGGCCATTTCTATGAGTGCCTAGCATCCGCAGTTGTATTTGGCGACTAATCAAGCCTCCACGGACTGGATAACCTTGGCTAAGACTTGCTTTGCTATAAGTCGATAGTAGACAATCTAAGTTCCCCTTGTTGAATTGTAAAGATTAAGGATTTTTTTCTGAAGCGATCTCCCATTGAAACGCAGCTTGCTCCTTGCTCCAAAATATCCTAAACGCGTGCTGAGTGAGGGCCTTACAAAGGGCTGGAGGAGCCTTCTGAAAGTGGAAAAGCATCCTCAAGAGTCATTAGGTTGATGCCTAGAGAATATGTGAGCGCGTCCCTCTCACAGATTTATAAAGCTAAAAATGGATTAGCATTATCTTTGGTTTTTTGATGTTTAGGAAGAATGTTCTTAGAAGACCACATCGATTGTGGTCTTGATAAAATTATCTGAAAGCTCAGCGCCTTCAAAGGAAAGCAGACAATCAAAAATACCAAAATAAATAGATTGCCAGGTTCAATATCCCAAGATAACGGAGACAGTTGTCCAGAAAGGAATTAAAATAAATGTTCAACATTCTTTGATTTCTTTCTCCTCTTTAAATCACGCGAGCTTTAATTAGTGCTTTCTGTGTTTAAAAAATGAAACTATATTACAAGTCAGAGTATATTTCTTCTAGGTTCTCAAGCGGTTGGCAATCTCCTGCTTGCGAGACTCAATATGTGCACGCTCTTCCTCCTTGTTAGCATCATAGGCGACGATATTAGTCTGATTGAAGGGATTCTCCGGTGATTTCTGGAACTGCTTGTAAAGCATATCATGCATCTGTTGCTGCCTCAATCCTGGGTGCTCCTGCTTCAAAATAGGCAGCTCACGTTCCAGGTAGGCGGCAAATGCAGCCTAGAAAAAAAAAAAAAAAAAAAAAAAAAAGTCAGTTGCTGAAAAAGCTGAAGTGTTTGAATCCGTCGTTTGTAAACGATGTAAATACCTTGAAGCGACGCTCTGGATGACGATCAACTTCCTTGCCCTTGCCGGTTGTGGTAGGAGCCTGTCCTGAACCACCAGTTGAGGAACCAGTGAGTGTCAAGAGATCAAGAGCATCATCAATATTGGAAGCAGAGAATTCCTCGACAGGCTTGACCTGATTTGAGAAAGCCTCAACCTTTTGAGTCTTCTTGGCGGCTTTTTTCTATTTTAGTCAAGAGAATTGTGTTAAAAAGACATGTTTAATTTTTTTTTTTTTTCGATCTGATAAGAAATGACGTACCTCCTCTCCCTTAAGAGCCCTCGAGGGTTTGCTCTTGATGCTGCTTTCTTCCTCTTCAAGAGCACGTTGTGCCTCGCGTTTCTTAGCCAGTTGCTCTTGCTAGATGATGAATCCAAGTTAAATAAAAAGGAAAGAAAAGCAGAAAAAAAGGAATAGTCAATGATCAAATACAAATACAAAGAGCGACCAAAGTGATCTGCCGCAGCAAGATTGTGAAATAAAAAAAAAATGAGGTGCACTGCCAATGTTTCTCATACTCTCTTTTGTTCCTCAAGCTCCTTCTTGTTGCCCTTAGCACCCTTGGACCAATCAGCAGCTTCAACAGCTTCCTGTTCAACGGCCTTCTTGGCTGCCTTCGCATTAGCAGCAGCAGCCTTGCGCTCATTGGCAGCCACAACTGTAAGGAGAGAAAAAAAAAAAAAAAAAAAAAGATGCCATGGTTTAGCTGCCTTTTTTCAAAAAAAAAAAAAAAAACGAGGACAAGATCAACAGAAGATTGGAAATGAGAAATCCGATGTGTTAAAGTCATGGAAACGGACTCGTTCATACCCTTGCTATTCTCTTTCTTGGGTGGCATGTTATTTTTATTTAGAGTTGTGCGAAATGCGAAATGAGAATTGAGAAGATAATGAACAAATACAAAAAAATAAGATCGTCCAATTTGAGCATCGTGGAATGACATTCCAAAGCCACCGCAAGAGTCTGATACTAAACTGTATATATTTATACAGATAAATGTTTGATCTGTCTTCACCACCATCCACATATCTTAATAGATGGCGCATACCACAATGAAAAACAGTTGCTACAATCAACAACGCGTTTTCTGTAGATCATTCTTTTACTATGTGCTCAACTTATACGCAATCCAAGAAAATGATATTCGTTGGTGCACCTGAAGGAGCAAAAAAGATCCTTTACTTCTCTTTTGTTTGAAATAGCATTTAGATAATATTAATTGAAGAATTAAAAAAAAAGCAAATGGGGAAAAATGACAGTAGTCAGACCGTAAAACATGCCACTCTTTATTTTCTTGCCAGCAATATCACAGCTCTAACCTATTTTGTCAAACACCTTCGGTTGCTTAACTGTATATTGAAAAAATAAATAAGATAAACCCTTCTGTAGATCTAAAAAAGTGAGCATGAATATAATGGCTGTATATAAAGTACAACCACAGCAGGGTACTCTGCTACACCAAAGTTCAACAGGTTAGTAAAAAGGAATCATGAATGCCAAGTGATGAGAAAACATGTCGTTGTAGTTTGTAGTTTGTAATTTGAATTGCGACGGGGGGTTTAGGCTTAAGGGTACTGTGCGACTAAAATCAAAAATTTAATTCAAAAAAAAGCTCCAGGGCTCGAATATCTTTATTGGCGTAGTGAGCGTTGATTAAAACTTCCTCTTTGCTTTAATCTTTACGAAAATGGTTAGCAGTCACTTTGAAGATGAATGCGAGGGGAAAGAGATATGGTTTACATCCAAAGAAATATCCAAGAAGTAAAAGGGAACATGGCAACCAATCCATCGATCTATACATCATCATCAACAGCGCTACTTCATGGAATTTATGGATCAACATATTACATATTATCAGGATCATCCATTTTTATTTTTTTTATTTTTATTTTTTTTTACTTAAGGAAGTAAAGACTTTCGAGTATTCGAGAGTGAATGACTATCTAGAATGAACTCGGAATAAACGAAACCTCAGTCCAAATCCAAATACACAAGGAGAAGTGGAGACGGATGCTGCGTTGTGAACTCTACTGTTGAGCGCACTATCTCACAACCCATCAACAAAGTAATACTTCATCATCTGCGGTTTGATGCTGCTTACAGGACAACTTGGACTATAATCATCAATCCAAGCTTTTTACTAAACAATGATCAACTTAAGGCTACAAAAATGCCCTTTTTTTTCTGGAGATGAAGAGATGGCATTTATTCTGTTTTTGGGCAACTCATGGCGAACTTATGATTCTGTAATACTAATCAGGCTGATATCTTTTTTGGGTATAAAAAAACAATAAAAAATAGGGTATTGACATCAAGAAGCACCACGTTCGCAACAAGAACCGTCAGGCTCCCAAGTCTGAGGATGTCTACCTGTTGTTGCTTGTCAAGGTAAATACATCATGGAATCATAGGAGCCTTATCCACTTATCATGAAAAACCGTTGGAACCAGAGAAAAAAGGAAGGCAATTAGGAATGATCGGGAACAAACTGAATAATGGATGACGCACTAAGGACATGGTTCAACGGCAAAGATAAAGCTTAAAGAATGCTTTTCATTTCCAGCAGGCACCAAACCTTCCAGGGAAAAATAGAGAGAAGTCGCATTATAAAAGAAATTTAGCTATCTTTTCGCCACAAAGAGCTATCAACTATTTCAGATCCGTCTATCCTGTGTATTTCAACAAAAAAAAAAAAAAAAAAAAAAATCGCTGGAGTCAATTAGTATTTTTTTTTTTTTTTTTTTTTTGCTCAACTACCACTAAGAAGGGAAGTAATATTCTTCTTTTGAAGGGATGACAGGAAACAGGAATAACAGCGTACTTCTCCACTCTTTATGGTATTAAGAGTGTAATGAAGCTAAATTTTTAATACTTGAAGTGGACATCAAAACAAAACAAGAAAATTCAGTGTTACATTTGTAACAAATCATAGCAATCACTCGGAAAGAAACAGTAGAGCAACCAAACAAATACAATATACCTGAAAAAACACGCAGTTTTTTTAACAATTGCTTTCCTTTATCCATATCTGTCTCTAATGGCGCTGTCACTGTTAAAACAAATGTTCATATTTATATTACAGCTCTACAGGTTCCTCGCTCGCCGCACGGACTCTTCCTTCAACAAGGTGGTCTTGAAGCGTCTCTTTATGTCACGTGTGAACCGCCCTCCCATGTCCATCTCCCGTATTGCACGCAACATGGCTGGCAAGCAGGGCAAGACTGCCGTCATTGTTGGCTCGGTCACCGATGACATTCGCTTTCTTGAGGTCCCCAAGTTGTCGATCGCTTGCTTGCGTATCACCAAGTCAGCCAAGGCCCGTGTCTTGAAGGCTGGCGGTGAGGTCATTACCTTGGACCAGCTTGCTCTCCGTGCCCCCACTGGTGCCAACACTGTCTTGCTTCGTGGCAAGAAGAACACCCGTGAGGCCGTCAAGCACTTTGGCATGGGCCCTGGTAAGCACGCCAAGCCCTATGTTCAGAGCAAGGGTCGTAAGTTCGAGAAGGCCCGTGGTCGTCGTGCTTCCCGCGGCTTCAAGGTTTAAAAGACAAAAAAAAAGAAAGAAAGAAATATCCTTCACTCCATCCTCTCTTTTTCTTGGACAATCTTTTTTTTCCCTTTCCTTGTTGATGTATTGGAGAAAGTGGGTAATGCCAGTCAAATTCTGCAAAAAAAAAAAAAAAAAAAAAAAAAGAAAAGAAAAGAAAAGAAAACCCAATGACAATGTTCCTAATAAAACGACCCAGTATTTGGTTTTTACATTTTCGGGTTACATAACACTATAACACTAACTTCACCTTCGAGGAACCTATTTAACGATTATTTATTTTTACTTTGAATGAGGGATAAAGGAAAGCATGTGCTTAAAATGTGTCAATAGTCGACATGTGCTGCTTCAGAGTTCGCGATCATACCATCGTGCATAGACTTCAGGATGGCATCGATAGACCGTCTCAAACACATGTGCACCATTGCTCCATGTCTTATCTACTTCGTCATATGAATTTGACATAGACGATGATGACGTTGTAGAAGGCTTGAAGGAGCTAGTGGTTGCGATGTCGAGACCATGCGCCACCCCCTCGACCTTGATTTCATCATTTTTTGTCAGTGTTTTTGAAGAGAAATCAATATTTGAACCGGTATACAGGCCCTTGATTTTTGAAGGGATCTGTGCATCCAAGGATGGATCAAAAAAGAATGGAATACTATATCGATCTTGTCCAGAAGTGTTATTCAAAACTCGATGCACTGTTGCATGATACAACCCTCCAGTCAGCTTTTCAATAGCCTCTCCCATCGTCACAATGAAAGTCTCTGGAATGGGTCTAGTCTCCATCCATTGACCCGTCTTGGGATCCTGACCTTGAAGTCCACCTACCATGTCTTGTAATAAGACTGTCAAGAACCCTGTATCTTTATGAGCACCACATCCTATGGTCGCATTGGCAGACTTTTTAACTGAAGGATAGCGGGCGCATTTTAGTCGGTAATAAGGCGTCTTGCCGAACAGATCTCGAAAATAAGAACCAGATAACCCAAGGGACAATGCCACGGCTTCCATCAACTGTTGAGACAATTGCTCTAGCTGACGCATGAAATCAAGGATACAAGGTTGGAATCTAGGTACAAGAGCCAGGGTTGAAGTCGGCCATTGATTGGGGCCTTGAAGACCATGGAAATCTGGAGAGATGGACGGTTGGAAGGTTGTGATAGGGTCTTGTTCAGGACCGAACTGTAGCTGTTCACGATGGTCAAGCTGGTTGTTGGTAAATTCTTCTCCTGCATGGAAAAATAGATGGGAAGGAAAAATAAAGGGGGAGAAGAGAGGGGGTTGGTGGAGATTAATAACGGTAATGAAATTGAAACATGCAGAACACAAAAAGAAGAAATTGTGTAACCCAACTTTCACTTACCCATCACTTTGTATCCACGGAAGTGTCTACTGTTAACAATCAGCATCTTCTTCTTCTCCTCCAGTGGCAGAGCAAAGTACTCTTGGACAGTCTTCATGGCATCTGTAGTCACTTCGATCGAGATGCCATGATCCTTAATGTAAAACGTACCAATCTCCATCAGCGAATGGCGCATCTCTTGTAAAAACTTTGGACGCGTTTCTGGGTTATGGAAATCCTTCAGAGAAAGTGTCTTTATCTTGCCAGGAAAAATAGTAGTAGCGGTAGTAGTGCTAGAGCAGCCCTGGGTCTTGAAGGTGGCAGGAACGGTAGTGGCAGCACTGTTGATATTGAACGCAGCAGGGCACGCTGAGATCTCAGCAAAGGCCGGTGTGACCAAACGGGCAACTTCAAACATCTTTTTTTTATTATTTAGAAAGGATGGAGTAATTCAATGATGGAAGAAAATGAAAAAGCTTATAACAGATGATACAACAATCAAGAAGAATAAAAAAAAAGTGAATTATGGGAAGACGCGTAGAATAATATATATATATATATATATATTTATATATATTTAAATAGATAATTATAAATATTATGATTAAAGGAGATTATTTGTATCGTTATGATTTCAGCAAGCAAGAAAATGCAATAGATGGATTAAGATGATAGATGTGTGATAGTGAAGCCCAATGCTGAAGGAAAAAGAAAAACAAAAGGAAGTAGCAAGAAGTACATCCCTTTTATACATTTTTTTCTCTTAGTCTTCCTTTCGAAAGATGGAAAGGGAACCAAAAATCGCAACCCCATTTTGTTGCCAGCAAAAGGCAGAACACTTTTGATTAAAGAATGAATTGACATTGTAAATACAAATCAAATAAGCTATTAAACAGGCTACTCTAGACCTTTTGAATAGCAAATGAGTGGGTGGCTATTATAATTAGATATCTAAATAGCATTGGATGAGTATTCCACACTGCTGCTTCAGTTGTCAAGGGGGAAGGGGATCTAGGCGTATATCCATCCAGTTGCTCAACGGAATTAAGTGTACACAACCGACAAATCGAAACGTGGTTGAACTGTAGTCAATATATGAATGAATGGAATACAATGAACGAGAAAGAATACTGAGTAATAAAAATAAAAAAGTAATTGGTAAATACTGTTTATTCAGGTTTATTCCCTGTGCCAATGTCCTCATATAGTAATGCCATTTAAAGGGGAAGGGAGAGGGAAGGAGGGGAGGAGCAAGTAAGTAAACAGCAAGGACGTGTAAAATTTGAATCATTGGGCGTTCGTTATGTCTTGCAAGAAGAGCACAATAGAGTTCAGGTTTGCAGGGAGCCAAATAAAAACAAAGAGGCATTTTAGAGAATAAGAGAGGATGGTCCCCGCCTTGGCCATTCGCCGGCAATTATAAAAAACAACAACAGAGATATGGATCAAAACAATCCAAGGTGCACTCTGATTTCGCCACTAAGTTTACATCTTGCTTCTCTCTCGCTTTTTTTTTTTTTTTTTTTTTTTTTTTTTTTTTTTCAGGTTCAAGTTACTCTACTATTTTTTGTCTACGTCTGCATTAAATGGATTGCCATTTCATGTCTGCGTTTGATGTGTTAATGTCGAGGAGAGTAATAGAATGAAATATAAGTAATTCACGGCTCTCATCTCTTCATGAAAATCGGTCTTATTTCTTCAGGAAAAGGCCATTTCTCATTTTTATTAATTATAATGTCAAAAAAAGATATATAATTTTATGAATCTTGCTCATATTGAGTAGGAAGGGGGGAGACGTAGGTGTGTCAACCCCTTCTGTTGCTTACAATGAAAACACGATAAAGGTTCACTACGCCTGATCCTCTATTGATCTAGCATTATACCATCTTCATCGAGCTCTTGGGCCTCTTTTCAAGGCATCTTGCGAGCAAGACCGTCGCTGCGCATTTATTAGAAATACACTCATTTTTCAAAATAGTGATCAGGAATATGCTATGCAAGAAGAGGGGTGGGCGTAACATAGTGCAAGGAGGTAGAACTCTAATTAACCCGCCTATGTATAAGCACTTTCTACGTCTGAACGTGTCAAACAACACAATCCCTTTGAAAACACGTCTCTATCAAACCTAGCGGCACATTCCTCACTAGTCCTGCAATATCTCCTCAGAAAGAGCACTCCTCGCTGTGCTCTATTAGCAAGAAAGCGGAAATAGGCCCGGGAGAAAAGGGAGAAAGAGAGAAAGTAAGCACTCCTATGCATGTTCACCTAAACCAAAGCAGAACAAGACTAGGGAGGAGCATTTTAAATAGTAACTGCCATGAGCAACAAAAGGTCTGATGGCCTGATATCTATTAAGCATCCATTCTATCTCTCTATTGTGCTTGCCATGAATGGGCATTGTCAACGGAGAAAATGTCTAACAGCAAAAAAAAAAAAAAAAGGCGGATGACTAACCTGGTGATAAGGAGCTGGAAGAAAGGATGGTAAATCAATATTAGCTTCTGCTTTAACAGCTAGTCATGCTTTGAAAGAATCTTTTTTCCCTGTTCCTTATTCTAATTAAATCCTGTCATGAATAAAAAAGAACAGCATTCATGAAGGTCTCTACTACGCATGACCTGTTGAGCTGGTTGCTCAGCAAACGCTTCCCTCCCCTTCCCTCCCTTTTTTTTAATATCTCATTTGTAAAGGAGGGTATAATGCGAAGGAGAAAAAAGGTGATAGAGTTGATAGAAATCAAAAAATGCTCATACTCTTCATTGCCACGAGTGGATCTACACTAGTCAGATGATTCCTTTCATGAGCAGTAGTATATTCAACTATTTATGCTTTTTCCTAGCCTTTATGGCATGGGAAAGGGAACAGATGTGGATTAAGACGCTTTAAGGTCAGAGCCCCTCCCTTTGAACTGGTTATATGGACAACCTACTCATGCTGTGCGCACGATGATCTACAGAAATAGCAAGAGAAGCTTTCGCCCCATTATGCATGCATTTACTTTCATTCCTTATTGGAGATATTCAACGCTCTTTTTTATTTTCTTGACTACATCCTTATTAATTTTTTCTCCTATTGTTGCTCTACTCTAACTTGCTTGAGTCGACTGGCTGTTCATATATTTGTGAAAAGATGTATCACTCCACATGTATCACAACAATAAGCACATGTATGCAGGAGCAAGGACAGCTCTATCGGGAGATGGCTCTCTCCTTTTTTTTTGTCAAAAGGGGGTGTCTCAACGATATTGGACGTGTATTTGTTTTTTGATTGGTTAATTCGAGCGTTGAGCACGTCTCCACAAAGAGTTCGTGTTACCCACAATCCCAACATTCCTTGGTTCGAGTCCTCCTGTGATACATTTATATCAACAAAGGCTTGCTATACGATCTATCGAATTGCTCTGTAGTTTGCCAAAAGGTTTAAAAAAAAATAAAAAAAAAAGAACATTCAAGGCGCGTAATCTATCCAAGAAGGCATGTTGATAAGCCTTCTGCTTAGTTAATTCAAGATAGAAGAAGAAATCGAAATTGAAGGCGATCATCACTATGCGTAGCTTCAGTATCGCAAATAGCGTGAGCAAAATGATCTATTATTGAGAATTTTAGGTGTCATATGCTCCAAGGAAGACGGGTGAAACCTGGGTAACAAGAGAGGTTGATACCTACCCAAAGAAGAAGGAAAAGAGAGGAACACACTACATCATATTCTGGGTCCATATCCACCTAGGTCCATTATCTCTTTATCTCGGTTGATGAAAAAGATTGGATCTAGGAAATAGGGTAAAGCAGTGAGTAGCTTCCTTGCGGGGAGACAAAAAGAGAGAGCTATAGGCTATTTGTGCAGGTGTTGTATAGCCCTTTCCAACGATGTGTGTTTGCATGAATTCTTTAAAAAAAAAAAAAAAAAAAAAAAAAAAAAACGTGGTTTTTCTGCTCTGTAGTCTTTACAATAAGGCCATTAGTGCTTTTATGCAGATTAAGGTTATCAGTGCTTTCATGCCAACAATTCTAAGGCATTCATAAAGCATATTTGTACTTCGCGTCAAGGAAGGGAAGATAAGGCACGTTAGGACTCTCGATTATTCTTTCCATTTTTCGTAATATGATTGCTTTGCATAATGCTTGTAAAATATTCCTTGCTAGTTATGTACAACGACTGGGGTTTATTGAGCCTGACCATTATGACAGCCTATGGTCGTCCGACTCGTTTGCCTTTACTCTTATCCTCCCATCCCTACTTATTTTAGGGGATGCAGCCTCTTGCTGTGAGAGTTGCCTCCTGCATTTGTTGCCTTGCTTGCTCAAACCCAAATACATCTTCAAACAGATATAAAGAGATGTCAAAGGCATTCTGGCTTGTATCTGCTCTACCTCCTATTGTTATTATTATTATTATTATTATTATTATTATTGTTGTTGTTGTTGTTGTTATTGTTGTTGTTGTTGTTGTTGTTGTTATTCGAAAGATCGCACACTGTTGCCTCGATATTGTATGCTTTCAGTCTCCTGCTTTAGCGCACAGCTTCCCTTTTTTTTTTTTAGTTGTGATCACACCCATGAAAACTTTAATGATAGCAAAGTTATTTATTCTGAGGACTCTTACATCTCTTTTCCTGTACCAAACTGACATGAATTTATAAGGTTCGATGTATATACTATTCATGCATTGATGCGCGTTATGTTTTTTTTTCTTCAACAACCGAGATCAGCATCGTATTTTATCTTCTAGTTTTCCCGATGGATGTATCACAAGCATTGGAAGCGATTCGGCAAAGGCATCCAGTTAGAGGGAAAAAAAAAAAAAGATCGAGAAATGGGGGACACACTTGTCTGATACTTTCTTTTTTTTTTTTTTTTATGAATCTGCTTTCTTTTTCATCCCCTTTAACCACAGAATTCATTCTTGCCTTATATCTCTCTATCTCTCATCCTTTACGCGTTTGCAGAAGTGCTAGATGATTGCGCATCAAAAGCCTTCTGTGTACAGGGGTGCTCTATTTGGATGTAGGTTTTAGTGAAGATACGAAATAATGGCATACAGCAAGATGAGTAAAGTCTCAATACTAATCTACGATGAACTACATTATCACAAATGGTCGGTAAACCAACGCGACTAAAAAAAAATAAAAAAAAAAAAGTTCATTTCACTTCTTAGGATAATGACAGTAGGTGAAGGTTGCAGCATTGCACCGTAGACATATTGGCACCCTTTTGAACTAATACTTGATCTGCTAATGTTCCGGCTTGTGGAATGATTGAAGGACCCAATGTAATACGATCCAGAATTAATATATCGATGTGACATCTACTTATTCTTGATACATGTCATTTGCAGTACCTTAGTCCTCTTTCGTGAACTCTAAATAATGACCTTTATTATATTACTCGTTATATGGAGAAGATACGTACATCATTGCTTGAGGGATCTGTTCATTGACCTTTTTTTTTTTTTTTTTTTGCTTTCGACGCGAATCAATCGCCTCTTAAAATTAATTTATTGATTCAGATTCAATCCAATGATCTCCCGATCTCTCGTGCTTCATTCACAACCTCGGCCTCTGTGTGTGTCATACATTACTGAAACAGTTATTACGAGCAGCAGTCTACTCCTCCCAACACTTGACGTTGGGGCCATTGACAGTAGAAATACATGTCAATTACAGACTGATCATTGGTCACTTAATAAAAAACGGAATGAATTTAAGCTTTGGTAACGGTTCCTAATAAAAAGCTTAATTTGTACTGACAAGAGCACACAAGAAAATGAGTAATTATCTTGTTCCCAGGAGCAATTGTTGCCCAATTTACAACCCATGCTGTTTTTTTATTTTACTGTCTTTGTTAAATAAGAAAGAAAGATAGACGACTGTCAGTGCGTATTTATTAAGCTTGTATTAGTGTAGAATATCTCTATATTAGTCGATCGACGTGCAACTCCAGCATGGTATTATCATTCATTTGATTCTAGTCCCTTGCACGAGCCTCTGCAGCCTTCCGTGCTGCATCAGCCTCCTTCCTAGCATTTTTCTCAGCACGTTTTGCTAAAGCCTCTGCTTCTTTAGCAGCCTTCTTCTTCCCTTGACGGGTCTTGGGTTCTGGAGGTGGCGGAGCATCAAACGCTGTGGGAGAGAAGTAGTTGATCACCCTCATCGAGATACCATATCCGACGAATGTGGCGAGTGGGTAATAGATATAGCTATTGTTGATGTCATACGCCTAATGCGATAGTAAATAAAAAATAGGTCTATGAGACATCTGCTCGAAGAAAAAATCCACTCTTTTTTCAAACTTCTCTCTATAAAACAATCTTTTCCGCGTATTAGAATATGGTCATACATGGCAGAACAGAAGTGAAACAAGTAATATGCCGAAACCAACTGCGTAGAAAAGAGGCCGGTAGGACATGATGGAAAATGAATGAAAAAGAATGTTACAGAAAGCATTCCTCGTTGCATAGTTCCAAGTTTGTAAAGAGGCGCTTTGGTCAGGTGATGTCCCATATGACTGCCATTTTGTTTTGTATTCAGTACATTTTTTTTTTTTTCTATTGTTTCCAATTGACCTCCTCATTCACTACCTTTTCTCTTTTTTTTCGACAGGAATTGCTCCTACCAGATGTCTGATTCCAAATCGCAAAAGCTGGTTAAAGCCGAAAAGGATGCAGAAGCTCCTCAGGAGAATCCCTATCTTGCACATTTGCCGCCCAGTGAGCGTCTGGTCGGGGGCGCAGCTGCCTCTGGACGAAAGAATCCCTATGGTCTTGCTCCCAACCATCCTTTGGCCAACTTCGTCATTGGCGCCACCACTGCAGAACAGGCAGAAGCTGCTGAGGAAGGAGATATTAACCCATTCACCGATAAGCCCTTCAGTGATAAATATCGCAAGATCCTTGCGGGTCGTCGCAAGCTTCCTGTCAACAAACACCGCAAAGAATTCTTGAACTTGGTTCAGAATAACCAAGTTGTTATTCTGGTGGGAGAAACGGGGTCTGGAAAAACTACTCAGTAAGGTTATTCTTTTTTCTTTATGCTTTCTGACGCGTCATTATAGTGAATGATCGCAATTTTAATGAGACATCTACGTGATGACCATTTGGATTGATATTTATTTTTCATACTCAATCTCTTTAACGTAATAGGATCCCTCAATTCTTGGTGTTTGATGAACTTCCTGGATTCAAGGGTAAAAAGATCGCGTGTACTCAACCCCGCCGTCTTGCTGCTATGTCCGTTGCTCAGCGTGTTGCAGAGGAAATGGATGTTGTTATGGGCCAAGAAGTCGGCTATAATATCCGTTTCGAGGACTGCACAAGTGCAAGTACCATTCTTCAGTAAGTTTCTTTTTTTTAAAAAAAAAAAAAAAAAAAAAAAAAAATCCACCGCCGCAGTCATTATTTCCATGTGAGATGTTTTAGGAATCAACTAACTTACAGTTATTATACCCATCCATAAATAGGTACATGACTGATGGTATGTTACTGAGGGAGGCAATGAATGATCCACTGCTCACACGTTATTCTGCCATTATTCTGGACGAGGCTCACGACCGCACATTGTCAACTGATATTTTGATGGGCTTGATGAAGGAGATCATTAGAAAGAGATCAGATCTCAAGGTAGTGGTCATGTCTGCTACTCTGGATGCTGGGAAGTTCCAAAAGTACTTTGACGATGCACCTTTGATGAGTGTTCCTGGCCGTACCTTCCCTGTTGAAATCTACTACACTCCTGAGCCTGAGAGCGATTACCTGGAAGCTGCTATTTTCACCGCGCTTCAGATCCACCGTAGTGAGGATCCTGGCGACATTTTGTTGTTCTTGACAGGAGAAGAGGAAATCGAGGATGCATGCAAAAAGATTAAAATGGAGGCAGATATGATGCCTGATACAGGCCCAGTCAAGGTGTTGCCACTGTACTCTACCTTACCGCCCCAGGCTCAAAAGAGAATTTATGAGGATGCACCCCCACCAAGGACTCCTGAAGGACGACCAGGACGAAAGATTGTTGTTTCTACCAACATTGCTGAAACGTCACTGACAATCGATGGAATCGTTTATGTCATTGACCCTGGTTTCTCGAAGCAGAAGGTGTACAATCCTCGCATCCGTGTGGAGTCACTGTTAGTCTCACCTATTTCTAAAGCGTCAGCCCAGCAGCGTTCTGGTCGCGCTGGACGTACTCGGCCCGGAAAATGCTTCAGGCTATACACAGAAAACGCATTCATGAAGGAGCTTATTGAAACAACCTACCCTGAAATCCTCAGAAGTAACTTGGGTACAGTTGTGTTACAGCTCAAGAAGCTTGGAATCGATGACCTTGTCCATTTCGACTTTATGGATCCCCCAGCACCTGAAACACTCATGCGTGCCTTGGAACTACTTAATTACCTTGGGGCTCTGGATGATGATGGTAACCTGACACCTTTGGGCAGTATCATGGCTGATTTCCCCCTGGACCCTCAACTTGCCAAGATGCTTATTATGAGTCCTCAATATGGATGCTCTAATGAGATCATGACCATTGTCTCATTGCTCAATGGTAAGGCACCATACTTTGTTTGACACTTCTAAACTTTTGATTTATTTTTATTCATAAAAAAGATGATGGAAAAGAAAAAACATATGCTTATTATTATTCTGTTTCATAATAGTTCCTTTGGTCTTTGTCCGCCCTGCAGACCAGCGAAAGGCAGCTGACGAAGCCAAGGCTCAGTTCGCTCATCCAGATGGCGACCATCTCACACTTCTGAACGTATACCACGCTTATAAGACCTCGGGCGAAGATCAGAAGTGGTGCTACGACAATTACTGCAATTACCGTACCTTAAAGTCCGCAGATAATGTCAGGACACAACTCAAGCGTTATATGGAGCGTTTTGATCTGGACTTGGTGTCACTGCCCTTTGATGAAAGGCCTAAGGGTCCTTACTATACAGGAATTCGTAAGGCCTTGGTTACAGGATACTTTATGCAGGTAGCTCATCAGGAGAGATCAGGAAATTACCTGACCGTCAAGGACAACCAAGTAGTTCGACTTCATCCCAGCTCATGCTTGGACCATGCAGCCGAATGGGTGATCTATAACGAATTTGTGTTGACGAATCAAAACTTTATCCGCACTGTAACAGAAGTGAAAGCAGAATGGCTTTTGGATATCGCTCCAATCTATTTTGACTTGGATTCATTCCCTAATTGTGAAGGCAAGCGCGTACTTGAGAAGTTGCTCAGGAGGCGGAAAGATGAGGAGGATATGAAGAAGAACCGAAAAAGTGATCGCAGTGACCGTGACCGTGATTACAAGCGTAGGAAATAGTCGTATGGATACGCATCCTCTTCATTTATGATAGATAAACTCTGTAGATCGAATCCCTCTCTCTTTCTTTTTCTCTTTTTCTTATTTTGCATCCCTCATAGTCAGTTGTTTTCTTCAATTCAATCTCCAATCATAATCTCAACAGAACTGATAAAAGTAATTTCACAGCTTGCACTGTGTATCAATATTTACTTGTAACAAACATGTTTTCTGCCAATGCTGCGGCATGATTTTTTCTGGGTTGCACAGAAGTTTGCACAGTCACCATTGGTCGCGACATGCCATTGGGCACCTGAGCGACCCGTAGTCAGTGAATAAAATATGATGACTACCCTATCAAAAACCTGTCGAACTGCTTGTAATATATCAAGTAAAAAAGAGTATTGACGGCAGGGAATATCTCTTCCCATCCATCATCACAATCCCTCATCGTCCTTTCATTGACATTGCAAACTATTTTGTAACAATTTTTCCATATATTTTATAACTTTGCTCTGACCTAGAAGTATCCCATGCTGGTCATTACGATGCGTGCACACCGCTCCATGGCTCTCGTGGCCCTAGGAAGACCCCATCGCCATCGGGCTGTCATCTACACCTTACGAACACGAGTTCATACCAACCACACGGATGCATCGAGCAACGGTATCTGTCGAAGCCTACCTCACCGCTTCTTCACTTCCACGACGACATATCGATACGCAAATCAACCCCCTAGCGGCTCGTCGTCGTCGTCGTCACCAACTTCCTCCATCCCTTCGACTACCTCTGCTTCAACTAATGCTACATCTAGCGCTTCGCAAGAAGTCTCAGAAGGAGTGGCTATTGCTCCCACTCGAATCACCCGCAAGAGATTTTCAAAGTTGACATCCCCAGAAACTTCATCAACTACGCCAATAGCAGCCGCAAAAGCTGAGACAGTCAAAGTAGGTTCAGGAGGTGCTCCAGCAAGTTCAATTGATGCCGCTGCGAATTCTGCTGCGATACAGCAAACGTCAGAAAAGATTCATGCTGACGACGGGAAAAGCCGCGAGACGACGGCAAAGATCCGGTCAGGGTCACAATCCACAAGAGGTAATTTTTTTTCTCACAGAGAATGAAAATATTCAGGCTGCTCTTTATAGGGAAGCGGTTCCACAGTTTATTTTTTAATGCTGTTTCTTTGTTGCTAAATGACAGGGGATCCTCCTTCAAGCGACAGCTTCCACAATGGATCCAACTCATCCTCTAGCTATCCACAATCGCCTTATTCAAGTCCCTTCCAGTCTCGTGATGTCATTGGTGGTGGAGGAGAAGCATCTGCTGGTAGGAAAAACGGAACATCTACGCAATTCCCAGATTGGTTTGGAAGTATTCAAAATCCTCGAATGGTAAAACATCCTTTTATTTCCACTGCCAAGTCTTGATCTAAACAGTACGCTGACGAGCATCTAGTATTTATTTTTTCAGCAAGAAGCTAATCTCAATTTGAACCATCCTATGTTTATCATCTTTCTACAGATCGTCAAACATCTGGATGAATATGTCATTGGACAGGAGAAGGCTAAAAAAATTCTTGCAGTAGCTGTTTACAATCATTACTCGCGTGTCAATGAGAATCTACGTCAGCACCATATCCAAGAAACGGCAGCAGCTATGGCCAACAACCCACCACTTTCCACGAATATGTATTATGGCTCCAGTGTCTTAATGAGCGACGGACCCAGCACACCTGATCCTATCATTGAGCCGTATAACCCTCCATCGCCACCTACTTCACCATCCTCGTCCTCGTCTTCGCCCTCATCTTCAGGATCAGACTCGAGCTCTTCCTCGAAGGAAACTAACTCCGGTTCCTCTAGCGGCACTAACTCCAACAGTAATAATAGCGAGGCACATGTGCCCGGTAGACGTAAGAAAATAATAACGCGCATATGGATAAATGTGATATTTAAGGCTCTAAGGGGCATAGACCAGTTACTTTTCACCATAGCTTTTGCAGAGAAAACTGAGAGCCTCACAGTATTTTAAGAAGCATTCATGCAAAAACCAAAAATACTAACCTGTTTATTACAT
The DNA here is from genome assembly GCF_002105155.1 of Lobosporangium transversale. Taxonomy (NCBI): domain Eukaryota; kingdom Fungi; phylum Mortierellomycota; class Mortierellomycetes; order Mortierellales; family Mortierellaceae; genus Lobosporangium; species Lobosporangium transversale. Next base: position 290,270 of record NW_019029000.1, on the reverse strand, counting down.
CTGTATGCTCTTGATTCTATTTTACAGAGGCTATTCACTATCCACATCGGCAGCCCTGGATCAATACGGCAACCAATGGACATGGACATGGTCAGAACCCTCCATCAATGTTTTCGCAACCATACGATACATACCAGAAACCACCATCACCACCTCATACTCAGCAATCGCCCTTGGCGCGTAAGGGTGTAGAAACACAAACAAAGACACCACCTACTATTTTTGACAAGAGCAACGTCCTGTTGCTAGGACCCACTGGGTCAGGAAAAACCTTGCTGGCGCGAACATTGGCTAAAGTTCTTAATGTTCCCTTCTCTATGTCTGATGGTAGGGATTCTATTTCTTTGGCAGGATAAAATCCATTTTAGAATGGATCTCGGAGAATGCTGTAATGAATCCAAACATATCTAAGATTTTTGTTTTCTCTAACAACCTTTTTTTAAACATTTTATTCTGAAAATATAGCTACACCATTCACGCAGGCTGGATATGTGGGCGAAGATGTGGAGATGGTCATTCATCGACTGTTACAGGTACTTGAAAAAGAATACGTTGCATATATGTTTGACGTGAAAATGTTGCAGGTATTCAGCTGGAAATTAAGAAATCTCTATATTTTCTTTTCCCCCCTCTCTCTCAACAGAACTGCGATTATAATATCAAAAAGGCGGAGTGTGGAATTGTTTTTATTGATGAAATTGATAAAATCGCAAAACGACCTGATACTATGTCAATTTCCAAGGATGTTTCAGGCGAAGGTGTCCAGCAGGCTTTGCTAAGGATGTTGGAAGGTACTGTCGTCAATGTTACAGAAAAGAATGGCTCGAGCTGGAATGGATCAAGTATGGGTCGTAAGAATGGTTTGCCTGGCATTGGAGGGCCAAATTCAGGAGGAGGAGGACCTGGAGCCAAGGGTGAGATTTACTCTGTGGACACGAGCAATATTCTTTTCATCTTGAGTGGAGCATTCATTGGGCTTGAAAAGATCGTCATGGACCGTGTATCAAAGGGCTCAATTGGTTTTGATGCCAATGTGCGGGCACCATCATCCGAATTGAGCTCGTCAAAAGGGGCCGCAACCCATGTGAGCAAACTTTTGGACCAAGTAGATCCTGCAGGTAAAGTGCCACAAAACTGTCCTAATGAGGATGCTTATTTAGTTTGAAGTACTATAGGGCTATTCGCTCACCAACAAATGCGTATTTATTTATTTTTTTGGATGGGCGTTGGTGTTTTTAGATTTGATTAAGTTTGGTCTTATCCCTGAATTTATTGGGCGTCTGCCTGTGGTTGCATCTGTTAATCACTTGGATGAAGCTGCCTTGGTGCGCATCTTGACAGAACCTCGCAACTCTCTTGTGAAGCAGTACCAAGGGCTATTTGGGTTGGCTGATGTAAAAATCCATTTCTCGCAATCTGCACTACACTCCATTGCTGCGCAGGCCATTGAGAAACAAACTGGCGCCCGTGGTCTGCGTCGGATTATGGTAAATATCTATCCCGAGTAGGCCTTTTCTTATACCCTCAACTAAAGAAAATAGATGTGGTATATTGCAATGTGTGGATCAAAATATTAACCACGTGAATTTTTTTTTCCTTTGTTGTGTTCATAATAGGAATCAATGTTGCTTGATATGATGTATGAGGCTCCAGACTCTTCGATCAAGCATATCGTGATTAACAAGGAGGTTGTTTTGGGCAAGAAACCTGCGTTATGTTTTGGAAGGGGTGCTGAAAGCACAGTCACTGAGGCCTTGGACCGAGATGATGAGGAATTTGGTTTCAGACACCCACAGATCCAGGAAACTCCAGCTGCTGTTGCAGGCCAAAGTCAAGATGACGAGCCTGCAGCCGCCGAAGCAGTGTCGGTGTAATTAGAGTGCTTGAAGAGGAAAGGGAGCCAAGCAAAGCTCAGGCATTCACTGGAATTGGGTTATGGTTAGGCGGTCGTAGCAGGCTTTTTTTTTATTTTGTTTTGTTTTGTTTGCTTTATATTTTATTTTATTTTTTATTTTTTTGTTTGATAGTATTCCTCAATTGCCTTAGACCGCATTGGATATCTTTCACGCGAAGCGACTCTGTTCATTAGTGTAAATAAATTAATAAATGCTTTTCTTGAATGTAATAAGCCTTGTTATGTTCTTTGAAAATGTATACCACAAATGTATGAACATCAATAGAAAGGCCTAAATCATAGCTCTTTCATCACAAGGAAAGCACACAAGGCGTTTTGGTCATGCAAAAATGCGATAAAAGTCCACGATATAAACAATAAGAAAATCAGGAAGGAAGATGGGCTATCACGTAAGAAAAAAAAACCCACCACTTTCTTTCTTCCTTCCTTCTTCTAAAACACGAAAAACTAGCAAATCCCTTAACAAGAAAGCATGTTCGATCAAAGCACTGTATGAAAGCGGCATTACAATAACGAACAAGAAGGGGTCTTCAACGACTTATCGTCAACTATTCTTCAAAATTCGAGTATATATTTATCGTAATATTTTTTTATTTTCATTGAACACTTCCAGGTCATCACGCCATTGAATATGCTGACAAAAGACAAGCCATTGCTTAATATCAATGTTGAGGGCATTATCCGGCATGTCCAGGCGCCATGCAAGCGTAATGATGGTGTTGAAGGTAGAAAAAAATGGAGCCAAGGCATGTTGTTTTCCATTTCTGTACAATATTATTATAAACATTTTTAACGTTTTTTTTTTAAAAAAAAAAAAAAAAACCAGGCTACTGGACGCGTTTTCTTCTCCGTGGTGAGTTTGTGGGGCCAGAAAGAAAGGCGGTCATCACTGCAGAAACCTTGGACCAGGTCCCAAGGCTTCACCATGACGATGTAATCATCATGTATAATGTACAAGTATGTTGTCCTTATATTTCTTATATTTTTTCCAACTGAAAAAAAAAAAAAAAAAAAAAAAAAAAAGTCTAATACTCTTTATATTTGGTTATAGTGGAATCAGACGCTTGATGGTCGAGAGATCCATGCGGATGCTCGATTCGCTGGCTGTAGCTGGAGTATCAGTACTTGAAAGACTATTCTTTGTGTCCACAACGAATCCGGCGCCTTTGAAATGAGGGTCTTTGGATATGCAACTTACGTATGCTAAAACATATTATGAAGAAATGAAAGAGACGCGTAGCATTGAAGTACACTATTCCCCCAAAAGTCTATTCCCTAATCGATGATCAGTACAGAAACAGTAAAGAGATCAGTCCTAATTTTTTTTATTTCTGCAATCCGAGGGAAGACCATGACATGTGGAATTGGATTGAACTGTGAACATGAAAAATAGTCATTTTTTACCTTTGCTCTACCCTCTTGAAAGAGCTCTTGTTCTCTTCTTTTTCTTGGCCTCTTCTTCTTTTCTATATTGCCACAGCTATCACACTATGTGCAATTTTCCTTTCTTCTCTCCTACTCAACAGGAAAAAAGGAGTGAATTGCCTGTGAGTACTTTTTCTTTTTAATCATTTTTTTGTGTGTATAGTTAAATGAACTTTGCAAAAAGGAAAGAAAAGGAAGGTATGCTTCTTGATTACTTTATAGGAACACATAATCGATGATATTTAAACATTGTAAAAAAAAAAAAAAAAAAAAAAAAGCAGGTCTTCACCCCTTTGTCGAAACTGGAACCCAAACGCCAGGCATATGGGATCAACGTCCAAGGTAGAATATCAGTCGGTGGCATTCCATCTCGATGCATGTATGGAGTCCCAGGTAAGAGAGGGCGGGAATAGCTGCATGGGTGGTCAAGGAAGACGCAAAAAAATAAAAATAAAAATAGAAATAGAAATAGAAATAAAAACAAAAAAGGATTGCTGATCAACCGGAATGACTCTTCCTACGTTTCTCTCTAAAAGGCTTTGGTGTCCCCTTCAAGATCCAAGACTTGGATGGGAAGAATGAACGCGATGTGTACTTTACAAGCCCAGAGGAGGAGCTACTCCCGCCTGCAGGGATTGGGTTCAATATCATACTCACCAATATGACGGTAAAGGGAAAATAAGCCGTGACGAAAGCACACGAGAGATGTGGAAATGGAGAATGTGAAAAAAAAAATCCGCTCACGCGTTTTTCTGCTGACTCTTTTATCTTTCTCTCTTAATATGGATTACGGACCAAAGTGGGGCCACTTTTCAAGCGACATGATCCATGGTGACACTCGTATGGATGGGAAATGGACCATTTGTCCTGACAGCCTTACCATAGCGACATAAAGGAAAAAAGGTATCCAAGGAACAAAAATAGTAGCAGAAGCCATACCGCACAACTTGCTTCGATTACCAATATTCAGCTTTCTAGTGATTGATTCAGCGAGAGGCCTTTTTGGTGAATGACAAAAAAAAAAGAAAAGAAAAGAAAAAAGCAGAAAATCATAATTGTTATCATCAAACATAGTAGCAACAGCTAAAAAAAATTGCACAATCGTCTTTCTTTTTGCTCTAAGCACTTAATTTCATTCATGTTCAGCTATAAACCATCATTGGAGAATAAAAACAGCAACTTTGCGTCCTATGGCTGCTTTCAATGTATTAATACCTGGGCTTGACGGGCCACGATTCATTGCTGAGGGCATGATCGTGAACGCAGCATTTCCATCCCTCAACAGCGCGCTTGAATGTAAGATAAATACATACATATAAACAGAATAAAAAGGTTGTTCACCAACACCTGGCCGTTATTATTGCTTTTCTTGTCCCTATCATCATCTTATACTGGCATCAATGTGCCATATTAGTGTGGGAGATCATGCTTGACATTAAAGACGAGGGCACAGAAACTGAGCGTTCAGTCTACATAACCACAGCTAAGTATGAAAGGCTACATGGTATCCGGGTTGGCCGAGGGGTCACTATCTTGAATGCTTTGGTAAGACGTCGCTCTTGGGTCCATATCTATGCTTTTAAGGAATCATTGCCAGATATCAACTTGATCTAAAAGGCGTCTTTTTTTTTTTTTTTTTTTTTTTTCGTATTTATTGCTCATTACTGATTGTCTATCCTTTAGTAGTGGACTCATGCTGAACCAACTGGAGAACATGTATGTGCAAGCTGTCGGAACGGTAGCTTTTGGTACATCTATGACGCCTCAGGGACGCAGAGAAGCAATGCAACCCTTCATCATCTGCGTAAGGGAATGCTATTAGATTGATAATTTTGAGCTAAAGTCTTTTCCTTGCGATATCCATATAATATATTATTTTGTGGCAAATAAATCCACTCACAAACACCTGAACAAAAAATGGCTTTTGAAGTGAAGTCTGGAGCGATAGCGGAGTGTCAAAGCATCGTCGTTGAAACGGCTTGTAAAAGCATGTGGCCTTTGCTGTACGAAGTATAACTTGCCTTTATATATTCCTCTCTATTTTCTTTTTTTTTTCTTCTTCTTCTTCTTCCCATCCGCAACATATTGTCTGTATTTAGATATGGCTGCATATAAGCATTTAGTAAGACATTATCCCCCATGTTCTTGAGCAACCCTAAATGAGCCATCTTACTAAACACAAATAATCACTTTCGTACGTAGAAATTCACTCCATTGAACGCTCTGCCCGGTGGGCTGATGATGAAAGGCATTAATGTCCAAGGATTAGTCTCTCATATCCGTGGTGCGGTCCCTAGTAATGATGGAAGTGGAGGTAAAAAATAAAAATATAAAAAAAAAATTGAGGCAAAGCCAGTCAAAACGATCTTTTCAAAACTACTGGCATTTATCTTTTTTCTCCCTCTCTTCTCACGCTTCTAATCAATTAGAATGGGAAGTCAGCTTCTTCATCAAGGACACGAAAACTGGCATCGCAAAGCCTGTCTTCCTGGGGTTCCAAAAGCAAGAAGACATCCCTGAATTTTGCGTTGGTGATAAAGTGATTATTGTAAATGCAATTGTAAGTAGTTGCTCTGTAGCTGTACAAGAACATTATAGGGTCCCTATCTCTATGGCTGTCCCTCTGGTGTATACTAACGCGATAAAAACTATGGTTTTGTCTTGTCCTTGATGCATGTAGTACTTTCAAGTATCTCGCCATGATGGTCGTATCTGCGCTGGCCCTCTCACTAACGGCCAATGGACGTTTTACCGCTAATGGACCTCTCTATCTCCGTATCTCCGTACTTCTATGCTTTTTTGCTTTTTAAAAGGAGGTACTACTTGAAGGCCCCCATCCATTTTATCATTATTATTATTATTTTTGATTTTATTTTGGTTGGGATTTTGTTTATATAGGACAGGATATAGAAAAGCAAACGCGTGTCCTTAATCTTAATTCGTCCTACATTTGCAGCGGTGTTTACATTGCCACCAAAATTATATGCCAAGCGAATCAAGTAATAATAAAAGCTGCTTTCTCTCTACTCTAGATCAAAGCGACATTTTACTTATTTTTTTTCTTGAGAAATAAATATCCAATGATACATAATAATAGCGCGCCGCATATAAATCTATCAAGAACCTGGACTCGCCAAACGTGGGTGATGTCAAGGGTTGTGAAAGTAAAGCTATTGAACTGTAGGATATCTCCTAAGAAATTTATTACGCAGCCAGATGGTCAAGAGTTTCCTACTCAAGCAGCCTGATTTCTCCTCCCCCTTCCTATCCGTTTATTTCTCGATCGTGGTTACCATGGGATATTCATGAGATACTGCTTGAAATATGTACACTACTCTTCACCGTCATTTCCTCCACCTGTCCACTTCTCTACTCCTCGCTTGTCCCACTTCAGAACTTACTTTGCTCCCCTAGTCCTTATCTATTCTTATTGATAGCCAACAACGCCCGAAGCCCCATAAAAAATGTGTTGATACATGAATTTTAACTATCCTTGGGCTTTCAAAAGGAGATCAATGGTTGTCAATAAGTCACAGCGGGAGACTAGGTCGTCAAAGATCCATCTAACCGGCCTCTCTATAGGACAATAGGAACATAATGAAGAGAGATGCTCCATGGTGCCCTTAAGGAACGACGCACATGACGGAAAACGAAATAGTCCCTCTAGATTCCTCAAACCATTTCAGCCACTTCGGAAAGGATGGATCGCCAATGCAAAGAGAACGGGCAAGGCTATTGTAGTGCTTCGACGGATTCCTCAAATGATGTTGGTGCATTTACTTTCCCTTTTCATCCTATTCTCTCCCTATCATTTCTCAATGATGTTAGCTGCGTATATATTTGTATTAGAAAAAAATCTAAACGTGTCTATCTTCTGACCGTTACTGATCAAACCGACATGTGAAATAAAGGCAAGAGGATGATGTGGTACACAATCAAATGCAGGTGTTTTGCCCTGTATTAAACTCATTAGATCCTAAAATGAGATGTGTAAATAGTTAAACGTAGAAAAAAGTGGAAAAAGATATTTGCACGGCCCCGTTCTTACCTCTTCGAGTATCCCAACAGATTGGCAGCTAACCCAATATACAGGCTGCTCAAAAAGTGTTCATTTAAATGAAAACTAGGCCACGAGAAACCTATGACAAGTGTTGGAGCCCATAAATTACCATCACAAAGGAGTTATCCTCGGAGGAGTCATTCTTATTGGGCCAAGTAGGTGTTATTCGTTCCTTGTTAATAGCACGACAAAAATTTTTATCAAGGAAAGGCAATCGCTAAACGGCATTCACAAGCAATATTCTTAAAAGCGGGTTTGGTCACCTTAGCAGCCTACTTGCAACTCAAGCGGATTCAAAGAGACCTTGATCTAAGTATTGAAAGTATCGTCCTTTACTCCGTTTACCCGGTTTTAGGTTTTCCTTGATCAACTAATAAGTCACACTTCCCTCATTTAAGTACCTATAAGAAAGTGTGCCCCAGACGTTACGTCCACAACCACTATATTGCTGACCGTCCACTTTGGCATCCGAGAAGGCGATGACTGTGGAGAAAGAAGTGCTTTCATGCTTTTTTTTTTATTTTTTTATTTTTGAATGGGTTTAGCACGGAATTAACGAGTGTGCCTGAAGATTCATATCACTTTGCACATTCTGGAAGATAGTTATTATATTGATTTGTCGTTGTTGCGGAGGATCAAGGATAGACTTTTCGAAAAAAAATATAACGAGATGGACAAGCAGACACTTGTCAGGAGAAATGATCTCCAAAAGGTGGCTATCATTTTGAGAAACTGGATCGTCCCTTGTCAATTTGATATGCTGCCACAGAATAAAAAGAGGAAGAATATCTGTCGTGTATTTATATGGGAGTGCGGAGCCACTTACTCAAGGAGCAAAATATAATCCACAAAATAGTACGCTCCTGGGTGGGCTTGAACCACCAACCTCCTGATTAACAGTCAGACGCGCTAACCAATTGCGCCACAAGAGCCGGTTCTTGACTTTTGTCGTAAATGACGCCTATTCATTTACTTAAATATGTATTTCCTTTCAATTTATTTATTTCCTATCATCCTATTTTCTACCATTTTTAAATAGTATTTAAGTAGCTTTTTCCTTCACTGCAAAAACGGCATCTCTCTTCTTATTATCGATGCCCTTTTGCAGGTGAGTTTATCTTCATTATTCTCATTATGAATTCTCAGAAAATTAGCAGTTATTAAAGATCTCTCTTCTTATTATCGATGCCCTTTTGCAGCATCCTCAAAATCATTCAAAGCATTACTTAGGATCACTATCGTATCCCAAAACCACGAGGCTCTTGCCCAATTCTTCATTTTTCATCATTACCTACTAGTTTCCAGAGATCACTAGTAGATGCTCTACGACAACTTGCTTGGTTCTATAATTATAGTAATAACAAACTATACTTGAGTACATTGCACTCCACGTGACCCGCGATTGTCCCTCAGCAATCCCAACTGACATAGAGACTCATACCGATATCGGTATTAGTCAATTATAAGCCTACCACTTAATAAACCTTTTGTAATTGATAGAGGACTAACCAAAAATGGCAGCGGTAAGACATCGGTATGAGCCTCTGAATCCCAACCCATGACCCAGAGGGTCCTCGTTATAAAAAAAAAAAAAAAAAAAACAACCCAAGTAGGGAGCAAGGCTCGCCACAGGTTCCGTTGGTATCAAGAGTTACCACTCATGCTGACGTGGTTTGTGAATAGGATGTTGTACAGTGACAGTTCAACGACGCGGTTAAGACCGGTTATTGGAAAACGCTTTATATGCACCCCTAGTAATAGGGTAACCCATTTATAGAGCATTTATAGAGCATTTATAGAGCATTTATAGAGCTAACATCTAAATAAATCCTACATGACCTCGTGGATCCTTGTTATCAAAAAAAAAAAAAAAAAAAAAAAAAAAAAAAAAGGTAACCCATTTATAGAGTCTATCTCTAATAAATCCTCACAACCTCGTAGGTCCCAGATATCAAAAAAAAAAAAAAAAAAAAAAAGCAATTTATAAGCAGAAGCGTGCGTCATACTGGGCCAAGAGGTGACTGGAGCATCAGATACGAATTTATGACAGCAGAGCGCTTCGTCAAGACCATAGAAGAATTCGGTCGTACAGAAACCTGGTACAAATCATGTAAAATCGTGATCACAGTTTGTGCAGTAATAATTGTTTGTTGACTATAGTTTCTGGAGCAGTTTGTTCATGGAGTATAGAAAATAAATCCCATGACCCTGGTCCTTGTTATCAAAAAAAAAAAAAAAAAAAAAAAAAGTGAAGGCGATTAGAACCGATGCAGATCGGCGGGTGGCGGCAAGCTACCAACAGTAGGATTGGCGGTGATGGTGCATTTGAAAAGTTGTAAATTTGTAATAGTTGAGGACTGCGGTTAAAGGATGACCTTCGCGCGCAACAGGTCAAGTAGGGAGTAGGGCCGTAGCACGGCAGCCTTTACTGTTTTTATTTATAAATATATTTGGCGCGTCTCTTTATAAAGGGCAAGAATTCCTTACGGCAAACTGGCCGTCTAAAGCATCCAAGAGTTTAATCTCTTTAAAGGACCCAAGCGTGAGCTGAAGTGTGAAAAACAATCCGAATACCTTCAATAGAAGACCAATATGTTGCAGACGATATCAAGTATCATGAAGTGACAGGTGTAAAGGTCAGCTTCTTAATGGAAACTTGCATGAAGAAAAGGCGTGGAGCAGCCGTATTCCATCCTATCTGATTTTTTCGAGTCACTTGTTTCGTCCAATTAACGACTGTGACATTTCTTGTTAAAAAATATCTCATTCCATTGTTAATTCACCTTTCTTCCTTGTCAACACTACTTTCTTAGAAATATAGTTTATCGCATTATATATACACTTCATTTTATCGACGAAAGCTACATTTGACGTCGATTTTCAAAAAGATTACTACGACCACTTTTATGTAAAGCTGAAGCAAGTTTATGAAAAAAAAAAATAACACAAAGCGTCAAAGCGTCAAAGCGTCCTTTCAAGCAACAGAGCTTGTTCTGAGAGCAAACCATAAATTTTCATCTTAAGCACGTTGATGCGATGCATCAAACTTTTTTCTGCCATGAGCACTGCAAGCATGATCGATGTCCACGAACAACGCCTTGGTTTACATAAAATAGCCCCTAACCTCGCAGCAACAATTAGCAAACTGCTGTGACTTATTGCTCCTATCGTTGTACGTCATAGACGTCTGCAGTATGGCCTCCAGCTGCTTGTTGAAATCCTTGTCCCCGTACTTCGCGACAGCGCCCCATATCAGCCAAGAGGGTACACGTCGTCAACCTACGCCAAACTATATGGCTCATTTGCGACAATTTATCTATTCCAAGGATACTGCCGTCAATGTATTCATGGACGATAGTAGGCTTAAAGGGCCTTCAAACTATCAGTTCAACGATGACAGGCATCACTCGTTAGACAGAGACTGCGTTCAGCTTCTGCACAACGGTAAGCAGTTGTGTATCATTATATATCGCAGACAGACAAATAAAAATAAACTTAGACGATGGCGTCAAACCTTTAACAAATGAAGACGAGAGATACATTAAGTGAAGCATTATGCTTCATTCGTAGGGGCACCAGTTGACCAAGATCTTCGACAGATCTCAAAGCTATAAGCAGCTATGTGACACCACCATGATCGCAGGCTTATGTGTATTCGAGACTGGACTGAGGCCGCATGTTCCAAGAGCCTTACATACCAATATGCAGGACCACCAGCAGTGAGCATATCGAATCAAGGAACGATATCTTGATCTATACAGTACTGACACTAGCAGATGATGTAACAAGGCTGTTGAGGCAAACCACCATCTATGGAGCTGTCTTGAGCCTATTGTGGACCAGAAGAATGCTTGATCAGAGGTGGCACCAGTGGGAAGGGAATCACGGTGACATGTATTCCGTGAATGGTGGAAGGAGAAGTGGGAAAGTAAGAGGAGGAACTAGTTTACCAAGGTTCCCCCGAGATGCATGGACGTTAGTGGAGAGAGCTTTTGGTGTTTCCGAGAAGGGTAACAAGGCCTAATAGTCAAATGAAGGATGCAGCCCTGCATTCAGCCGTGGCAGAGAAGAAGCTAAATGAACGCTTGCTGGCGTCTATCATAGCTAGGATTCAGTCAGTATATCGCGACCTGGAACACTTTTCAAGTCGGTATTCATTGCCGGATAGATAATTGGAATAAACGATGTAGAAGGAAGGTTGAATAGAAAAAGATATAGATATCACGGCTTTGAGCAAGAGATACAAGGAGCTTTCACAGACTTTTCTTAGTGAAGGAGCCCATTGTTATTTATTGAGGCTATAAAGGCAGTTGATGAACAGATCATTTGACATCTATAAGCACGGTTGCAGGAGCCTAAAACTAAGTTCGTAGCTTTATATTTGGATCAGGAAAATAGATCCAAGACAAAGTCGGATGCAGAGTGCATTCCTGTTTAAAACAAAAAGGGGTAACACCCAGCAAGCCACAGGTCTTTTTCAATGTGTGGACAAAAGTGAAATGAATTTGTCTCTCTCTTCTCTCTTTCTCATACTCTTCTTTTCTAATCAGATATTTCACGCATCATGGGCTCAAGGAAGAAAAAGAGCCAAAAGGCCCAAGTTGCTGCATCTAACGCTTCAACTACCGCTGCTTCTATTGCTTCTGCCTCGTCTGCACCTGCTTCACCTGCTCCTTCTGACTCTAACCTCTCGCACCCTTCGTCTACTGTCAACCATATTAATGTTCCTGTTGATAGTAACGTCCCCTTGGCAGAGCAAAGACAACAGACCAATGATAACAATGATTATGGTCATGGCAATGGCGACGAAGACGAGCAACAGCATTTGCTGCAGCCTCAAGAGCCTGCCCGCTCACGCAATCCGCAACGATCCCCTACACTTCCAACTACTGAAGTCAATGGCTACTCTCATCCTCACTCTTCTCACTCTCATGACCATAACCACGACCATAATCATAGTCATAGCTATAATCATTCTCATGACCATGGTTCGGGACATGTCCATGGTCCTCAGAGCGTTGATGGTGAGAGCATCATCCACACTATCCCCAGGAGCTCGTCTTCATCTACTCCTCTAAAACAATCACTGGGTCAGAGTTATGGCTCAACTCGAGATGCAAATCCATCGAATGACAGCGAGAATAATGACTCTGCCATGTCACCTCAAAGATCCTTGACACCACCACCAATTGCCTGCAAAGGTGTCTTGATCACTAATGAGTCTACAAAAAACAAGCGCAAGCTTATCTTTGTTACGATTCTCTGTCTCTGTTTCTTTACTGTGGAGATGGTGGGTGGCTACTTTGCTAGATCGCTTGCACTAATGAGTGATGCCTTCCACTTGTTGTCAGGTATGTTATTTTGAAATCTCTTCTGCGTAGTGCCTGTTGTATCATACAGATCGAAAGCTCTCTTTCTTTTTTGCTTTGCTCCTATACGGCCTAAAGGCGATTTTATATTGTGCTTTTGATTGATGGGTTTCATCTTGTTGTAGATTTAATGCATCTTGTATTTTTTGTAGTAGAATTCTAGCCTTCTGACGTTTGTTGCTCTTTTGTTATTGCCAGATGTTGTTAGCTTTATGATCTCGTTGGTTGCCATCTGGCTCTCGGAACAGCCTGCAACTAAACGCCACTCTTTTGGATATCATCGTGCAGAGGTCCTTGCTGCACTGATGTCTGTATTTATCATCTGGATCCTAACAGCCTTCCTGTTAATGGAAGCTGTTGAGCGCATCAGGAACCCAGAGACGATTGATGGCAAGACAATGTGTCTGGTCGCCAGTATTGGTGTAGCTATCAACATTATGTATGCAATACTAGATACTTTTTGATCTATCTATCAAATGACAAAGTAATCGATTTTTGTCATTTTCAATCTGGGTCTAACTCTTTGAGTACTTTGTTTTCGCCATAGTCTTGCTTTCGCTTTAGGACACGACCATGGCCACGATCACGGTCACGGTCACGGTCACGGTCACGGTCATAGCCATGAACATAACCATGAGCACAACCACTCTCATTCACACGACCATGGCGATAGTAATGCTTCTAAGGCTGCTGCTGCGCAAAAGAAGGTAGTAAGAAAGTTTTTTTATCAATCCATCCGTTGTAAATGTGTTGCTTGCTCTTCCTCACTGCTCAACCGCCCGTTCAAGTAACTATATTAACATGAAATGTTTTTAATGCTGCTACTCAATAGGAGGTCAACATCAATGTGAAGGCCGCAACTCTGCATGTTATCGGCGATTTGATTTCATCTGTTGTATGTTGACATCGCAAATGTAATGATCATATGGAATCTGTTACAATTATGGATATCTTCTCATATAAGGCTATTTTGATATAGGGTGTACTGGTTGCGTCAATTGTCATCATGGTCAAGCCCAGCTGGACGATTGTTGACCCAATCTGTACGGTGTTTTTCTCGATCCTGGTGCTGTTCACAACTTATCGTCTTGTTTGGGACAGTCTTGGTATTTTGATGGAGGGTACACCCACACATATTGACCCTGAAGAAATTGAAAAGAGCCTTCTCGACATTCCTGGTGTGACCCTTGTCCACGATCTGCATGTCTGGAACTTGACAGCTGGCAAAGTATGTCACATTTGACAGCGGGAAATGAAAAACCACATTTAATGACACCATATTTGGAATACTTAAATTCTTAATCTCTTTTTTTTTTTTTTTTTTTTTTTTTTTTTTTTATAAAAATACAATCTAATAGCCCTCTATGGCTGTTCATCTGCAGTTGGCGCCCAAGAGTCTGGTCACAAACCAGGGCCTGACGATGGCAGACTATGATCGCATCTTGACAGAGGCTCAGAATCTGGTTTGTGGACGGTTCCAGATTCATCATTCGACTATCCAGCTCGAAACCTCCTCGAATTCAAGCGAGCACTGCAGGCCTGACATGTGCTCGAATGAACCTTCATCCTACGCTGCGGTCGCTGTAGGACGTGGCTATAATGCTGTTTAATGTCTCACTCATTTTCATCTTTTTTTTTTTTTTTTTTTTTTTTTCTTCTTTCTTGACGAATACATTTCAAGTAACAAGTAACAAATACAAACAAATAATCGCAACAAACAAAAGTGGCGGAATAGATCGAGAAACAGAAAGTAGATTTTTCTCTCCACGGAGAGGATCATTGAGCCGTCTACAAACGCATAATTCGATTAGAATAAAACAAATTCGGCAAGACTTAAAAACAAATTTATCCTTGGGGATTTTTTTGTCAATGCTTACACTTTTCTACTCCTCTACATGCAATCAAAAAAGGGTCCTTGCGTGCACAATTCAATCACAAAAATGATGGACGGCGTCCCAGAAAAAATACGGCGATGCCTTTTATGAATTGATTAATTCTCGTGTTCTGGTGACACGATACTTAGCTATTTTCTACGATTTCTTGTAAACTGTTCAACCACTGTTCTCTTGTACCATTGGCGCCACACCACCGCTCCCTATCCATACCAAATACACAGTTTTTCTCCAAAATAATTAATGATGTAGCTAGCTCAGCTTCAGAGGATGCGTTGCCTGTTAGGGTAAGCCAATGTTGCTGTCCTTGCTGTGGTTGGTGCCATAATTCACTCATAGCATTTGAAGAAATACCAATCTGTTGCAATTCAATGAGCAAATAGGCAAATGAAGACACGTTTTGTGGACGGCGGTTGTGCCATTCTGCCGCTGCTGCTGTCGCTACTGCTGTTGCAGTTGGTGTCGAGGAGTTTGAGTGGCTTTGATCATGATCATGATCACGATTGGTATTTGGTCTTCTATGCTTGAATGCTGGTGTCTTAAACTCGTCTTGGATATGGTTTTCAAATTGATGCAACAGCTCGAGAAGGGTGTTCAGGACTTGATGAGATACAGCGCGAACATGAGGGCCCGATTGTGATGATAAAGATCCCTGCGATAGTGGTGGTGACAATGACCTGACTGACGTTGATGAGGTTAACGTTTGCTCAATTGCCTGTATGTTCACAGGCTGTGAATCTGCAAAAGTAGGTTGTACGTTCAATGATTCAAAGGGAATAAATGTATTGAAAGAGGAGGATCTGGGAGCATTTCCTGCTTGCACCAATGAGTGGTATGAGGGTGGAGGGACATTATCGAATTGGTGCTCATATCCTGCCAGTGTTTGAAGATCGAATGCGACAGCTTGGCGGTGAGTTGGTGGGATCGCGTACTGTGCCAAGCTGTTTAGTTGTTGTTGGTTGTGAGACAAAGGATGATGCTGCCGCTCTGGTTCATCTTGTCTCTGTCCATGACGGATCTCATTAACGCTACGCCCAGCATCCTCGGTACCATAGAAATCGCTATCACTGTCGCTATCACTCTCAGTATCGCTGCCCGTGTCGGTATCAGTGTCAGTATCCCTGTCAACCTGGTGCTGCAATCCTTCTTCAGCCGGCACCATGAATTCTGACTCGTGATTCGAACGACTGCCATGGTGTAGATATTGGCGATGTCGAGGTGCCTGCAGGCCACTGGTATGCCTTTGTGCTTGAGGTCGGGAGCATGGCGGATCTTCGTTGTCATCGGTTGTATCAGAATCATCCGAAGCAGAGTCAAAGAACGAAGCAGTAGCAACTGTCCGTGGCGTGCGAGGCGCTGAGAATGAAGTTACTGAGGGAGATAGTGACTGTGATATAGAGCGAGGATAGCAAACGGAGTGTGAGTGATGGTGATAGGAACCAATATCTATGGAGTGAGAACGATTCATGGAAATTGCTGGTCTCTCGGGTATAGAGGTCATTGTAGCAGTCGGTTCCACCCCTGCATGCGATGCTACAGGGGGAAGTGCTCCCGAAGATGACATAGGTGTAGATGAAGATCTGCGACGGAAGTTAATGGATGCTGTGATTCGCTTAAATGACTGAGGAGTTAGGGATGGTGCGATCCTTGAAAGTGATCGTTTTGATGGCTGAGAAGTAGGAAAAGGCGACAGCGGTGATGGTGATAATGATGGTGACGGTAATGGTGATGAAAACAAACTAGAACAACTTCCATGCATTGCTCCCGGTGATCTAGGGCTTGGGGAATGAGCAGGCTCTTGTTTGCCTTGAACCAGGGGTTGCTTCTGTTTTTTGCTGTCCGAGTTGCTTCCTGGGCTTAGCTTGGCTATAAGCCAACTATTTGCTCTGGATCTTCCTTTTCTGTTTTCGATCCGGCCTACTAGGTGCTGTTGGTGCTGCTGGTTCCAGTCCCCTTCACGATCCTCTTCTAGACGGCGAGAGGTTTGACTTATATTCTTATCAAAAATCGACAAGAGTGAATTTTTCCTGCTTTTGACTTTCTGTTGGTGTTGATTTTCCGTTATTTGCTTTGATGACGATGCAGTTCCCTCAACCTCTTCCTTTGGAATAGAAAGACTCCTTGCCATTGGCTGTGCTATCGTTGGTGGAAGTGTAGATGGGGAGAAAGGGAGAGGAGGGAAATTCATATAGTAATTTGAAAAGTGAGAGACAGAATCTCTCAACATCGGCTCACTTGTCTGGTTTATAATGAGGCTACTATTGTTATCATTCAGCCCATGATCATGACCATGGCTATGGTTGTGGAGGGTGGACAACATTGTATTTGGTAACATGAATTCTGTGAGCCCTTGGCTATTGCTGCTCGATTCTACGCTTGCACCGCTGCAACGAGGTGATTGCCTTGGGCTTGCAAAAATGAGTGGCGTTGAGGTTGGTGTCACCTCCGGAGTAGCCAAACCTATGTTTTTATGGGTCGATGCTGGGGATGGAAGTGTCTCTAGGATACTGCTGGCCAGCTTTCGGACCTTGTCCTTGCTGGAATGTCCTTCTTGTGCACCATCTTTATTATCTACAACAGAGATTAGTGTTTGTGCCAAATGGGTGAGTTGGTCTTGAAGAGCCGCAGTGTTCCAACGGCATTCAGCTGTGCATGTTGTGGAAGGAATCGCCATGGTATGCAATGATGATGAGGAGGATATTTTTGTACTTGTCGATGTTGGAAGAAATAAAGAAGAAGAGGAAGAAGAGTAGGTAAAAGTCGACAGTGATGTTGATAAACGCATTTGTGTATTGTGCGACTGTAGAATCCAAGACCGTGCCCAAGATTCATATTGTGATTGGCCGACAGAATTCTGACATGAGCGCGTTCCTCCTCCGTCTTCCACATGCAGCTCCTGATCGATGTGCTCTTCAACTAACATCGGATGACTCCGCTCTTGTTGTCCTCGCCTTTCATATCCTGCCCTCCTATCCTGGTTAAGTTCTTCCGGGTCGCCACCGCTCCCCTTTCCTTGGCCCCTTAGGGAACTCGGCTGTGTCGGTAAAGATCCCGTAGGCAAGACAGAGAATGGGTTCCTTAAAAGGAGTGATGTGGTAGTGTTTCCAGGAGATGACATTGATATGGTGGGCTTGACATAAATATACCAATTCTTGTCTTCCATCTCTTCATGGATTGCAATAAAGGCTGGAGGTTGCTTCTGGCCAAGCGATGACGATGGTAGCGATGATATCTTGGCCGGAGTGCCTGATACACTTGGTGAGGGCGGTTCGCTCCTACTAAAGACAACAGTCCCTTGCTCTGTCAGGATGTACTCAAATTCAGGCGCGATTCTTTCGAGGTCCTTGAGTAGAATCGCACGCTGACGTTTAAAAAGGTGAACCGGTACCTGGTGCGCGCTGAAGATCTTGCTGCACCTGATACTAGTGTCATCATTGTCAGTATCTAGTTGTTGCTGCAATGAGTTCGTTATCGATAATGATGGTAATGATGAGGATGAGGTTGAGGATGGCAATGATGATAGCGATGGCGATGACGATAGCGATGGCAGAGATGATTGTGGCGATTCTGAGGACAGTAGAGGTTCGTTAAGCCCATGGCTTTGCTGTGGGGGCTGTGACCATGGCGAATCAATCACAAAAACTTGCTTGTAGGCTGCACGGCGTATCATCAAGGTTTATTTTTTTTCCCTGGGTGAATGTCGGAAATGGGCGGAGCTTGTGCTTAAATGAACAATGTGATTTATTTTATTCAAAGGCAGTGTGCATGATAAGGGCAAAATATAGCAATGAATGACAACAAAAAGTTAGTTGACAGTATTGGGGTAGGTCTGGAACATTAAAAAAAAAAAAGGCGTATAGTACGGAAGGGTAAAATCGATCTAGCAATAAATAGTGCCATGAAGAATCACAGATAAAAGTGAAGATATCGTCACTCTCTGTTCATATTCATCTATGCTACTCTCTCTAAAACATTATCACCAATATGGTTGGAAAGCTGTGCAAATCAAGAGAAGGAATATATATACTAATATACGCTAGAAGAACACACGTTGAAGCCGCCAAATATTGTCATTTGAATCGAGTACATTCTACAGCATACCTATTTCTTTTGGACAGACTTGTATTCTGATCGCGTCCGATATATGGTGGATAGACAGCAAGGGAGGAGGGAAGGTGGAGGATTGAGGAAAGAAAGGAGATTGTTAAAAATGTAGGTTAATATCGAGTACTGAATGAAAATGAAGGGGGAAGCGAAAGCAATACCAGAGTGATAGAGAGTGATAGAAAGAGATTAAAGATGGCAAATTTAAAGAAAAAAGTGAAAAGAAGAAAAGTATGGCTACAATGCGCATCCGAGAGAGTCTGTGCAAGGGTGAAAGGGGGAGGGTTGTGAAGTTTCCCTGGTAAATTGACTTTATGTCTTTGAGCTAGTTGCATCAGCCCTTTTTTTTTTTGTTTTTATCCATGAATGCATCATTTTAAAGTTCTTTTTGGCAGCATATCATGTCCCAAAATGGCCAGCCTACAGCTCGCGTGGACGCGTGAACAAAGCAAGTGCCAAATCGGAACAAATTTGTTGGTCGAATGTGGTGTAGAGCGCTAAATGTGGACTCAAACCACTCAAAACCACCGTTTGCTATCATGGCCGCCCGGAAATAAATAAGGTGTATGCCCTTATCGCCAAATTCCTTTTCGATCATATTCACAATCGATATGCTTTATATTTTTTGTAACTCGCATTCTAGCATAATACTATTTACTTTATATTTATGGAAATAGTGATGCGCCAGTTTGGCATGCTTTTTGTTCAAGGTCTTTGGGAAAAGCGCAAAGCCTTTTTTTTTCTTCTTTCCTCTTTCCAACTTCTTTAAGACTATCCTCAAAAGTTTTTCTCCTCTATTTTACTTCGTCAGGGGAGGACGATCGTACCAACTCGGAGGCATAAGGATGTCGGTTCAGCTTTGGCATCCCAGCATGTGATTGGCTAATGCCCATAGAATCTCCTCCGTCGGGACGAGGGCAGGTATGACAGGCCTGTGACTTTAGTTGTGCACTGGACGCCGCACTGCTGCTGAATGCTCGGTGCTGTAGGGGCCGAGTATTTTGTGATTTGTTCGTGATGTCTAGATGTCGGCAGTGTGTCTCTTCGTCTGGACCGTCAAGGCCATAGTACTCTGAACTCATATCATCCACGTCATTAATAACATGGCGGCAATACTGCCGCTCGTCCATCACTTGAAGTCCTCGCGCACCCCCCGTCTATACCGTCAACGGATCTACTCTGCCACATCTTCCTTTCTGGATCTCCTCGGCTACCATAATGTCTAGATTTAGTAGAGTGATACCTTCCAAATTTATGTGACTTATTCATTCGCTCTGCTGCCCCATTGCCAGACAGTAAGCCTCGTCGCTTTCAAGGCCACCGTACTGAATTGCTGATAGCTGACTTTACTATTCGTATAGTGCCTCTGATGGTGTTGAGACTCTTTTCGATCCCACTCTTCAATCTTCCTATTATTCGTCAACAGCCGTTTTTGCCGAGCAATTGCGAATGGTAGTAACGTGATCGACAGCACGACCCGGCAAAAAAAAATGAGCAACTTGTAGTTCAAGCGGTTGTAAGACTCCATGAGAACATAGCGCGTCGCTTGGACTGCGTTAAGAAAAGGTACCGTATAGGCCCATCGGTAGAACGGCGGCATCGGCTCGATAGGGTTAAAGACCGCAACAATGTTCATGATCACAAACGTGGTTGTGGTTAGGGGATAGACGTCGTAGGAATTAAGAAGAGAACCAGAGACGCTACAGCAGCTTGAAGAAGCAGCATTCCCAGGAATAATGATAGGGACTGACCAGCTGATTCGAAAGTTATTCCAAATACCCCAAGTAAAACTGCGCAAGTCATCAAAAGGGAGCACAGGGAAACAAGTAGTGGCAGTAACAGGACAGCCATCGCATATCCCACACTTGTATTGCGGGTAATTGACTGGACTGCATGCGCCACAATATACGTGCTTCCTTCTGTTACTAGAAAAATCCTTATATATATATATATATATATATGCTACTGATGTCGCTGAGGCAATGATGGATGCTGTGGGCAGGTGTAGATCTAGTTCACCAAATGCTACAGGAGTTTCAAGTTCTTGTGGCACATTTATAAGAGGCGATGTTGTTTGATTGTTTTCATACGCATACGAACTGAACCCAGACAGGGTTGAAATTTTTTGGTGAACTGTAGAAACTGCTGACAACAATGTATGGTTTCACCGCTGTCATATATAAAGAGAAATGGATTTGTGGGGTCGTACTCTACTAAGGGTATCGAAGGTACCTTGTTAAGCATCATTTGCATTGGCTTATACAACCATGACGCTCCAATAATTGCCGTTTTTCGCCTCCTTGTTAATAGTTGTAACACCTTTGAATCCAGATTGCACTGACCAGTTTATCTGCCCTGAATGTCCGTTATCTTTGTGAAATTGAGAAATGCATTGTCAATCATTGACTGATCCAGATCCGCGACTAAGATATTAAATTTTCAAGGTGATCCACAGAGCGATACTTTATCACAAAAATCGAAAATCAATAAATAAATGAACGAACATCCGTAAGAATATCTGAAAGCTTGCGACTGGGTTTCCTTAAAATATAAATGTTACTTACTTCTACTGAATAATAGAGGGACAAGAGCACAGAGTACGATACTGTCACCACAACCAGTATTTTCAGAAGTCTGACGAGAACCTGCCAATGACCTGGGTTTTTTGGGCATATCCGGTGTGTTATAAGTATAGTAAAAAACATTCGTCTCTGGTTCCACACCATCCTCACCCGGAATGCCGGTCTTATATCGCCGCTCATATTCATTTCTAATATATTGGTAACTATCTGTGGATTTGTGCACCGAGATTCGTATGGTATTCCATCCTCTGGCATATCGCCATTCTAACCTCGTTTAATAGCTGGTCGGCGTAGGGCTTTCGAAGAATGCCAGTGGTGATCGTAGTAATTTGAAACGCTTTGCTGGTTCTGTGATGCGCGCTGGTGCTGGTACGATTATGGGTATCATACATTGCTCTGCTGTTTTTGTCTTTTGATCGCACGAAGACGTATTACACCTACAATGTGTTGACGAAGACATTGGAATATAGTGATAGTACGGCGAGTATGAAACAGCTGTTGTTGCATAACCTGTTTGCGTTACATTACTATCATTGACATGGATATCGCTATTTGCATTATTCGGATGCTTTTGATGTCTGATAGAGATAGATTGCGAAAGGAGCGGGTTTTGGTCGTTAGCGCCAGAAAATACTATTATTTTGAGTGGATCGCGCTTGGAGGCCATCTGTCGAAGGTGCACTGTTTTGTTGATAGTGATCATAGTTTTGTATTTCGAGGTCGCTTGAGAATAGAAAACTGGAAGCGGTCTGAGTTAGAACATTGCTCTTGTGTGCTGTGTCGTTGCTGTATGAATTAGAGTTGTGAGAAAAACTGATACAAGGGTGCGGTATCGGTAAAAAGGACTATGCGTGAGCTCACAGAGTTGAATTGGGCGAAAGGGGGGTGATGAAGGCAATGAACCGAGGAAGCACTGTGCTGACTTATCTATTCCTGTCTGGCCTTGGAGATATGGCGCTTGAGGCACGACCGCAGCTATCGGTGTCGCTGATGTCGTTGGTGCTTTTGATTGAAAAGACGGTTTTTCATCGCTGCTAACAATGAATTCAATGGCATCGCGGTCCATAGAGACACGAGATATTTGGATGGAAGTAAGGGTATGGAAGTCATGAATTAGGATAGCAGGGGAGAGTAAAGGTGAAGCAGAAGAGCGAGATAGTGGCAAGAATGGAAGGCCGTTGAAGCACATGGTTCCAGTTGTTGTTTGGCTTTGTGATGTGTGCTTCGTCTATATTGTTCTAAAAATTAATTAAAAGAGCACTGACTTGTTGGTTCGTTTGCAGTTATTCGGATGCATTAGGAAAAATAAGGGCAGTTTAGCAAAGTAAGCTTTTTTTTAAAAAAAAGGTGAAATTAAAGCATATGGAATAAATGAAAAAAAATGAAACGAAAAAAAATGAGCAAGCAGCCGGCTGTTCCATTCATACTATGAAAGTAGACAGATTTGCATAGACAACAGGCAAGCAGAAAAGCATTTCTTTGAGTATGAGAGCGAGCTATCAACATACTCACTCGATGGATGTAAACCCAAGTCTAAATCTTCCGCAGGAAATATTTTATGACCTGAGATACCAAAGCATCCTGCGCACGACTCTGACTTTTTTATGAGAAAGTAAAAAAAAAAAAATGCCTACTTGCAGTTTCTGAGTCTTTCGATCAACGATCGAAGCATGTGCAATAAAGTCCGCAGCTCTATTTGCGCGACAGCAATTCGTGAGATAAGTCTAGAGCTAGAGCCACAAGTCAACAAGCAAGCCAACAAAAGCACTGCGTATGTCAAAGTTGATCCTCCTCTGACCAGATTGTCTTCCGGCCCAAGTTCGGCTATCGTAGCTTTCAGATAAGACAAAAGTCAGGCTGCTAATCAAGTCTTCAATATGTTGATCTGCTTAGGCATTTGGAGAATTGCTGTGGGATGAAAAATGTGGTTCTTGACATAAAACTTAATCTTGATAATCCTGCACTTTCTGCACTTTCTGCACTTTCTGCACTTTATTCTTTCACTTGCACCATCCGTTTGACCTATATTTTTTTTCAAATGCAACACACATCCTTCCTTCAAAAGCTATCATGGTCTTCATAGTAAAGTCTTCTGCTACACGTTCTAGTTCCCCATCTACCCTCACATATGGGAGCTCAGATGCAGTGCATGAGCTTAATTATATCCCTTTTGCAAAGTATTGCCTCTTCGTGCCCTAGCATGTTAATTTAGAAATGATGGATAGAATCTGACCACATTACTTTCTATATCTTATTGACAGGGCCTCAAGGGCTTTTGTCAGGCAAACTGATGACGCTTCCAGTCCTCATTCACCTGTTATAAGCCAATGGTCAGCTACAAACATTGGGGGTTGGTGTCCTACTTACATATAATTTTCCGAATCGCATTTGAAAATCCGAATGACCGCTATATTTCACAAGAAAAGATAGTAATCATGGTACATTTTATGTAGATGCCAAAGTGCCCAAGCTAGACGATGCACTAGAATATGATGAGATAGCTCCTCCATGCGTACAGGATCTCGAAAAAAGACCGACTTGCTTCGACAACTCTTCAAATCCCACAATTTATTTTCCTTCTATTGCCTTGAAAGCAAATGGGTCACAGCAAGATATGGTAGACTCCGCTGTGGCTGGGAGTGATATTCAGCAACCAAGTGAAAGTGCTACAGAGTATTTCCAACATTACACTGATACAAGTTTTTCCAATCAAAATTTTGATAAAGATCAGTACCAGTATCAACGCAATAGCGAGTCTGCGATTGTAATCGAGTTACCGCCGCCACGCCTTGGAACTAGAAGACCACGTAAGCTTCATGGAAGCTGGAGCTTAAATCGAAAGTACGAAAAAATGAAGGTTTGTGTTGGACGTTGAAGTCTATGCATCTTGTTGATCCGAAGTATCACCATCTTCATATTCAAGGCTAAAAATACGTCGAGCGCCCCTTACTTGTAATAACTACTGGTAGCATGATATGGATCTGATGGTGCAGAATGAATCTTTGCAGAGACGGCAACAAATGAATGTTCCCACATATATCTACAATAGCCCAACTCCGGCATTTGAGCAGTCAGTGCAAAGGGCTATTAAGGCAGACTTCAATCCCTACAGAAATCTTGCTACTCCAGGTTTTCCGGTCCACACAGATCTCGGTAGTAGGCAGCCAAGTTTTTACCAAGGATATCAATCTATGCTCAAGCAGGGAAAAATAAATCAAGGACCCTACTCAACGAGTTTAAATGACTTGCAGAATAAGCGTGCGCGGCTTGATTCGAGGCTCTGTCATCCAGGTTACTCAGTTGACATATCAAATGTAGCGCCTATTGATAACGGCGTTTTTTCTTTGCCCCACTTTCGGTTTTCATCCTCAGCATCGAATCACGCCCTAAGGGCATCTACTAAGGTTTCTGCTCAATATTTGCCTTACTCCAGCCCAGGGACGATGGCATCACTGGAAGATGGATTCGATGATAATCCAGTATTCGAACATGTGCCTTTGAGTGATGAAACTTTACTGACTGAGTCTATAAATCCACTTCTTGATGTTGGTGGATCATTTCAATTCAGATCCCAACCGGGGGCATCAAATCCACAGGTGATGCAACGCCGGAAGAGAGGTAGTGATGACGTTCGCGAGGAGGAAGAGCAGGGACAACATACAATAGACTTTACGGGTAATTCGTGTACAGACAGTTCATTAGATCATCGACCGCAAAAGTCAGTCGGTTTGGTTGATCGGATCCACCAAGTTGGGTCAGAGATCCGAGCTTCTGTATCTGCAGCCATCCCAAGGTTTGGAGGCTCAATTCTACGAAACATGGACAAAGAAGAAGAAAGACGGCAGCTGCGTCTGAGATCGAGATTTGGCCTGGGTATACCGTGCATTCAACGACGGCCTAGGGATTTGACAAAGTCGTTTCCAAAGCTGGTAAATAAACATCTGACCTCAGGAGGAAATAAAACTTCAGATTTGCAAAGGAGTAATAGTGACCACAATCCTTCAGCTGCTCCGACCCTGAACATGGATAGTGATTCAGCAAACCTATCGAATTCAATCATGCCTCCTGCATGCGAAGGATGCATGCTACCGGCAACTCCTTCCTCAGTTACGAAAGACGTGGTTTTTCCTAGTGATAAACGGCCACACAGTGGTGATGAAATAAAATCAACAGACCAGGATATGCACCGCATTTCGCTTCTTGAGCAAGAGATAAAGAGCGTCGTTGAATATTGAATATTAATTTTTTTCTTTGCATGTCAACGAGTCAGACGTAGAAGTCGACAAGTAGCATGAACTTCAACAAGTATAAAAGTTTTATAGAAGTAGCATGAATACAAAAAAATCCCACGTTTTTTTTACTCACGCTCTTCAGAAGCCGACCAAGCTCGGTGGTCCTCGTATAGGGGTCAATGCAATTTTTACATCATGCCCAAAAAAGCCAACTTGCATTTCTTACCCCTTTGATTTTAATTCCAACTCTCTCTCTTTCTCTTTTTTAAAAAAAATACTTGCATTGCACATCATTTACCTTCACTTCCTCTCGAACCCTCAAGTGCAACCATAGACAGTACTTTCAACCTACTGCCTCATCTACAAAGTATCAACAGTAGCACAGATCAAGGTCCCCAGCAAATCTGAGTGAGCTTTATATAAGCAATAGCTGGCATTATCTACCACCTGAAGATCTGGCTCATAAGACCAAATAGCTATCAAGACTATCATGCCTCCAAAGGGACGAAAACGTACTGGCCCCTCCGCCTCCCCCACCGCTGCCGCCACGCCACCTCCTACATCTCCCTCCTCAGGAACGAAAAAAGAAGACTCTACAAAGCATGGCGAGGGCGAGCACATCGAAAGTGCAACAAAGAAGCAAGACTCTAAATTAACCAATTACAAGGTTGGTTTTTTTTTTTTTTTTTTTTTTTTTTTTTTTTAATTTTTTTTATTTTATTGATTGTTTGTATTTCAGTACTAACAATTGCCGTTTTTTATCATCCTGTTATTCCTTTTAGTTTGAATGGAAGCATGGTGGTGATGTTGTCAAAGTCACTGGCACCTTCGACAACTGGAAAGGTATGAAATGCAAACGCTCAACAGACAAGGAATCGTAGTGAGGTTTTGATGGATGTTTTTTTTTTTTTTTTTTTTTTTTTTTTTTTCCCTCAAATTTTATTGATACGTGGTTCTGTGGAGAGGACCGTGAGATAACCTAATTAATGGCGGCTTTGACATCACTTCGACGCAACATCCGCAAAGTGTAACTTTTAGGTTTTTTCTAATATGCGCCAGAGATCGCATTAGAGACGAAATATGTTCCACCATTCTTTTTTTTTTTTTTTTTTTTTTTTTTATTACAGAAAAATGGGTCTGAAAAAGAGGTAAAAAGTAAAGCTAATTAGAACTTGGCCAACGTTGTCTCTGACCTTTAATTTCTTTCTGGTGATGGTTACAAATGAATTCTATTACATAGGATCAATTGTAATGGATAGATCCAAGGACAACCCAGACCATTTTGAAAAAAATGTTGATATCGATCGCTCACAGAAAGTGGTATGCTTAAAAAAAAAAAAAAAAAAAAAAAAAAAAAGACCTTAATATGCTACAAGTCCATTAACATCTTTTGCCTCTTTTAATTCTGCTACGGAAATGTAGTTTTTCAAGTTCATTGTCGATGGTAAATGGGTGTGCGCAGACGAGTTTATAACCGAGTATGACAATGTCAATAATATGAACAACGTACTTCCCCCAGTCAACCAAAAATAAGAGAAAGAAGAAAAAAAAAAACAGTTTTTCATATTTTCTTTTTGGCACCCTTTAAGAGGGGTGTTTCTTCTTTTCTGAATAATAAAAACTTTATTGTATCGAGAGAGTGAGGAGTTGCTCAAATATGATATTTACAAGGCTGACAACTTGTCTTTTTTCTCATTGTCGATAATGTGAACGCCGATATGTTGATGTTGTTATATTTTACGTTCAGCGTCTCCACGTGCAGAGTTGAGGTGTCCTTTAGCTTCCATGGATTTGTCCCCAGTAGCGGCGCCGACAGTACGTTGTGCTGCACCTTCGATATTATGGGCCACGCCCTTGGCCTTTTGTGCTGCTTGGGAAGCCATACCAGAAACCTTGGCTTCGGCCTGCTGGGCCATACCAGAAGCTTTCATGGACTCA
This sequence comes from Lobosporangium transversale, assembly GCF_002105155.1. NCBI lineage: Eukaryota > Fungi > Mortierellomycota > Mortierellomycetes > Mortierellales > Mortierellaceae > Lobosporangium > Lobosporangium transversale. Next base: position 262,753 of record NW_019029000.1, on the reverse strand, counting down.
TTGCCGAGAGCAGACCCAACGGCCTTCTTGGCGCCACCAACGGCGGATTTGACAGAGTTTGCGATTCTTGCGGAAGACATGATGTGTTTGTGTATGATGGATGTTTTAAGAGATGAAAGATGAATGTGGGAGAGGACTATATATGTTTTCCGGTTTCCATGGGTATGGCTCTGATGACAGGATCAAGATGTCATATTTTTTGAAAAATAGCATGCGTGTCACCAATTCGTCATTATTAAAATTAAATAGAAATAAAAACGCGTCGTTGCTTGTCCTTTTGTCTAGAGTTGGCATGACACATTCCTTTGCTTCTGTTTTAGATGGTATATGGAAGCTCTTTTTTTTTTTTTTTTTTTTTTTAATAGCTTGTGCTACTTTTCATTTCAGAATGAAGTGTTGGGAAACAGCAATGAAAGAGATATATATATTAAGCATATCAAGCCATTTATTTCCTATGAACGTGCCGATCGCGACGAGAATCAAATGTGATCACTAGAATGTCACGTCAACTGAATAAGAGAAAGAGAAAAGCAAACGATTTCTCAGCGATGTTGAGGAGGCAGCAGAATGTATTGTCCATGATACCTGTATCAAACTCCACTACATTAACAGAAATGGTAACATCAGGTTCAGCACAGCTCAAACTTGAATGGTTGGAGAGGAGATGGGGTCCTAGAGGAGGGAACTAAAGGTCGTTTCGTTCCTTCATAACCTGGACATGAAATACTGACAGAGACATGTATACAAAACACATGTCTAGGATAGAAGAAATGAAGAATATGCACAGAAAAAGCTATTTCCAATGACTGATTAACAGGGAATAAAGGTATGCGCCAAAATCGTATATTTTCTTGTCCCGATGTGATATGATTGCTCCATCTGAACACGTTTCTCACAGTGTGTAATGGAGACATGTACATGGAGATATGCTTTGTTTGTTTGTTTATTTGTTTTTTTTTTTTTGAGTTTTATTGTTGAATACCATGTTATTGAATGTTATAACCAAAAATGTTTCTACAGCGTTTTCTTCTTACGGCACCCAAACCCCCTCCTTCCTCCCTTCCTCCTTCTCCACTCAACGCTCTCCCTTTTTTTATTTTTTATTTTTTTCTATTGTCTCATTTGGTGCCCGACATTGTACCCTTCCTTCCTTCTTTTGAATTCCAGGAACACAAGAACCAAAAGATTTAAATAAAGAACTTTGGGAGTCATTGCTCATCAACCAACTTACATTATTGTGGACAATTCTCATTTGTTCATTCCTCCACCCATCCTAGTCATCCTACTGGCGAGCCTCCCCCCCCCTCTCTCTCTCTCTCTCTCTCTCTCTCTCTCTCTCTCTCTCTCTCTCTCTCTCTCTCCTTTTTCTCTCTCTCTTTATCTTCAAATATATCCAAGATTTCCTCATTAAATAATGTATGACTCATATCAGCAGCATACAGCACCCCCGAGTGCTTCTTCAAGGGGTGGCGGCAGTACAGGAACGGCTACTACTACAGCACCAACTGCAACAACGACTAGTAGTGGAGCTGGCGGTGGCGGTGGAAGTAGCAGTGCTGCGGGATCTTCGTCCACAGTACAGCAACAACAGCAACAGTTTGCACAAGAATTTTGGGAGGAACAGATTATTGCCGCGGAACAATTTGATTCCGACTTTAAGAACCATCCTTTACCATTAGCACGTATCAAGAAAGTCATGAAGTCTGATCCTGATGTGAAGGTAAAAAAAAGAAAAAAAAAAATGAAAGATCAAGAATAGGGACGGATGAAACAGGAAAAAGAAAACGGGAAGCTTTGAAAGGAATGAACGACGTATTAAAATCGAAATCCGATGTGTCCATTGGATCATCATTGTTTGTCGGGCTAGAACACGCAACAGATGGGTGAAAGAGGGAAAGTTAATCATCAGCGACTAACGCTTTTTTATTATCATTCGGTCATTTTTGCCTTACTTACTGGGATAATAGATGATCTCCGCAGAGGCGCCTATTTTGTTTTCCAAAGCGTAAGCAAGTCTTCCTCCATGCAGAAGAAGATTGCGACTTATCATTGACACGTTTCCATATGACAAGTCCACACTCTCCATATTTTAAAACCAATCAGCTTTTTTTTTTTTTTTTTTTTTTTTTTTTTTTTTTTAATTCTGGTAATGTCACAGCTGTGAGATCTTCATCTGTGAAATCACAAGGAGGGCGTGGCTGCATGCGGAGGAGAACAAGCGGAGAACATTGCAACGAAGCGATGTCGCCAGCGCAGTCTCACGTTCGGATCAATTCGACTTTTTAATCGATATTGTTCCTCGAGAAGAGCCGCCCAAGATGAACAAGCGATCAACTAATCGTGAAGATCCTGCACCAGAGGTAAACAAAAGAGATGACTGTAGTAACGGGATAAAGGATAAAGTAAGCTCTTACATTACATGGGAGCTGACTTTTTTTTTTTTTTTAACAAGCCCGAGGTCTATGACGAACACCAACAACAATATGCTCAATATTACCCTCAAGGTCCTGGAGGACTCACTGGATATCCTCATGTAAGAATACAATAATGACGGCATCGAACCCAAAAAAAAAAAAAAAAAAAAAAAAAGTCTTTACCCCAATCTTTTAATGTTTTGCCACCAATTGTTTGTCAACATCATGTCCTAACCTATCGATTTGTTTACTTCGCGTTATTTTCAAGGCTATTGACCCTCATTTCTATCAGGTCTCACAGGACCAATTTCAACAGTACATGCAATACCAGCAACAGGCATATGCTCAACCCCCCACGGTATCAGCACCAGGAAGCACAGGGTCTCAAACGCACTCAAGAAGTGGATCTTCTAGCTATCCTCAAGACCCCTCGTCTCGGCAGTAAACAAACAAACAAACAAAAACTAAACAAAGCAGAAGCAACAATATACAAAAATATAGATAAAGCAAAGGAAAAAAGAAATCGGGATTATTATTTCATTAGAAAAAAAAAGTCAAATACCAATCGATTTTATCATTATTTTGTACCTCCCAAAGTATCGCAGCAAAGGCAACCCCCTCCCCATTAAATTTAGTAAATAAATCGACTTATTATTTAACCATACACAAATCATCATATCGCGTTCTTCATCATTGACCAATAAGCCTCAAATGCATTAGATACGGGTGATGATCTGTTTGCCATCTTTATTTCCTGACAATCAACCCCTATTTACTATTTCATTATTAAAGTGAAGCTGTGGAGTCTGAAATATGATCGAATCAGTTCCAAGTGCATTAAAAACCACAGAAAAATATAACATCTTGCATTCAACAACTAATCTGCAGCCTTAAAAAAATTTTATGCTTCCATTGAAACCAAAGTCTAAAATCAAATCTAAAGCAAAAAGTTTCTAGGACACGCGTCGTAGGCTCTCCGCTCTATTGAGCATTGGCTTTGCAACAGTAAACAAGTCAATTCAAATATCACCGACAAAAAGCCTTTTTTTTTTAACCATCATTCCACAGACTTACTGATACGCCATTACCTTTCTTTTATCATATTTTATCTCATTTTACTTTTTCAATACCAAGATCCTCAACAACACTTCTGGAGAAGGAGTCAAGGCACGGTTGGTCTTTCTCACAACATTAGTCCCTAATGATCAGGATTGCGGATTTTTTTTTTTTTTTTTTTCTTGTCGTAGTGCTCTCATACAACAGAAAAGTAGAGTTCATTTTGGAAAGTAAGGCTTATACTAGCATCTTTGCCACTTATCTTGATTACTGCATAAACTTCATAACATCAGTATAGAAGGTCAATCGGATTTTGAGATAGGCTTTTTTTTTAAGGTGGGCGGATCAAATTTTAGGACCACGCGTCCAACGTAGAAGGCAAGGTCGAATTGTCAATCTGTCTGCCGTCAGCTCCTCAAACAACTATACCAGCGCAGCACCAAGATGTCTCCGACGCTCTAGAAAAAAAAAAAAAAAAAAAAAAAAAAAAGAAAAAAGTGTAGAGTGTATTTACAAGAAAGTATACTTCCCTAATAACGACATTCTTTTATTGCTCGAGTCAATTCAGGATAGTCTGGGTATTTTGGCACCGTTTCAATCGCCTACGAAATATTGTCAGTAAGTATCTAGAGACTGTTCACCTCCTAGAAGCCTTTCTTTTCTTTCACTCTAAGGCAGCTACAAGCAAGCAAGCAAACAATCAAGTGAAAAAAAAAGGAAACTATTCTCATAGAGCTTATCTATCTTGCACATGTATGCATCCCTTTTTTTTTTTTTTTTTTTTTTTTTTTTTTTTTTTTTTGATTCATCAAAATTCTATCACGAGTTTTCTCAAAAAGGAGAATAAAATAAATATATTGGTATTTGCCTCTATGTGAAAATCTCCATTGGTACAACTGCGCCTTCAACTACGCCTCCAAGCAAATTTTCTCTGCACAAAAATCTTGTAGGAAATTCGACCAAATGCCCCGTCACTTTCTGTAATCGCTCAGTGACTTTCTCGACCGTAGCGCCTTCCATGGCCACATGACCCGTAAGGACTTTTTTAGGGTCGGGGACAAACGCTCTATACTCATCCCAAGTTTCGACCGTGTCATCAGGTACGCATCGAAAGACTTCTCGGAAGATCTCCGTATTCAAAGTTGCTACACGTCTCCACCAACCCTCATAAAACGAGTCGTGGATCGGGTCCATAACAATCCGATCCGCTGTATGTGGATCAGCAGCAACAGCCCCTTTAGCGGACCCATATTCAGCCGAGCCACTGTTATTTTCATCAACAGAAGGATCAGTAGTAGCAGCAGCGTCAGCGCCAGCAGCAGCGCCAGCGCCAGCAGCAGCACGATGCCAGCGTTTGATCGCTTCGCTTTCTTCAGCATCGGGTTCATGGATCTCGAGATGGCCGACGCCATCACTGAAGCGATACTGAGGTTTCTTGAAGTGTTCTAGCAGTGTGTCCAACCCAGCGCCAGTCGCCGATGAAGACTGAATTTCTTTTTGATTTTGCTGTTGATGTTGCTGCTGGTGTTGCTGTTGCTCATTCACCTTACGAATAAGCTCTAAACGCATTTCTTCTGGGTCTCGATCAGGCGCGTTTAGATCTACAGGCAATACTGAGGCACTAGTCACAACATCATGCTCCACATGGGGCAGTAGTCCGAGATGCTCCTTGAAAAGATCACAGCGAAGAGTATGAGCCATCTTACCAGCTTGATACTAAATTAGTATTATTAAAAGGAAATACAGGTTACCAAAGACACTTAATGAACTAAAGTCATAATGATATCTAACAATGAAAGAGTGAAAGGTATGGAGAGGAGGCGAAAAAAAAAGGTGAATAAATAACTTACTGGTTCACCATTCATACGCGATTTAACCATCTCAGTATCCTCAATGATTATTGCAATCTCAGAGTCACGGTAACCAAGCTGCGAACGGTCGTTGATATTAGCTAAAGGGGATTTGAGAATAAATATATGTATATAGATTTTTCAGGTTAATCTTTGTCCTCACAGCCTTCAATAAACCCTCTCCTTCTTTCCTTCGCTTCCTTTCTTCTATTATTCGTTTTTTTTTTTTTTTTTTTTTTTTTTACCTGATCCACAAATAATAATCCTGTCATCAACAATCATCAACTTGCTATGGATGTAGAGTTGTTCTGTTACAAAGTCATCCACTTCGTCATCCACGATCGGCTTCTCCACCTTAACTTCAGGTATGTCCGCTTTCGGATGACGTGCGGGGTATGCACCACCACTGACAGAGGTGCCAGCTCCAATCTGCTCACCAACTTCAGTAGTGCTGGCAGTAGGAGCAGACTCGACAGTCGATTTGGGTTCATGAGTAGCGACCTCTTTCTCGTCCCATGCAGGTTTAGGCGCAACTTCTTTACCAAAGTCCTCATATCCGCGTATAAAACCTTTTTCTCGTAACTCTTCCAGCTCCAACTCCACAGAATCCGCATCATCATCGTCGGAATGTTCGCTATGGCCGTGGTGATGGTGGTGGTGATGGTGACGATGGTGTCGAATCGGGTGACGCAGGCGCTGTGCTTTGGGCTTTTGGCCAACCCGACGATGTAGCGGCTCCAGGTTGCCGTCTTGTTTAGTGCCCTTAATCTTTTCAATTGCTGAATGCATCATGGTTCCAAGTCCATCCAGTAGTCTAGGACCCTTTTCTCCTACTCTTCTGAAGTTGTGCTCTCCAGCAGCAATCTCTGCTTCCATGGTTTCACGTTGGATCTCTTCGTTGATCTCTTTATCCGCTAATGAAGTTTCGGTCGTAGCAGGGACATATCCGAGTTCCTTCGTAGCTGGGCTCATAGCATGTTTTGTTATACTTTCATCCCATGTCCTCTGCTCATCTAGAGCCTTGCGTTGGCTTGCAATAGCCTTAATTCTTTTAGCCTCTTCATCCTTTGGGATCGGTTGCAGAAGAAACTTGGATGCAAGCGAGCTGTCTTCTATTAAATCATCGTCGGTCAGCACCGAATCCACATCCAGTAGACTATCTGCTTTCACAGCTGCATCTTCATCTTGATTCGCACTATCTTCCATATGTAATGGTTGCTGCTGCTCTTGCTGTTGCCCATCCTGTGCGAGCTTCACTCTCTCCCTCCGTTGCTTGATTTCTGCCTCCTTGACTGCTTCAACAATTGCATCGAATTTTCCATGTTTGATCCTGTCAAAACTACGAAGACCAAAGAAGCCAATGTATTGGTCCGGATCGACCCCTTCAGCGATCAATCGCTCCAACACCGAGTTCCCGCCACGGGAGATCGAGACGTATTGGAAATGCATGATTTTGCGGAGCGTACCCGCATCGCCAGCCATTATATCGGCTTCGAAAGCAGGCATAAGTGGCATGACCACAACCACACGAAATTTTTTACGCTCTCTGTGCGCACGCAAAATGCGGTTTACCAGCGCAATACCGATCGTGTTCTTGATACTTGCGTTGCCATTCTCAGCAGCCAAAGTAACTAAGTAATTGAGGTGAAGGATCATTTAGCCAACTTCGCTAAGCACTGCATTCCACCAATGACTATTTTTTTTTTTTTTCTTTGCTTTACTTACCGAAAAACTGGTTTTCAATGTAGATAAAATGCTCTGCATTTTCAATGCTACTCAAGTATGCATCTTGGATAGAGCGTTCCAGATTCACGCCTTGGGACCAAAGAGTGCTGCTCCTCAATATTTGCACCTTTTGTGAACCTGTCCATCCCCTCTCATTACGTGTACTCACAAACTCACCCTTGGGTGCCAAGAATTTCATGTGCGATTTCTTCATGCCCTTTTCTTTTTTCACAAAGTTCCATCTTTGCACGAAATGGCGAGCGACATCACGCGCCACTTGCCCTACCATGCTCATGTGCACATCGTGCCATGGCATACGCGCAAGGAGCTTTCTTTCAATTATATTGGTGCTGTATTTTTTGACTAGATGTGGAAGTAGTAATGATAATAGAAACATTTGTTTAGTTTTTTTTTTTTTTTTTTTTTTTTTTTTTTTTCCTTTGGAAAAAAAGAGTGCCTCAAGTTCATTACCGTTCACAAAGTCCTTGATGCGCGGGTTTGAGTAATCCTGGCCAGGCCAAATAACACTCTTTCCAGAGGGATGATAATCCGAAAGCTGATGTGTTCTACTGTCATAACGCCCAAAACAAAGATCTAAACCACCAATGAAAGCCAGTCGGCAATCAATGACACAGATTTTCTGAATAAAATAAAAGAAAGTCAATACTATTAAGGAGAGCAACAATACGAGGCAACATTTTTTTATGATGTCCGGAATCCCTACCTCATGATGAGCCCAAAATTGTGTTGCATTCACGCTGATATGATCGGGATGGCGTTGGACTGAAAACATTTTTTTGTAAGCTAAGCTGTAGGTCAAAAAGTATATCGAACATTTTTTTTCTTTTTTTTCTTTACCTTGAATATTTGGATGAAGATTTTGGAGCCAGATCTTCGTATGCGCAGAATCGAGAGATAGGGCAAGCGAAATTTCCTTGTAAACCACGATGTAGATCATGACGCCTTCCATAGCCTTCTTTTTCAGCAATCGATCCAGTCTGAATTCCTCATTCTTTTCTGGAGGGCGGCGGAGATACTAAAAGTGTGTGTAATATAAAGTCAAATGTCAGCTTGGATACCCCTTCCATCCTCTACCTCTTTTGATCTCTTTGGCGTCCACAATCCTCCCAATTTACCAGTTCAGGGGAGAGCCACCAGTCACAGATATAGATTTCTGTCTTGGCCGCCATGATCGCATCCGACACTGCATGGAAGTAATCCTTTCCATCGACATAGTATCGTACTTTTGCATTCTCTCTTTGAGGAGCAAAACTGCCAAACCGGTGAGATCTGACCCAAGGACTGGCCTGCTTCATCTTATTGAAGTGCTCCATCCATTCTAATATCTCTCTGTTATGATCTCCTTTAATCTCGATCCTTCGATGCATATTTCCAATTTCGATATGATGCATATTCAATCCGAGAGAATGTCCTTTTTGTTCAACAAAGAAGTTTTGATCAAACAAGAACACATCCGTCATTTCCTCAGATCCAACACTCGAACAGAAGGCCATGTAAGAATCACGCAGAATCGCCCAATTCTTTTCCCAGCGCGAAATTCCTTTAAAGCCACAGATCGTACGCGAACTATCCGTGACTTTGGTGTCCACATATGCCTCTTTACCCTTCCAACCCATATCTTTAGTCAATGACATGGCGGAGATTTCCAGAAACTCGTATAGATCATACGCAATCGTCCAGTTGAGCTTTTGAAGGACTTCTAAGAGATAGTTTTGAAGTGCACGGCGTCGAGTAAAATTTGTTTCACGTATATAGTTCATTTTTTCCTGGCCCTCCATACCCCAACTGGCTTTTGCTATTGAGAAGGCATATGTGAGCTAAAACAAGTATTTTTTTTTTTTTTTTATTCCGTTGGAAAATCAAGATGTCATTTTTGAGAAGGAAGAAAAGACGAAAATAGGATGAATACATGACATGTGCCAAAAAAAAAAAAAAAAAAAAAAAAAAAAGAAAGAAAACTTGTTCTCACCTGGTTTGGGAAGCTGGGGAGGTTCTCGAAACGCTTAGCAGCGAGGATGAGATGGAGCTTATAAAACTCATATAGAGTTCTGCAGATAACCCATTTAACATCACCATACTGAAGTTCAACACGGAAGATAATGTGTTTAGCCAAACCGGGTTCAATTTTAGAATCAGTCACCGCAACCTACAAGAAGGAAGGTTGAATGATAATTAGTGCTAGAGTTATTTGTAATGTGTATTTCAATCACCACGTATTTAACACAGAATGAATAAAAAACGCACCTTAAGCATCTGGAAGATTACAGGAGGCTAATAAAAAAAAAAATCATAACCAATTTTAGCAATGCGTAACATTAACATTTCATGGAAATGAAGGGCTGTGAGCCCTGCTCCTTCAACAGGCTTTGTGGTTGCTCATGCAAAAATAGAAAGTAGTGCGTTGAATCCAAAACCGAGGCAAAAAAAAAAAAAAAAAAAAAAAAAAAGAACAGGAACAAAGTCTTACCGGTCGACGGCCTTTATCATCTCTTCGAAGCCAGAGTGCAGGGATAGCGGATCCTGTTACTTCTATGGCTGCAACGGGGATCTCAACATTACCTAAGTCCCTTGATTTTGTAAAGGCAGTAGTAGCACTTTTCAGCTTTAGAGCATTTCGAACACCGTCCTTGCTAAAGATCTTTGGGAATAGGTGGGCAGAATGCCCTCTATCTCCGTGGCTTTCACCGCTGCGACGCCTCTGAAAATGAAGATGGTGCTTGTGGTGGTCAGAATCTTCAGATGCATTGTGAACTATCGAGGTTGGACGAGAGGAATGCTTCCGTGGCGTCAGCTTGGTATGTGAAGAATCTACTGTTAATGATTACAACAAAATTTTTTTTTAAAAATAAATTAGTGATGTCTTAGACGATGCAGGGTAGAGACAGAATATCAAAACAACCGGTCAATCCTTAATCCTCTGCCATTTCGGCTGAAATGATTTTAAAAATTTAATAACGTGTAGTTATCTATCGAGGATTAGTACCCTCTGCATATAGTCACCCTTTCTGATCTCCATCATGTTAATATCGATCTTGAAGTCCCAGTTAACCTTCATCATCTGAAATGGTAGGGAGAAAAAAAAACTCTTACCATGATCTAAAGGGTGTATTGGCTCTGAGGTATGCGTGGGAGCAGGCTGATGCGATGGATGATCATTCGTAATTGTTGAGGGATGGAGAGGTTGTCCCTGTTGCGTCTCAGGCAATTGATGCTGCTGCTGCTGTTGTTCTTGTTGTTGAGCAACACGTACTCGATCCACAAGATTGGCGAGCGTAAGTTTTTTGCCTGAAGGCTCAATGGTCTGTTTCTCCGGATCACTACCTTCATGCTGCTGAGATCTTTGTAGTGGTTCCAACTGATGAGGTTGTGGCTGTGGCTGTTGAAGCTGGTCTGGTTGTTTATTACCTTGCTGGTCCAAATCGAGGATCTTTTCATTTGAACTATATGGCTGGATCTTATTAGCATTTGTAACTTTGGCCAATGACTGCATAGTTTGTTGTTGCTGTGGCTGCTGCTGTTGAGACTCTCTCGAGGTCAGAGCGGAGAGATGAATAGGAGAGGAATGGTCGTGCTGTGTTGAGTTCATGGTTGTAAAGGATGTATTTTCGAGATTAGAAAACTGTGCTCTATGAATATGAAAGTAGAAAGAAGAAAGCCCACGATGGTATCAGATAGCACACGTGCAAATGAAGGGGACAAAATATGCAATAGATGTGAATGTGGATCTCAATTGTGTAGGTATCAAGAGTAGGGAAAGAGATAGGACAAAGAAAGGAAGAAAGAGTGAGGTAAAAGTGAGAAAGAATGAGGTGAAAGTGAGACAAGGAATAGGTAATCAGACATCAGTGACTTATCCGCCATTTTTATTTTTTATTTTTATTCATGTAATCACCATTATCATCACCATGTCACTCAAACTGTCACACGAACAAAGAAGAGTAAAAATGGTCTGTGCTTGAGCCCACTCGAGTCTAATTCAGCATCACAGACCGCATGTAAACTGAGTTCATTTTTGAGAAAAGTAGAAGAGAAAGAAAGAGAGTGGGAGCTGCGGGTGTGAGTGATTGGGTGGATCGATGATTTGCTTAACTAGGCACGCACCACTCAATCATTTTCATAAGTTCTCTGGTGTTGCTCCACATGCGTACTGTTGTTTACCCCTTAATCTATTTGTTTTCAAGGCAATTTCATACCTCCACTTCCGAGACCCTGCAACTGCAAGGTTGTTCTCGTGGCTGCCTTGGTGGAGTGAATAAGGAAAAGAAAAAAAAAAAAAAAAAAAAAAATTAGTGCCGTGTGTTTCTTGTTTATAAACCTTCTCCACATCTTTTCACTTGAACTTGTTCATACTACTTCTCATTCCTATTCCTATTCATCGCCAATTGTTTCTTTCATTGAAATTAATCAATACAGATCATTGAACACAGCAACTGTCCCTTTTTACACCCCGCCTAAACAAATGTTCGAGACTGTCACTCGGCCTGCAATGGCCCTGGCCTACGGAACCGCTTTGTTCAGGTACACATTGAAATCACATCCTCGTCGGTCGGATGAGCTTCTCTTCTCATTCATATTCAGCTATTGCCAAAAAAAAAAAAAAAAAAAAAAAAAAAATAGTACTAGATCTTTATTCTTGTTGTTTATTCGGAAGAAAGCGTTAACGTTTTTTTTTTTTTTTTTTCTTAAGCTTCTGTTCGTTACTTAATGTTGTGCAGGTGTTTTCATTGCTCTTGAGACCTTTCTCGAAAAGTCTCTTCTTTGAGGTGAATGCCCGTGTTGCCGGTTCTATGTGGAAAATCATGCAGGTTTGTTCATGTTTTCATCTGACGATTGACGCTGAATCTGGGGCAGGGGAAGGAAACTAACCTGATTTTACGTTTTTTGATCTTGTAAAAAAACTGATAGTTGATCATGGAGGTAAGCAATTGATTATTAGCACAGGACAATGCAACAGAATAACACGGTAGCAGGATCGATTATACTAATCACGGATAGTAGTTGAAAGATCTGCTATTGGGATAGTGCGGTCTTCGGGTATTAAATATTTTCCTAACTTTCTTCGATCTTATACTTTTAATCCGAACGTGAATCATTCAGAGAAGGCACAAGGCTGCAATAACTTTCTCGGGTGATAAAGTTCCGCACAATGAGAGTGCCATTGTCTTTGGTAATCACAGGTCGTTTGTTGACTTTTACATGTTCCATTCGGTTGCTGCCAGGAGAGGCATGGTTAATTACATGAAGGTAAGTAAAATAATCATGACACGGATCTTCATATCGCAGTCATATCTCCATCCTAAAGCGACGTTTATGCATAGCCGCTAATGATACCCATTTCCTTTTTTTAGTACTTTGCCAAAGACTCGCTCAAATATGTAAGCTTTTTTTTTTTTTTTTTTCTGGCAGTGTTGTCATTTGATATTACTTTTCTTGAGTTTTAGACTTCGCTAATTATCCTGCGGTCTTTGTTTCTATTTGTTTATTTTTTTGTCCTCAAGGTATTAACTGGAAAAATGTTCTCTCTTTTCTTACTATTACTACTCATTGCTTGCATGAATAATGCTCATAGATTCCATTTTACGGATGGGGCATGTGGATCATGGGTATGTTGTTCATCAACCGCAACTGGCAACAGGACCAAGTCAAGATTAACAAAATGTTTGCGCGGATATTGGAGATCCAGGCTCCCGTCTGGGTGGCCAGTTTCTTGGAGGGCTCACGTCTGACACCCAGCAAGTTGGCTGCGTCACAAAAGTTCATGCTCTCACGCGGTTTGCCCTTGCTGTCGAATGTCATGATGCCTAGAACAAAGGGTTTTATTGCCTGTGTCAACAAGTTTAGAGGCACACATGTCAAATGTATCTATGGTAATGGATCGACAGAGGTTTTTTATTAATGTTGAAAAAACGATCGATTTTGACTCCAGATTAATTGTTAACGACTCGTTCCGCTACTATACGGTGCCTTACTACCACTAGATTTCACATTCGCATACTACCACAAGACGAAAGGATTTGGCGTACCCCCAGATCTGGTGCGTGTTCACACAGCCCAGCTGTCACCCGAATATAAATTTCATGTACATGTGAAACGTTATAAGATTGAAGATCTGCCTGAAGATGATGAAAAGTTGAGTGAATGGGTTGTCCAAAAGTATGTTGAGAAGGATGCATTCCTAGAGAAAATGAAGGAAGACTGGACAGACAGTATCGAAGGAGGTGTTTGGACTGAGAAATGGCCTTGATTAACAAAAAAAAAAAAAAAACTAGGAAGTGAGAGGCAGTTATATTTATGATAATAAAAATAAAATTGTTTTTTCGTAGTGTAAACACCACCATGTGGATTAAATGTCTAGAAAAATAACTGACTGGGGTCAAGCGATTACCGTTCACAAGAGTTACCCGCAGCCGTAACCGGTACCTTAGTTAGGACCTGCACCCACATTCGAACACTCATAACCACTGTGGGCGAATAGGCACGCAATGTTGACATATCGAGCGACATCATCATTATCAGTAGTATCCATATTGACATTAGTTCTGGAGTTCTTCGATGACAAGTACGTCTCCTCCTTCAAGGGAGCCCATCAATAAGACATGTCAAGACAGAGTCAACTACAGATGCAGCATCTGAGCATATGGTTGGATTACTCATCACCAGCATTAGCTCTAGTCGGCCTTCTTTCGACTTCACATAGCCTTTCACTAGGAAGACGAACATGAGTACCGAAGCCGAGTTATCATTTGATCGTCATGGTCAGCTATACGACCCCTATTTCCAGGCAAATAAAATAAGTCTTCATATTTCTCGACAGCCAAGTTATAGTGCTCGATAGATTGGTGTCCGAAAGATGACAAACACAGGATTGTTGACGCAGTAAGGGTTCCAATTCGTTGGTTCGTGTTGATCTTGGTTTATGAATAACTAGGCTTGTCCTGTGCAGGCGTCTCATATTATATGCAAATAAAAGGTATTATTATATCAGCATAAATGGGTGCTTCAGAGAACCCTGATCATAGACGGATAGGCAAAGCAATGGATTGCTTAGATTGTAGGCAAATGCTCCATTAGGAATGAGTTGCCTGAGCTCCAAAGCTTTTCTCTTGGTTCGAAAGTTTAAATATAGTATATTTCATCACTCAACCTAATGGATTCTATCATTGCGGATCCTTCTCCATCAACTCAAGTAAGGATATCGCCTTGGCCGAAATCTTGCGAGATCCTCGAAGGTATTTATTTTAGTATCTCTATCAAAGGATTTTGAGTCCCAAATGAGTTGTATAATTACAGGCGGCCGTAATCATGATCAAGAGTATTCAGTAAGGCCACCGGCACAGCTATTCATGTACATACTTGGCCTTGGGCCGCTCTGGTGCCATCAGACTCGATGATAAAGATCTGCTTTGGAAAGTGGCTGAAGTGATTGGACTGGCAGAAGGTGATAGGCTTGATATCCAAACAATAGTGCTATAGACTAATAAAGTTCCATAATGTTTTAAATGGAAAGTATGCGTGTTTTTTATATTTTGTCACAAAAAACACTCCTTCATTTATGTCATGCATCAGGTGCAATCAGATTTTTCGCGAATGAACACTATTTTATACTTCCATACCGTCCGCTACACAATAGTCCAATGCTCCTTTGTCTTCTCCTTCTTCCTACAACTTCAATCTGAGTCTGCTTTGATCTTTCAATGTCCTTTTCTCTCTTCACTGACTTCTTCCAAATGAAGCGAGTAATAACACAGCTAATTCATTTTTCATGTCCATTGATTGGACTTTTTACTATCCAAAGCTTAATTTTTAAACTCGGGTTGCGAAAGTGGCCCTTGCATCAAACGCGCGTTGATCACGGACGAATATATTTTGTGCTGCCACCGCCATTGTTTGTGTTCATCTCGCTGATGAGTTTAATCCTCCATGCATTGAATATTGAATGTTTGATTAAGAGTCGCGCGACAAGAATTCGAAGGAGACATCACTGTAGTGATATCGGTGGTCATGCTTAAGACATGGAGTTGGCGGATAATAGAGCCGTCTTCTTGGTGTTAAGTTTCACAACATGCTCAAGGCAAAGGTGAGTGCCATTAAGTCGCATTCGAAGTTCTTCAGGGGAGAACTTATGAGGATCTTCTACAACATCGAACATTTCTGCGATCGCTTGATCTACAACTGTTTCGAGTGTACATCGCGTTTCCTTTTTTTTTTTTTAATGAGGTAAAACTGCAAAGGACCATGGCTGCTCCTGTTCCTGCGCCAAAACAGGTGCGAACGTAGACTAGGTGCAAGCATCCATTCAGCACAACAATGGCTGAGCCTTCCTATCACAACTTTTTTTTTATATACCTTTTTTTGGTGCATAAAATAAACGGGCATTAGTTGTTCTAGATGCATAGCGAGCTTTGGAGAAATGAGCTTTGCTGTTTATTGTGACCCACTTGTTGCATGCAGCTTCAGAAAATAGGAAGAAATGTAATACAGGAATTTTGAGAAATTAGCCTTTTCTGTTTCTATTTTAAGTTTTAAAACCATGACTCGAAGCTTTAGTCATTTATTTTTTGATTTGGAGCAGTCAAAGTCATAAACAAAAGGAAATTTTTAGCCTTTGATTCATGACAGGCACCTTGTTTGATGAAGCTGAGTTGAAATTCCTCTGCCCCTTGAGTGCGGAAAAGGGGAAAAATGGCGATTGGTCGGATCAAAACAGATCAGAACAAAATAATGCCTCGAGTCATGGTTTCTGTTTTCTTATCACTTCTGACCTCCCATTTTTATAAAGGGCTTCTCACAGTCCTCCATTTACTTTTCTTCTTTCTTTTACTTTTTTTTTGTCTCTGTTCACCCCTTACCTTTGCTGCCCACCTCAGTTCTCTTTCCTTCGACACGTTTATCTGTCGTTATCCTTGAAGCCTCTTCCTTCCTTTAGAACTATATCCTACTCTTCTTTTCTCACTCAGTAGCAAAAGACAATGTGCGGTATCTTTGGTGTTTACAACCTCCCTGGCAACGCTGCTGAGTTCCGTCAGCGTGCTCTATTTCTTTCGAAGAAGTAAGTCTCCTACAAAGCGAGCATAAGCAGACTACCATTCAACAGTTTAACAGGAACTTAAAAAATTGGCACCATTTATCCAGATCAGACTATGGTCTGATCAGAAATTAATGATTGATTCGATGGCAACAACGACAATGAAGGATCAGAGAATATTAACAAAAAAGGGGCTTTAGATCAAACATTTCAACTGTGCGGTGTAGATTTACAATACTCGTTTTTCTAATCCATCTTTTTTGCTTACTCAACTTCTATTTAGGCTCAGACACCGCGGTCCCGACTGGAGTGGATGCACTATTGCTGGCAAACATATTCTTTGCCACGAGCGTTTAGCTATTGTTGGTGTTGGTGAGTCACTCGTCAATAAAATTCTTTTGAGGCTGGAACAAGAAAAATTATCACGACGAGGATCTAATGTGGGACAGACTGGCTGGTGCAGAAAAAAAAAAAAAAAAAAAAAGTTTGTGCACGGAGAATTTTTCGAAAAAAGGCAAAAACTGATGACTCGATCCGGAGAATGAGGAAGAAATCGGCGCTCCGCTCTCAGTCAAACAGAAAAGATAAAGTTATCATATCACAATGTTCGACTGATCAATGATCTATTTCTTTTTTTTCTTTTTTTTTTTCTTTTCTTCAAACAAATTAGATTCTGGTGCCCAACCTTTGACCAACGACGATGAATCCTTGATCTTGTCAGTCAATGGAGAGATTTATAACCACAAGGCTCTTCGTAAGATGTGCCCCCCTGACACTCATTTCAAGACCCAGTCCGACTGCGAAGTCATTCTCCATCTTGTATGTTATATGACAAAATCTCTGTTCTTCTAATACTACTTTCTTGAATACTGGTCTATTTACTAACTTTATAAACTACCTATATTCTACTTTATTTTGAATCTGGTTACTTTTTCCAGTATAAACAACTCGGAGCTGATGTCGTAAAGCACCTCGATGGTATGTTCTCATGGGTGCTCTTGGACACAAAGAAGAACAGGATTTTGGCAGCTCGTGATCCTATTGGTATTACTACTCTTTACCAGGGCTGGAACAGCAAACAACCCGGCACTATCTACTTCGCCTCTGAATTGAAGTCTCTGAATGAGGAGTGTGATCGCATCCTTGCCTTCCCCCCTGGTCATATCTTTGATTCAGAGACTGGAGAGACCACACGCTATTTTGAGCCTTCTTGGTGGAATGCTGAAAAGATTCCAACCTCCCCTGTTGACTACCAACTAATCCGTGAAACTTTGGAGAAGGCTGTCCGCAAGAGATTGATGTCCGAGGTACCCTACGGTGTGTTGCTCAGCGGTGGTCTCGACTCCAGCTTGATTGCTTCGATTGCTGCAAGAGAAACCCAGAAGATCGTTGATGGACAAACTCCATTGAACCGTGACGGAGATGATGTCGACGAGAGTGCAGTTGCTTCATGGCCAAGACTTCATTCATTCTCAATCGGTTTGGAAGGCTCGCCTGATTTGGCCGCTGCCCGTGTTGCTGCAGAGTACTTGAAGACAGTTCACCATGAGTACACTTTCACAGTTCAGGAAGGTCTCGATGCCGTCGCAGATGTTGTTTATCACTTGGAGACATATGATGTCACAACGATCCGTGCTTCTACTCCCATGTATCTTCTCAGCAGGAAGATCAAGGCCATGGGAGTCAAGATGGTTCTCTCTGGAGAGGGTGCAGACGAGATTTTTGGAGGCTATCTCTATTTCCACGCTGCGCCTAGCGCTGCTGAGCTCCACAAGGAGACTGTCAGTCGTGTCAAGAATTTGCACTATGCAGATTGCTTGCGTGCCAACAAATCAACAATGGCATGGGGTGTAGAGGCTCGCGTGCCCTTCTTGGACAAGGCCTTCTTGGAGGTGGCTATGAATGTTGATCCAGAAGAAAAGATGTCGGCCAAGAGTAAGGGTCGAATGGAGAAGTATATTCTTCGTCGAGCATTTGATACTAAGGATGACCCCACTGCTCAGCCTTATTTACCCGATTCGATTCTGTGGAGACAGAAGGAGCAGTTCTCAGATGGTGTTGGATACAGTTGGATTGACTCATTGAAGGAAACTGCTTTGACTAAGGTCTCGGATGAAGAATTTGTAAAAGCTGCAGAGAGATGGCCCAAGGATACACCCCAGACCAAGGAGGCATACTGGTATCGCGAGATCTTTGAGCAATGGTTCCCTCAGGAGGCATGCACAGAGTCTGTAGTCCGTTGGATCCCTCGTGGCGATTGGGGATGCCCTGCAGATCCTTCTGGACGTGCTCAGAAGGTCCATGATGCTGCATATGATAAATCTGCTTAAAAAAAAGGATAGAGTCATTTTTTTATTAAAATATTTGTATTACTGTATTAATGTATATACTTTCATTAAGAAATGAATACAAATTGTCAAATCAGTGTGGCTTAGGCATTGGATCTCAATGGAGCTGGAGCTTTTGAAGTTGAAAGGCATTCCTCTCACCCTTTTTTATTACTAGACAAGAACTCGCCATGACAGGTACAGGAATCAGCTCACATCAGAAAAAACTAGACTACAGCAAGAAGGAGGAAAAGGAGCAAGAGGGCATAAGGCGATAAAACATTGTGAGTGACAATTCAACATTCTGCGCTCACATACACTTTCGACATTATTCCTGTGTTGAAAATAGATTACAAGGAGGAGCAGGCTAATGAATTAGAAGCACTTCAATCCATCTACCCTGATGAATACGAAGAGATCTCTACCGACCCTGGCGAGTTCAAAATCCTTATTGTCTCTGACGAACAGGATGGCCAGAACACTTGTAAGTCTATCACTATATCACTTTATAAATGATGCATTTGTTTATTTTTTATTTTTTTTATTTTTTGCTTCATACTGCTATATTGTTACTAAGTTAAACAAATTAACTCTGCAAATTCTGTGATAGATTCGATCAAATTGCATGTCAAATATACAGAAACATATCCTGATGTGCTGCCCGACTTTTCAATTGACATGGAGGAAGGAAAACTAGATCAAGAGAATTTTGATACGATCATGAAGAAAGTTACTGAATCGGTAATACTTGGAGAGTGCCCAAAAAAAAAAAAAAAAAAAAAAAAAGAGAGTTGTAACGAAATGTGTTTTTAGAGGTTTTGAGATTTAGGATTACATGTATTTTTCAGGGCATCCATATACTTACAACATTGATAATAATTTGGTACTTTTCATTTCTTCCTGCATTCCTATAAGGCGGAAGAAGCAATAGGCATGGGTATGGTCTTCTCAATGGCCTCGACTGCAAAGGATACATTAACAGAGATCGTTCAACAGATTAAAACCAGACGCGTGGAAGAAGAACTTGAAAGAGAACGGCGTGAATTGGAGGAGGAGGAAAGGCGGAAGGCCGGAACCAAGGTCACAGTGGAAGGATTCATGAAATGGAAAGCGGCGTTCGATGCAGAGATGGCTGAGAAGGAGAGGATTGAGAAGGGAACCAAGAAAGAAGATCCAAAGATGTTGAAGCCTACAGGTAAAGATTTTTTTTTTTTTTTTTTTTTTTTTTTAATCTCGAACTCTTACATTGCATACGTTTAAAATCGCTTTTAAACACTTTTTTTTTGCTTTATTTTTCTGTATAGGTCGTCAACTCTTCGAACGTGACCACAGCTTAGCCAAATCGGATGCTACATTTATGGAGGAGGGAGATGTGGATGTGGATATTGCATTGTTTGAGCGCGAGTTGAACATTTCTGATGATGAAGATGATAATGAAAACGATGTACTCAGGAACCTCCGGGGGGCAGCTTAGAAATAAAATAAAAAGGCTAGAAAAATTCCGGGAATTATTGTCCAAAAGCTCCCTTGTTTTCATAAGATAGGCATTCAATTATAGCAACTTGAGGCTATGAGAAAAAATATATATTGATTTTGATTCAAGATTTTGCATGCTTGAGTTTTTTTTTTTTTTTTTCAATTGAATGAAAATGATTGAGAGAGGGAGTGCGTGAAATTTTCAGATTTGGTAAATGAAGCCTTCTCCTCTTTTCCTTTGTGATATTGGCCCTATCCTAAGATCTGCACTTCATGAATTGTCTCTCATCACAACATATTTTAATACAATTTAAACAAGCAGCGAGTTGAATATTCAATCTGCTTTATAATCTGTTCCCAGGAGAATGTGTCACACAGTTTAGTCCATGTCAAATATCAATCTGTATAGCGGAGTGCTTCATGGATCAATCAGAAGCACTTTGCTTCATCTTTTTATTTATTTATTTGTTTTTTCTTTTTAAAAAAAATAAAATAAAATAAAAGATGAGAACCATAAGGACGCTTGGAAATTACTACCCGAACAGGCAAGAATTGTTTTTGGAACTCGTTCGCCGATTCAGGAAGTTATGGAACGGCTATAAACAAGAGCCATTTGCCGCGGCTTCCCAAAGATTCTTTTTTGGTATCATCGCCCTATTTAATCATTTGATTTATTCAACATTGGAAAAGAGTCCAGGCACCTTTTATGATCTGAAACTAGGCTTCAGAAGATTCCCCTGGTACTCTTGTCACATGACTTTTGGCTTAGATTCATAAAAAAATTCTCTCTTGTCTTCTTTCCTCTTTTTTCTTTTATCTTCATTCCACAATCTATCCTTAAAAGAAAGTAATATCTAAAGCCATGGCTGTAATTTCATCAGAAGCACATAGTGGCGAACTGCGCAAGCGAGAAGAAACACACAACAATGGATCAGTTCTTACTTCTTCGTCTCTTTCAGCATTCGCCAATCACAATTTCTCACATTTGACACTCTATACCGGCAACACTATGCGCACAGGGACAACAGGACAACTAAATACAAACCTTAAGAAGTCGAATCAAGAGGTAAAGAGCAAGATATGAAGAAAGAAATTGGAGTGAGGAGAGAAAAAAGGAGGCAACATTGTCATAGCCAATGTTTAAATTTCATTTTTGAAGTGAGATTCTTGTAACTGTTTGTTTGTTATTAAAATATTCTTTCAAGAATGAAGGGATGGTGATCTTTATTGTGACGAAACTTCGTTTTTGAGTAATGGTGTTTGCTTGAGAAAGGGCGAAATGATGTGATTATAATTACTAACAGAATCATTATTTTTGTCATACAAAATGTAGCTGGTTGCAGCGGTCCAGGACACCTTGTATTACTCACTAAGTACCGCTCACATTGAGAATAATTCCATCATAATTAGAGATGAAACCAGCATAGGGCCCTTGGAAGCCGATCGCTCGTCATATGAGATCACAGGTGTGTCTTTATTGCTGTTAATTCTTTGAATGAAAATGGACAAATTTTTACATCTCAAGCTAACAAGCACTTTTTTGAAAAATAATAATAATAATAATAGTCAAAATGTTCTACCTCTCATCATTACCAACATCACCACCAGCAGCAACAGAAACAGGAGTAGGGACAGGGAGACCATTATCAGTTGATTATTTGAGAGTTGCTTTTACAGATCTAGAATATTCTCTTGGAATCCCAGATATAAAATTGGATACTTTCATTCTAGCACTCCCTAATCAAGTATTTGACGAGAATGGACTTGATGCACTTGAATTCGAATCCTTCAGAGCTGAAGTCCAGACAATGTTATTACCAGTATGGAAGCAGTTGTCATTATTGCGTAATGAAGGTCGTATTGGTCGTTTGGGTGTAGCAGAGTTTTCAAAACAACAGCTTGAAGTGCTAAAGGAGGTGGCAGCAGCGGATCCTGAAGGAGTGATGATTGCACCAGAGGTGAACCAAGTTAATCTGCAGGATTGCTGTGTATTGCCCAAGGATCTGATCCAGTATGCGAAAGAAGAGGGCATTGAGCTGTTGACCCATGGAGATTTGACCAACATTTTACCACAGGAAACATTTGCATTGTTGCTGAAACCTTATTTGCCTGTGGCAGCTGAGTTCCTTGTACCTAACTTTGTGCTCAAGTACTCTGCATTCATCACCTGCCGAGGCGTAGTCACTAAAAAGGGGTAGGTTTTTTCTTTTGTGAGAAACAATTCGAATAACTATGGATCGTGCCTCCACAACTTATTAACTAATCGACTGACACTTATTTTAGATACATCATTGATGCCTCCAGTGTATAACTTGTCTTTTTTTTTTTTTTTTATTGATGGATGATACCTGTATGATGTGCGAGAAACTATATAGAATAAATAAAGAATTACTTTAAATTAACACTTTGTGACCATGTGCCCAATGTGTCCATGCATAATAACCACTTTTTTTTGTTTAATTTGCTCACTTCTTTCGTAACCCCAACCCAAAACAACTCTTCAACAACCTTCATAAAGTCTCATTCATCATTGAATCTAATTGACCATGCTCACCTCAGACAATCCGCCTCGGAATAAGATCCTTGTGGTTGGAAGAAGAGGCGTGGGGAAACTCTCGCTCGTCCAGTGTATGTTATAATGGTGTTTTTTTTTTTTTTTTTTTTTTTTTTTTTTATAAAAAAACGAATTTAACATCAATTGTGTTCATCGTGTCAGCCATCCTAGGATCGAGATTCGTTCCTACAACTTCGGTATCAAAGTCAAAACCGTCATCGCCACTCATCCTACCTGCTATTCCTGTACCAACTCTGGAGGAGACTATTTTAGATAACCATGGAATACCATTGAATCAGAGTATCTCGACTTCAACGCCACCAAACAATACACATCAAAGCATAGATGACATGGCTATAGACTCAACATCGATAACTGCGGCACATAATGACAATTTATCACCGCCTACATCACCGCTGCCACGGAAAGAACCGCTTTCATTAAATGGGGTTAATTCTGCTACTGGTGCTATTAGAGAATCTCAACCTAGCACACCTACACGTCCGAAATCCGATCATTCCGGAGTCACAATCCCTTGGACTATTGACACGAAGTATTATTCAGTCAAAGTCGATTTTTGGATCGATGAAACAGAGGCCCATAAGAAGGCTGAACTGGAGAAGATGATCGAGGATGGTGAGCTGGACGAAATGGGTGCAGTTGTGGAAGCTGTCATCTTCTGTTTTTCCAAAAACGAGGTAAATCGACTTTTTTTTTAACACATGTTTCTTTGTCCTTTGATTTGCGACTAACATCACATCTTTTTTTATTATCGCTATTATTCACTACCCATTATGCCCATAGCCGTCAACATTTTACGATATAAAGCCATGGCTTGCGTTCGTTGAGAGACACGAACCCTCTATCACGCTATGTGTTGCAACAGGAGCACCAAAACCTTCGCCTCATCAGGAGGAGAGGCTTAACATTCCTGAAAGAGAGGAGGTTGTAGATGATTATGATGAATGGTGTCTCGGTAACGGCTTTGAATTCGTTGATCTCGAGGACCAACCGAGCAACTTGACACACGGTAAGAAAAAAAAAAAAAAAAAAAAAAAAAGAATCACCAATTACCTTTACTTTTTCTAACATCCCTATTCGACTACCTTCGTGTATGCATTCTTTTTAATAGATGAACATGTTGGCCTAGATCGAATTATGGAGGCCTTGGCGGCACATATGTGGGATGGATTAAAGAAAAAGAGTAGCAAGAAACGTGAACAACACGATCGTAGTATGATGATGTCGTTCCGGGATGATGACATAGACATGGATTCATCATGGAGAGGCAGTGTATCGAGAAAGAGTCTCATGAACTTGGATGCAGCTGACTTGAACTTGCATGATGACATACAAGAAATGGACTATGATGGCAATGATGATAGTGAAGATGAAGACGAGGGTGATGACAAGGCTTTCTCTAGAGCTCTCCAGGAGCTTAACATGCATAATCGATCTGCATCTCCTACCGCACCTGTCCCTGGCCCAGGTATTTCGTCCTCGCAATCAAGCTTAGGGGTTAGTTCGTCATTCCCAGATGAGCATAGAGCCAGTAAAAACAATGATCATGGTTTTGATGACGAATTTGGAGCCGATGGTCATGAGATTAAGGAATTAGAAGGCGATGAGCTAAGCTTTTGGTCAAGTCAGGATTCAACAGGACGGTCTGACCTAATTGACCGCACTTTGGAGAGACAATTTAAAAAGTTTCTAGGACAGCCAGTTGATGACTCTGTCACAACATCCTCAGAGTATGGTGGCAAGGAGTCTTCAGGGGAATTGGACTCTTCATTGGAAAAGGATTTTTCATCATTTGAGCTGAATGAGGATGGAGAATTTGAATTTGGTGACTTTGTTGTCTCTGAAGGCCCTGGGGGCGAAGAGTTGGAGGACTTGGATATCAATTTTGGAGGTAAAAAGCGCAAATAGTTGCACCTGCAAGATTAATATGGTTGATGTGGAAGGCTTTGACTGGTATTCATCTCACAAAGACTCATCTGGATTTTTTTTTTTTACGATTCTGATTTACAATCCTGGCAGTCCGTGGTATGTCCACACCGAACCAAGAATCTATCAGATCTATGCATAGAGCATTGTTTGCCAATATTGACGATGAAGAAGGAATGGCTCAGACCATTGCCACGCTACAGGGACTTCGAGGTAATGATACGTAATCATACATTGCATGAGTCAATCTGTATAAATGAAATAAACAACATGACCACGTGGCCTTAATAAAGTGTATTACAATTATATACTCTGCTAATTTATATTTCTATCTTTATAATTTTCTGTCAAAACATAGAGCAAGGCAAGGCTATGTCGGAGAATGATAGGCGAGAATTGGCAGCTAGGGTGGCATTGTCGTTTGGGATGCAAATGGGCGAGTAGTCTAGTAAAGGCTTAGAAAACAGGATATTTATTACATATGGGCTAACCATAATAACAACACATGAAGCAGATCATTTTTCCTAATGCCCTGCTCAAGCCCATTGTTACCTGTGCACTATCTGTCTATAGAGAAAATATAATATTACGATTGTTACAAGATGAATACTCCCTTTCTTCCACCAATATCGGTAAAGGATGTATAGCCTGCTGTGTGAGAGTATCTACAAAACGCACATCTAATCATTTTGGGGGGAAAAAAGAAAAAGGAAAACAAAAAAATGCGCAATCAGTTTCGGCTGGCGAAAATGATTTTCCGAAAGAAAAAAAAGAAAGAAAGCAAAAAAAGGGCAAAACATGTTTTACTAACCTTCTTCCAAAAATCGCGCACAAAGTTAATGTATAACATTCTCTCATGGCATTACACTCTCGCAATTCTTCCCGGTAATCACGTAGGAACTTATGACTAAGCAGGCCCCAATGAGTCCTTTTTTTTTATTGGCTTTGTCTTACTGTCTAGTTCCTATGTACAAGCTGTTATCTTGGTAACATCTGGTATATAATGATTTGACAATGACTTTATGTAATGAATGATGAACAGCAATTATGACTATTGCATGCAGGAAACAAAAATGCACAGGCGAGCAATTCCCCCACATCCGTTCGACATCTTAGGGAACTCAACAAACGTGTGTACCATGGAAGCATTAAGATAGGATGGAAAATCGCATAGCCGCATCAATGTGTACAAACAAGAACACTATCGGAGCTTTGCAAAGTTTGACACGGCATTTTAATTTCCCTATCGAAGTAAGTTCAGAGATACTCCTTTTTATAGGCCTTCTACTGATAGACTGATAGAATAGTCTCTCGTAAGGAAAGATTAACATGTCAACGTGTTTGGAGATTCCGGTAAAAAAAAAAACATTACTGATTTTATCATCATAACTGATGTAAATCAATGTTTAACACCTTTACCCTCACCTTGCGCCGTTTGTGCTGGATCTACTACAGCAGACCTATAGGAGAGATGATTTCAACTCAAGACATTTTGATGAATGATCAAATGAAAAGAAGCGAAATGAATATCAGCTTTTTATTCGTTCAGGAGATCAAAATTTGAGCAAGTCAGCATTGAAATACAGAGCAGACAGCAGATTTCGTTGGTGAATATGACATGTTCCATTACTAGAGTTTGGAGCATGGAGTATAAAAAAAAAATTCTATTGTTATAGATCTTTTATTTAATGCATTAAGTTTAGTTTATGAATTTAAAAATGTAATGAAAATGGATGAAAATGATGATGAATGAGGACAATGATAGTTATATTATACATATACAGTCGACTGTATATATTTATATTTATTTTATATATACTTATTGTATACTAATTCTAGCGGCTATCGTTAATTGTGTTTAAATATATAAAAATAATGATTAAATAGGGATTCTCTTTTCTCATGCACAACGAGGGCAAAAAGATAAAAGATTAAAAAAAGGGATAAATTGAGAGGCCCTTTTTACCACGCCTTGATCGCAAATTACCCGTACACTCTTCTCGACATCCCTCTGAGTGCCCTGCGCAATGCATTTTGTATTTTGTTTCTCCTGATTCCTAATTCCTCTCTCTTTCTCTTTTCTTTCTTCTCTCTCTCTTCCATCTCCCCACCTCCTCTTTTGTTCTTCCTTTCGATCTTGTTTCCTCATATTCAAGTTTCTTAACCTTCTTTATCTCTTTTATCTTTTCTTTTTTTGTTCCTCTCCATTTGGCCATTTCACATCTCAACGGCTTAACAATCTCTACTTTCTCCACTCTCTCCACTCTCTCCAACACAACCTTTTCAGCTTCTTTACTTGTTACCTTTACTGAGATATAAATACTCCTCACAAGAACACAGGAGCACACACTTTCAATGTTTTTATTGATTACATGTGTTTAAGTATTCCTTTCCTGTTTGTCCGTGCTTTCTCCAGTCCTGTTTGCGCAAGTCAACAACCCCTTTTCCTGTGGCCTAGAATTAGAACATCACAGCGTATTTGATCGACTTCGCACTGCACTTTGTTCCTGATCGCTCTGTATTATTCATCATTCTCAAGGTGGTTTAGTGCAACCATCACATCATACATCATAATCTTTACCTCCCTTTTTTTTTTTTTTTTTTTGAAAAAAGTCGATCCTGTTCCCAAAGGAGAGCAGTCATTCATTATTCTTGTTCTTCTTGATCGTCACATTGGAGCCCACCACAGCCCTTTTTCTTTCTTTCTTGCTTTTGTTTTTCTGCTAAACATCTTTTACTTTCCTAATACCATCCAATTCATCTCTACTCTTTAATACCTCTTCTTTTCTTTTCTCCCTTCTCCTTGCTTCTATTGAATATACTATACCTGTACATAAATCCCCCCCTCTTTTCATTTACAATACTCAATATGACAACCCTTACCACTTCACATCCTGCTCAATTTAACACCCCATCTGCAAAGAGAACAATTGCAATTTCACCACTGGCTTGCTCTTCATTGTCCCTGGAGGAAGAAGGCAACAGTGATATGCCCGCAACAGCTGTCGCATCATCACCTTCAGTAGTGGAACAATCTCGTCGACATGCCTTACACGCCACCAACAATGCGTCGTCCCAATTGGTTGCTGCTTCGCATTTGACTGAGGATCCAGAGGAGGTTGATGACAATACAGATGTCTCGAGTCTAGAGCAGGCCTCAGACATTGGAGCATCTATTCCTCATCGTCAGGGATCCAATAGCTCATTACGTCCTCTTCACCCAGTCCCTTCCTCGCCAGTATATCAAAATTCACAATACTCTGTTTCATCGTCCCATATCCACGATTCACATCTCACCAGAACAAACTCTGAAACTACTGAAGTTTTGCTGTCGATGCCCACTTCCATGGATGTTTCACGACAAAACTCGAATGACGAGGATGATAACCATCATCACTATCCTCATCATCCCTATCATCATCATAGCATCCCCCCTCACTACTATCATCATCATCATCATCATGATCCTTCCTCAATTCAAGAGTGGACTCAACGTCGTCAGATGTCTTCGACTCAACATTCGCCCAAACAACAATCCGAGGCTGAAGAGGAGCTAGGAATTCAGAATCTTACTGATGCTCTTGAAGAACACCGTCTGGACAGGGATTCCGTTTTTGTGGTGAATGCTGAGGCATGTTGCGAAAGCGATGAATGCCAAAGTACCCCTGCCGCGGTTGAGGAGGATGCCTCGCCTGGACCTTCCCAACCCATAGCCGTTCCTGCCAAGGCAAAAACGACAGAAAGAGCGGCAATGCCTGTTACACAACTAGATGGTGAGGCTTCTTCCGTTGCATCATCCACAGCCAACTCATTTATCTTGGGCTCACCTGCTATGGCATCATCATCTCCCGCCAAGAAAGCATCTTTCTTTTCCCGGAAACGTGATGCCAAGAAGTCTGGTCGTGAAACATCCCATGGGATCTTCCACGATTTGAAGCGGTTCCTGAAGGTTCGCTCAACCTCCCCGACCTTATCTCCTTCACTACCTGCTGGTCAAGACAATGTGGACCATCATCAAGCACCCATTACGCCCAAGATTAAAAAGACATCGTCCTTTCCCAACTTCCGCAGTGATTCGGCCAAGTCGCACGGACCTCATGGGAATGCAATTGAAACAGATTTGCGCAAGAAGTATGGCAAGATTGGCAAAGTGATTGGAAGTGGCGCAGGAGGAACTGTTCGAGTGATCTGTCGCGTTTCTGATCGTAAAGAATTCGCAATCAAGCAATTCCGCAAGCGCAAACCTAATGAGTCTCAACGTGCCTACATCAAAAAATTGACTTCAGAGTACTGCTTGGGCTCGACATTCCATCATCCCAACATCATTGAGACTCTAGATATTGTTCAAGAAGGAGATCAGTACTATGAGATCATGGAGCTTGTCAAATACGAGTTATTTACAGCAGTGATGTCGGGCCAGATGGGTCGAGATGAAATTGCGTGCTGTTTCAAGGGCGCAATTGATGGAGTGGCATACTTGCATGAGATGGGTGTGGCACATCGTGATCTCAAGCTCGACAATATTGTGATGAATGAGCGTGGGATTGTCAAAATCATTGATTTTGGATGCTCTGTTGTTTATCGGTTACCATTCGAGAAACAGATACAGATGGCAAAAGGTAATGATTGTATAGTGGTTTTTTTTTTTTTTTTTTTTTTTTTTTTGGTGTATTCATGCATGTTGCTCTACAACTTGTGAGATTATATTAACGAGCGGAAATTGTGAGCTCATTTATCATTTATTTATTTTTATGTCGCGTGGAGGTGTGGAAAAACATTCATCTAATCATTTTTTTTTTTTTTTTTTTTTTTTTTGGCTCAGGCGTGTCTGGCTCAGATCCTTATATTGCCCCTGAAGTCTTTATTACAGAAGAGCATGACCCCCGTCTAGCAGATGTCTGGTCACTAGCCATCATCTTTATTTGCATGACACTTCGTCGTTTTCCTTGGAAATTGGCTCGTAAGGATGCAGACCCTTCATTCGAGGCCTTCACTAATGCTAGTGGGTCCGGCAAGTCTCGTCTACTCAAACTGATGCCACGTGAGAGCCGCCCTATTCTGTCCAAGATGTTGGAGGTGGATCCAAAGAAGCGTGTGCTTATGTCCGAGGTCTTGGAAGATCCTTGGGTCAAGTCCATTGAGGCCTGCACAATTCAGAACTCGTGCTTGTATCATTCACATCATTTTGGTGAAGGCCCTTTTGCGGTTTGGAACCCTAATCCCAAGCCTCGTTCCGACGGTCATGCTTGTTCTTCTTCTGAGGATGAGGACGAAGAGGATGAGGAGAGTGCTTTGTCGGTGAAATATAATAATAGCAGCATCAAATCATCTCCCATCCCTGCTTCGTCGCTTACCAACTCCCAAGTGCCTGTGGCCCCTGTCCATTAAAAAAATCTCTCTTCTTTTTTTCCTTGTTTCACTCATGTACCCGTTAGCTTAGTCTATTGTAACAACAGAAATTAAAGACAAGATGTTCTCACTTTTATCCACCATGCACAAAAATGCCCACGTGATTATGGTAAAATGGTTTGCACATCTCAATAAGATCTAATTATTGATCCTCTTCGGCATTTTAAAATCACGAATTAATCTAATAGGACATCATCTTTCCGGAGGACATTCAACCCGTTTTTTAATTACAGATGATTAACAGACTTTCGGCTCAGAACATTCTATCTAACGTTTCAAAGCTGGTGCAGAGTCAAGCGCAAGTGCAGATTGCTTGTGAGTAACTGACAAAGACACACATAAATATGCAAGAGAATCCTTTTTTTATTACTATTGTTGTGTTATAGGATGTAATCAGCAGACAGTACTTATCTCTTTTTTTTTTTTTTTTCCTTCTTAGGCACCAAACTTGTTGCCTCAAGGATCATTGCTCCGTCACGGAGCATCACTTCCGCTGCGTATTTGGGACAAAGTATATCAAAAGGGAGCCAACAACAACAACAGCAATGCCTTATTCATCGTCATCGTTATTCGACGCGCTTTAAACTATCATTATCTTCGCAGAAGGAGCTTTGCAGAGATTCAGGATTAACAACATCAGTAACCGATGGAGTATCTTTGAGTAGTACCTTTGCATTTCCACGCAGCATAGTACCGATTCGGGCCTTTTCGACCTCAGGACCAGCTCTGGATGATGGAGGTGGACATCATTTTGACACACATCGATTTGTAGAGAAACTGGAGCGGGAAGGCTTTTCACGACAGCAGTCAGAGGCTATTATGAATGCATTGGACGAGGTTATTACAGAAAGGTAAAATAAATGACATGAATCGATTGCTCCTATAGCATGACATGATCTTCAAGGTGCTCTGGCATATTTATCTGATGCTTATTTATTTCTGTATGCTTTTTATTTTTTTTATTTTTTTTTTATTCTTTTGTTTTTGTTGTTGTGGTAACAGCATGAACAATCTTACGAAGAACATGGTGACAAAAGCTGATCAGGATAAGGTATCTTGAAGGGAAAGAACAGATCTCTTCAGTTATAAAGCATTCTCAACATGGACTCGAGTTTTCTAAGGCTAGGCTACTCATTACTAATAACATACATGTTTATAATGCTCCATTTTTTTTCTTATTTTTTTTATTTTTTTTCATCCGTGTTTATAGACGGTCTACACCTATAAAGTCGATTTTGCGGCTCTAAAATCTGAATTGCAAATGTTGGAAAAAAATGATTTTTCATTGACAAACACCAACAATGAACGTCTAGTCTCTGAGATTGAGAAGCTGCGTCAACGTTTGAGAGAAGAAGTAGCACGTACACAGGCAGGAGTCCGGTTGGACTTGAATCTTGAAAAGGGACGAATCCGAGACGAAGCTGCGACACAGGAATTGAAGGTTCGAGCGACAGAGGAAAGGATTGAACAAGAGATTGCAGCATTGAGAACACAGATGGAGACGATCAAGTTGCAGACTTTACAGTATATGATTGGTACCATCACTGGTGCAGGAGCCTTGATCTTGGGTAAGTTTTTTTTTTTTTTTTTCTGTTTCTTTTTCTTTTTCTTTACTTTTCAGTACATTGCTCACTGTATATGTGAGTAAGCAAAAGACAAGTCTAGATTGTTTAACATTTATTTTCACAATCTCTCTTTTTTATTTTTATTTTTTTTTCCTTCCTTCAGCCTACCTGCGCATGTTCAAGTAGAAAAAAATAATAAGAATAAAATTAATTAGAGTAAAGTATGAGTATTCGATCAAACTTGATTATTGTTACCAATTTATACGTTGATAGGGGTAGCAAACACAGCCGTAAAGGTCCAAGCAAAATTACTCCTCCTGCTGTCATAAAATCACAACGCCCAAAGGGCCGACTGAAATCAGCGTGCATTGACTAGCATTGAATGCAAAAAAAAAAGAAAACATGGAGCAGCGGAGGTTTGAACTCCGGGCCTCTCGCATGCAAAGCGAGCGCTCTACCACTGAGCTACAACCCCTTAGCCGCCGGATTCGGTGGATCTCATTGGCTGAGAGCATGATCTCTATACTTGTATAATTACATAAACTAATAATCACGTGCTTACATTATGCTATAAATAAGGTGTATATTTGCTTAAGGGGCAAAAGATAGACACAAAATCAGGAAAAGACAATAACAAGAGGAAATAGAGGCAAATAATCTTGACGACAAACAGCGCCATAGGACCATTTATAGAGCTAACATCTAAATAAATCCTACATGACCTCGTGGGTCCTTGTTATCAAAAAAAAAAAAAAAAAAAAAAAAAAAAGACAAACAGCGCCATAGGATGCCAAAAGGGTAGATGGGAACTTCATAGGTGAGCTCACAAACTGAGTTACCGGAAGACGAATGCTTGTTGGGACAAGGGGAAAAGGATAAAAAGGCAAGATAAACTGCAGGTCAAGAACAAGACAGATAGGGGAAACTTAAGACTTATTGGTAAACTCAAGGTCTATGGGTAAACTGAAGACTTTATTGAGAAAGAAGTTCTTTGGCTTTTATAACTTAGCCTACAGGCCTGACTGTGGTGCTTTCTAGGTGAGGTGGACTCACCTATAGCTTATAAGGCGTTGCACAAAGATTCTTTTAACTGTAGATCAACAGAATGTCCGATTTGTAGACTACAAAATAAAAATAAAATAGTTAGCCACAACAGTATGGAACCCGTACTGATGTACTGAGCAATACTTACTTGAGGTTTTTTTCAGTAAATTTTTACTTATTATTTACTTAAACATCGGTAAAAAAAAAAAAAAAAAAAAAGTAAAAGAAAAGTAAAAGAAAAGTAAAAGAAAAGTAAATATCGAGTAAAAGAAAAGTGAAAAGTAAATAATAAGTGAAAAAAACCTCAAGTACGTATTGTTCAGTACATCAGTAACGGGTCACTGTATGGAACCCATATCGTACGATGGCGGTTATGGAGCGCCTGGGAGGTTGCGAATTTTTGATGATTGAGGATTGCGGCTAAAGGATGACCTTCGCGCACAACAGGCTAAGTAGGGAGTAGAGCCGTGTCACAGGTCCCCGGGGGTCAAGGAAGTCTACTCCTTGCTGACGTGGTTTATGAACAGGATGTTGTACTGTGGCAATATGACGATGCGGCTTCGGACGATTATTGGTAACCGCTTTATTCGCGACCCCAGTAGTGGGGAACCCATTTATAGAGCTCACACCTAAATAAATCCTACATGACCTCGTCAAAAAAAAAAAAAAAAAAAAACGAGATGGAGCTCCTGTTCTCAATAGTGGTAGAGAAGAGACTAAATGGACAGCTGGGGACACTGCTGTGCATTAATAATTAGCTGAGTAATCATGATCAGGAAGGCCCTATTCAAAGGTTAGGAAGGTAATTGGTAAATGGGTTATAGATAACCCAACAGGATGTTTTGCAGCTAAACATCCTGGAGTGGTCGTAAGGGTCTAAGTCAAAGCTAACAACTATTAATGATGAAAGATAGGAACATGGTTGATGGTAAGGCATAATGTATTCAATTCATTAATGCTACTTGTCGTAAATTTATAAAGCAAAGAAAAAAGGGTAGACTTGTGCTTGCTATCTGTTGGCTTCTTCCATTATAGAGACCCCGCTACATGAACCACATGACTATCAGAGGGAAACAGTACAAAATATGTCAGCATGGAACAGTTTTTTTTTTTTTTTTTTTTTTTTTTTTTTTTCTAAAAAAATATTGCTTGCCTTTCATCAAGTCAGGTCTCACAGTCACGTAGGAGTTTGCAGCTCCACTTCCACTGGGGACAGTGCCCTCAGAAGAACCCTCCGAGAAGATATCTCCTCGTGAATGGTACCTAACGCGCGTCCCAATAATGTGAGCATAGTAGACAGGGGGTACCAAAGAGACAGCTCGCGTGCTTCGCGCGTAAAGGTGGCATAACTTGAATGATAGGTCTTGTAGCTCATCTGCTGTGAAATTACTGTTGTCTAGGAGCACATGATAGTGTACTGGCCGCGAAGTCCCCAAAAGCCCTGACTGGGATTGTAAGTAAAAGTCGAATTCAAAGGGGTGTACGATGCCTGTATCCACGACAGTTCCAGCAAGGCAGTTGCCGCTACGATCGCCATCGGAGGCTTTCATTGGGAAGAAGCGGGTACGATGTCGCTTTTGGACAACAATAAAGGTAATTGCGGGCATGTAACTGATTTCTAAGCGCTGGCAGGCAGCTCGGATAGCAGGGACTTCAATCTTGAGAACCTCCGCGAATTGCCCTTCTGATACGCCATCACGGAAGAAAAGAATACGCTCAGGTTTTTCGCCGCAGCTAGGTAATGGATATTCGCAACCCGGCCGCAGTATCAGAAAATAAAAAGTAAGAGACTCAACAATTAGAAAAATTCCTAAAGTAAACCGAACGCATATATTAACCTTCATTTTAAGTTTGATCTTGCCTCTGGTAAAACGTCTTGAGGAGCTCCATAACCATATCAGAAAGATCTGCAATGGTCTCGGTCCTGGCAGTCTGGATACGGACGGCTGCAGCATATCGAGCAGCCTTACTGTCCATTGACCCAACGAGAGTAGCGATTGAGGGACGAACATCGTCTCCTTTTTTTAATGAAAGCAAAAATTTTAATTTGATTGATCACCGAACGGGGTTATTTACCAATGTTAGTCCTTCGTGGCTCCTACCTGGTTGAGGATGAGAAACGTCGGCACCAAATATGATGATGGGCCTGGTTGTCAGTATTGGGAAGGTGCCTGGGGCAAGTTCAACGTTTGCACCCCCGAGTTTGACATTGATCTTGAGGCAAACATTGGCACAGTATTGTCTCCTTGGGTTCCCCACTTGCTTCGATTGAAGACATTGAGACGCAACGCCAAGAAATGTATCAGTCACGCGTTTGATCTCAGCGTAGAGCTGTACACCAGTGTTGGGAAGGATGCAGATTAGCAGCTGTGGCTGCGACTTGACCGCATTCCCAGCCTGGAGCCACGCTTTCTTGAGACCTTCCTCGATGTTACCTTGTGGAGAAAGGTAGCTGATAGGGGGATTCTTATTTAGGATAGCCATGCCAGTATCTGTGCAGGCTACGATGAATTCGCGTAGGAAAGCCTGGGCTTGTCCGGGTGGGAGTGTTCGTTCATTACCAAAGACTACCACACCCCAAGAGCCAAGAGTCGCGCCACGGATCACCTTCTTATCCTTCAAGTTCCATGCCCCCTCACGAGGAATGTGGCGAGGCTCTTTTGAAGTCGGATGGAACTGGAGGGTTGGGGAAGGTAGGATTCGTGCCTTGGTAGTTTCCATTTCGTTAGATACCTTCAAGCCAAATTCGTTCAGATACTCGTTATCTTCGTACTTCAGAAGGTTAATACCATCTTTAATAATGTTAGCACGGGCAGCTGGTGACTGAGACGTGAATTTGATCATGTCTGCTGTCTGGCGTTCGTTAAGCTTCCTCATATATCGTTGGCCCTCGACTATGGTGCATACCTCCATTGGGAGGATCATCTTTTTGCTGACAACGATGCAAGGGAGCGATGGATAACTGAGACTGATGTTATAGGCCTGCTTGAAGTAGCTGGCAACGTCGATTTCGGCCTCAGCCTGAGACGCGCCGACGTCGCCTTCCTTACGCTCAGCAGATATTTTAAAGACAGTCTCGCGAGCTGAGGCCTTGGTCATACCATAGATCTTGAAAGTTCTCTTGCGTGCCTGCCGGTGTATGACTCGGATACGGACGCCCTTAAAGTGTCTCTCGACCTGTACCCAATTGATGGGTGGAGCCGAGCGATGCAGGTCACCTATACATTTGCAAAGATTATGCGACAAGCAATTACTGGCCGGCCCAATAACCTCTTCTACATACTATTGAGGAAAAAAAAAAATAAAAATAAAAAGATCATATCACAAACCAGTGCTTCGAAGATTCAAGAATTTGCAAGTCTGCTCGATCAAGGACCCTGATTGATAGAAAGCGGTAGCTGAGATGTCAATGTTGATTGTCAGCTTGCCGGCAGCAGGGCGCACAGACTGATAGAAACCTCGCCATGCTTCAAGGCCACCAGCGAGGATCTGCTTGTTGGTGGGGAGGAAAAAGGACCGCGCGACGATGAAATATAGCATAGCAGGTTTGAAATGAATAAGGATATCAAGAGCCATAATTGACGCTAGACAGTTATTGGTCAAGCGTGATTTGCCTTGAAGGAACTGATGCAGCTCCCATAAATTGATCGTCGCAACTTTCTTGACCCTGACTCTGAACGAAGGCGCTTCTCCTCTGGGATTGGTTTCCTCTATTAACGTGACCTTCCATACGAATATTATAGGGACAGAGCAGGCGTAGTCAGTACTGAAAAACAAGCTAAAACGGCAGGTTGTTTTTTTTTTTTTTTTTTTTTTTTTTTTTCTCTTACATCAAATGTGCGAGTCTCAAAAGGGAATTCTTTTGGTGAGAACATATTGCTTCGACCATCGTAAACAGGATGCTTGCAATCAAGATCGGATACTCCATAAAGATTCATGAATTCTGTGAAGATCTTTCGGTTTACACCAACAGGCATTGCTGGCGTAATGGAAATATCATAGTGGTAGATCAGCGTGTCTGGAAGCTTTTGGATTCCGAAATGGTTAGTCCGAACCTGAATTGATCTCCCAAGCGTGCCTATTCCTGGACGCTTGACGAGGTCTGTGAGAGAAGGCAGCGACATGATGAGTTGCACTAAAAACGGAACTTCTTTGCTTTTGTGAAGAAGCGTGAGCCTAAAAAGTTGAAATAAAGGAAAGAAAAGAGGACGGAAGGCGATGGTAAAGTAAAAGCCTGTGTGTTCATGGCGCGAGTTTATTGTATCAACTGTGATGAATCCGACAGATGATATTATACTTGGTATCACTCTTTGACTGATCACATTTCAGTCGCTTAAATGTATTTCTATAATTGACAATTATATGTAATTGACGATGCATTTGACTGGCGCAATCCCATTGGATCCTCAATCAAGAAGAGCATTGATATTGCACACCTTTTTCTTTCTCTTCTCTCATCATCCTTTATTCTCTCACACTTTCACTCACACCTCCATCAAATCATCACCATGGTAAAAAAAATCAATTGAATTATCCTGTCTTTAGGCTTTTTTCGTTTTGTGTCGCGAATTGCAGAGGAAAACCAAGCATGTTTTCTATATTCCTGATTTTCAGGATCAACTACAGAATGAACAAAGAAATTGATCAGCATTTCTCTTAAATTACTTTTTTTTTTTTTTTCTTTTTTTTCCTTCTCTCTCTTTAGTCTGACTCTGCTCCTTCCCCTAACCCCGCTGGCGCCTCTCCTCGCGCCGCCGCTTTGAGGTAGACTTTTTTTTTTTTTTTTTTTTTTTTTTTTTCCTGGAGTCAAACCATTTTCTTTGACAGTAGACTTAACTCAGGAGATGCTGACGTATTTCTCTTGTTGTTGGTTCCTCAGGAAACGTACTACAAGTTCTAAGGCTCAGACTTCTCGCGCACCAGGACCCAGCACCTCGGGAATGATGCGTATCTACACTGATGACTCGCCTGGTCTTCGTGTGTAAGTTGGCTTTTTTTTATCTCTCTTTTGGCTCGAGCGATTAGACATTAAACTCCTGGCTTGATGTCATTTCCTCCTCAACGCAATCTGTCAATTCGCATACACTGCCGTATTCTTAGGCCATGACATTCATCTGTTTCTTTCTTTCTCTTGTTTAATTTCTTTAAACTTAGTGACCCCGTTGTGGTCTTGGTCTTGTCATTGGCTTTTATTGCCTCTGTCTTTGCTCTTCACATCTATGGAAAGTTGACTCGCGCCTAAGAATGTTGATGCCTTAACCTAGTTTGCCCTCTTCCCATTCCTCTTTCCTCGTGTCTGATCCTTTTCACTTTTTTTTCTTTATTTTTTTATTTTTTTATTTTTTTTTTATTGTATCATATTACGCTCATGAATAAAGATTTGCTATCAAACACGAGAAACGATCTTTTTTTTTTTTTTTTTCACCGTTTAATATATCGCTTTTGAGGTTTTCATTCAACAAGTTGTCAACAATACATTCCGTGGCAATAAATGATGATAATATAGGAACCTAAAATGAGGTTCAAGACAGAGACTGGTTTATTTGTCGGTTCCAAAGTAGCGGCAACCAAAGTCTCCGAGACCGGGATCAATATACAATTTCTCGTCCAGTCCTACATCGATCTCTGCAGTGACAATCTTCAAGGTAGGGAACTTTGCAACAACAGCATTGATGCCTTGAGGACAACAAATCAAATTCAAGAAAAGGATTCTCTCCTCTGGTACACCATGATCAATCAAGGTCTCAATTGCCTTGATGGCCGATCCACCCGTTGCTAGCATTTTTTTTTTTTTTTTTTTTTTCGCACCAGTTCAGTAATCTCTAAGCATAATAAGTTTTTTTTTTTGCTTCATCTTGAGGGACAAAAAAAAAAAAAAAAAAAAAAACCTTACCAAGCATGGGATCCAACAACAAACAATAACGTGAAGCGATATCTGGAGGGAACTTGGCATAGTACAGCTTTGGCAGTGCAGTCTCTTCATCCCTTTGAATCAAGATCTTGCCGATACGGACACTCCTACACACATCGCGAAGACCCTGTTCCACTATGTGTGTTGTAGATATTAATGTTAGTAAGAAAGAATTCCCTTTTTTTTTTTTTTTTTTTTTTTTTGATGAAGTGTTGGTATTCTTACTTGATTCTCCAGCACGCATGATGGATACGCCACAGATTCGCCCTTGAAAGTCAATCCCATGAAATTCTTTTCCTGGATTCGTTGTATTGATTGTTGGTTTGCAAGGAGCAGAGAGATAAAAAGCATCGCAGAGTTAAAAAGGGGGAAAAAAAAAAAAAAAAAAAAAAAAAAAAAAAGACACTCTTGTCTCGCAATGGGCCGTGCTTTTATACTTGTGTTTCTTGTACATGTTCGTGTGCATTTATCAAACGGCCTGTGCAAGAAATTACCTGTAGGAGTGATGACAGTCTTTTCGATGACAGGAAGGTGGTTCAAACCTGTTTAAAAGCAACAATGATGGTGTTGACAATTAATTACCAGCAAAAATTTTTTTAGTTCCTGAGTTCCTGAAAGGAATCTCACCATTAACATTCTCCATATCTCATAGCATTCATTCATACCCTCCTCAACCAAGATACGAATGATACGGTCAGAATAAAAGATAAAGTCGGCGCGCTGTGTGTTTTTATCCCGGATGATGGTCATCGACGCCTTGAGCTGCTGAGTCTGAGGCAAAAGAATAACCTGAGAAGGAGGTTGGTACGCCTATAGAATTCATTGCAACGAATTTTTTTATTGTAAAATCGAATGTAACCCCTCCCAGTCATGTAGAATTGAATGATGAATGATCAGTGTTTTTTTTTTTTTTTTTTTTTTTTTTTTTTAGGGAGGACATGAGTGATGCAACCATGGCAGGCAAATAACTCTATGGTACAAAATACATGACATTGAATGTCATATATTGCATGGCGTTAATGGAGATTCATGATTGGTTGCAAGTATGAATGTCTTACCATGGTTGAAGAATATGGAGTTGAAAATAAGAAGTGTAAGGGACACGAAGACGAAAAGTGGGACTTTCTGGTCCTTTGTGACTTGTGGAAGTTACATATATGTAACAAAAACTCTGGTGCAAGTAGTGGGGAACTATAACATCTGGTAACCTTGGTATGCATTAGACTGGATACATAAAGCTTATCCTTTTATTAGAGCGAATTATCTACAATTACAACGCAGCTTGTTCAAGGAAAAGAAGAAATGGTATGAGAACAATAAGAAGGGATGTGGCACATTAGGAATAGAGGTTGGCCGATTCAGGTGGAAATTATATGTACGAAATTTTTTTATAAGTGAAGGAAAGGACGTTTCCTTGGCCTTTATGCTAATTCCTTCTTGCTTATCCAACGAGCGATGTTTGATATCTATTTTAACTCCTCCATCTCATCAGAAACTTCACTACCATATTCTAATTCTCGTACACGCTGCTGATGTTGGATCATTGCTCGGATTGTCCTCAAAAGTCGCTCTTCCTCATAGCGCTGAGGCTTAATGGGTCGTCGCTGGTAAGGATTAAAGTGTGCGATCACCTGTACCACTCCTGGTTCACTGCCCATGACAAGTCGTGCTTTTTGCAACGATCTATCCTCTAGATCCTGAGCCTCGTGTGTTGGGCTGGATGCTGTCCTAATTGCCAGTTCTTCATCACTGATATTTACTTCTGGATGCATTTTTGTGGTATGTGTCTAGTGATACAAGTACGAAAAGTATCATTAGCTATAGATCAAGCATGATATGTTTATATTTTACGGAAAAAAAAAAAAAAAAAAGCTCCTGAACATTTATTAACAACGTACCTTCAAGTTTCCAAGTTGGCTGAATGTTTTTCCACATCCTGGAAGCCGACACATGAATGGCTTGACCTCATCATGGATACGTTCATGTGTCTTTAAATTTCCAAGTTGTGTGAATGTCTTGTCACAATCGGGGTGTGGGCATTTGTAGGGTCTTTCGCCAGTATGTTTGCGTTCATGAGTCTACAGTCATCCAATAAAGAACATAGAAGTATGATTCAGTTGATTATTAATCGAATAATGACAGAATTCATGAAAAATAAAAACATTTATTTACCTTCAGGTTCCCCAGTTGAGTGAACGCTCGATCACATCCATCAAATCGACAGACCTGTATTTAATTTAAAAAACCATATGGACGAAAACGAGAACGAAGGGAAAAAAAAAAGGCCAAGTGCGCCCATCAAGCATCGCCAAGCCAGAAAAAATGCGTTGCACAAGAAGGACCAAATCAATAGTAACAAAGCACAAAGAGATTTGTGTACATGACAACACAAATCATCCGCGCGAAGAACCAACGGTCCCAGTTGCCAAATTGATGGACGTCGCATGAAGCACAAATGAAGAACATAAAAAAACAACCAGAAAAAGCAGCGCAAACCCCAAGCAGATGAGGAAAAAAAAAAAAAAAAAATGGATTTGGGAAGACCGTAAGTCGTCAAAATCTCAGTTACTTTCGTCAAACATTTTCTCAGGAGGAATCAAAAAAGCAATTTGAGTGAACGCGGAGAGAATGAAGACAAGAAGAAGCAGACAGACAATTGTTGGAGAGTGGAAAAGAAGAAAGTTGTGAGAAATAGAGCAGATTAAAACGTGAAGAAAGAGAGATTGGAAGAAAAGGAAAGCGGATTGTGTAGAGTGAAAGCATGCGATGGAGGAGATGAGTGCGATTGTATGTCTGATCTTCTTTTTTCATTTTCTCTTGAGTTTTTCTCGTCATTACTGCCTTTTCTTTCTAGCACTCCTAAGGGCCTTTTGTAAAAATGCTCTGCTCACGCTGACGTCTGTACCAGCTTTTTCATCACGGTCGACATGTCGTAAAGATACCGAAGGGTTGAGCAAATAAATCTCAAGTCCAACGTTAAAAATAAAAACAATACAGCGGAATGAAAAATGAACCCCAGGATCGCAAAAAAAAAAACCATCTGCAACGTGAGCGAAAAACAAGTGGAAAGTCTGCCAAATGTAATAATGAATGTTGTTTTGTTCCTTCTCCATTTGTGCAATCGCAGTTAAACAGGGATTTGACATCCAATAGAGCCATATTGAAGAGCAATCTGATCCAGCATTATCGGTTAAAAGATGGCCCTCGCCTACTGAGGGAGATAGGTTCAAGACGCGCTTGGTTCGAACACTGTCAATCCATCTAATGCCTTGCTTGTGCTATGACCCTAACCATGAAAGTCTCTGACTTATCCTGATTGTTCCTTTTAAAAGAAAACCTTTGGTCTCCAGTTCATTCCAGCTCATAAGGATGATTCGTGAACTTTATCACATTAGATCGAATGATGGAATAAGGAAGATCTCTTTTGTTCAACCTCCAATAGTCTTTCCAGGGATTTGTATCGGTCCGTTTCCATGCCCAATTATGTCGGATGTGAAAGGATGTTGAGGAATAGATAGACACAAGGGAAGTAGAGCTATCTGTCTGTGGGTGTGAGAGAGAAAGAGACTTACATATGGCCTTGTACCAGAGTGGCACCTACTGTTTTTGTTTTAGGGAATGCCAAAGGCGAAGAACACAAACAAATAAAATAGAGCGCAGTCGATTAGTTTACGAGCCGAGTCATCACGCGTTTAAATTATGGTCTGCTATTTGCCCGTCCATTCACCGACCACTGTCTGTTGCCCACGACCCACTGCCCCAGAGCAAAGAGAGGGTACAAAGAATAAAAGTGACTGGCGAAATGAGAAATGTGTCGTCAAAATTCTTTGGAAGGAAAAAGAAGGAAAATGAGATTATGATTCGTATCCACGTAGTCTGAGATAGGCTTTTTCGGCTTCTTTCTAAGATTTCAGTGTCAATGATAGTGATAAGGGTGATGGAGCTGCTTTTCATCCTGATAAATGTCTCCTACTATACTTTTGCATACATTGATTTTCCTTTTTTTTTTTTTTTTTTTTTTTCATCATCTATTGAAGATAAAACACCAACAACAATAAAAAAAAAAAAAAAAAGTCGGCACTCTTGGTTGTTCACATAATAAATATATTTCTTACCGTTCATGCGACCGCAGGTGTGAAATTTGAAAGAACTTTTTCTTGCAGTTTTCAATTGTACATGCATACTCTTTGGTTCGTTCGCCATTCGATGCAAATGACGAAGAAGAATCCTGACTACTAATGGACATCTTGCGCTGATTACTACTATGTTGAGCTAAAGACTCGCGTGGGAGTGTACTGGGCGTCAGGCTTGAAGCAGAATGGGATCTGGCGACCGAAGATGCAGCCGATTCAGGAAGCATCATGCTTGGGAGGTGATGAAGTGATGGTCCTGTTGCTGATGCTGGACGTTTCATAAACATTGTAGGTGAAGAAGGGATGGTAGCATCAGGGTCGTCTTCTTCCTCGTCTTCTGCTCCTGCTGTTACTGCTGCTCCTGTTGTCGTCATTGCATCGTCCTCTATCTTTGTTGAAAATCTTTCAAGGCCTGCTTCTTCCTCTTCGACTGTAGCTTCCAAAGCCATGACAAGAGCATCCAAAGGAGAAGCCGGTGGGTTAGGTGAGTTTAACAAGGCTTTGACAGACGACCTACGTCGATCAAATGTAGTAGGCTGCAACTGATGCTTAGCTACTGTCCCAACAGAAGAAACTGAAGTAGGAGAATGTGAAGGTGATGGATATGCGTCAATTTGATTTTGAGGAGACGTAGACACATCCTTGATGTTAGTTACTGGGAAGGAAGATGCAGGAATGGTAGTTGTGATGGTCATGGTTATTTTGCCTTGGATAAAGTTGAATGAATGGTGGGTAGTGTTATGTATCTGCGTGTATGTTTGAAAAGAGTTAGTGTCAAGAGCGATAGAGAGTAAGAAAAAGAAAGAAAGACGGATGTGTGTGCCTGAAAATATGAGATGTAACGCCACTTTTGTGTCATTAAGAGAAAAGACAGCAATCTGAATCATGTGGGCAAGGAGAGTCACTGTTCTCATTCGTCCGCGGACTTCTCATCCCCCAACAACATATTTTTCTTGGTACTCAACAATACTCTGGATGCGCACAGACAGATGAATGGCTTCATTGCTTTATTCTCTCTGCCGTTTCTTTTACTGCGGTTTAAAACAATGATGACACGTCTAAAGGAACAAAGAGATTCATTTCTAGCAATGGTAGAGAAGAGAATCCAAATATGAACTGTGCATGAAACTTATGATTGAGAATGGTATGCATTGTGCGACATGTTTCCAACCTTTTGTTCTTTCTATGCATTGTTCTCTTCTGTATCATAAATACCTGCTCAGTTCTTTGATCTGTCAAAGAAGATGGCTACGTCCATTCATGTCTCCCTTTGTTTGCGATTATTTGGAGACTAATTGATCCCAAAGAACCTTACTTCCTTTAAGTTCACTCCTACTTATCATTTTGATCTTTAAGATGTTGAACTTGTACGATTGTTATCCTAATAGCATTCAGAAGTCACAAATGGTTAATTGTGAACTATTTGCCTCTTGTGCATCGCTGTCTAGGCAACGTGTTGCACAGTTTTGATATCAAACATTCAACTTTCTTACCATGGCTCCCAAACTTGATCGCTTTTTTTTTTTTTTTTTTTTTTTTTTTTTTCCTTTTCTCGGTAAACGAATGGCTGATGTCCTCTTGCGATACTACTTTTCGGCATTGTAATTGATTATTGCCTCAAAGTTACACGGGGTTATCACAGCATTGATCTGAAAGCCTTAGGTTTTCAACATAACAATACAAAGATGTGATTAAAACTATTTAACAAAAAAAAAAGAAAAAAAAATAATAGCAATGAAGTAGCTAGATACGGATTCTATTGAGCAAGAGCAAATTTGAACAAAAATTTATGCACGAGCAATGTGAGGCCACGCTGGCTATCAATGTTTTCATATGAGAACTTTAGAATAAAGTACAGACCGGAAAAGGGGGATCCAAAGCCGGTTTTTAATGAGGATAAGCAAATGAGTATACATGAGCAAGTAACGATGGGGAAACTTTAGAGGATGAATGTAATTTTTAGAAGCCAGTAAGGAATGGCAAGATGAAATGAAGAAAGGAAAATGAAAATCGCGACATTACAGGGATATTTGTAA
Organism: Lobosporangium transversale; assembly: GCF_002105155.1. Taxonomy (NCBI): domain Eukaryota; kingdom Fungi; phylum Mortierellomycota; class Mortierellomycetes; order Mortierellales; family Mortierellaceae; genus Lobosporangium; species Lobosporangium transversale. Next base: position 218,260 of record NW_019029000.1, on the reverse strand, counting down.
GATTATGGGAAGGTGACTATGGTGACTATGAAAAAAGATATCGGCCAATGGCTTCAGCAGGAGGCGGTGGAGGCATTCGTCCTGCTGTAATCCCCGCCAGAGTTGTAAGATCGAGAGGTATAGCTTTCGATCCAACAAAAAGAAAAGAAAAGAAAAGAAAAGAAAAGGGTTATGAATGATTGTTAATCAAAAGGTATTAACAAAAGTTTGATCAGTAAAAAAGTAATATAGCAAATACATACTTGTCCCGGAAGAATTTCCACTAGGATATGTTCTTATTTGACTAAAGTCAGGAAGCGGAGGGGCAGAAAAATCTTGTGCAGTCCTAAATGCCCAGCGTCCTTCAATGGCAGGCGGTTCAGCTTGAAGTAAAAAAAAAAAAAAAAAAAAAAAAAAAAAAGTAAAAGTGAAAGTTGAGTGATCATTGAAATATTGTAACATAACATCTAATGACACATTAAGAAGCAATGAATATTTTTTTTACTCACCTAATTTGATACCAGTTCCGATAGGAGACATTGGTCGATTATCTGGATTTGAAGAATTAGCACCAGGTATTGCAGGGGCTGGACGCGTTGTGGTGATAAGAGGAGATGGAGCGGCACGACCCGGCACTCCAGGTGCTGGTCTCGGTGAGATTGCTCCATTGCGGTTGATAGGAGGTGGAGGTGGAGGTCCAGGCGATCGAGGAGCCGTAGAAGTTATTGGATTCTGCGGCGCCTGAGATAGGGGCGATCTAGAACTCGTGTTTCCTTTCTGATTGGCTATTGAAAGGAAGAAATGGTCTGGACGAGTTAACCTTTGTTTGTGCAACGAAATGGTCAAGGGAGCCAATGTCGAGAAATTGTGATAAAAAGATACTAAGGAGGCAACAGCTCGAAACTCGTGACACAATGACGGCTCAGTTCTTCCCCTGTATTACTCTTCCTCTCCACTTTTGCCAAGGGCTTGAATACATTGTAACAGAAATGAACAACGAAACTTGGCCAAATGCACAAGTAGCGAGACTGAGTGTGTTCTTTTTGTACAATATCTAGTGCGATTCCTCACTATGCCATTATGCGTAACTCTTTGACCAGTTCTTTGACTCTATTCTAAAATTCTGTCTCCTTTCCAATATAATTTTTTTTCCACACGCTTTTCTGACAGAGAGAGTTACAAGTTTCTTTAACATGCCTACAACAGGCGCAGATCGGTCGTTGCTCGATGCTTTCTTGAGCTGAGCACCCAATTGAATCTGAGATAGAAGTGCAGTGCGATCTGGAGAGGCTGTTGATAGTCCTCCTGCAGGTGGTGGAGGCGGTGGCGGAGGCAGTGATGGACGAGACATATCTGAAGAGATTTGTATGAGAATTAGGAGAAGAAGAAGAAAGAAAAAAAAAAAAAAAAAAAAAAGGCAATGACCAAGTGTGTAAAGTAATGGAATGAAAAAAAAAAAAAAAAAAAGGAAAGGCTTCACAAAGAAAAGTCCATATTGAAAGAGACTTGTGGCTTGCTGTGTCATGCTTGCAATGCTGAACTCTTCATCCAGCACCATATCCCATGCCATCTTGCCATCTACTTCCTACGTGGCCTGTTACGTGGAAACCAACGTCTTCTGCTCCTGCAACTATCCATGTAGATGTCTAGTAACTCGTTCATTGACTGCCTTTCTAATCTCGACAGTGGACAACACGTTCCTTTTGACCCAAGTTGGTGAATCATTTCATGCGCACCTCTTGTTCAAGACCGTGACCGTGTCCACAACCTGCACGGACTATACGATGATGTGGTGCACTGTCGTAGTGTTTTTTCGACCCTGACACCGCCTGCATGGCACCGAGCTCAAAGGAGAAGTATCTGAAGGAAGGAATGCGCGAGCAGCTACTCGCCTGGCTGGTGCAGGCTGTCGCATGGTACAAAGACGAAGATTTCAGCAATCGGCCCGCGGCAAGCACGCCAAGAGAAGCAAACCATGGCAATACAATGGGGCGTTGTTGCCAGAACATCACTTCCTTGCATAATCTCCAACAGAAAGTCTTTGTTTTTGGCCCATGTTCAGCGCTGCAGTATTAAAGTAAAAGCCCACGACAGCAAGTGTAAATATCTGTTAATGCAAAAAAAGCTTGCAAAAGCAGCTCTACTGGCTCGTGAAAATACAAGACAGCTCGGTGTAATTCACCCGCTGATAGCCTTTAGGTTTGGAGAATAAGAGTCGAAGATTATGAGGCAGTTATGAGCAAGCAGGGGAGTGAGAGTGGCGACCGGAGGAACAGAAACAACAAGAAAGGTGATGGTGGCGTTCGGTGTCAGCAAACTAGAAGCTGATAAAAAGTGATGCGACAGGCACCTACTGCCTGCTTGATGACTAGAAAACCAGCCCTTAACGAAGGAGAACCTATTTGACAACCCCAGATTTGGCAGCGATCCACAACCTTTGTTCCAAATGCTGCAAGCTTTTGGGTTTCGGATCATTTTCGTGTTGATGAGGGTTGTCAAAACAGGGCTATTGCTCTTTCATTCTGTACACATTATTAAGTCTCCTTTGAGGTAGAAAATAACGGACATGTTTGCACAGGAACTTTGCAACTAAATATAATACCAATATCTTTGGGCAAAAACAAGAACCGACACGCTTCTTCGGCCCACGGTTTAAAGAGCTAGAGGAACAACAAGTCTCTCCATCCACCTAAACATAGAGAAAGGCGTCATTGCCATCATCGTCCAGTATCGAGTGGGCTCCAGTATCAGTGAAGGATTGCTCTCCCTTCAAAGCCGAGACTCAATCCAAACATTTGCTAGCAAACCATCGGCATCCTAAGCGAATGACCGTGCCAAACTGATCGGAAAAGATCTGCCCCGGGACCCTATTCGTCAGACTGTTCCGTTGTCGATACTTCGTCGGACTGAGGGCTCAAACAATGAGGCATCACTATTTTGGAGTTATAGTCAACAGTAGAGAGGCCTCATTCCCTCCATTCATATTCGCCGCCGAGACCCAAATCAAACTAATGCCGCCTGACACGACTTCTGGGCCAGTGTTTTGCTTTGGAAGCTCAACCAATAAAAGGGGGAACCTTTCATCCGTACCGTTTACTCCACTGGATGAATTTTAAGCACTCCTACAATGGTACCCTAGAATAATCCTTCGAGGCTCGTGGTCACGAGAGACGAGACGATATAGATACTCTCATCCTTTATCTTTACATAATAAAATGCTGTAATACTACTACTGTGGCCTCGATTTATTGAGATGTTGTTCTACGGACCACGTCGAAGTAGAGAAAGCACACCAGTATGCGAGGGCACTCGTGAAGATAGTTTGGATCCCGTAGTCCACACAGGCATCGACATTATTACTATTCATTTAGCCATGACGATAATTAAAATAATATTAGTTCATCACGTATTATAAGCATATTGAAGATCCCACAGACAGTTCGCCATGCTCTACGATTGCTAAAATGATAAGCAAAATAGCAACCAACTTTCTCCCGTCAACAGAGACGAGACTCGCTTGCCTCCTTGACAACCACACTTGATGTGGCTCGGATCTAACGCAGCTATCGCGAAAGGAAAAAAGAGAAAAGCCTCTCTTCAAACGCAATGACTTGACAGGTTAATGTACCCTGCCACAATTAGAGTTAGATTGAGAGAGGTCTGTGCATATGGGCAAGAGCTTGCGAACCATAAAGCGAATTGATACTTGAAGAATTATAGCTGGCGTGGTTGCTCCAAGCCCTTTCTGCCACAAAGTGGAAGCATTATTTTGATTGAGTCGGAGTGACGCTGCAAAGACTGGCGATTGACATGCAAATGAAGATGAATGCAAAGGATCTAAATCTCAAGCACGATCCTGGACTCACATCTGAACGAGCAAGGATGTGTCACACACGAGATCTTTTGCGCCAGAAAAAAAAAGACGCAGCTCTTCTTTATACTAGTGACAATGCAAACGGTGAGAACGTGGGGCCAAATATGAATTTACATTTGTTACAAACACTCTTCGGCCCGAAAAGAGGTTGATGAGGACTTTTTCTACTTTTGAGATGGATAATCTTAAGGTATACATCAGGGACTCTTTCTTTTCCTTTTATCGTGATGCGTTGTTTGAAATTATAACGGGGGGCGCAATGGCAGGACAGACATGGCCACAGGGAAACCATTGGAAATGAATGAGGTCAATATTTTATCTCCATACTCGTCATGTATTCAATTAGTTTTATGCAGAGAGGCGTTGTGCATGCACCATTCACCCGCTCAGTTCAACCTTCTTTTTCAAATTGGTCGTCATTGTTTATTGCAACAAATGTAAAGTTTAGTTTGCTAGAACCCGTTAGAACACACTTTTCTTTTCATCAATTGAAGGGATCAATAACAACGAAGTATAGAAACCTCTGAAGAAGGATATTTTTTCTTTTCAAAAAAAAAAAAAAAAAAAAAAACGCGTATAAACTGCCACGCTTCTCCCTTGTTTGTAAACATTCCATTCTTGCTCCTTGCTCTCTTCCTTCATGGGTTTGTTCGTATCATTCATTCATTCATTGTCTGCTGACCTTTGCCCACGAGCACTTTTATTCTACCCCTTTTTTCCTTTCATCATTCAATTCAGTAACAGCTGCTCTCACCTCCCCTATCTCTCAAGATGTAGATCAGGCCTTTAGCACTTTCTTTGGAATTACCTCACGACGTTTTTTATTTCATTTTTTTTTGCCCCCCGAACCAAATCGCGCCTGTCTCTTGGCCCTCCCCCTTTTTTTCTTGACCACATCTCTTTAAAATTCTCTGCCACAATGCGCCTTTGCAGAAGAATATGACATAAATAAGATATAACCATCTCAACTGCTACTCATTTCTTTTCTTTTCTTTCTTTTTTTTTTTTTTTTTTTTTTTTTTTTTTCCTTTGATCTAACCGTCTTTTATCTTTTTGATCCTTGCTTGCTTTTTTTCCCTTCTTATTTTATATTTTGCATAAAAGCACATACACAGCAATACATCCATATCTACTCAGATTCATATAAATACCCATGTCGACTGCACAAGTCGTTGCTCCGTCACCAATGGTAGACTCGGCTACGAACTCACGGGGTGGATTGTCATCCATAAGAACCATTTTTACGTCTACTTCTTTGAAGAGACATAGTATTGCTCAGATCTCATCGCCGAACTTCCGTGTTGCAGTCCCGGTTAGCAACAGTGGCACAGCAAGGAATGATATCAGCACTTCTAGAGCACCATCATCATCGCTTTCTTCTTCTTCTTCATCCTTGCTCCTATCCTCGTCAAGCGTTGTTTCTCTCTTCCCTACTGCCAGCTCAAGGCGGCGGTCATCCATGAGTAAGGCAGCAGAGAGGGATTGGAAGGAGCAGGCTAAACAAATCTTTCCGTTGAGCACTGTTAACGAAACAGGCATGTTTTTGCCACCAACGCCTCTCGAGAAAAGCCTTAATGATGATTTGAAGGATACGAATGAGGATTATTTTGATACGATCATCAATACTCCACCCGAAAAAGTGAAGGCTTTGTTGTCCACAGAGTCCACGATCAGTCCCGGTATGTTTTCGCTACCATCTTCCTCTAGCAGGAAAAACAACAGAGCCAAGCGCCATACTATGCCTTCATTGTTTTCAACACCGTCTCTGTCGCCACCATCGCCATTGCAGCAGCAGCAATCGTCATCTATCTCGGATTTTGCCTCAGCAGCGTCAACACAGCAAACCAGTAGAACTAGAAGTGAAAGTCAGCCATATCAGGTCCAAAGGACTAGCAATATCAATAACAGCCATTACAGCAATAACAATAGCAACAGCAACAGCAACAATTATAGTAGCACCAAAGCTGAGAGTAATGCGTCAAGAAATGGCCCTACCACAATTGTGTCAGATAATGGCAGCAATATTAATAACAGCAACATTACTGCGCCTTCTTCCTTCGCCAACGTGTTGGTCACACCACCATCTAGTCCCCCTGCGCTGCATTCAACTAAAGAGACTTATTTCACCCCTTCGCCTTCAGATACTATCCAATCCCAGCCTCAACCTCAATCACAAGTAAAACCAGATCATCCACGCTCGTCCTCTATACCATCACCTTCATCGCCAATGTCACCATCCTTAACAGAAGAAGACCCAGCCTCAGTCATTACCAAGCCGGTGTCCTCCATTGAGCATGCCAATAGTATAAGAAGTCGAAGCAGGGCTCAAATCAAGTTCCTGACAGGAGCCAAGGATCCTGAAGAAGATTTATCGGAATTGCTTGTTGACCCATTTGAGGCTCTTCTATCATTATCATCTTCATCACCATCAACAACTACTGCAGACGATGCAGAGATGTCTTCTCCTATCTCCAATGTATCTTCGCCAGCAGCGTCGCCACGTCGTCAATCACTAGCATTGCAGAAAGAGAAGGAGCAGATCTGGAAATTGAATGCTCAAAAACTACGCAGTCAAAATAATTTCGAGGACGGATTTCTTTTTGGACATTAATTTTCTTCTTCTCAATGTAATCATTTGTATTTTTTTTTTTTTTTTTTTTTTTTTTTCTTCTTCGATCGTTGAGTTGCTTTTTTACTTTGTTTTTAGCTTTGTACATAATCATATATAAATTTAATAACGCCAAGGTCTGTGCTAGTTTATCACGAAGGAAAATAAAAAAAAAAAAAAAAAAAAAAAAAAAAAAATTCTCAGATTAGGGAGCAAAGATACCGATACAAAGAAATATTCAACCAAACATTTTTTTTTTATCATGAAATCATGAAGAGACACAGTTATGCCTAATGAATCACCTTAAGAATGGTAAAGGGGTGTTGTTGAAAGCCGTAGCATCGTCACAAGACGCCTATCCCTCATCCAGAAATCTTTCTGCAGATGTGTTTGTACAACTTGAGAATTTTTTTTTTTTTTTTTTATGCGTATGGCATGTGATGTCTAATCGCGTCTTTTCTGCGGGACAAAAGAACAAAGGAAGGGCTTTGGCATCTTTTAGATAGTTCAAATTGGACAAAATAGTCAGAAAAGTTTTTTTTCTCTTCTTTATTTACTGATTATGTTGTAGAGTGATGGAATGGTTTACGCTGTCTTGCCAACAATAGGGTAACGCTTCTCGAAGAAAGCAACCCAGTCATTCAAAACCTTGAGCTATGGAGACAATGCAAAAGAAAAAGAGGAGGAAAAAAAGTTGGCGTATTGATCAACACATCATATTGATAATGGTTTTTTTTTTTTTTTTTACCTCCTTCTCATCCAATTCACTGTAGTCTGCAGTGCAGTCTGCAGGATCGACGGAGCTTTTCCCAAGGGCCTATGAATGAAAAATAAAGTAAAATAAATAAAAAGGACAATTCTCGTCATGATGTTGCATGAGGACGAAAGGATTCAATTCAAAAACTCATGCGATCTTTGAGTTGGCTGAGAAGAGGAAGGAGATGGGTCTTTTTTTTTTTTTTTTGTTTTCTTTTGTACCTTGGATGCATCTTTTCCAGCAAAGACGTGGTATTTTCCTCCAGGGGCATACATTTCCTTCTTGGAAGAGACATCGAAGACAGTTCCCTTGACAGCGACGTAAATGGGGGCATCAGCTTTGGTGCCGTCGTACTGGGAAAGTTCTTGAGCAGTGAAAGTGAGAGACATCCTAGATAAATGTGATTTGATGAAATAAATGTGTATGAAGTGTTGAGTGTTGAGTTTGGAAGGGAAAGAAAGAAAGTTTGAAGCGCGAGAGTTGGTGTTCACTGTAGAAAAAGGAAGGACCGGACCGAGATGAGACGTGATCTAAGCCTGAAGAGAAAGGGCGTGATTTACAGCACGTGCTGGAAGAAAGCAGGCACAGGCTATTTGCCCATACAGCGCAAACCCATATCATCAACATTGAATTTGTGATCAGGAAATATGCCCAGTTTGAAAGAGGAAATGGAGGAACGCCAGAAGAGGAGCGAGCCAAAGAGGAGGTGGGAGAAGAAGAGGAAGAAAAGGAAGGAGAAGAGGAGGATGGATCCGGAGATGCGATGGGAAGTATTGAGGCAACAAATGAAAATATTGTCCAAGCTGAGGATTTTGAGTTTGAAAACAATTGGTATGATGAAGACCATTATGATGAAAATCATAATGAAGAGCAAGCAGAAGACTGTGAGGGATCTGAACACGATGAGGGGATACGAGTGTGTGATATGGAGGGTTGGTTGCTGCTTGTGGTATTCATATTCTGGAGTGATCGTTAATTTCATTAGTCAACTCCTGTTTCTGTGCGATTTTAGAGTTTGGGCACTACGAACATTAGAACAATAGCCGTGGAAACATATACATTTATCATTATATAATATGTATATAGATATATACATGTATATGTGTTTGTATATAAATATGAATTTATATATACATATAAATGCTATGACAATGCCCACAGCAACATCCGTGCTTTGATGAACCATGCCAGTGCCCGCTCTTTTGTGTTTTTTGAATCTCAGAACCTCAGGATGGTGTTGGATAAATCATTTTGATTGGTTGTGTGGTGTGTGGACAATGAAAGAGTCACGTTTGGTGTCTGGCCAAAACACACAGTTCCACCGTGCCAAAAAAAAAAAAAAAAAAAAAAAAAAAAGGGATCGTCCGACTTTTATTCCTAATCTTCCGTTCGTTTACTTTCTATTCTTTTTTTTTTTTTTTTTTTTTTTTTTTTTTTTGGTCTGTCGGTTTATCTCTCTTTAATTCTCTCATCCGTTCTCTTTTTCCCTTCCTCCCCACTCCACCTTTCTTTCTTTCTTTCTTTCTTTCTATTTTTTTTTTTTTTTTTTTTTTTTTGTAGAGTTATTACACCATTCATTTTTATCTTATTTCCTCTGCCAACTTTATTTTATTTTAAATTTCATATAACACAACATGTCGAACGATTCTATGCGAGCTGTCAAGGATTGTGCTAGCGGTACGATCGGAGGTTTCCTTCAAGTCTTTGTAGGACAGGTGAGGAAAATAAGAAGAATCTGGTTATTGGGTCTGAAAGAACAAATGGAGACCAGGTTGAAAACTCCATGCCAGACTTTGAGCTTCCATTGTGGTGCATCGCATTGCTGATTGGATTTCTATATATGTCTAGTACCTTTTTTTCTTTACTAATTTTTTTTTTTTTTTTTTTTTTTTTGTTGTTGTTGTTGTTGTTGTTGTCAATTTGAAATCTTCTATAGCCTTTCGATACCGTTAAAGTGGTAAGGAATCAATGGTGGACAGATACATACCAGTTCAGGACAATGAAGCCCTTTCCCCAACAAAAATAAGATAAAAAATAAAGGGATTGCTCAGCAGTGGAAGCCAATACGATTTACACAGACAAGGGTCATTCAATGAGCCATCGATGACTCTTCATACTCTTTTAAAAGACTGAAAAAAGATTGTATACGTAGATACGGAGTTATTTTTATTTTTATTTTTATGTGGTTAATGGTTGTCATTACTATATCACTATGGCAATTGGGCTATCCTTTCTCCATATACCTCCGTTTTCTCTTCAAGCTAACCCTTTTCTTACTCATCTCTTCGTCTCTTCTTTATCAAAGCGCCTGCAAACAATGCCGGCTCCTATGCCTGGCCAGGCACCACTCTATTCGGGGACTTTGGACTGTGTGAAGAAGACGTTATCAAAGGAAGGGATCAGGGGCTTTTACAAGGGAACAACGACACCTTTGGTCGGAGTAGGTGCCTGTGTTTCGATCCAGTTTGTGACTCTGGAGGCGATGAAGCGTTATTACCATGATTTGAATGGACCTCACGCCAATGGGTTCCTCAGCAATTCACAGCTCTATTTAGCAGGAGCTGCTAGTGGTATCACCAATTCTGTGGTCTCTGGTCCTGTGGAACATATCCGTACCCGTCTTCAGGTCCAGACTGGATCTGCTGGTGCTTCTGTCAAGGCTATTACAGGCGCTACATCTGAGAAGGCTGCTGCTGCTGCTGCTGCTGCTGCTATCTCTGCCGGAAACTCGTCCGCAGCTAATCAAGTTATCAAGACTGCAGCAGCAGAATCAGCAGCGGTTGTTCCGAACGCAACTAAGAATGCACTTTATTTCACAGGACCTGTGGATGCTGTACAAAAGATCTATGCTCAGTATGGTCTCCGTGGGCTTTATAAGGGTCAGGCTGTGACGATGGTGAGGGAGTTCCAGGGTTATGGTGCTTACTTTGCAGCATATGAATATTTGGTTCAGCGTGCCATGCGTCTTGAGAACAAGGCACGTAATGAGTTGAGCACTATTAAAGTGGTTGCATACGGTGCTTGTGCTGGATATGCCATGTGGTAAGCCTTTTTTTTTTTTTTTTTCTTTATTTCTTTCTTTCTTTGTTTCTTTGTTTCTTTCTTTCTTTCTTTCTGTGTTTTATTTCGTGGCTCTTAAAGACTAATGGATGATACTATTCTCACTACTAGGACGACTGTGTACCCTATTGATGTGATCAAGTCCAAGTTACAGACGGATGGATTCACCTCAACCACTCGTCAATACTCTTCAGCATTTGATTGCGCCCGTCAGACGATGGCAAAGGAAGGCATTGCAGGCTTCTTTAAGGGGTTCGCGCCTTGCATTCTTCGCGCTGCTCCAGCCAATGCTGTCACCTTCCTTGGATTTGAAATGGCTATGCGTGTCTTGCGGTAAAAAAAAAAAAAAAAAAAAAAAAAAAAAAAATTGTTCGGTTAGTTAGATTTTTGCAAGCATATTTAGCATAGACATTTAAAAAAAGAAAAGTGGCCAAGAGAGATCAATGGTTCGTCATGGTTCACAATAATTAATATAATGATATTTTTCCAAAAAAAAAAAAAAAAAAAAAAAAAAAAAATTGGAGTGAAATTATATAATTAATGCTTGTGAGAGGAAGGAGTATGAGCGTGAGAGGGGTTTTTTTTTTTTTTTTAAACCTAATGGTGGTGGGTGATCGGGATGACGCGCGTGAATAGATAGTTAGATAGTTGGCGGTTAATAATAGGATTAGAAAAGAAAAGAAAAAAAAAAAAAGGATTGCCAAGATTGCCATGTGCCAATAGGGTTAATAAAAAGGAACCAGCCTTTGGTCTCAACATCTTGCATATATATATTATACAAATCTATGTATGAGGTATGAGGTCACAAAAAATAAATTAAAATTCATAATTCTTTTTTCACGTTCACGCGCGCTTGCTTGAGCTTGTTAAAATCACGTGTGAAACAGAATTGTCCCCCCGGGAGGTTCCCGTTCCCCTATTTAAAAAAAACTCTCACAAGCTTCTTTTTTTTTTTTTTTTTTTTTTACATTCCATTTCTCATCACTTTCCTCTTCAACACTTCTCCCATTTCCTAACAAACATGGTAAGTTGTACTTTTTATTTGATGTTGTAATCATACACAGCATAGTACACAGCATAGTACACAGCATAATACACAGGAGAGGGGAAAAAAAAAAAAAAAAAAAAAAGACAATGTTCTCTATCACGATCAAACAACATTTCAATCATGAGCTTGATTAATATGACGCGACAAACATTTATAATACTTAAACATAAACATGCCTAGTTATTTATGATAAATAATGATAACAGTAACAACAACAACAACAACAAAACAAAAAAAAAAAAAAAAAAAAAAAAAAAAAAAGAGGGCACGCAGGAGAGGAATATGAATCTAGTTAATGTCGTTAAGAATGCATGCGTGTATGCATGTACGCATATGTTTCAAGGAAACGGAAAAAAAAAAAAAAAAGAAAACCCAACCCTTTGTTTGGATGAGAATTAACTACGACAGCAGTTTTAACCAAAAAAAAAAAAAAAAAAAAAAAAAAAAAGTAAGCTAAAAAAAGGTTTACATCTCATGAAATACGGTATAGCCTTCTGCCGAGTTCGAAGCTGCCGCTGCCAGAGTCAAGACTCTCACCACGAGCCCTGACAACGATACTCTCCTCAAGCTCTATGGTCTTTACAAGCAGGCCACCGAGGGTGACAACACCACTAGTAATTGAAATTCCATTCTATTTGTTTTAGTTTTTTATATTTTTATATTTTTTTATTAGCAAAGTGTTATGAACCTCATTCGCTTGTCTGTGTTTTAAGCGATGATAGCTAACGCATTTTTTTTTTTTACTTTTTTCCTTTCCCTTTTCCTTAAAAATCATAGCTCGCCCTGTAAGGAAGTCGCTTCTTGTGACTAAGCAAAGTAGTACATGATGGTTGAAAAGACGATGGAGGTACTAATTTTTAACTTTTATTTTAAATAACGATAATGTGACTTTAGGGTATGTTTGACATTAAGGGCAAGGCCAAGTGGGATGCCTGGGACCAGAAGAAGGGTGTCTCCAAGGAGGCAGCTGAGAAGGAGTACATTGAGTTGGTCAACACCCTTGTTCCCCAGTAAAATATCCATTTAAGGCGAATCCTCTGATTTTTTTTTTTTATATTTTTATTTTATGATCTCAAGGAACAAGAATAAAAAGTAAAAAAAAAAAAAAAGAATAAGATGGAATTTTTAACTTTTATGGGCATGAGAAAAGAATGTTGATGGAAGATGGGTAGGGAGAAAGCTTTTTTTTTTTTTTTTTTTTTTTTTTTAGGTCCACGTATGACGAAAGGGGGTCATTGGATCGAAATTTGTTGAGCCTTGCACCAAATTTGTAGACCCTGGATTGGAATCGATCTCGAGTTGTGAACGTCATGAATATTTTTTACCCATCAACCCATCAACCCATCAAATATTAATAATAACAATAATAATAATAATAATAATAATAATAATAATAATAATAATAATAATAATAATAATAATAATAATAATAATAATAATAATAGGGTATCATAAAGGACACATCATGATTCTTTTTTCTCTAGTTTCGTATAATGTTTTCCTCTGAATTGATCGCCACAGAGATTTTAAAAATGATGACATGGGTTTAGTAAAATCGATATCTGTATCATCACATGCTGATCCTGTCAAACCCACTTGGGACTTGGGCATTTGGATTGGAGAGCAGTACAGTACACAAGCAGTGGCTGGGCGAAGTAACAAAGTAATACTGTAATAATAACTCTCAAAGGTCTGGGAAAGGAGAAGTACAATGGTATATATAATAGAGAGGGAGCTTCATTCCGGTGTCAAAGAGAGTACTGTAATTCAGAGTCAGGTCCAGCCATGTTTTGTTTGATGACGGCCATAATAGTCTAGAAAGATGTTTGTGCTTCATATATATTTATATCTATATCTGTCAATCAATCAATCAAAAAAAAAAAAAAAAAAAAAAAAAAAAAGAATCCCCCTGTCCTATCTCTCTTCTCCACATTTCTTTTTTAATTTTGTCTGATTTTGTTTGATTTTGTTTGATTTTGTTTGATTTTGTTTACACCAGCCAGCCATGAGCTGCCACCTCATGGAGTAATTCCAGTGACTGCCTTGTCTTGGTGCTCTTTCATTGGTTGCCACTAAGCAGCTAAATTAAGGAACACATTATTATCTGTCTTCTTTTTTTTTCCTCTCTCCTAGATCTGCATCATTGCTTCGCATTCACATCTCTTCATCCTCTTCTTTTTCCATCTAAATTCTTTTGCCCTTTTTTTTTTATTCTATTCTATTTTTTTTTTTTTTTTTTTTTTTTTTTTTACTTTAGTTTTTTTATATACATATATATATATTTTATTTAATTAACTAATTGTACAGACATGTTGCGGTTAGCAGGCTGTGTAGTAGGGTAACTAAAATGAGGAAAAAAAAAAAAAAAAAAAAACATTTCAACATTTCACCATTTCAGCATTTCAGCATTCCAAGATGCATAACTTGACACACTTTTTTTTTTTTTTTTTTTTTTTTTTCTTTTGTGTTCTCCAGCATCTATTCATGTTTTTTAACATGGGGCTATTATCAAGAAAAGGTGTCGACAACACCCTATGGTCAAGATGCTCTTAAATTCAAATTCTTCATCTTCTTGGGCTTGATCCAATCTCTCTTTGCCTCCTTGATCGCTCTGATCTATCTCAAGCTCCAGGGGAATTCCCTTCCCAGACCTTCTCGCCCCCTCGTCCTCAAATATATGCAGGTGGCCTTGATCGGTGTCACCGCCGCCCCGTTCTCTTATGCGGCCCTCAAACATATTGATTATCCGACCATGATCCTCACCAAATCCTGTAAACTCATCCCGGTCATGTTGATGAACATTCTTCTTTATCGTCGCAAGTTCCCCCTTTACAAATACATCTGTGTGGCCCTCATCACCATCGGCGTCTCCGGATTCATGTTGTTCGCTCCGGTGGATGATCATCATGCAAAGAAGAAGGGCGCCGTCAACAGTTCTCTATATGGTCTCTTCTTGGTCGCCATCAACCTGACCCTTGACGGTGTCACCAATTCGACTCAGGATCAAATCTTTCATCAGTTCAAGGTCACGGGACAACAGATGATGTGTTTCATGAACCTGTTCATGTCCACCTTCATGAGCCTTTGGCTCCTCAACCCCTGGAATCCCGAGTTGATCAACGCCCTGAACTTTTGTCAGACCCATCCGGCGATCATCAAGGATATCATCATGTTCTCTCTCTGTGGTGCGCTCGGCCAATGCTTCATCTTTTATACCCTTGAACATTATGGCTCCCTCTCCCTCGTCACCGTCACCGTCACTCGGAAGCTGTTTACGATCCTGTTGTCTGTTGTGGCCTATGGTCATGAAATGAAGCCTCTCCAATGGGTGATGGTCGCCGTTGTCTTTTCTGGCATCGGTCTCGAGGCGTATGTGAAACGTGCAGAGAAATTGGAAAAGATGGCTGCTGCTGCTGCTGCTGCTGCTTCTGCTATTGACAAGGACATGATGAAGAAGAAGAAGGATTTAGAGTTGGATGGCTTTTCAAACTCTTTGGTGAAGAAGAGTGTTCAAGTCAATGACAACGGCCACACCATCACTACTACCACCACAACTACAAGACAACGCACAACGATCATTGCATCCAACTAGAATGAATAGACAAGTTCAATAAAGATTCATTGCTACAACTAACACTGAACAACAAGCTTTTTTTTTTTTTTTTTTTTTTTCTTTTTTTTTCTTTTTTGGATATTATTTTATTTTTTTTTATTGAAGAAAAAGTGATAAGGAAACAATAATTGTACAAAGGATACGCCACAACGCATATAAAAATGCCATGTTACACTCCTAAGGAACGCATAGCTCATGAAGAAGAAGAAGAAGAAGAAAATAAGGAAAAAAAAAAAAATGCTGGTGATGAAGAGAGAGGGGAAGAAAAATGTAGCTCATAAAAAAATAGTGTTGCAGTCATAAGAAAGGAAAGAAAGAAAGAAAGAAAGAAAAAAAGAAAAAAAGAAAGAAAAAAAAAAAAAAAAAGAAAAGATGAATAGAAAAGATAAGAAAAAAAAAAAAAAAAAAAATATACAAGTTGGTTGTTAATCTTGATTTCGTAGTCGGGTATGATATGTATCGATTCTCATATTCCAGTAGACAGGTAAACTTGTGATGTAGCCATATAAGCGCCAAGAGTGCTTCCTTGCTGTCATCTATCTTTTTTTTTTTTTTTTTTTTTCTTTTTTCTTTTTGCTGTTGTTTGTCTGCCTATTACTTGAGCTTGGATGCCATATTTGTTGCTTCACTCTGTCCATCATGCTTGTATGTACAATCGTCTTTCTTGACCCTTCTTCTCTCGAGACCGAGCAAAATGAACAAGCAAACGCCTCTGTCTCCTCTACTCATACCATCCACCCTTTAATTTATTCCGCGCACGAGAGAAAGAGAGAGAGAGAGAGACAAGATATCATGGCGCCAGTGTGTATTTTTTTTTTTTTTTTTTTTTTTTTTTGTTTGTTTGTTTGTTTTTTGACATGAGGATGTATGTTGTGCTAGTTTTGTCCGCCACTGTTGCTGCCTGCGACAATCCTCATCATCCCAAAGTCTTGCTGGAGCTGTGGGCCAGGACCGGAGTTATTGGCTTCGTCAGTAGTAGGTTGACTTGTTGGGGACTGAGACTGATTCTTTGCTTGGAGTTGAGCCTCGAGTTCCTGATTCCGGGTGGCTTGAGAAGAGACCAACTGCTGGAGGTGACGAATATAATCAACAGACTTTCGTAGAATCACACCCTTGTTGGGCTTATTGGCACTGTCCACGTAAATGTCGGGCAATAGCGTTGAGAGCTCCTGAATTTTTTCATTGATGTTGTCGCGTCTTCGTCGTTCGACTAGATGGAAGAGAAAGGAAAAAGAAGAAAAAAAAAAAAAAAAAATGAATAAATAAATAAAATAAGTAAATATGTATAAATATATATATAAAACGGCGCAGACAGAAAGATAGGGGGAAGTACATATCAGGTTTAATAATAGCTCCGCATTCGATTATGAAAAAAATAAAAAAAAATAAAAAAAGCGCAGACATTCAAGCAAAGCATTAGTAGTTGATAAAATCCTTACCAGCATTGTGACTCTCACGGCGTCTCCGTCGTTTCTCGTTCATGAGCATGGCTCGACTAATACCCCTGAAGTTGAAAGGAAAAATAAAAAAACAAAAAAAAAGGCATGCGTTAGAACGATGTTTGTTTTCCACGACTACATTCGCGCAAACCCCACGGTGGCTCTTGTTTGTTTTTATTATCAATGCGCTTTTGCGTCATCCTGCTGATAATGCAGTTTGTTGCTAATTTGTTTTTTTTTTTTTTTTTGTTTGCGCGCGCTTTTGAAATTTTTAAAGTACTTTTTCGTTTGTAGACCCTTGGAGATAACCCATGGCTGTCAAAACCACCACAGAAAAAGGAAAAAAGCAGATGTTTGGATTCAACTCTAACACGCACTCACTTTTATATATATATAAATAATAATAAAAACACCAACGAAAGAAAGAAATGGTTGAAGCCCAGGGTGTAAAAAGTAATTTGACAGGAACAAAGATGTTAAACAATAACAATAAGAAAGTAAGGGGTTGAAAAGGGGTTCACAAATGTAAACCAGGGCATGAGCTTGCATGAACACTCCTCACTTTTTCTTTGTCAGTGTCTTTAGAGTAGACGAAGTAGCCATTTTTTGGATGTATCAAAAAATAAAGGGGAGTCCAAGATCATGCACGGAGTCTAGTTGACTTATGCACTCGTACATCATTTTTTGTTTGTGCTCTCTCTCTCTGACAGACACCACCCCCTATTATTGACAAAACCTTTTTTTTTTTTTTTTTTTTTTTTTTTCTTTTCGCCGAAACAGTAAACGTGTGTTGTAGAAAGACTATCCACTTGCCCCCTATAATCTCCTCATTTGCCCTTCCTTTTCATCTCTCCCACGTTTTTTTTTTTTTTTTTTTTTTTTTTTTCTTTTTTTTTCTTCATAATAGTATGATAAATAAATAAATAAATAGTGATATATATAATAATAATAATAATAGTAATAATAATGATGATAGTGATAATGATGATAGTGATAGTGATAGTGATAGTGATAATAATAATAAATGAAATAAAATAAAAATAAAAATAAAAATAAAAATAAAAAAAAAAAAAAAAAAAAGATCACTTACTTTTGATCGGCATCATCTTCAAAGAGACTGCTCATCATGCCAGGCATCTCGCCAGGAGCAAATTGAAGGCCAGATGGGTTCTCGAATGAGCCGACGGGATGACCATCAGAGGCACCGAACCAGTCTGACCTAGGGACGGGCATGGACATGCTATGGAATGGATTGGAGGTGGGGAGGGAAGGGTGGATATGACGACCGAATTTCATATCAAGGGGCCTTGAGCTTGTTGGCAGACTAAAGTCACCCTCGGGGAAGAAATCGGACTCGACAGGGGAGTAAAGTGAACCGTTCCCGGGAGAGTCGCCATAGGAGTTTTGATGTTGGATATTCATGGGCAAGGGCTTTACATGAGATGTACTGTTGAAATCATCGGGACTGTCAAAATCATTCCTGGGAGAGTTCAGCGGAGAGCTGGAGCCGGGCGAGAGCATGTTTCCGGGTTCGCCAAATTCCATTTCGGAGGCTAGAAAGTCGGGGGAGCCAGCCTCTTGCTTGATGTTGGCCTGTGAGCTGTTTCGTTTGCCTCCGCCAAGGGAGGAGCGCATTGCGGAGGAATGACCGTTGATGTTTTGGTTATGGTTATGGCTATGGCTATGGCTATGGCTATGGTTATGGTTATGGTTATGGTTGTGGTTATGGTTATGATTGAGGTTGTTTCCGAAGAGAGGGTTGATGTTTTGGAGTTGGGATGTGTCCATGCGGTTGATGGTCATTTGGAGTAGACCGGGGTCGATGGTGCCGGCGTATGAGTTATTGGGGGTAGGGTTGTTGAGATGATGTGGGAAGGGTACGGACATGGCCATGGGGTGTTGTTGTTGTTGTTGTTGAAGTTGTTGTTGTTGAAGATGATAATGAGTTGGGAACTGTAGCTTTGGTTGATGCTGTGTCTGTTGTTGAGTGAACATTGTTTAAAAAGAGAAAAAGAGGAAAAGAAGAAAAAAAAAAAAAAAAAAAAAAGAAAAGAAATAAAGGAAAGGGGAAAAGAGAGTATTTAAATTGGATTTGAATTTGGATTTGGAAGTGAGTAAGAGTGAAAAGAGTAAAGAGTAAAAAGAGTAAGAGTAAAAAGAGTAAGAGTAAGAGTAAGAGAGAGCCAAAAAAATAAAATAAAATAAAAATAAAAAATAAAAAAAATAAAAATTAAAATAAAAAAGGGTCAGTATTTTCTTTTTCCTTTGTTGGGATGAAGCAGTATAGCAGTTGAGAAGCGAGATGACGAAAAAAATAAAAAAAGTGCGTTAGACTGAAAGAGTCAAGAAGCGAAAAGAAGGTAAAGAAAGTAGGAGATCTTTGATCTTTTCTTTTTCCTTTTGTTTGTCTTTTAGTGAACGGGCAAAGAAGATAAAGACGCGTTAAGAAATATAAAGGAGGCAGAAAAGAGATTGGTAAAGAAGAGAGAAAGGAAAAGAGGAAAAGAGGAAAAGGAAAGGCTTTTGGTTTTTATATGGTGTGATTATCACAGGGGAATTAAAGGCGCAGACCCATTGTGCATCTCCATTCATAGCCACAACTGCAACAGCAACAGCAACAACAGCAACAGCAACAGCAACAACAACAACAACAACAACGACAAGCATAATCTCAATGCCATTGACCTTCGCCATATTCTCATTCCATTCCACCCAATCCCATTCCACCGTGAAGCTCATTCTTTTTCTTTTTTTTTTTTTTTTTTTATATTATATTACCATTATTATTATTATTATTATCATCATTGTTATTTGCTCTTCATAAACTTGTTTTCTAGGCCTCTTTCTTCGCTCTCTTCATCTCTTTTCTATCGTAACCGCGCGCGTCTTTCATTTCATATGGAGATGCAGAGGATCATTTTACTGTTTATTATTACTATATTACTATATTACTATATTACTATATTACTATATTCTATACTGGATGCTCTTCATTAAATACTACTTTTATATTGTAAACATCATCCTGCACATTCAATCCCTACTCTCTCCCCCAAAAAAAAAAAAAAAAAAAAAAAAAAAAGAAAGAAAAGGGGGGTAAGAAACATCTCTTCTCCTTCCCATTACTCTTGTTATTCGCGTTTTTTTTTTTTTTTTTTTTTTTTTCTGGCTCACCCCTCCCCTTCACTCCTTTTTTTTTTTTTTTTTTTTCTTTTTCTTCTTCTTTCTTGTCTCTGTCGCTCAACAACTCTGTTGCATACAATGTGTACATGTATACAAAAAAACAAATACATCGGGTGTGACCACAATGATGATGACGATGTTGTCCAAGCCTAAAAGCCTTGTGTAATGTGTGCCTGAATGTAAATCTGTGTGACCCAAATGGACCTGGCATGTACAACAAAGTTCAAAAAACATCTCTCTCTCTCTCTCTCTCTTTCTCTCTTTTCTAGGAGCCTTTCTTTGCCTATACGCGTATAAGAACCAAACTAGTTTTACTGAGTATCTTTTTTTTCTCCCCATAATGGGACCATCACGTACTGTATAGGGACTAGGAGCGATGCAGTGTATGCTCAGAAGAAAGAAAAAAAAAAAAATCGGAAAAAAGAAAAAGAGATGGAGCGAGCGAGAGCAAGATCCATATTGCTAATGGCAGAATAAATTGGGGAAAAACCAAAAACTCTTGTATATACCATTTGCATTGACGCTTAGACTGCATATAAAAAAAAAAAAAAAAAAAAAAAAGAAAGCAACAAAGCAAGGTTTATAAACCTAAATATGTATTATATAATAAGACAGAGAGTTAAGAAGCCGGAAGAGGCAAGAAGAGGCAACAAGAGGCAAGAAGAGGCAGCGAATAAGAAAAAAAAAAAAAAAAAAAAGATTGGTTCATCATCATCCACCATGCTTTATTTCGCTTTTTTTTTTTTTTTTTTTTTTTTTTTTGCTCCGCCGGGAAGGTAATGTTCAATCCTATCGATCCTATCGGACGAAATTGTTTCCATCATTATCAGCTACCTTACCTTTGCAATTTCTCCCGCTTTTTTTTTTATTTATTTATTGAATTTATTGCGACCCGCCTTTCGTCTTGGCTGCAATTGTTGTTGTTATAGTTCGTTCGTTTTGATTGTTTGTTTAGTTCTTATGATGGTCTCTCCTCCCCCTTTTTTTTTTTTTTTGTTACTCGTTACTGTCATTGTTTTTTTTTTTCTTGTCATTTGTTGTTATTCTTTTCCCATCTTTGTTTGATTTTCTTTCCTCTCATGTTTTGCCTTTTCTTTTTGCTTTCTTAACCCCTGAAGACAAAATGGCGGCAAAAACCAATCTGAGCGTAAAACTCTTTTTTTTTTTTTTTTTTTTTTTTTTTTCCATGTCCGTGGGCTAATGACATTGCGCTATGTTTGTGCCACAATTGGTCATCATTTGCCCCCCCCCCCCCCCCCGCCGCCCCCTTCTCCCATGGCTCAATGGCTCATTACCTCTCCCCTCCCCCAATGGGTTTTGAATGAGCAAGAGAGTCTATAAGAGGATTGGAATGAGCAAGTAAAAGAGATCGACAAATCTCCACCATATTTATAATACACGGACTAAAAAAGAAATCTCCGTTCTCCGTCTCAGTGGAGCATAACAAAGAGCCAAAAGCCAAGTTTCGTTCTCCACAAATCGAGATGTCTAGGCATTTTATACATCCATACTTGTACTACTATACTATGCATGTTTAGATAATATCTACATGTATACATGTCTAACATATCTGTAATAACAATGAGATTAAAGTAATAATAAAATTATATATTATTGTTATTATTATTATTATTATTGTTATTATTATTATTATAATTGTAAAACAATCCACACATTGGGCATACTGATTGGATTAACAGTCTTTCTCTGCATCATTTAATTCGACACCATTGATTCATCCGACATTTCAGCCTAGACACCGGCAAATAGAAAAAACAAATTTGTTCCGAACCAAACCTCTCGCAATTTACCCTCCCCCCTCACAGTTATTCAATTGGATACCTCTGGCATCTCAAAGGGAACGGGGATACTATCCTCTTTCCAGAGTTTTTTTTTTGTTTTTTTTTTTTTTTTTTTTTTGCACCAAAGAAGTCAAAAAGTCAAGAAGTCAAGACTCTTTCCTGACTTTCTTAGAGCCAGCCAGACAAGTTTAACTTTTTTAAAAAAAAAGGCGATGCAATGCCATTTTATTTTTATCATTTTGCAGTAACACTCTTTTCTTTTTCCCACATTTCGACTCTCCAGTCCAGTCAAAGCTGGTTTTGTTTCTTTTGCATTGCATAAACATATATAATATAATATCTATCTATATATCTGCACCCATTACGTTGTCAAATAAAATCTCTACATTGGGAGCAGTGGATATTACTACTGAATGAAGGAAGAGGTGAGTTGGCTGTCCACGACCGTTAGTGGTTGGTCTGTTGAAGGTGTCTGCGCTACATATATACCTTCTTGGGCCCTCACCCTATTGACGCCATTGGTCCAGTCTGTGCCAATAAAAGAGCTTTCCACCTTTCACAACCCAGAAAAGCGTTCCATACTTTGCATGCATGGCCAAGACCCATTAATCACCTCAGCTTTATGCTCTCTTTTCCCTTTTACTCCTTCTCTTTTGGAACAGGCTTTTTTGGTTTATGCTATATATTATACTTTACAATCCCTCCCCCCTCCCCCCCCTTCCCCCGGAGTTTCTTTGTTTCTATTATATATATAATATATATACATTTATACATCATAAAGTTTCTCTTCTTTTTTTTTTTTTTTTTTTTTTTTTTTGGATTGGTTTGGTTTGGTTTGGTTTGGTTTGTTTCTATTGTATATCCAAAAGAATAGACCACGCTTAATGGGTTGGTACCATGTTTTGCATAAACAAACGCACCTTGACAGCCTATCCTCTTTATCTTTATCTTTATCTTTATCTTCATCACGTCAGCTATTCTTCTGCGTTGTCGTTGATGGCTTATAGCTGCCGTTCCCCCCAGGCCGACAGTGGCTTTGGTCCTGGCGGTAAATGCAGCGCTCCAAAGTCTCTCCTGGGATCCAGAACCGAGCGTAAGCAGCGCAGAGGCTCCAGCAACCTCCCCAGAGCTCTTCCGATGACAGTCTCCGATCCCTGGTTGTTACCTCTGGCCTCCCTGGCTTCTCCTTTCTGCTGGGCGGCCAGTCTACACGATCTACTACGTGTGATGTACATGATGATAAATGCTTGTGGTAGTTGGGCGGAGAGGGTGAGGGGGAGGGGGAGGGGGAAGTATTACGAAAAGAGGCTGTAGGATGTAAATGACGCGTATAACTTTGTTTGTGTACGCGTAAAAGGGAGGTCTATGAAGTGTGGTCATACAAATGGGGGAATGTTACTCTAAGCGTCTTTCAGAGCAGTATATTATATTTGTCTCCTAGCCCAGACTTCCCGAGGGAGCTTTACTGGCCATCTCAGAGAAACATTCGAGAACTTTGCCCTTTTTTTTTTTTTTTTTTTTTTTTATTTTTTTTTTATTTTTTTTTGATCTTACACGACGTTTACACGAGGCGGCGCATACACCTAAAAGCAAAAGCAAAATCAAAAACATAAAGATCAAGCTGTAATGTAAATTATCGATCATTATTGTTTATTTATTAGATAAAATACATTAGATGAAGGGTTTTTTTTTTTTTTTCTTCTCTTTTCTTGTAAAATTTCATTGCTTATTATTGCCACAAGATTTGCTTTAGTTAAAAAAAAATAAAAAAAAAAAATAAAAAAAAAAATTGAATATTAATGATATAAAAAATAAAAAATAAAAAGAATAAAAACATTTCTAAGAAAGAGAAAAAAACAATAGTTGAAAACATGATGGTATATAGAAAAAAAAATATAAAAGTTTTTGTGCATAATTTTCACTAAATACAAGAAATTAAGAAAAAAATAAAAGGCTGCTGTCTCTGTCTACCAACGCGAATTAATATCATCCTTCCATGCTTGAATAACATCCTTATCACCAGTCAGGTAAAGCACCATCGTATCATCCACCACACGTAGGACTACGTTTGGAAAGATATAATCAAAAGTTTATAGCATGTTAGGCCGATGATCTTTGTTTCAAAAATTAACCGAGAGCATACATGACATTGCAAGACAAAAAAAAAAAAAAAACTTAAAAAAAAACTTACCATCTTGTCCAATAACTTCAGCCGGGTGAAGTCGTGACTCGAGCTGGAGGATTCTGCATAATTCCAAGTTCTTGGCTGCTGTATCCGAGCTACCTGAAGCTGCTGCACCTGTTCCGTTGGCGTTCGCACCCACAATAGAGGAACTAGAGCCATGGATGGATGTTGCTCCTCCATTCTGATTGATCGTACTGTTGCTATTGTTCGCATTCTGACCACTTGATCCTGACCCCCCAGCATTCTTGCCTGCAATAGTATTACACTGAATCAAGATGTCGTTGAACAGGATAAACAAGAAAGATTTCTCAACTGTTTCTTCCGACAAGTAGTGAATCGTGTGGTCCCCAGTTGCTGCTACTGTCGTCTGACGAAGATCCACCAAGTTTGCTGCAGTGCTCAAGCTACGGCTTGTTACTATTGGAGCATTTACTGGCACGACCTTATTGTCAACCCCCATTGCCACATTCCTGGTCACAATCCTGATCAGATGCAACATTCCTTCGCGTACCACCTTTCGATGAGGTTGTACCAATGGCGCCTTATGCTGTCCTATAATCCGATTCTGGATCAAGAGGACCTTCTCATGATTCTCGTACTGCCGCTTCCGCTCATTCATCTCATCTGCACGCGACGAAATCTTCTCTAGTGCAGACGCAATATCCTGGTAATCTACATGATCTGGCCATGTGTTCTCCAACAAGTCTGTCAGCAACAATTTATAGCGTGGAATACGTTGCACAGGCAGAAGCAAGTAGCCCTGGAGTCCCAATTGAGTGTGGTTTGGATGTTTGGCGCATCGTCTCAAAAACTCCTTCATCTTCTTCTTATACTTGGCCTGTGTCAGCTGTGTTTGAAGGACTCGGAGCGCATTGTCAAAGTTATTGATGTAGAAACTGTACATCTTCATGTACGCCACATGATCTGCAAACACCTTTCCGATACGGTCCTCCCCTGCCAGCTTGATCGATTCCATAGTGGCGCTGGATGATTCAATTTTCCCATCTGTGCCATTGCCGCTACTAGCTACAGTAGTGTCACTATCCTGTTGACCATTAATAGCAGAGACATCATCTGTCTGATCTTCATCAGAAATCGAATGTAAAGTCGCCGATGGAGCCATAGAAGAAGGAGTAGAAGGACGCTTATTGCTCATATTTGCTGGAAGGGAACTGGTACGGCTCATGGCAGAAGGCCGCTGCTGCTGCTGCTGCTGCTGCTGCTGCTGCTTCAAGGTATTTTCTCCAGTCCTAGCTTGATGATGTGCCTTCTCCAATTCAGGAAGGAAGTGGTTCGCGTGGAAGGTGTAGATGGCCTGGGCATTCGAGAACACCGCCTTGTGGTCGCTAGGGGGCATGACCTGGAGAGCCGGTGTAAGGTAGATCTCCACAAGTCCCTTCAAGCCTTCGACATAGGTTTTCTCTGTCGCCACAATCTCATCCACAATCCTACGTCTCCTCGCTGCTTGGGTTTGAAGCTTGGCGAGCCTAATCTCCTCATCCTTTTCTCGCTTCTCTGTCTGCTCATTGCCCTCTTCTTCAGCAACCTCACCTGTACTGTCCTCTGCTCCTGCCCCTGGCCCCGCCCCCGCCCCTACAGCCGTGGCGCTGGTCCTTTCCGCGTTCCAGACACGTCGCCATGCGTAGACTTCCTCCCATTCAGATGAGTCAGGATCTAGATCATAAAGATCTTTAAGGTAATGCATCAACGGCTTGATATAGACAGCACTCTGGTTATATCGAGAAATATAATTATAAGGACTAGTACTTGTACTGCTTATCGTGCTTATGCCACTGATCACAGGCGACGATGGTAAAGGAGTTGTAGGTGAATGCACCGAGGACAAACGATGCTGTTGTTGTTGCTGCTGCTGCTGCTGCTGCTGCTGCTGTTGAAGTTGGTGTTGTTGTGCAATAGCTGCATCTGCATCCACAACATCCGAGTCGTTTTCTGTTCCTTGCGTTGCTTGGCTCTCAACACTCATATAGCTATGTCGATAGTTTTTCTCTTGACGTTGGGTTGGATCAAACGATGGTGAATCATGGGTATCCCGAGATGAGTGTGACGAGCCATAAGGCAGATGTCCAGTGCTCTTATTCTGGAAGCGATGATCAAGTACACCAGATCCTCTTCCTCCATGGGGCAATGTCTGACTGAGATCCGGAGTACTTCCAAGAGACGTGCTCAACTGAGGAGCACCATTTGTGCTAATGGCCCCGTAGCCAGAATCCCGAGCAGCGAATCCATCGAGTCCATCAGCAGCACTGTCATTATTGAATGAACCTGTCGATCCATGACTATCAGCCATTGCGCCAAGCTCGCCCGAGCTTGTCCTCTTATGCAGTCGCTCACGTACCCACTGATTGATTCCGTTACCGGAACGTTTTCCGCTCGAGCCTTTAGAACTGGGCTTTGAATTGCTTTCTAGAGCGATATCTAAATCGGTATCGGCTATTGGGTCAGTCTCACTGCCAAGGGAATGACGCTTGCTGCTGGTGGTATCCTGTTTCTCCTTATCCTTCTTGGAAGACTTGCTGCCCTTTCGGATTGATTTGAGCAACTTGTTGAGAGACAGGGGGTGTGCAGATGAAGTGGGTATTGGGGCTGAAATCTCCGTATGAACCTCTGTCGTCTTTTCTGTAGTGACTGTTGACGTTGACACAGATCTCTCCCTTCTCGGTCTGCTAGTATCGGGGCCAAGCGTAGCTGCGATTTGTGTTCCTGCAGACTTTTGTGACAGATCCACTGCGCCCATATCCTCTGCAAACGATCCATCGTCCTTCTTCTGTATGCCTATCAAAGTCAACAAATCACCATGGGATCGACGCTTGAGCATGTTGGATGCTCCTGATGCGGCACCTGAGCGCCTTGTCGAGTTGGGTGTAACGGACCGTCTCCAAGGCTCATATGTCGCCACGGATGTCTTTCCGCTAGCCGATGATCCCGGGCTTTTACTACGGGGATCTCCATAGGGGTCATCACCAAGGAAACTCTGTTGTCCAAACGAAGACTTTTCATCCATTATAAGTGGTTGGAGCAGATCCAAAAAGGGCTGAACAAATTGGTTTCCATCAACTAACAACGTCGAAAGCGTCTGAGAAAGCATACACATTGGGGCTGGTAGTGACTTGAGGTGATTGTTCCGAATATCTAGTTGCCTTAATGTCTTCAATCGTCCAATGGCTGGGGCTATAGTTTAAAAAAAAAAAAAAAAAAAAAAAAAACGGTTTGTAAGCAAGTGGAGCAGTTAGAAACCAAATTCCACATGCTTCGTTAACACTAAAAAAAAAAAAAAATAAAGACTTACTCAAGAGATAAAATTGGTTATTGCGAATGTCGAGAACCTCCAAGCGAGCCATTTTTTGAATAGTATCTGGAATCTTCCAAAGTTTATTATTGGACAGATACAGTTCCTTCAGCTTTGTCAACAGACCAATCTCTGGTGGTAAGATCTCAAGTTGGTTATCGCACAAATCAAGGACTTCTAAATGATTGAGACATGTCAAACTTGTAATAGGTGAAAATATTTTGATCATATTGTAAGATAATCGAAGATGTGTCGTAGCTAAGAAAGGAAAAAAAAAAAGAAAAAAAAAGAAAAGAAAAAAAAAAAATCAGTGATAATATTAAACTCATATATCATCTTCATAAATATTCATGATGATCAAAATATCAAGTGAATGCAAAAAAAAAAAAAAAAAAAAAAAAAAAAAAAAAAAAAAAGAGCTCGTACTGGATGGAAGATCAGAAGGGATCTCAGTCATTTCTCGCTTGCTAAGATCTAGGATGGAGACACCCTGTTGATTCAGGTCTACTGTTGACATGGCGGTGCTCCAGTCTGAATCTGAGACTGCAGAAAATCGGCTCGGAATCAAGTCCTGGGAAGCTGACGGTTGAGATCCATCAACCTTGATAGCTTTTATTCCAGAGTCCTTAAGCGCAAACAGTGGTTCGAATGAAAGTGAGAGGGGGTCAATGGAGCCGTGAGGTCTCTGGTCAGCAGGTATCTGGGGAATAGGTGTGACGATGCTAGTGCTGGTGCTGGTGCTGCTGTGGGCCGTATAGGCAGCTTTGAGAGTTGGTGACACGGTTGGTAGTGTGGCGGAACCCATGGTCGAGACTCTCTTCCTTTGTGCACTCTTTTCGGGCACAGGAGGCACATTGAGTTCATCTCCCAGAGACTTGCGCTGTCCCTGTTTAGAGAGATAAGGCCTGTCGTCTGCAATCAACAAATCAGCTACTCCAGTCATCGTCAGACGAGAACCAGGACGGCTATCCGTTGTGGACTGTCGATGTGATTGTTGTAATAGAGCATATTGTTCCTGCAAGCGCCTTGAATGCTGCTCTGGATCATCCAGATCACTATCTTCATACTCTTCACTTTCAAAGCCTACAATAGCATCAAATGTGTACAGGAGATGGCCAGGTCCAGCGCTTTGTCTCCGAGGTTTATGATCTAGACCATACCCGATGCTTCCCTGACGCCCCCGTGGACTCAGTGTGTCCTGATCGTACTCTTGTGAAGAGGACATCCGACTTAATCTAGACTGTCGTTTAGCACTGTTGGTCCTGGCGAGGCTCTTGGGTGGTGCTGCGGGTGAGGATGAGGAATGGGTAAAAGACATGGCGCTGGAAGGTCTGGAGATGGCTCCTGCTCCTGAGAAATGTGAATTGGACATTGTCATGCCAGTTGGTTCCGACATCCAGCTCTCCCTTGATATCCTGTCCCTGGAAGAAGTATCTTTCAAGATTGGTCGAGGCATTACCTGAATTCCACTGTGGCCTGCTCTAGCGACTGCTGAATGCTCTCGGCGACGTATTGAAAGTGAGGGGTCTTCAGAGGGCTGATGGGACTCACTAGGTTCGATTGTCGTAGTTGATGAGAGATCTGTTATGGATGGAAGCACAGGTCCATTGATGAGGCCAGAAGTGGTGTGAAATAATTTGGGAAATGAGTTGCGACGGATGCCAGTAGCAACACCGATCTGGGGTTCCTGGAGTTGCTTGCTCCTTGACTTTGCAGCACGTACACTCTTGAGCGTGAGTGGAGTGTAGTTTTGTGAGGGGATGAATGTAGCAGGGCTTGGTGGTTGTGTAGGGGAGAAAGTAGGGGGCATTTTGTAATCGTTTAGGGAGGGGAAGGAGAGACGGTTATGTGCAGTAACGGATGACTCTGAGTGAGGTTGTGGTGTTGAGACATGGTAATATTCGTCGTCCTCGAGTCCCAGGCCATCTGGACCGTGTGAAGCACTAGGAGTGGATGGCATGCGCGGTCGTGTGTAAGAAAGAGGACTGGCAGATGGAGAGGTGGAGGCTAAAGAGAGAGAGAGAGAGAGAGAGAGAGAGAGAGAGAGAGATAGAGAGATGGAGAGTTGTGAGATGTTTAAAAAAAAAGAGAGAGAGAGAGGGCTGGGTCAGTCGGCAAAGATCAAGGATAAGTTTAAAGATATGCACCATAGCGATAGAGGAATAAGAGCAAATGAAAAGAGAGCATTGTGCAAGTCATGGACGGAAATTCTTTGTCTATTGACGCTTGTAACAAGAAAAGGACATGCAATGGACAAAAGTTTCACCAGCAGCCGCGTCGCAGGAAGGAGAAAAGGAGAAAGAGAAGGGATTTTTGGATCATGTCATCATATTAACAACCCAACCAAGAAAAAAAAAAAAAAAAAAAAAAAAACGCCGATGCTGAGCATTAAGATACACATTATGAAGAGTAAGCAAGGACCAACACATTCACAGGTCTGACTAAATGACAATCGCTGGTAATTTATATCTCGTGTTGTCTATGAATTATGCTGTACACAGCATTGTTGTCTCCCCAGTTGCCGATCCAAAGAACCAATGGTTTAATAAGAATGATGTGGATAGGACATTCAATGGATAATAAATAAATAAATAAATAAATAAAAAGGTAATGACAGGATAAGAATGGCAAGAGAGAGAGATGGAAGGGAATCTCACATAATAATCTGAGGCAAAGGTATCAACACTTGAAGAGAGAAAAAGAGGAAAAGAAAAGAAAAGAAAAGAAAGCAAGAGAGTGAAGGAGAGTGAGAAAGTGAAAGAGTGAGAGTGAGAAAGTGAAAGAGAAGAGAGAGAGAGAGAGAGAGAAGAGGATAGAGGATAGAATAGGATAGAATAGAGAAGGAGAAGAATGGATAAAACAAGAAAGTTGTGAAGAAAAGAGTCGAAGTGTAGAGAAAAAGAGGGTCGTTGATCGTCGCCAGGGAAAAAAATGTTTATTTTAGGAATGTATTGAATCACAAAATATTGGATAAAAATAAGAATAAAAATAAATATAAAAATAAAACTAGATCCAATGGAATGGTAAGGAAAAGGGAGTGATTGATATCGTTGGAATAGAAAGCGTACGATGGATTACCAAAGGTCATGAAATAAATTAGTCGTTGAGGCGTTTGATCATGAGTGTGGGATGTCAATCGTTATGAAGGAGTTCGTGTCACGTCGTAAAATAAAAATAAAAAAAAATACAAATGTGGATAACGTCGGATGGGATGTGAATGCTGAACAGATAAAAAAAAAAAGAAAAGAAAAAAGAAAAGAAAAAGGGAAGGGAAAAAAAAAAAAAAAAAAAAAAAAGAGGGTGAAGGGGAAACATTTGCCATCGCCATTGACCGTTGCTCATAAACAACGGAGCTAAGGACATGCAGTGAGTAGTGATAGGTGTGATCGGTAATAGGTAATGATGGCAGGGGGGAAGAAAGTAAAAAGGGCATCTTATCCTAAAGGCAGTGTAACAATGAATGCTCTTTCGCTCTTTGCTCCTTCAATCCCTTTTCTACTAACTTTTTCAAACCTGAAAGGACTTTTTTTTGCTCGCTCACTTCAATGCTCTTCTCTCTCTCTCTCTCTCTCTCTCTCTCTTTATCTCCCCATCATCTTCTTTCGGGGTAAGCTTGCGGAAGAGAGAATGGCTTGTTCAAAAAAGAGCCATATGCATATCTTTTTTAATCTGCTACAAATCGCTAATCCCTGTTCGGTGCTGTTGCACACCATCCCATCCCATCCCATCTCATCCCAATGCTCATTCACTCGACATATTATGAATATGAATATTTTAAACTCCAAAACAAATCTGTATTAGAAAATCTCTTATAAAACAAAAAAACAAACCCCTAGTGCTTTCTAAGTCTCTTTTGCAACTCCTTAATTGTTAATTTACCATGCAGACCATAAAAAAGCGAAAGAGCTTCAATGCTCATTGATTTCTCAACACCTGCATTTTTCTCCTTTTAGCACGCTTTTTCATTTCTTTCCGCATCTCTCTTTTTTTTTTTTTTTTTTTTTTTTTCCTTCTTTTCTTCTTTTCTTTTTCTTTCATGTGAATGGAATATTTGTCCCTTTCTTCTTCTCTCTTTCCTGGACTGACTCGACTGGAGGAAAAAAAAAAAAAAAATACCCGTGTCTCTCTTGCGATTTTCTTTTGTACCACCATTTCCTTTTACGCGTCCTGAGTGGTCTGTGTGCTTCCCTCCTCTCTCTCTCTCTAAACTCAAAAATATATATTATTTTCTTTTCTTACCTGAAACAGGACCACCCACTTCTTTGACAGATACCCGCCGTTGTCTATGGAGACCGCTTGTTATTATTGTTGGCTTGCTGCTGGTCTTTAAAACACCTTCTGTTGAAAAGCCCTTGGCAGACTCTTCTCGTCGCTCTGTATCGATGCCTAATCCTACCCCTATCATCGCTGTCCCCGTTGCTGCATTCGCACTTGTGTTTGATGTCGTAGAGGTCGTTACCACTGATAAAGGAGGAGACGTTGGTATGCTCATAGGAGGTGTCGCCATAGGATCTTGTAGTAAATACAGTGATGATCGTGAGATGGACGACGTGTCTGAAGAAATAGACGTACGAATGGCTATGCTGCTGTTGTTGTAACTATTTGTGCTGTGCTTAGGCGGTGCTGGAAATGCAGAGATAAACATATCATGCAAATGTGTATTTGAATATGCAAGAGCACCGCCAACACCTGATGTCTCTACGAATGCTGGACTACTACTGCTACTACTATAACTACCCCCCGATCGTGAACGAGTACGTAAAATGGACTTTGGTTTGTTCTTGAGAATCGACACAGGTTTGACAACAGATGAAGAGGAACCAGTCCCCACATGTGAATTGGAGAAGGATCTGGATCGTGTTGGAGAAGGAATCTGTGGTCGATGTTGTCTCATTGGTTGTGTGTTGGAGGAAGACGGCATATCAGATGTGGAAACCGTTCTGGTGGCATGTCCCTGCATGTGACGATAGGATGGACGAATCACCTTTGAAGGCGCTGTCTCATTGCTGCTTTCTGAACCAACAGAATCAGCAGTAGTAGGATCAGATGTAATAGTGGTAGCCATAGTATTAGTATTAGTATTAGTAGTAGTAGTAGTAGTAGTAGTAGTAGTAGTAGTGGCAGTGGCAGTGGCAGTCGTAACTGTAGCAGCATCGGAATGGATCCGATTATTTTTGGACGAGTCGTTGACTACCGATACAACTAATAATGGTCTTTGTTGTTGCAGGCCCATGAGTTGAGTATCATCCTCATTTTCGGCTATCTCTACAGGTTCTTGACTTGGTTGTTCACTTGGCTTTTTAGTTAACTCAGTCTGGATGGTGCTCCCATCTTTTTCTACCGGTCGACTCTCAATCACTCTAGAGTCTGTCATATCCTGCGTCTCTGCTCCAGAGACCGGATCAATGGGTATCATCTTAAAACCAACGACTTTTGTCGTGGCTATATCATTGTTCTTAATATTGCTGAAATCAGCAGAGGTTATGTTGACAATTGGTACAGGCACTGGAGGCACTGGTTCGTTTGTATTAAAAGGGATCGGAGAGGTAAATAGAGGACAGGATGTAGAGAGCATCACTGGATCTTCTTCAGCGGCAGAGACATATGAGGAAGAACGAGATGTCCGCCTGGTCCTAGAACCAAACGTTGGCTGACTTGTGACTACAGGGGAGCCGGTGATGTTTATATGGTTGTTCATCAGGATTGGCTGTGAGGGAGAAGGAGCAGGTGAAGGGGAAAGGGAAGTAGAAGACGAAGAGGCAGAGGCAGAGGATAAAGCAATATCCATTGGCATTGGATAGAGCGACATCCCTGTGGGAGCTTGGACCGTTGATGATAAAACAGGTGGATTTACAGGAAGAGGTGCAAATGCAGGCGAAGATGACAGCGAAGAGAGAAGAGTGAATGTGGTCGTAGTGACAGGTATAGGAAATCCAAGGGCATCACAATACGAGGAAGACGAGGAAGTGGAAGCGGTGGAGATTGGACGAGGAGGATCAATTTCAGATGCGCTCGTAACGGCAGTAGAAGACGAGGATTTCCTTTGAAACCCACGGAGGAAGCGCGGGAGACTCATGGTCACCCTTGATAGAATGGATTAAGTTAGATTGGGTCACAAGACAAATGGATGATCAAAACGATTAATGAAGAATGAAGGAATAAAATGAACAATGGAATGGATGAAGAACAAGAAGTATCTAACCAAGTTACCCTGGTTTCAGTGTGCAAAATATTAAGGACAGCTGTACCACTCAACCACTCCCTCACACAGTTGGGACCGTGTGAATGATACACAATACATATGTCAATGCCTCTTTCTCCTAATTGAGGTTCACTATTGCAACAAATGCACATCCAGTGTACAAAATGTCTTCTTTTCCATCATGTCATTATTAACGCCAATCACTGCAAGCTCTCGTCAATGTGTAGTAGCATTACGTGCACACAAACATAAACTGTCATCTACAAATTAATATTAAAAAAACACCCCGCCCATGCGGCCACTATGCAATCATCTGGCATCCAATTGAATTAATAAAAATATTTGAGAGCATCGTGGCACCTCAAAAAAAAAAAAAAAAAAAAAAAAAAACACAAAATGATTATTGTCTTCATTCAAAAACTGAGTCATGTCCTGCACTAGTTGCTGCTGTTGCTACGGGGGTGTTCGTGGTTGAAGGCTCAACAGCCGCTGCACGGCACACAGGACACTTGTTGGCACCCGTAGTTAGCCACTACGATAATCAAGAGAAAGGAAAGAGAATCGTTAGAATAGATGACATCAAAACTGACTAAAGGTTGGACCAACTGACAATAGTCTTATCTGGCTCAGACCTACGGGTGGTTTTAGCACTTTAGCACAAAAAAATAAATAAATAAACGAAAACCATAAATAAATCATACCTTGTCAATACATGCTTGATGGAAGCCATGTTTACAACGTAATGCACGCAGCTCTTCTCCTTCTTCATAATCACTCATGCATACTAAACATTTGGATCCATCGCCAAGCATCTCAAACCCTCGCATTCCTTGTGCTGCATTCTCAAATTGACCCACATGGAACCCTGCATCATCAATAGCCTCTTGTGTCGTTGTGACTGGTCGTGCTGGCCCTATCAAGTTGGACAGCATCCACAAGTCATCGTAGCTTAGACCTTCACTATCGTTAACATCCATACCGCCTGCCAGCAGGCTGCTGAGATCTATCATAAAAGCCGAAAAAAAATAAAATAAAATAAATAAAAAAACTCAGTTTTTTACATACTTCAACCTCAACTTTTTTTTTTTTTTTTTTTTTTTTTTCTTTTTTTTTTTTAAAAAAAAAAGGGGGAGGGGGGAGAGGGGAGAGCGGGACGTGGACTTACAGGCTCCTGAAAGTGTAAAAACAACCCAAGGCGATCTTCGAGATCGCGTTCTTGGCGCATTACTATTACTGCCTTCTGTTGTTGGACTTTCCGGTGACTCATTGTCTGATCCAGCTCCTGAGGCTGGGTCGTTCAAAAACATAAGGATCGCCTCTGTGAACTCGTCCCGTCTGCCCCTCATAGACGGTTCTGATGGTTCACTACGTGATGACCCGGACCTTGATCTTGATCCCAGACCAAATCCTATTCCTAATCCCGACCTCTGCCCCTGTCCATGTCCATGTCCCTGTCCTTGTTCCTGCTCCTGCTCCTCCCCCTGCCCCTGTCTCTGTTCTTGTTCCTGTTCCTGACCCTGTCTCTGTTCCTGACCCTGTCCTAAGGTGACAGACTCGCTTCGCGGTCGTCTCTGTCCGAACGCAGCGAGCCCTCCACTTCCACCGATTTGAATGAAACGAACTGTCGCCCCCTGTCTTGCTCGAACTGGATTTGTTGTCTGACCGACCGAGCCTTCAGCATTTGTTAAAGGTGACATACCCATAGCCTCGGATAGTGTAGACCTCTCTCTGATTGTCGCCTGCACAGTAAACGTGGCTCCTGCAGATGTTGCTGCTGTGGCCATACCATCAGATCCGTCAAGTGCACTACTGCCATCTGTCGTAGTACGGTCGCCATCATCACCTTGGCCCTGCTGTCCCCGTAAACTGCGCCCAATTTCCGCTAGGAGACGCGCAAAGAACGGAATCTGGCTCTCTACAAGCCGTCGTTGGTCCAATGTCTCTAACGATCCCGAAGAGCCTGCTGAACCTAGAGACCGTCCAGTTCCTGCTCGCTCACGATGCACAGGTGTAAACCCTCGATCTAATCCCGTACCAACCACACGTTCGCTATTTCCAGAGCTGCCTGCAGGTGGAAATCCAAGTAATCCTCGAAGACTTGAGGATCGAAGTCGTCTTCGGTGGACCCTTGAGTTGCGATGAGCAAACGAATCATCATCACCCAAAGTTATATCCGCACGAAGGTTATTCTCATTACGTTCTGTAATCGGGGCTGCTTCTTCAAGACTTGCGTCGGGGGTGTTATTGCTGTTGCTGTTGTTATTGTTACTAGTCATCGTGGCAGTAGGAGGAGAGGATGATGGAATCAACTCTGCAGTAGCATCAGTATTAAGCATATCATTGGGGCTCTGAGGTGATAAAGTCCTCGTATTTTCTCCGGCTGCTGCTGTTGTTGCTGCTGCTTCAGCTATTCCTTGTACAATTTGATGTTGAATCAGGTCCGCGACCATTTCTGGTGGTGGATATCGACTAGGACGTGATGCGCGTGGTCGTCTCTCTCTATGACTAATTGAACCCACATTTGTTGCTGTAACTGTCGGTTCATTTGTTTCAAGCCCATGATCAGCAATGTCGAGGCGATAGCGTGTTGGTAAACTGGCAGTGTCGCTCGACGTGTTCAACTGTCCATAGTTGTGAGCCTGCTCATATTCCATTGTCCTCCAACGTTGGCTATGAGCATCACTGGAGAAAAAGCCATCATCGTCCTCATCTTCAGAGTCAGGTCGTATTGGGAGCAGACTTGAGGAAATGGATGTGCCTACTCGAGGATTTGACCGAGCGACGAACAGGCTGGTATCTAATCTAGAAGGATATCCCATGTCCATGACGCCGGAGGAGCCCGAGACGGAGGTGGCTCCATTGTGTGGCATAGTTTCCAAGTCAGATGACCGGTGATTTTCTCTTGGCCCAGAGTCGACCTCAGCCTGAGCGTATGAAACGGCTGTTGGTTCGAGGTCAACCTCCATAGGCTCCGAGGAAGGACGATGAGTGTGATGCAGAAAGACATGCGGATGCAAAGAGGCGGCTGTTGTTGTTGAGGAGGGAGAGAGTGCAAGGAGACTGGACGATCGACTAGATGAGGAGCGGAAACTCCTAATGGACTGTTCGTCGTACCGGCGCACCCGAGAGACACCACGGGGTGTACGGGTACCAGACACGGCCTGGAGAGTCTGTGAACGAGTCTGTGCTGGTCGAGGCGAATGGGTGTGGCTCGTACGATCTGACTGACGATGGCGAGAAGTGGACTGGGCTGTGCGTGGCTCTGCAGGTCGGCGGTTGTTGGCAACGCTGCTACCACCAGGAGTGTCAGTTCTGTTATCTTGAGTTGTTCTAATGTTGGTAAAACTGCCATTAGCGCCTCCATTGCTACTGTTGACGTTATTGATGCCAGGATTACGCCTATCATTGTTGATACTATGGCCAGCACTATTATTGCCTCTATTGTGATTGTCATTATTACCCCTGCTGCTGCTACTATTGTTGTTGTTGTTGTTGTTGTTGTTGCTGTTACTGCTACTACTATTCTCATTATTGCTGTCATTGCCATTAGGGGTTCTGCTGTTTCTGTTTCGAGAGAGCAAGGGATAGAAGGCTGCCAGTAGTCGCCGTCGACGGGTGGTTGAGCGCACAACTCGTGCGGGCGTTATTGCTGTAGCTGAAGTCCCTGAAGAGCCAGCAGGAAGTGGGTGGGTGGGTTGTGAAGGTTGCATAGGATTCTGGTTCTGTTGTGCTTGGTGTGTCTGCTGTTGTAGTTGTGACGAATGAGATCGAGACAATGACTGGGGCATGTGATTTTGAATGTTCTGATGTGAAAGGGATGGGTCGCCGTCATTGCTGTAATTACTATTATCGTTGCTGTTGTTATTGTTATTACAATTATGGCGACTATTGCTACTACAATTACGATTGTTTCTAGTTGGAGTTACATGTGAACTGGTATTGACATGAGACTGAGGTAGAGTCATAGCACGATTAGCACGAGGAATAGTAGATTGTGTGGGAGTAGCCGAGTGAGTGTAAGCATGGTGCTCCTGTAAGTGTTGCTGTCTTTGGGGCAAGGAACGGGAGCGGGAGCGCCTGCTGGTCCGCGAAGGCGTGGAGTTACTTTGACCCATGGTTGGAAGCAAACAAGCAACAGTGAAGCCGAGGATATTTCAAAAAGGACGGATGGAGGGAGGAAGAAGGACAGTATAAGAGAAGATTTAAACAAAGGATTGAGAAGGAATATGAAGGATGATGGGTAGGGGTGAACAAGAAAAGAAAGTATAAAAAAAAAAAAAAAAAGAAAGAAAGAAAAAAGGAAAGAGTGTAGAGAGAGAGAGCTGCATGGTATTGCATGTTGCATGGGGACGGATACTTGGATGTGACATTGATGACAGAACAGGAGCGTTGATAAGTTTGGGCATGGCATGGATGGACGCTGGTTTTTTTTTTTTTTTTTTTTTTTTTTTTTCTTTTCCGGGTCAGAGAGATAGAATACAATCCTATGATTTTTATATTAGTGATGTGATAGACAACATTGAATAGCTTTGTGTAAACATTCAGGTGCACAATTAGCCATCATCACACCACAGCACTCAAAGTGTCTCATGTCCAATGTCTTTTTTTACCAAGTCTCAAAAAAATTGTCGCATGGTCTGTCAACAAACTGCGAGTAAAAACAGATTTCGTAAATAAACAGTTGATAAAAGGATAAAAAGGGGAAGTGAAAAAACAATGCGTCAGAGAAATAGATAATGAACAACAGACAATGGACATTTCGCAACCAAAGAGATGTCTGATGGGCTCCTGGGCTGATGAATACATCTCCAAATAAAAATAACGAATCAAGGATGAACATGTAAAAAGGTCAAGGATAATGAAAGGAGGCCGAAGGAGTCACCTGTTAACATCGTCTTTTTTTTTTTTTTTTTTTTTGCTCGCAATCCTTAAATCAGTGCTGATCAATCCACCATCCATGTCTGTAATATCTTACTTGATAAACTTCATCTTTTTCCCAAATACAACATTAATATCCACTTGGTCATATGATATTGTATTGACCACAAAAAACATTGTGACATTGACTACGCGTTCTTGTTCTTGTACAATTTGTACAACCAACAAAAAAACAATTACCCCCAGGAACTGGTTTATGATTTCGCGTCGCGTTTTTTTTTTTTTTTTTTTTTTTGAAGACGCGTTGTTTTTGAATGTGTCATTCCTCCTTCCCCGGATCGCAATCTTCTTGAGTTACTGGAATGATTGTTCTGATGCATATATCCTCCACATTTTCTCCAGGACATTTCCGTGAGTAAGATACAGCTACCTACTAATGAGGAGTTTAATTATTGATCCCCTCAGATATAACAAGGCAATACAACGTCATGATGCTCTAGGTTTGAGTTTAGGGCATGATGACTCAAGCCTGAGTCATCAAAGAAGTGGACCGTAGAGATTCTAGCTTTGGCAAAATCCATTCAAGGTTATGAGAATCAAAAGCAAAACAACGGCCCGATGAACTCAAACTCTTAATTTTCCAATGGATGTAGAAGATCTGTCGCAGAGCATTTATAAGTCCTTGGAGGACTTTTGGATGAGAAGCCGCTGTCAGCTTTGCGGAAGGTCATAGCATAGGTGTTCTCCATGACAAATCTCCGGATATCTCAAGTATCTTTAACAACTGCTTGCGACTACGTTAAGAATACTCAATCAAACATACTCGGAAGGCTTCTGGCCAGAGGAAAGACCCTGATGTTTTAAGCAAAAACGTAAAAGAAAGCAAGGAAGTTAGAAAACTTCC
This sequence comes from Lobosporangium transversale, assembly GCF_002105155.1. NCBI lineage: Eukaryota > Fungi > Mortierellomycota > Mortierellomycetes > Mortierellales > Mortierellaceae > Lobosporangium > Lobosporangium transversale. The sequence goes on along the minus strand of NW_019029000.1, from coordinate 179,421 downwards.
TGCGGCAGGCGATTTGCTGAGGAGGTAGCATTTAATCTGCATTTAATTGGCGAGTATGGATGGTCTATGAAAGGAAAGTGCGCTAATGTTTTAGCAGCTAACAGAGCGCGATAATAACAGTGGTGCCGACGATACTAATAAATATAATAACGCCAATGAGACGTTGGTTCTAGGGACAGAGCCCACGCCGCTCTCAGACAATGAAGGTGATAATGATAACATAAAAACAATGTCGATATTAAAAGGGACCGTGGTTCGTGGTCGTAGTGGGCATACAGCACGCCCAACACAAGTGTCAGAAGGCGGTATCGTTACCAGATCAACAGCAGGTTCTTACCTTAGACGTTTTATTATGGGACTATAGAAGCGAAAGGAATGCATAGTTTCACGTTCCGAAAGGGCAACGCTACAAAAAAAAAAAAAAAAAAAAAAAAAAAAGGTTGTCGCAGGCTAAGTGCTCATTCAAGATACAGGCCACTGTTTGATCCTTATTCATCCTTTCTTAAAATATTCTATTGAGGAATGATGGGGTCCAAGAACAATCCCTCTTTTTCAAAAGAAGACGTCTCCAGGTCCGGAAAGAAAGAAAGAAATACATTTATAAATGTACAGCGAGAGAGGGGGGCAGAGGGAAGGGAAAAACGGATTCATCTCAGATGATAATCACAGGCAGGTGTTACTGGAATCTATTTCTGTCCGTTTTGGATACCTTTTTTTTTTTTTTTTTTTTTTTTTTTTAAAAGGTATACATTTATTACATTTATATTGTTAATCATGGAGCCTTTAGATGAAGAAAGAGGACAACACATTCAACAGAAGTGCTCTTGCTGATGTTGGTTTTGATAAAAAAAAGGGGGGAATCTCGTGGTCAAAGACGACTTAATCTTTTTAATAAAAAAATCCAAGTAAACAAGTTAAATTACTTTTCCAAACTTTCTGACCAAGAAAGAAAGAAAGAGAGAGAGAGCACTTATTAGTCAACCAAAAAAAAAAAAAAAAAAAAAAAAAAAAATGGACAAGAATCAATGTGACTAAACTATGGATGAAGAGAGAATGAGATATGGGCAAGAAAGAATACTGAAGGAGAGACAAGAATGATAAAGCCCATTTCGTGCTCAAGATCAAATCCATTTGGGTGCTCAATAGAAGAGAAGAGATTGCCTTTTCGCCATAATTGTGAATACACAATCATAACAATTGCTGTACCCTTTCTCGGAACAACCAGGATTGTCGAAAAAGTAGTAATCCATCTGTCAAACAGTAGTGAGGTTAGGGTTATTAATAACAGTCCTTGGTATAGCCTTATAGCACCGCCATTCTTCGTCAACTTAAAAATACACGAAGAATTGTTCAAAAGCTACCATCAAGAAACCATCATCCATTACAGGTATTTAAATGAAAGGCGGACCAAGAACTAAGCGATTCAAGAGCTGTGTAGAGGAGGGAAGCAGTATACTTTAGTCTATTCCCTATTCTTTCATGTCTGTAAAAATAGACATGGGCGCGAGTCCAATGGGAAAGTAATGCTTGAGTTTTGTAAAACGACGTAGGAAACCAGGGCCGAAACGATTAAACTTAAGTGGCTGCGAAATCTATGAGGGTTTCCCGACGTTTTAGTCTGGCCAATCATATTTTTTCTTTTTTTATTTTGAAATGAATCATTAGAATTATATCCTTTATCAACTTGTTTTTAACTCGCATTGCAAACGCTCTAAATCTTGTGGACACAAACGATGCCTTTTCTTAATTTTCGTTTCTTTCTTTCGTTTCTTTCTTTCTTAACATAAGGCAGGCTATAGAAATATAAACAGATAGAAGGAAGGAAGATAAAAGTGATAATGAGAAGGGAGATGGGCGTATAAAAAAAAAAGGAGTTGAAAGGTGAATGATTGAAAGGTAAAAAAAAAAAAAAATAAAAAAAAGGAAAGGCAAAAAACAAGAAGAAGAGAAATAGGTGGGACCTAAATGGTGCGTACACTCTATTCAAGAAGGACATAAGAGCAGTGACTACTTCTTGACCAGACTGTTGACCCATTTCTCCATGTCCACATGCGCCTGTTCTGCACGGCGGTAATATGCATGATTCTAGTAAGATTACACAACATTGCGTGACAAATGACATCGTTAGATCGAAAAATAAAAAGATATGTATCGCTATAAATAAGACAAATTAACAATGAAAGACTTACAGCCAGCATATCGGGTGAGGGTCTTGATTCAACGTTCTTCGCCAAACTAGATAGCATAAATGTTCATCAGCTGATCATTTGTTCTAAAGGAAATAATGTCCTCATCTCCACAAAAAAGTAAATCATTATTCCTTTTGTTCGTAATCCGTGACATTTACTGCCTCGACTCCAACTTACCAAACGTCGACAAAATTGCAAAAGTCTTCTGGGAACTGACCGCGAGGAAGGGTAGGTAGGGGCTCGTTAACAATATGCTGAAGCAGTTCCAAGATTGTCAACGATTTACACTCAGCATCCAAGGGGAAACGTCCCAGAGCCAACTCCATGAGGGTAATGCCGAGCGACCAAACATCCGATTGTACACCATAGTTCCATCCACGAATTCGCTCAGGCTTTTTTTTTTTTTTTTTTTTTTTTTTTAAAAAAAAAAAAAAAAGTAAGAGAGAGAGAAAGAAAAAAAGAAAGAGGGAAAAAAAGCGTGAGCCAAAATAGAGTCAACCTCCTTCCTTATTGCTATTATTTGGATGCAGAATTCCTGTAGCTTAGTATCCTTTCTATGTACTCACCGACATGTAATTGCTGGTTCCGACAAAAGTATTGGCAATTGAGTTGACAAGTTGTCCAGAGACACCAAAATCACAAATCTTGACCATTCCCGTAGAATTGATAAGGATGTTGGAAGGCTTGAGATCTTGTATATGGAAATTAAAACAAAATAAAATAAATTAAAAAAAAAAAAAAAAAAAAAAAAAAAAAACAGATCATCAATAAGTCTCCGGTTCCAGTAGAGTGACTGTGCTCCCCACTCTCTTCGATTGCCATTGGTTCAATTCGTAAATAGAGATATTATAATAAAACCAAAAAGCAGGTTAAAGGGAGTATCATGTACCTCGATGAACAATTTTGTGGTTATGGTAAAGGTAGCTCAGTCCCTTAAGTACAGAGACTGTGATGAGCCCAATGACATCCATGGGGAAGGCTCCATTCTTTGCACAAATACCATCCAATGCTCTAATGATAGTAAAAAAAAATAGGAGCGATGAGTCTCGCCTTCTAGCGTACTGCACAACGTCCTTTTAGCTTTTTTTTTTTTTTTTTTTTTTCTTTCTTTCTTCCTTTGATGCTCTTCTACTTGATATGTTCACCTATAAATTTTGTTGGTCCTTATCGGTCCTCTTATTGTCCTGCTATCAGCTAGCCCTGTACGGGAGCATATGTCCTGAGCTCCATTTCCTTTTCCATGCCTTTCATCTTTTGTCCTAGCATCTTATTATCTTATTCCCTATGTCTGTGTCCCGTATCCCCTATCTTGGAGAGGCTTCCCGACTGAATACACATATGGATGAACTTGGGTATCATTATAGTCCTTTCTTTCTCTTTCTTTTCCTTTCTTCTTACCCTACATCCATATATTCCATGCAGTAAGAAATCTCACTGTCATGCAAGAATGCGCCATAAAACGAGACAATATTGGGATGGTTGCAATCGTGCATGATCTGGAGTTCACGCAAGATTTGCTTGCGTACGGCAGGTTGAGCGTCAATATGAATGACCTGTTATACCAAGTTCATTGTTATCAGATAAAAAAAAGTGTGGAGGTGCATGGTAAGTAAATTGTAGTTCGTTTATCCCTGAAGAATAAATCACCTCAATGGCCCAAAAAAAAAAAAAAAAAAAAAAAAAAAAAAAAATCTAGACTGAAAGTAACAGAAATAGAGATGAAAAAGAAAGAAAGAAATGAAATTCGCAAAAGTAAAAGTGTCATCCTCACCTTTCGTGCCATGATGGCTCTTGTGGGTAGATGAATTACACGACTGACAGTGCCTCCATTACCAGCCCCGAGTTCCTCAAGTGTTTGCAAGTCCTCGCTCCTGAGATCTAGTTTGAACTCAACACCAAGTTCCAAGTCAGGTAGAGGCTCCCTTCGTGAGTATGCATTTGCTGGCATTGGTGCCCCACGAGCTACTGGCAAGTTGTGTACATGAGCGCTTCCACCAGGAGGTGCATTCTCATTAGCAGCCTCATCCAGGGCTAAGTTCTTGAAGTTTCTCTTTTTGCGGATCATTACTGTGTCTTAGATCACGAGATGATAAAGGAAAAAAAAGTGGTCTCTTTTGAATGAATAGTGCAAGAAAACGAATGGATCCAACAGCGCACGCGCGTATTTTTTTTATATATATTTTTTTTTTTTGCAAATTAAGAAAACAAATGGATTGAAGTAAAGTTGAAAAGAAAGAGCAAAAAAAAAAAAAAAAAAAAAAAAAGCAAATGCAGTTGTGCTTGTGCAGACAAAAAGGCGCCACAACTATCGGGATAATTAAAGAAAAAAAGGGTCGACAGATGCTGCCAACCCAAAAAAAAAGGCAAAGAAGAATGAAAGAAAAAAGGCAGCAGGCACTGTTATCTTCAGAACCAAGTTTTGCATATTTCTCTTTTACGGGATGCTTTATCCGCCGCCTGGTCACATTTCTTTACACAAACACCATTGGTTCACCGAATCTATGTTTTTTTTTTTTTTTTCTTTGTTACTTTAATTACTATTCGATGATATTCATTTTTCTTCTTCAGATGCCCAATCTTGGTCCTTTTGTTTAGGCAACAATTTCCTCTTTCTCATCAATAACTGTCTCGATCCACTCATCCACTTCCTCAGCTTCTTCATCTTCAGCATTGACAGCAGATGCCTGTTGACCTGCTGCTGATTGCTCTTGTGAGAGCTCTGCCTCAACGTGCTTGCGCCAGTTAGCCCACTCCTCTATCAGTCGGCGGCGACGCTGACGTTCAGCACTTGATACCTGAGACGATGACTCCATGTCTTGTTCATCGAAGCGTGCACTGTATTCACGCAAATTCTTGCGAATGTTCTTGATCTGCTCCTTCGACAACAAAGTCTTGGGCCTAGGGCGCCACAAGAGCTGTTTAAACTTCTCGAGCGTCTCTTTAAACAACAATTGACCCTTGAAGTCCCAGAGCTGATATCCGTTCTCCATCGTGTGTCTCCAAACCGAGGCACTCGTAGCAACAAAACGACCCGAAGGATCCCACTCAATATCTGTCACACCATAATGCTCACCCGAAGCCAGAAGCTGCAAGTATGCAGCAGGGTCCTTTTCACCTCCAGTAGGCACCTTGGCAGCAGCAGACTCCAGAGGTTCAAAATCAAGATCATAAAACTCGAGGTCCCACACAGTCTGCGAGCGGAGGGTTGCCAAAACAACATTACGGCCCTTAGGTGACCAAAAGATAGTGTTGCATGACTTGCCAGTCAAAGTCTTGATAACCTTGAATGACTGAAGTGTGTCCTTGCCCTTACCCTTGTCCAAATAGTAGAAGCTGGCCGAGGTCTTCAGTGTGGTAGATCCAGGGGTAGCGGACGTAAAGTTAGGATCACTGGTAGTGATGATGGCGAAGCGCTCTCCCTTTGGCTCCCAGGCGAAGGCCAAGATGGATTCCTTCACCTCAACAACTTCAACTGGAATGTCCTTCTCACGAACTCGGAAAATCTCCAAGTTAGAGAAGGTGACCTTCTTATTCTTGGTATGGCGATCAACTTTGACACAAAGGAAATCACCCTGATTCTGCCAATGAAGCTTACAGTCCGTGACGTTGAACAAGTTCTTGGTGCGCACAATTTCCTGACTGGGGATGTTCAAAAGTGTGACACGAGCAGGCTGGTTATCAACTTCGGGAGTCCAGTAAGCGAGCATGTCATCCCTAAGCTTACCAGACTTGTCAGCTCCAGCAGAAGGAGCCCATTCAAAATCGACAACGCCATCAACCTTGATACTCTTCTTGTTCAAAAGACCCATGCTAGGGGCTTCATAGACAGAGATCTGGGACCCAGGAGTGATGCGGGCAAAGTAACGCTCGCTGGGCGACCACTTAAAGACAGGCCATGAGACAGCAGGGCGGCTGTTGGGACCCTGAGGTCCAATGGAGGGGAAGGAACGGAGGAGTGCGCCAGACTTGACATCCCAAATTACAATCTGGTTACCCTCATCTTCAGGGCCGAATGGACCATCATAGTTTTCCTCAGGCACAACAATGGGCTCGTTGCTCCAGGTAACAAGGTAGCGTTCATTAGGGGAATAATCAATAAGCTTAACACCAGGATGATTGAAGCGAATAATCTTCTTCCAGGACTCGCCTCCCCAAAGAGCAACACCAGGGGCATGGAGAGTAGTGAGATAGGATCCAAGTGGGGACCATTGGACATAGGTCTCGGTCCAATTCGATTTACTGTGAGCGACCTGGGGCTGCTCCTTTTGCATGTTCCAAAGAACCTGAACATCATTGTGGCGGTAAATGACCATCTGATCACGTCCAAGTGGATCTGCCAACCAGGACTTGAGGTGCTCCTGTAAATGTTATTAAATAAAAATCCAGTACATTTTTGTCCCAAAATGAGAATAGAGAATACAAGCACTAGAGTCAGACATCCACTCAATGCTTAGAGAATTATAAACCTTTCCTGAAGCCTTCTTCCTGGACTTCAATAAAGTATATAGAATATCATCCATCGTACCTTCTCAACAAACTCTTCTTCTGGTGGAGGCACAAACTCTTCCTCAACATTCGTGTATTTTTCAACATCAGTAAAGCGGTTGACAGCAAGAGTGTGGGATTTGTCCATCTTGAATCCGTCGATTAATTTGACAGCAAGAGAAGCCTGTTCGTCAGTCTCGAACTCAATAAACATGAATCTGCATAGAAAATAGGAATAAAACGCGTTCAAACTTGAGTATAAACTGTCGCCAAGCAAATTTTGTCGCCATCGATTTCACGAGTTCAAAGTGGTAACAGCAGTTTTTTTACCCCTTGCTCATAAGCTTGCCCTTTTCATTGACAGCCTTAGGCATGACAAAGTGATTATCTCTGATCTCGCCAACATTCTTAAAGATCTTGCGCAAAAACTGAATCAGCTTCTCCTCTTTTGTCTCATCGACGAGTGGGATGTTGTCAACAACGACGACGTTGTTGAAGCCCTCTTCGAATGAGAGCTGGAATCTTTCCTCAATATCAGAGAAATCGATATCCTCCTCATGTTCGGGTAGGTTATTAAGATCAAATCGTGCCATGATGTGATATGGCTTTATGTATTAATGTATTATACGAATCGAGTGATTCAGATGAGGAGGGAAAGAGGAGGAACAGGAGGAATGTTAAATGCGCTGTCCAGTCTTTGCAGATCAAAGCGATATGTTTTGTTTTTTTTTTATTTGTGTGAGATAGGACAATTAACTCTGAAACTACGTCACGCTGCACCTAAGTGTCAACAGGCTGGAGATACTGAGATCTCCCTTGATGGGTCAGATAGTCGCGAGCAACGTTGTAGATATTGTCACGATGCATGAATGCCTTGCAGTTCGAGCAGTAAAGTCGTCGAATCTCAACCTGCCCAACAAACTTCTCACGCTTCTTGGAAAGGTAGTGTGAGTACTCATTGACGCCTACAACAATATATCCAACGGGAAATGCCTAGAAAATAATATACAGATGTGGTTAGAGCAAGCCTATCTCAATAAATGATAATTAACATAAACACAAAAAAAAAAAATGATACAAGTGATTAATGTAGAGATGAAAGTCAAACAGGCCAAGTCCAGCCCCAATTACAGCTTAATTGCACTTGCCTCTTTTCTACAAATTGATCTTCCAACCAGCTTGAAAAGACAAGCAGCAATGATACTGTACTCAGCGTCTCTAGCCCTTCTGGAGCCCATTGGTGTCTCGCAACAAGCCTTTCCTCATTATAATGCTCAAGGTGATCTTTTATTTTTTCCAGTTTAAAGAGATACCTTTCAATGCTAGCGTCCTCACCCCATAGAGGTGGATATCCTGCTTTCGAGATCACTGATAGAGACGGTTCCTTGGGACACGCGGCTCACTACGAGGGTTGCGTCTGCGAGCAGTCCAAATAAGCTCGTTGACGCTACTACAAAAGGAGAGCACACAAATATTATTTTTTCTAATGCAATAGAAAGAATCATAACAAGGGAAAGGTGCTTCTAGTAAAAACGTTCGAAAACCCAAGACCAGGCAGGAGCACCCAGCGGGGATTGCTTTTCGCTGGGATAAGCGGCTAGGATTGGATGGAGCAAGTGAGAAATAATCTACTTCTGACGTGGGCTAATTTTGATGGGCTTTATGTGGTAAGAGTCTCTGACCCACATGTTTTTTCACAGGCTCTCCTTAGGCTTCATAAACCACTTCCAATGTCCATTTGACAGTATCTGGAGCTGATTGCAAGAATTTTGCAGCAGTCAATGGACTGCCAACCTGGAACCGCGATCCAATGAGATCAAAGGGCCCAATACCGATTGGTAGATAAGATACCTTATACTCCAGTGTCATCACAAAAGTCTCGACTCGAAATCCTGATATCAACTACCACTTTATAGATACCGCGTCACAAGAGGCCGTCAACGGCCAACTTCATCCCGTCAAAGAGTCTTCATCAATCGATCATTCATGTAGTCTGTTGCGGTTCCACTTGAAGGCTTTGCCTCCAGGAATACAATAGAATGCTTCTTGATCGAGATATGAAGATCGAGTTATAGCTTCTCTTCATTCTTGTAGCCGTCCGCGCACTTGATTTCACCACTTGTCCAGTGCGTAGTGATGTGTGGTAAGTCCCAAACAGTCCGTCTATGCCCGGCTTGACCATATTGTTGATAAAAGTGTCTTTGTTCACTGGCTTGGATGACAAAAGAGTAACGAGTAGACGATAGAGATCAAAACGATGAAGCGGAGTATGATGTTAATAATTATTTAGAGGAGAATGCCTCAGTGGGAGTTCTTCGCCAAATCTTCCAGAGTTACTCTCTCCAGAATGAAGCTCTCACCCCTGCAACCAACCACTCTTCCAATGCAAGGTAAAAAGGCAAAAGTCCCAGATACCACTAAGAAGTGTAAGGCAGCCTTGCAGAGTATGAGCATATCATACGGTAACCTTTTTTTATATACAGTGCCGTTCATCTAGTCACGAAAATTTTTTCAGAAAAATTTGGCCTGAGGGAGAAGAGGAGCAACACCCCAGTTATCAATCTCAGGTAAAAAGTAGCTCTAAATTCTTCTTCACTTGCCATTTCTCTTTGGTAAAATAGAGGGTTTTTGTCGATATGACTTCTTCTTCTTGAGCTACCATCAAAAAAAAATGAACCATTTTCATATGTGAGGGGCAAAACGCTACATAAATCTCGAAATATGATTGGCTAAACTTTATTTGCTATGACATCAATAAAGGGTGTGATACATATAAAAACTATTCAGTGGACTGTAATTTTAAATCCCCAATTTGCTGGGATACGTCGATGAGACCTATATTTTTTCACTTGTTGCTCAGCAACTTGGCCAGACATATTTTTTTCGATATGCGTCCATATATCGAAAGCACTTCCTTGCGTATTTTCGAATGGTGATGATGTCCACTGAGCTTAAAGCCTTTGGGAAAAGAGATATTGCTTCAATAATACCAAATAAATCTATGCTTTTGATTGTATTCGCCAATAAAAAAATAAAAAAAAGTTCAGAATGATAAATTTGAAACGATTTATACATACTTTGTTGCTGATTATGGTTATTGGTAGAACTCTCTGCAGGCTCCTTTGATATCCCAATAAAGCCAATTGAAGTGAGAGATGGTGTGCCCATGGCAGCCGTTTTAAGTCTTTGATTCTTGCGGAAAATTGCAGATCGAGAAGTTCCTGCATATGCTTTTGTGGTCTTCACTGCTTTGGCTGCTTCTTGCATCTGGGGCTGCAGTTTCTGCCAGAAATCGTTGTTGGAGCACACCCTCATAATCCAATCTTCCTCTTCTGTCTCATCCCCCGACTCTCCCTCAGTCCCTGGATCGTTCTTTATATCATCCCAGTCCTGAATATGCTGAGGTTTGACTAAATCCTCCCCGAGTTCAACGCTGCTAAGCTCTACAACAGCTGAGTCATCTACGATTTCCATCTGCAAATTCTGTGCTGCTTCGATAGCTCTGCGCTTTGCTTTTTTTTTTTGCGAGCATCGCGCAAGTGTCTCTTTGTTTTATTTAAAGCACCCATTGTATCTTCGATATGCTGCAGTTGTATAAGTGATGATTGGTGTACACCAACTTGGTGGCCATTAGCACTTCATAAACAATGTGGCTGCGACGACCCCAAAACGCAACAAATTAAGGTTTTTCCCTAATTTTATTCGTGACTAGATGAACGGCACTATATGAAAATCCTTTACCTTTGTTTAACTCAGCGTATATTTATTATCTTTTGTAGAACCTATCCAGTTAAAAGAATTGGTTTTAACAGCCAAAACTTGTAGAACATAATGATTGTCAATTGTAAGAGTTAATGCTTTTCTGATTTAATCTATGTCTACAGAATATCTCAGAGATACAAAGCCAGTATGTCTGCCTAATGTTCCAAAGGTCTTTGAATGGACAATTCTTCCTTCTGCGAACAGAACAACCTATAAGTCTACTGTAAGCGTAGAATAGTATTTCGGTGAGATTTCATGGTAATGAACCTTAAACAAAGTCGCTGTAATGGGCACAAAGGTCCGGAGACGCTAGCTTATGGGATGCAGTAATTGAAACATGTGTTACACAAGCGCTTCTACAATGGTGATAGTCAGATAGTCAATGCAGTTGAGCACATGAACATCAAATGACAGTCCTTCGGCGCGCGTTTGTCGTGAATGTGGAGATGCTGTGCTGCTGAGGGCAAACACAGAGTCCATTTTAACATCCCTTTTGCAATCCAATTTTTTGCAACGAGCGGCTGGCGTTCTTGGTATCGTTGAGCAACAGGATAGTGACAGGCGGGAGTATACAATACACGGGACCCCATATTAGACAGGAACCAGTTCAGCAATACCAGCAACTCTTCCATTAGTTCACGCATTAGATCACAGAAACAAGCAAATTAGAATCAATGCACGACGCTTTCAAAGTCTATACAGTCATTGAGAAACTTCCTCATAAGATTGAGTCCATCTTTGCACAAGGTAATTCAATAACCAAATGAACTTTCTAACAATTAACTGAGGCTGATATCAAGATAACTCCATGTTCCTAACATTTCACTTTTATCTCGACATATAAACATATACAGGTGACAAGCTCTATGTGGGAACATTCTATGGTGCATTATTGGTCTACTCGGTGAGAGAGCCATTAGGTATGCTACCAGTTGAAGAAAGTCAGCCATCCATGCTTTTTTTTTTTTTTTTTACTCACCAGTATCTTTATTTTTTAAAATTTCTACAAGGCAAGGATGAGGCCATATCGGTTACTCTCATGGAGACCTTGAAAACATTCTCAAAAAAGGCTATCGAACAGATTGATATAATCAAGGCAGTGGGTGTCCTGGTTACGTTGTCTGGTAACAATGCAGTAGTTTTTTTTATGTGTGTCTATCTATCTCGAAACAAGTTTTAATGATATGTACCATGTATACCGTAGACAACTATGTGAATCTTCATGATCTGGAATCATTTGCATTGCGAACGCAACTTGGAAAAACCAAAGGCGCCAATCTATTTTCTGTGTTTTCAAAAATCGAATTTCAGGATGGATCAGTGCCACAAGTGATTACACGGCTCGCAGTAGCGGTCAGGAAGAAAATTATTGTCTTTTCATGGCAGGATAGTGAGTTCATGGATACTAAGGTATAGAGCTTTCTTTTTTTTTTTTCTATTGTCCTACAGTACCTCTTAACAGAGTCGATTTTAATTCCTTATTTTTTTTTTTTGCGGTTGTTGCTTTTATTGCTATTGCGATTATAGGAGTACTCTATTCCAGACAGAGTCAGGACAATGGAGTGGGTCGGTACTCAAAACCTCTGTATGGGATTCGATAACGAGTACGCTCTCATGGACTGTAAAACGAGCGCTCTGACGACCTTGTTCTCACCTAGCTCTGCATCTAACCAAGGAGCTATCGGATCGACTCTGGAGAGCACCTTAAATACATTGAATAGCTTCAGTTCCATTGCTACTGGGGGCCTCATGGGCTTCGGATCAAAACCCGGGAAGCCGCTTATCACACGTCTTCCAAACGATGAAATTCTTCTTGGCAAAGAACGTAATATTTGGCGAAAAAAAAAAAAAAAGTTTTCCCCGCATTACATTATGCAATTAACTTTACATTTAACGTATTTAACATGTGCATTGGTTTCTCGGTGGTATTTGTTTATGCTGATTCCCTATTGGATAGATTCCAGCATATCTGTTGGAATTGACGGAACGCCGAAACGCAAAAATGGGATTGAGTGGTCAGGAACACCTGAGGAATTAGGATACTCATATCCCTATGCTGTTGCTATTCTGGCCCGTCATATTGAGATCAGAAACATCGAGACCAGAGCCCTCGTACAAAGTGCAGACTTACCGCATGCACGCCTCCTTACACAAGGAAAGCTCCTCTATATCGCGAGTCATAGCGAAGTCTGGCGTTTGATTCCTTACAGCTTCCCTCAACAGGTACTGAAAATGCTATTTCGCAATTCTGACTACTACCCAAAGTATGAGATAATAGTTGAGAGCATAATAGAGTTTGTTGAAGGCTTACTCGTTTAACATCATTATTATTATTTTATAAACAAATAGATTGACGAGTTAGTTCAAAAGGAAGAGTACCAAGAAGCTATTAGTCTTATAAATCAGATTGATCCTGTTTTGTTAGATGAGAACGTAAGTAGAGCTATTATAGCTACATTCTATCAGGCTCTAATGGAAAGTTTTTGTTGGAATAATATTTTGGTTTAACCTGTTCATAACTTTTATGATTTTGCTTCAGGTTGATACTCTTGGTCGTATTAAGAAACTGTATGCGCACCATCTTTTCCGGACACATCAGTATGAGGAAGCCCTTGGCCTCTTTTTGGAGCTGGATGTCCCTGCGGTAGATGTTATTGCACTCTACCCTGCAGTTATTTCTGGTCATTTGCCACCAAAGGATAAAGAATCTGGGGCTATCACTTCGGCCACACTAACTGAGACGGACTCGAATTCACTGAATGCCAAAAATACCCCGCCCATCATTATGAGTATGTTGTAGCATTGCAATACCTCATTTAGCTCAAAAAGAAGAATTATGAGCGGAAGGCGCCAAGCGACGGCATATCTTTTTTTTTTTTTTTGTTAATAGGTATTCCCATTTTTTTTTTCTTTTTTAATTGTAGGCACCAAAGAACTCGAAGAGGCTGTAGGTTGCCTTATTAGATTCTTAGCTGATAAGCGCCAGAAGATTCAAAAATCAATTCAAAAGTTGCAGCAAAACAATGACTCGTTTTCATATAACCATCAGGATCAGGAAAAGGAGATTGAAGCAAAGCTGCATGTATTGGAAATTGTAGATACCGCTCTTCTTAAGTCCTATATGATGACTAATGAGAGATTGGTAGGATCTCTCTTAAGAGTTACAAATCACTGTAATCTTGAAGAAACTGAAAGCTTGTTGCTAAAACATAAGGTGAATATTGTGCACTGTATTACATTATTAGGACTGGGCATCGCAAAAGTTCAAATTACCGATTCACCGTGATTGACCTGCTTTTTCCTTGAAAATATACAGAAATATAAAGAGCTGGTTGACTTTTATCGTGGCAAAGGACAACATCGCAAGGCACTTGAGCTACTTAAATCCATTCATACAACCACTGGAGAGATGCAGGGCGTACTCCCAACAGTCCACTACCTGCAGAGACTTGGTGCGGACCACTTTAATCTCATCTTAGAGTTTGGAACCTGGATTTTAGAATCAGACCCGGTTGTTGCAATGAAGGTTAGTTGACTTTAGTGCTATTTTTTTTTTTTTTTTTTTTTTTTCCTTGTGATGTTGTTTTATCAGGTTACCACACTATGACTATGACAAGGGTTCAATGTAACAATCAAGGATTGTACACTTACGTTATGTTTTGATAATGGACTACTACAGATCTTCATTGATGACGAGCCAGAGATTGATACTCTGCCAAGGTACAAGGTCATATCTTACCTAGAAAGGCTCTCCTTGGATTTATGTGCCATGTATTTGGAGCATGTTATTCATGAGCTTGCGGATCAAACATCAGAGTTCCACAATACACTTGTTGTATCATATCTCTCCCAAGTTCAACGCGACTCGGCATCTGGAAATGAAGGTAGATTGTAGATTATTCAATTGTACTATGTTTCAATCGACTACATTGTCGTGGAATGATTCTCATTTCTTATCAAACACAAAAAAAAAAAAAAAAAAAAAAAAAATGATAGAAGCTGTTAAGAACACACGAGTTAAACTGTTGCAATTCTTGGACAAGTCGAAATTTTATAAAGCCGAGCGCATTCTGAGTCGCCTACCATTGGATGGTTAGTTCTTAAAACATTATGTTTCTGGCATGTTTATTTGAAAAATGATGATTACTGATAAGGAGATAAATTCTAGGGTGCTTTGAGGAGAGAGCTATTTTACTAAGTCGTATTGGGCAACATGATCAGGCATTGAACATTTATGTGCGCAAATTACATAATTTCCAAGCAGCAGAAGAGTGAGTTTTTATTAAGAAAACCCCCCCTACTCTCTTCAATATTTACTTGTTCATGACTTAACCCTTGTTTCTTTTCTCAATAGATATTGCATTAAAAACTTTGACAGCAATAATCCAACCAAAAATGTGTATTTTATGCTACTTGAAGTATACTTAATACCTCCTAAAGGCGAGAAGCCGATGCTCGAACCTGCTCTAGATATCCTCACCCGACATGGCAACCATATCGATCCAGCCGCTGTAAGGAAAATTTATTCTATTATTGTGTTTTTAAATAGAGAAACCTGGAGAGAATTACCTTTATTATTATTATTATTATTATTTTATATTTTATTTTATTTTTTTTTTAAAAAAAAAAGATCGTTTGAGACTGATTATATAACTACTATAATGTATTGTTCAGGTTCTGCGTTTGCTTCCAGCAGGAACTCGCGTGGATCAGCTTTACAAGTTTTTCGAGAAGTCGATTCGTGAAAGTAACAAGACAAAACATATGAACATGATTGTCAAAAATTTACTTAAGGCCGAAAGACTCCAGGTATTTCCTTTTTTTGTTATTTATTATTTTATTATTTCCGATTTTTCACGCCTTACTATTGAACTTGTAATTACGAGAGCAAAAGAGATCTTTATCATGTAAAGGTGGAAAGTGGTTCTGGAGCTGATATACGCATTTCATTTTTCAATAGACACAAGAGCAACTCACATTTTACCGATCACGAAGGGTTAAGATAACAGAGGACAGAATGTGTCCAAAATGCAATAAGCGTATTGGGAACAGGTAAAAAAAAAGTCGCCTTTTTACTATTTTCTACATTGAGATCCTTTGAAACAGGCGTTAAATGTTTTGTTTTTCTTATCCAACTCATACAAATAGTGTCTTTGCGGTTTTCCCTGATGGAGTTGTGGTGCATTATTCATGCAAAGAAACAATGGCCGCCATTGGTCATTGGCGTACGGGTTAGAAATAGTTTAATTGTTGATGCTATTTGAATAGTCCATTAAAAAGAAAAGGCCTTTGTAATGGGCAAAACAAACCCTTTACTGAAGTGTGTTCTACTTGGGAGGCTTAGAGCAAGGACTCAGGACTGGATATGGTTTTATTCAAGGTCTGGTCCCTATTGCAGCTTGACAGGCTTCCCATCAAAGGTTCCTCTCATCCATGCTTTATTTGTTTGCACCCTATTGCGAGTTTTAACTGCTTCGAAAGTGGATCTTAAATGAATGATATTAGTTAGTTTCATACTCAATTTCTGAATTCATTTCTATTTTTCTATTTTTCTTTTTTTCCTTACTCTTGCAGATATCAATGGTCCAAGGCTTGCCAACAGCGGAAATTGATATGGATTTATTATTAAACCAAATGTTCCAAGGCGATCCAGTTGGTAGAGAGCCTCTGCGCGTAAAGACAGCGTATAAATGTCCACCTCCATTCCGCGTCCATGGATGAGAACAACAGGTTGAGGATAGCCAGCCTTAAAAAGACTATCAACAGCTTTTTTACCCATGACTCCAAGCTTGATAAAATCTTCCTCCATCAGCTCACGAGAAGCTACGGCTGTTTTGAATTCTCCCAAGATAAAACTATGCCGACCAAACATACTTGGTAGTCAGGCAACTCTAATCTAGCATCCATATTATTTTCGGGTACAGCCCGTAGCTTATTGCGAGTCCTATACAGCAATTCAACATGCGTTGTGTAAACATGAGAACATTAGGCATTTTCAATTCCACTCTCAAAAAAAAAAAAAAAAAAAAAAAAAAAAAGCCTTAATAACTTAGCAGCGGAAAGAACATCCTGCAAAGTTTCCAAAAGCTGCAGACAAAATAGCGCCCTTCAAATATCAAAACAAAAATTTGCAATTTGCCATTTTTAGGCGAACGCAACAGTCGAAAAGTCATGACATTTTTTAATTTAATATTTGAAGGGCACTAATAGGCTTGAGGAGGTTGTCTATAAACGTATCCTCATTATCGCCACTACCTTTTATGTGCCAATTATTACCGGCCCAGAGATCTGCTTCTGCCAAGAATATAGAGATCGTACGATATATTACAGATGAAGTCATCCTTGGCTCCGTTGCCAGCCAGTCTTGCAGCTCATCAAACGAATCAACTGAGGCACGAGTAGTCAGACGAACAACAAGCTCCATGTCAGAAGTATCCAAATTCAATGGGTTGCGAATGGGGAACATTTCCTGTACAACTGAGATGGGTAACACTTTCAACAAGAGCGGCCTTGATACAATAAAGTTGGATAGCCTTCAATTTATGACAAATAGCATTAATGAACAATCTATTTAATAGAAAATTAGACACTTACAAAATATCCTCAACGGTTGCTGCAACCTTCTGAATCACGTTCACTCTCCGGTATCTCATTAGTGCTTCAGATATACTATATCCATCAGTACAAACTAACTGGCTTTCTGGGCCATTTGACAAAGAGCTTGAAATTGTACCAGGTCCAACCAGTCGATCAGCATTCATCGGTTCGGGAAGTTCGCCAGTATGGTCTTCTTCACGTTCTATGTTGCTTTTCTTTCTCGAAAAACTCTCCTTTCCAGAAAAACTGTCGCTAGAGTCCTGAGAAGAAGGAAGATCATCCAGAAGGCCCAAATAGTGGCGCTTTCTGACTATAGACTTTCCTTCACTCACTTCTTTCTGTAACTTCCGATGAATTATTTATGTTAGCGGCTGCCTTGACGAAGATTTCCTCGGCTTTGAAGAACTCTGTACGGAAGCGCGATTCACGAATGACAATGGCAGTTTTTGCAACGTCTCTTGCAGCAGGATCAATGTTTGGATTCTTGCTAATTGACCGGAGGCTATTGTAGTATGTAAAGAATGCTGCTTTGCAAGATGTCTGGAAATTACGACTCAACAAATAGTTGGTAAAAGCTCCAATATCGGTCCAGCTTGATACGGGCGTGACGAAAAAAAAATTCATGGACATTGTCTTCATCGTCAAATGATTCCTTTGTGATAGTGATAGTCTGATCGAGAGTCTCTCTGGACGATGGTGTATTGACGCATACTGAAGATGTGCCAAGTGTCGCCTCATTAGTTGTCGATGCTTCACCAAGGATTCATATAATGGTGAGTTTCGACGTGTATAGCGCCTGGACGTTGATTCCAAACATTCAATAGAACCTGAGGCTTACCTTTCGCTCCAAATGCTGAGAGCTTCCTCTTTCCATCAGTTTGGGCTTGGTTGCCCCATTGTGACCTCAGAGAGCGCGTTTGTGCATTTCCGGTAAGTAACAACTGCTCACTATTGATTTTCAAAAGATCAATAACGCGCTCGTTATTTAATTTCTGTTCTAAATACGTAGTGATTGTTGATGAATCCATTGGGGGTGCCGTCGCAGCTCTTTCTCGGATTATTTGCACTGGGCACTCGCGAAAATACAGGATCCATCGAATCCATTCTGCCTTAATCGTCTTTTTTGACGTATCTGTCTTTATTTCTCCTTTGTAAGTAAGCAAGTGGGTCAAATATGATTGGATCGGGCTGTGAAAGGAAATAGTCGGCGCCTGGACGATCGTGATCAATCTCTGTGCGCCATTTATGTGTGGTCGTCTTTGCCTTGTCATGGCTATTGCAGGAATCCATGTTTAGGCTATATACGATAAGTATAATGCTTTCAATTAATAAACCTTTTATCGGTATTAACGAAAGCTCTAAAGACATTTCGAATAGCTGAAATATCGAAAGAAAAACACTCAGGGACCCCCGGGAACATGAGGAAGCAAACCCATTGCTCATTAGGTGCTATAAGTAGAAGCTAAGAGAAGACAGGTATAAGGATATGTCGCGCACCCGCCTAAAGCAGGACTGTAAACACCGCTGCTTGCACGATGAAACAGGTTCAAACAAATCTCTTACTGATCGGCCGCCACACTAAATGGCACTCACAAGCAAACGAGTGCAAAATAGCTGGCGCACTAAGGACATGCAAAATGCATCTCAATGACCGCCAGACGACATGACGAGACGAACCCATGTCTCGATGAACACTATATACCAAGATGTCTTCCTGGCGCGTCAGACATCACAGTTAAGTTTTAGTTTTATGCAATGCATTCTTTTTGGTTAGTCCTTTTCAATTATAAGAATTTTGTTAGGTAAACCACTTATATTTGAAAAGGTCTAACCAAAGAGCGACAAGCTTAACGGCCAGTGATTTGTAAGTTATTAACATACCCAGCAGCCATGCAGAAAACACAATGTTGTGGATTTGTTGAGCAGAAGAATGGTATTGCTCGAACATATGAAACTATGATCTTTTCATTTACAGTGTTCCCTCACTAAGCCGTCGAAAATCGACGACGTTGAAATCAAGTCTCTATTTATTTCAATTCAAAAAATATATTTAAATCAACATTTTTTAAACCTCGGCCCGTACCAGACATTTAGTCCTCGCCAAAAAGTCATAAACTGGATATATTTTAAAATACTTAATTTGAATTAGAATCTGAAAAACAAAATATTACGTACGAAGACAGAAACCCATACACTTTCGAATAGAATGAATGGATGCCGTGGTCACCAAATCAATTCAATCGTCGTTTTTAATTAAAAATATTAGAATTTGCTAGAAATGGACAACTTCCTTTTGATATCAATAGCCTACCCTCATACAATGGCCTAGGCGGTTGGTATAGCAAAGGAAATATCGACCAAACGATTTCAGGCACACCCTCCACTCCACCTCGAAGATCGCCACAACCTAGAGGCTCGGTTTCAACAAGCCGTCGATTTTCGACGGCTTAGTGAGGGAACATTGAAACGTCAACATGAACGATATTTATGATCACGATAACCGAGACACTTCGCAGTGGTAATGAAAAGGCCAAGAAAAGACGCGAAGAAATGCTTTTTTAAATTATATTAATTTATTTTAATAATTGGGACTCCATTGTATTTTCACATTTTGGGAATCTTGAGTGATTTGCTATTTGGACAGAAAAGAAGAAAACATCAGAATTTAACGCCAAAAAAAAGACGTGAAGCCTTCTTTTTTTAAGATTTACACTGTTATTATTCTTTACCTGACCATCAATGAGCCACTGATACCATACAAGATCACGATAGCATGAAAGGAAAATCCGGGTATGATCTCAACAAGACCTCCTGGCAAGCGTTCTCCTATCTGCCCAGTATACGTAAGATATGCAAGGATTGCAACGAGAGCAAGAGATGTTGGGATAGGCGTCCCTTCAAAGTAGGAAACTTTCCCACTTTGGTCATGGGGGAGAATAGCAATCGTAGCGTTATAGCGCGCTAGGCGCGCAATTCCACAGCAAACGAAACAAGCCAAAACCACATTGTCCAGAATGCTCTGCATGCCCAAAACAAACGCTAAAACAGCTGGTGCCACGCCAAAAGAAATCTTTCAGAAAGAAGTATAAAAAAAAGGTGATAGAATTAGTAAATATTCGGTTCTATGTGAGTTAATGTTTGTTGAAATTAAAATCCAGCTGGGCATCAGGGTGTTTATGCGAGCATGACGTCAAAAAATGCCTAAAATTCTTTTGTCCCTGCTCCTGATTCCACAAAACATGTCTTGTTATGACAATAGTATCGCAATAGACTTATTGGCTCTGTTTCCTGGCGGTGAAGCGATCGTTTTCTTCCTTGTTCCTTGATTCCGCATTATGATGCATTGAGCTGTCCAGTCCTTTTAATGATACAGTTCCACGAGAGAATGATGAACACGAGTTTATGAAAATGGAAATTGTTCTCTCATTGATACCCTATGGTTATCCTCTATCCTAATTCACTAAAAGTATTTTTTTTTTTTTTTTTTTTTTTTTTGAACAAACAAAAGAAATGACGTACCACATCTGCAAGTGAGTCCATTTCCTGGCCAAGAATGGAGTGAGTCTCTCGCCAACGAGCAACACGACCATCAAATATATCAAATGTGAAGCCTGCTGCAATACTCCACATTGAGAACCAAAGATAATATGAATCTTTGGTAATAAGATAACGCAAATTCGAAAAAATGGAGAACACACCACATGCTCCATTACAGAGAGTGATCACATCTGCAAGATGGAAATTCCTGTTCATTCATTGAATGAAAAAAAAAAAAAGGATTTTTTTTTTTTTTTTTTTTTTTTAGCATTCAGTTTAATAGAAACAACACAGCGCATAACATAGCTCAGTTTGATCAAATGTTTTTTTTTTTTTTTTTTTTTTTTTTGGCAACAATTATTGATCCTACCTAACAAGGTTGAAGTGCCCATCGTCCCTCGTAAGATTTTTGACCTAAAGGTTGATTTGCGATCAAGAGACGGTCAGACAGGTACTTGAAACAGTGGAATAAGCTATGAGCATTGATCTGAACTGAACAGCAGTAGATCAGAAAAATGTACTTTTTTGCTTTTCATACCTGTTGAAATTGTCTCTTGCTCAAAGTGGTTGGTGGTGTTTCCAGTTCGGAGGTTTCCTGGCGTGTAGCCTTTGGTCGTTGTGTCATTTTTTTTATGCGATACGTGAAGGTGGAAAGGATGAAAGAAGTTGAAAAATTGGAAATAGAAGTTTTTTTTTTTAAAAATGACGGCAGCCTCATGTCAACAATTGTCAGCACGGACGTAATTTTTTTTTATTTTTCCGCTCATGTAGGTTGACCCTGATATTTTGGGTGATTTAGTTTTAATGTTAATTCCAACTCACGTATTCCAACATGTGATTGGCCTTTCAAATAACGTCCATCTCATTGGTTTCACGTAATCGCATTCCAAGTTTCCATTCTAGTAGCTTAATGTGAGTGAAGTAGAAGATACCTCTACCTCTTCTTTGAGTCATTTCAATGTCGCTTATTAGTCATAATAAGTAAAACCTGATGGATAGACCAGTCGGGAGGCCTTCAACTTCTCTTCGGAATAGGATAGCGAAGCTACAGGACTAGTCTCGTAGTATAGCCCTTATCATTTTGAAGGACTCTTGTTTGTTTTAATCCACCGGGAGATGACAACAAGACGTACCATTGTTAGCTATATTATGGGTCATACTATAGGGCCAGATATTGCAAGTCTGCATGGATCAAGGCCAGTCGAAAGGGTGAGCATTTCAGCGGTTGTTCTGAGCGATAAAAAGGACTATTTTACGTACTACATCTGTTTTCTTTGTGATCTTTTTGTATTGTTGTCGGGTTTCCAGGCACATGTGCGGAAAACGCTTGGGATATATGTTTTTTTTTTACAATACTGAATGAAAAGAATATTCTCAGAATTGTGGCTGATTACCATATTGCTACTTAGGATAACTATCTTTCGTAATTTTATATTAATAGTATAAAAGTATCCACAGCTAAGAGATCTCTTTCATGCTAAAGTCATTCATCTTTTATTGGTGAATCCTCCTGAAACACCTAGGGCCTTACCAACGACTGTCACATATAACTACTAATCCAGGCAGCGAGTATAAGAATCAGAAGATTTTTACTAACAAACATCAATCTCTTCACAGAGCATACTTCCACGTTCAAGCTGACCTAGTCCTTTTATTGCTTAGTTTCGTTTCTGCTTCTAAGATCTAGGTTCCTGAAGGCTCCTTCCTTGAGTTGATTCATAATGCTCCGCCTCTTCTTGTCGGATCTTCATAGCACTGGTCAATTTTAGGGCTATATGTCTACTCTCTGTTCTTTTGCTTTCTTTGTCAACTTTAACTTATTTTATTCTTTCCAAATCTTCTTACCCTATCATTGCCCCCTTATTTACGCAGGCACGCTTAATTATCATAGTACCAGAAGCTTAAGCGATCAGGCCCTGCCTTGATTTACATTACTATAGAGAATGGATGTATACCATCTTGTGATTCAGAGGTTTAGGTGATAAACATGTACTATAGATGTTTGAGGTGAGTGACGCGCGCACTGATCACCCTGACTAAAATATTCAGTGGATTTTCGAACTCATTTTTATTTGATTGTTATCACTGGTCACACGGTTAGACGCTAAAAAAAAAAAAAAGACTATCCGATCAAGTACATTGATAGGATTGCCTTAGGTAAACCGGTGCTGGCGTCTACGTCCTTGCTCATATTGTCTTTCCATGTTTGCCATCTGTTGCTGTCGTTCAGCCGCGTCCCTTGACTTTATAATATATGGAGTCCAAAAAAAAAAAAAAAATGAAGAACAGATCGTTAATAAAAAAAAAAAGCTTGAAGTTATAAAGATACGCGTCATTATGAACAATATTGTCACATACAGCTTCTTCCGGACACTCTGGTTTAGCTTCGATCGCTGTGGTCTTTCCTAGCCCCACTGGGCGCATGTAATGCGAGGGAAGTTTGGATGGATAAAAGGGATAAAAGGCGAAAAGAAAAAGCGATAAATACCAAAAACATTCATTATAGATTATGCAATGTCGTATGCATTTTTTTTTTTTTTTTTTTTTTTGAGTATTATTGTAGACGCAGCTTTACTCAGGCGTAAAAACTTAATCCGCTTTTCTCCACTTTTGTCTCCAACGAAAGCCGTCTTTTCCCATCGGTTTGCTGAAAGGGGTGGTATTGGTATTGTTTTTTGGATTGATCCAGGCCCCATAGACCGTTCTGATTTAGGTTTGGAAGATAAAGAAGGCATATCTGCCTTGTGATAGCCGCCACTGTGAGCTTCCTTGTCTTTCAAAGGGTTATTATGGTCTGTTGAGTTAATGGAACAGGAGTCCTGATCAGGAGGAGAAAATCTCCGCTTCCTTCGTGGCGGATCCACTAACGCTTCTGAAGTCTTGATATTTGAAAGCACCTCAGTTTCCACATTGGGCTCCACCTCCTTCAAGCCGTCTGGGCCTGAAGGAGGAGGTGGTGGAGGAGACGGAGGCAATATATCAGAAATCTCTGGTGGTGGTGGAGGAAATGGAGGAGGGGCAGGTGGTGGTGGTGCAATATCAGTGGCCTCCTCTGGTGGTGGTGGTGAACAAAGTTGCTTTGACATTATTATTTATTTATTTTTTATTCTTCTCTGTGTGATCAACTCCTGTCTGTCAACCTTCGTCCTTTACTTGAATCCTTGTGGAATGAGCATCAAGTTAAGTCATTGGATGAGCCGTAATTGCTTTGCCATATTGGGGAGGCCCCTTAAACCAGGATAAACCCAACCATTAGCATATAGTCTCCACACTAAGATGAACCGCATGTCATTTTCTCTGCCATTTCGCCACCCAGCGTCTTCAATGGAGCAAAGCAAGGTGAAAGTCAGTCGATAGAAAAAACTTTTGTCAGACTCATATACTGCTTGGCTCCAGTTTTTTTACTGCCCTCTCACTCCAAATGCTCAATGACATGTCAAAAATGTATTCAAATATGTGTATTAAATGATAGGGTATTATCACAGTCGTGGATCAGTCGCTGGATCGGGAAGATGAAGCATTAGCGGCGCTTAGGGAGCTCCCGAGGGTGCGTGCGTCTCTTCCAAACCTACGAAGCATGAGAGATGTTCTTAGCCCTTTAAACTATGCCTTTGCTGACAACTTACTACTTGTTTCTTGGTTGTATCCAGTTCGAACCATTAGTTGTTCCAGAGCAGCCAAGCCATTTCTCACTTGCCAATGTCTTTGGCTCGTTCTCCATATACACAGACTCTTCAAAGAATGGTAAACTTATTCTGGCAAGCATTTTATTCAGTATAAGCCATGTGTCTTTTGGTATTACAAATTGTTTACATTTTTCTACTTCTTTACCTAGAATCGGCAGAAATGGCTTTCAACCACAACACGTTGGTAGATATGCTGATACAGATGAGCTCTCATCACAAAAAGTGTGCTCAGGATATTCAGGATTATCAGCGAGGTTTGGCTCAAAAAATGAAGGCTCTGGACCATTTTACAACTAGCGCAGTTCAGGGATTGGCATCCATTCATCATCAGGCCAAGAGTCACGCAGATCAGCTCTTGTCTGGTAAAAAGAAAGCTTTTTGCCAGCTATTCGTTCATGATTTATGTTTCACAGTTTCATAAGTTTGAAAAAAAAAAAAAAAAAAAAAAAAAAGGCTGATTTTTCTCCATTTCCTCAATGCATTAAAGTCCATGCGATTGAAAAGCAGGCAGAGACAACTACGACATTATTACATGGAATACTCAGCAAGATTGTTGTAATTTCTGATTACTTGCCTGCAGAGGCGTCAGGCCCTGCAAACAAGCCCTCCCCACAAAAGTATCCAAATCTGTATAGATTTCTCAATCAGACACCAAGTCATAGGACAGGGGACGGAAAGGGACAAGGATGGATCTCACCCTCTTCATCAACAACAAAATTGACTGGAGGATCTACTATTGATGGATCATCAGGATCAATATCCACACCCTCTGGACTAGCGCTTTTAGGGCAACACAGCCACAATCCTACGCCCAAAACGCGAAAACCAGTAGCAACAACAGCAGTGGCATCTATGGATGGCTCTTCATCTATGTCCTCACTTTCCTCTACTTCCACCATCATAGTACCTCAACATATACGGACATCGGCCCCGACAATTCCGAAAGCACGTCCGAGTATGGCTCTCGCGTCTAATTCATTGACACATCTGCCGATCCATGCTGGAACTGAAGTTGGAGCTGGAGGAACACTCGACTCACAGCAAAGTCAGGATGAATTCCCTGCGACAGGTCGATCAATTGAGGGGTCTTCTAATTCGTCGTCATCATCAGCATCCCTCACACCTTCGTCTTTCTATCCCTCCTCCATTTTATCATCTTCCTCTCCTTTTCGCTATATGTCTCGAAATAAAACTGTCAGCAGTAAACAGGATTCACTACTTTTAAGGGCATCGGACAATTTACGTCGTTTAGCCAACAAGTCTGGATCTACTGACACCCACTCTATAACCCCTACTACGCTACCACCAGGCAACCGTTAGCTAAGCCTGCATCAGGTGGATTGTCAAGATAGGCACGCACGCAGAATTATATGGAGATACATTGTAAAATATTTATTTATTTAAGGTTGTAACAGTTGAATAAAAAAAAAAACCCCCCCACTCGACTGTTGTACCTGAAACTCGTTTTACTCTAATTTCCTCTCTCCCTCCACACCAATCCATAAAAAGACGCACGTAGCCTGTTCAACAGATAGCGTCGTCTCTTTCAACCTCTCTTCTCTCCCTCTCCTCTCCCTCTCCTCTCCTCTCCTCTCCCTCCATTCTTTTTGCCTGCGTGTCACATATATAATACATTAGAACTACATGATCCCTCGACCGATATTACTTATTCTATGGGCGGTGACTGGAGCGGCTGTGGTGGTAACGCTGATGTTCCAATACTATGCTCGCATCTCTTGTCACTGGCGATGGGCATCCTACTCCATCCAAGACACATTGACTACGACAGCAGGACCGGCAGCATCAACGGCACCAACTAGGGATGGGAATGCACAGCATGAAAACTCATCCTTTCTTCGCATGGTTGTCTTTGCAGATCCGCAGATGGAAGGTGATGCCAAGATTAAACGTCTTGGAAAGCGAGGTAGAAAAAAAAAACTTGTGCGACAACAAACGGATTCTTTTTTTTTTTTTTTTTTTTTTTTTTTTACATGCAACTGACCTTTGACAACAATTTTTTTTTTACCTTTGAACAGCAATAGTAGATCTGGCTTTCAACGATGCATATATGCACCATGTCTACAAATCCATGATGGCGCCCAGCTGGACATCACCACTTGATATACTTCCAATAAACTTCTTTTCTAATTCACGAAATCGTCATAAGAAAGGAACTCGACCAACGCATGCTGTTGTTTTAGGAGATTTATTTTCAAGTCAATGGATCGATGATGCCGAGTTCAATGTTCGATTAGGACGTTATCAGTCGATCTTTATGGACCCAACCGCTCTCTTCACGTCATCATCATCATCATTCTTATCATCGTTATTTGGACTGTCTCCTTCATTTTCATCATCATCATCACCATCATTGTGGAGGAAAGAGGAAAGAAGCCAAGGCCAAAGTTATGGCCAGGATCAGGATCAGGATCAGGATCAGATACAAGACCTGAAAGAAGATATCCCAGTATTGATCAACATTACTGGGAACCATGATATTGGATACGGAAACGACATTTCGCAATCACGACTGATTCGATGGGAGAAAGCATTTGGAATGTCCAATTTCATTTCTACAGTGGTCATCCCTTCGTCTTCATTTTTTTCTTCCTCGGCAACAGAACAACTAAACCAACAAGAGCAACGTAAATTGCATCTGCTGGTAGTCAACACAATGCTCTTGGACGGGCCTTCTTCAGATGAGGTAAGAAAAAAGATTTTGTGGGCTCCTTTTGAAAAGTTTATATTTAATAACACTCCTTTGTTTATTTTAGGATCTTCGGACACAAACATGGCAGTTCATGCAAGATGCTGCAAAGATCAAAACCATGAATCCCAATGACAAGATTGTTCTTCTAACTCATATTCCCTTCCATAAGGAACAAGGCATCTGTGTGGATGCACCTGATATCCAAGTTCATTTGTAAAGTCAACGAACCTCAAATTGCTATGCTAAACCTTTATACTTTAAGCTCAAACTCAAACCCAGACTCCTTTTTTTTTCAAAAAAAAAAAAAAAAAAAAAAAAAAAAAAACTCTAGGGATAACACAATTATCGAACAAACAATGTTGACGCCCAATACGACTAATTGGATTCTGAATAACATTAAACCCGATTTTGTCTTGAATGGTCATGATCACTTTGGATGCGATGTCACACATGTTCGTCAGAAGATGCAACTAGAACAAGAACAACGTGAACAGCAACACGGTGATTTTGAATGGAAAGCATTCACCACATCTAGCCTTCCAAAATCAAAGTCAGAGCAAGTTCGTGTAAGAGAGATAACACAACGATCTCTGATGGCAGAGTATGGAGGTTATTCTGGTCTATTCGAGGCCAAGATACTGTCGTCGACAATGGACGGGAGTGAGAACCATCAAGACATTGAGTTTCATTACACACCATGTCCGTTTTACACAGACATACATGTCTGGGTCGTCATTGTAACAGATTTAATTCTTGTTGCCATTTGGAGTGCAGTCGCTCTCTACACTGCCCTCATAAGCCCAAGCTCACCTACCATAACCACCAAGACTAGTAACAATACACCAATGGACAAAAAATCAAACATGAAATGCTAAACATTAAACATTAAAACATTAAAAAATGCAACAACGTGTATATAAAAATACAAAAGAAATAAACAGTTGTTGTTCAATAATACAAGGGAATAAAGAGAGAGAGAATTACTCTGAAACAATAAAAGAAACTAGAATAGCTAAACGCGAAAAAAAGAACATTATCGACATGTTTATCAAGTAGCTGGACCTGTTACGACTGTTGCAGGGTTGGCATTGGGGTTCGCTCCAGCTCCAGCTCCAGCTCCCGCGCCTTCCGCACCAGTGCCTGCAGCCCCGGCTCCACCAGCAGGAGCAGCTCCAGTTCGAGGGGCCCCAGCTTCAGCACTCTCATCAACCAGCAATGGAGGAGCGTTCTCGAGTGGTTCCTCAATACCATAGACTCCATAATCCAAGACCTATTCATATCGAGAGAGAATATAGACGCATGTCCAATTAATTGTCCAATTAGTTATCAGAGTAATAATAATTTTAACAATAGGTAAATCTTCCAGATATCATATCGAACAAGAGACTAATGACAATAAACTTACTTCAAAGTAGGTAGCGCCGTTATTAGCTCCACCTGTTCCAGCCCTTTGTACCGCAGCAACACATCGCCGCTCATCAAACTTGACTTGCCAGACACTTCCAAGCCCTGTCAAAAGATTACGAATGAATTTTCCAGTCTTAAAGTCCCACATTTTAAGGTTGCCATCCGAGCCAGAAATCACTTTATTGCCATCATGCTGGAAACAGGTGATTGCTGCAGCATGTGCGGCCAGGACACGCAGACAAACGCCACGAGCAGGATCCCAGATCCGCACAGTGCAATCTGCGGCTGCTGACACAAGATGATTAGCGTTCAGTCCCAATAAACCAACGAGCGATCCGTGGCCTAATGGTTGAGAGCAGAGTATACAGAATGAATAATTATCAGTCGGACAATTGTCAAATATAACAGAAAAGTAGGCATAGGGATTTAAAGCATAATTGCTTTACTATAAAAAAAAATACCTTCAAGAACATGGAGACAAGAGCCATCCTCGAGCGACCAGATTCGAACAAATGCGTCCATACTTCCGCTCATGCATTGATTGCGTTCCGTGTCCAAGACCACAGAATATACTTTTTGGGTATGGCCTAGGAGTCTATGCACCAAGGCTCCAGTACAAATATTCCAAACGCGGACAGAACAATCATACGATCCCGAGACTAATGTGCTTCCTTCTGCGGCCAAAGCGCGGACAGATTGTGTATGGCCGACTAAAGTATGCAAGAGCCATGAACCATCCGTTGGAGAAATGTGGCCATTTAACTCTGGGTCTGGAAGGCGCCATACGAGCAAGGTCGAATCTCTGGATCCAGTCACAATCACGGGAAATTCTGGCTCATACTTTGGAACAGCATGAGGATCCTTGTTGACATTAACCGGCATGACAATTTGTAGGCAACGCACTGTCGAAGTATGGCCACGGAATGTGTGCGTGCAA
The DNA here is from genome assembly GCF_002105155.1 of Lobosporangium transversale. Taxonomy (NCBI): domain Eukaryota; kingdom Fungi; phylum Mortierellomycota; class Mortierellomycetes; order Mortierellales; family Mortierellaceae; genus Lobosporangium; species Lobosporangium transversale. The sequence goes on along the minus strand of NW_019029000.1, from coordinate 150,111 downwards.
ATTCCCTTCTCAATGTCCCAAACTCTGACGGTCCTGTCGGTCGCTCCAGAGACCAATGTGTTGCCACGGTACTGAAGTGCCCACACACCTCCTTCGTGACCATCAAGCTTCTTGAGACGATTACCAGTAACCGTGTCATAGACATGAATAGATTGATCATCGTAACCTGAAATAATCTTTTCAGAGTCAAATTGCAAACATGTGACCACACGATCACTGTGTCCTGTGAACTGAATGTACTTGGCTCTGCCTTTGGCCCAGTTTTGGCGAATAATCCAGTGGCGACGAAAGAGGGCCTTATATGGATGTGCAGTCGATGGAGGCATAGGGCCGAAAGGACCATCAACTGGATCCTGTTCCATTATTTCGTCTTCGGAATCAACATCGTTAAATCGGCCAGTATGGCTAGTGGTGGGCGAAGGCGGTACAGCATCCGGGGTCATGAACGTCTCCTCCTCTTTACCATCACCATCCTCTTCAGCTGTATCACTATCCCATCCATGACCTTTGTGTCCCGATCCATGATGTCCTGGTACCACATCCATTGGAGTTCCCACTTCATCCTCTTCGAGCATTGTTACATCATTTGGGTACAGAGGAGATTCTGGTAGATCGGTCTGGCGCACCACAGCTGTACTGGGACGTCCCTTACCCTTAGCAGCTCTTCTCTTGGCCATCTGTTTCCTCTCGTGATAGCTTGGACGTACTCCGTAATGTCCATCGATCCCCAATCTTTGAGCAAAGGCCTCCTCTTCCTCGTGCTCATCAAGCACAAAGCCTTCTTTTTGGAATTGATGCATCCAAATATGAGCATCCGAGTCAACAACTGCTCTCCATTGCTTGCTAACCTGAGCTGCTTTGCAGAGACTGCGCCCATCCAAGAAGCGGAGAATATTTCGACTCAATTCTACGGGCAAGAGAGCCAAAAAATCTTGCTTCATAGTGGCAAGAATGACAGAACTTACAAACTGCAATGTAGGGGCGGGGCATCGTCGAAGAAGATGGAAAAGCATGTACGACTGAAGGCCTGAAGGCAAAGCATCAAATGTTGCAACCAAGTTAGGCAGATCAAGAAGTGTAGGCGTATGATGTATGCCTGCATGTTGAAGTGATCGTTCTACGTCCATCTCTTCCTGCCCATCTTCTTCATCATCACCATCACTCATGTAAATTTCTTCCTCATCCACCAAACCATCAGTTGTAACCGCGCTTTGTTCAGAGCTCTCTTGTCCATGATGGTACGAAGTTGGAGCAGTTTTAAATCGTCTTCGTGTGATCATGCCATCCGCAGACATTGTCGAACCTGATCCTGCTAAGGCACCTTGAGTGGCTGCTGTAGGTGAAAGTGAAGGTGAAGGTAGACTAGATGGATCCACAATTCCTGTCAAGCGAGATGTATGTGCATGATGTTCCCTGGTGCGGTCCGTGATGGTTGAGCGACTTGGAAGAGCCGGTGTAGCAAACTCGGCGAACGATGGAGCTGATGACGATGTAGCCATCTTTTTACTAGAAGAGCTAGACAATGACTCGGACGTATCTGCTCCTTGTGCATGAGGCGAAGCATGAGTCCATGGACGCTTAGACTTTTTATGTGGGGGAGAAGATCGGCCAATAAACGAAGTATCGGCCCGATCACCTATCTTGCGGGATACAGAAGGAATACCAGCATGTGTGGATGAAGGTGTCGATACATCAATCGAATTGATAGGTGTGATCGGAGATGCGGGTCGCTTCTTGGCGCGACAACGCTCACGAGAACGCCAAGCAGGATGAGCTGTAAGACCACGTTGGGGATGCTCAATGGATTTACGCGTGATGGTGGTGGTTGTTGATTTATCATTTCCGTCGCCACGAATAACTTCCTGAGTCATTGAAAAGTTAGTTTGATCATGAAGGTCTGTCTTTTGGTTGCTGTTTCCTTTATGGGAGCTATGTTCCGAGGCAGTCCGAAGCGCCCGTTGATGTGCAGAAGCACTAAGATTGAACAAAGCATCCTCAAGCTGTAGTATATAAAAAAAAAAAAAAAAAAAAAAAAAAAAACGAATAAGGACATACTTTAGTACCAGCACACTACCAAAAAAAAAAAAAAAAAAAAAAAAAGTAATATGCGCAGCAATAAACCAAAATACTTGATCCAGGATTGCATACCTGTCCCATGGTCTGTTCGCTCTCCTGATTTTCTCTGAAGAAGGTTGGTTGTCCATTCAGATCGAAGCAAAACTTTTTCAGCGCAGGAGGGGTTGGGGTCTCTGCAAGAGGAAAAATCTTTGGATCGAGGTGAGCGGGTATAGGCGGTGGTCTGAAATAGAGTGGAGGATATTCAGTCGATGTCGTCGTAGTTGTGGTCACGACAGTTGTTGTGGTCGTAGGTGCCAATGAGAATGTGGTCGAGATGGGTTGGCGGCGATGCGATGGCGCAGTGGACACCGAAGAAGAATACGAGGTTCGGCGGCTGGAGTGTTGTTGCCTGTCGTTGTGTCGTCCATGATTGGTACCAATATGCTCTGTGGTAAGTTTACCCCCTGTCATCTCGGTATCGGTATGAGTAGATGTCGGACGATGAAGAGATGAACGCGCTGCTCTGGTAGAAGTGGAGGAGGAAGAAGTAGTAGTCGAGGAGGACTGAGGAAGACTAGGTGGGGTTGGTGGAGATTGGACGCTATGAGGTCGCTGCAGCCGACTGGGATCCATTAATAATAATTTTTAAAAAGCTAAGACAGAGGATGTAAGAAGATATCAGTTAATTGGCGTGAAGAGATACTAATCTGGGATACCCCGATGTACCATGGCAGTTTTGCAGGAACACATCCTCAATGTGATCTCAAGAAGAGTTATTATGGAAGAATGACAAATTTAGAAGGAGTACAAGGGTCTACTGCTTTTAGGTGAAATTGGTCCTTGGAAGTGAAGAACTTGTAAAAAAAAATAAAAAGAGCAAAAACAGAAGTACATGGTCCTTGTATTGAGCCAAGATCCCAATGCTACACACCCACTTTGCTCGCTTTCGAACACACAAGGAGGCTAACAAAGCTCCCTTCCTCCAAACTTTTTTTTCCGTCTTCACTCATTATTACATTGATTCTGGTTATAATTATGACTGCAATACAGCAAGACTACTACCCCTTTTATCATTTAGCAAATGATATCTTTCGAAAGGAGCAAAGGAAGGCAAGAAAATGTAGAGCTTCAGAAAGGTGGCTAAAAATGGTGGCGTATGTTTTTTTCTTTTTCTTTCGTCCTCCATCAAAAGACGAACAAAAAGACCCACAAATGGAATTACGCACGGGAAGAAACACATTAAAAAGGAAAGAAATAGGCGTATTCCAGCATGAATGATAAATTTTAAAACAAAAAATATTAAACGGGACAATTGAATATCCCGCCTTCCCCATCCAACCCTTATCCGATCGGAATGTGCTGTAGTAATGAGCAGAGAATCATTCTTTATAAATATACAATTGATCAAGAAATCTTACCGAAACGGGAAAGGACAAGAGAGAAAGAGAGAGAGAGGGAGAGAGACAAAAGTGTTTCAAGTATTTGGATGGATTTAATGTAAGATGGCCAAAAAGAGATGACGCTTGTCACCAGGAAACAAAAGAATTAAAATGTGGGTGGACAAATAAGGTTGGGATAAGAACAGGAATGAAGGAAGAAGAATGAGATTGAGAATGAAAGTGAATGTGATAAGAGCAGATGAGAATTGTATGCGTGTCTAGTGTGTGTATATGTGGATACAGAATAAGGAATAGAAAGAAAGAAAGATCACTAGAGAAAAGTAAAGATGGGATTATGATGAGATGAAGTACACACTTGGACTTTGGGACTGTGGAGAAGAGAAAAAAAAAAACCGAGAGGGTGGGTGAAACTAGATTAGCTGACTGTGTTGGCTTGGGCTGCAAGGGAGAGAGGACAGCGCACTGCAACCGCAGTCAGAAAGTCAATGAGGGTCAATGTCAAGTCAAGGAAGGCTACTAAAATAAGCAAGGGCAACAAGGAGATAATTGTAATATTGGAGACACTGGACTATATTTTGTGATTTGTGTAGGAGTGAATGGAAAAAGAAGAGAGGGGGGGAGCAAGAGGAGGAAAGAGACAAAAAAAGATGATACGCCTTATTTTTTTGCTTTGAAGCCTTCCACAGCGTCTGCTCTCTTTTTTTCTGCACTGTTCTGCTGATATGATGTGATGATGCAAAAAAAAAAAAAAGCCACTTTCTCAAAAAAAAAAAAAAAAAGCTCTTGTAATTATTCTTTCTCCTCTTTTCCTCACCTTTCTCACTTTTCCATTCTCTGTTGCTGAATAATCTCGGCCATCAAAAAAAAAAAAAAAAAAAAAATCATAAAAGAATAAAGTGTTTGCCTGTTTCATGACTTTTCTTTTGTGGAATATTTCTTGACCGCATGTGATCTGCGCATCATTTGTGTAAAACACCCCTAATCCTGAAGCTGGTGTCTCTACAAAATCCCCCTTTTTCTCTTTCCAAATGCGGATTCATCAGAATACCGTGACGAGGGACTGCCATGCCAGTCATGGCGCACAAACGCACAGGCCATGTCAAAGCTATCGACAATTCCACTTGGAAAAATACATTTACATCCTCGCTCCAGAAGAATTTGTGACCAAGTGTGCCTTGGGATGGATATAATTGCTTCAAAAGAATCCCCACCATTCTTTACACAGCTGCAAGCTCGCCCAAGTGAGCCCTTGCATGGCAGATCAAATCCGCCTTTCTTGGGAAATATGAAGGGGTATAAAGTGCGACTGTACTTTATTTCTGGTAACTAAATTATAACTTTTTTTGTTTTCGACTAAACATAGAGCATAATTTATACCTGCAAGACTTTTTATAGTATATATATACATTTATATATATATATATTTATAATATTATGCATCCCACAACAGCTGTTAAGTGACTTTACCAAGTCTGAAGGTATCACAACATATAATAAATATATGTATTATACAAAGAAGAGTGAAATGAAGATATTAAATCTAATATGATATATAAACTTTTTATTATAAAAAGATTGTTGTACATGGATGGGTGATCAGTTGATAGCTGCTGATCGTTTCATACACCTTTGACAAGAACAACTGTCAGCAGGTCTCCTGTTTCACCCCATTGCAGGCGATGGTTTACGAAGACACCAAACCAAGCGGCAAATATAACAAAGAGCACTGCTGCCATAATTCCTGACATTAATAGATCTTTGTTCATGAATAACAAGTGTAGAGCATTTTTAAAAAGAAAAAATTAGCGATGCTTCTATTTAAAAACATGCAAAATGATGGCAGCGAGTGTCATCGTGGTTCAAAATGGGACACATCTCACATACACTGTCGCACTTTTGGATTAAGGTCGCTACGGTTCCTGACAGGCCAAATGTAAAGAATGTTGTAGACCCAGAGGAATGGAAGGAGACAAAATCCACCAAAGAACAACTTTTTACTGATGGTCAGGATCTTAACCGCGCTCATCTTTTCAATTGTCTTGGCCATTGATTTCAAGTCGTCAAGATGGAAGTTTTTTTATTCTTTCTTTTTTTAAAATGATTGAATGAATGAATGAATGTGTGTTGTTAGAAGAATGAAAAATATTAAAATACAGGAAGTTTGTGAGTCTGATGGAATCTGATGTTGTAAACGAGTAAGCTTTTCAAGTAAAATTGAGATGCGATTCAATGGGCAAGGATTTCAATTAATATAAAATAAAGAGCACCAATAAAACAAGAAGCTTTGCCCATGAACAAAATAATCTATTCCAGCACGTATGGGTTTATATTTATTTATTTTTTTCAAGTAAATCGAACAACAACAACAACAAAAAAAAAAAAAAATGCAAAGCCTTGTTCAGTACTCAAGTGAATCCGAATCCGAATCCGAGTTAGAATCAAGATCCATCCTCAATACTTCCAATGCTGCCATTACCAAAGGACTTTCCTCCACCTCCACCTCCACCACTTCAGCCGCCTTGACTTTCACAAAAGACAAACAAAATAATGGTATTGCAGCAACTTCAGGACAGAACAATGATGCAAATATTTCTATGGCGACTGAAGACAACACTACTGCCAAAGCTGTCAGCAACGATCGCAGCGGGGATGATGATGATGACTATGTTTCTGTGGCACTCAAAGATCTACAGAGCTTTGCCGCCAACATTCAGGAGCCCACAACATCTGAAGACGATACGGCGGTACTACAAACCCAAGTTCAAGCTCAAGCTCTAGGTCAAGGTCAAGCTCAACCACAAGATCCTCTTTCTCCCGAAACTATAATAGAAACTTCTTCAGCTTCCTCAAAAAGTGTAGTAGCTGGTGGTAGCAACCCGGAGGATTCTGAGATTCAGGAAGATGCAGGGACAGCGGTAGTATCAGCATTATCGAAAGATCAGGAAAGTCTCCCATCACCAAAGCTTACAAGGACGGTAGTGCTAACAACTGAACAACAGTTCATCTTTGACGCATTCCTCCGCGAGATTGATGATATACCTTTAACAGACAAAGATCAATCCTATCCACCGGGAGTCACTTTAGAACCTCTCTCCCTCGACTCGTCGTCAGATCCTACCATAGCTGCCGATGCCACTCATTCTTCACTTAGAGAGATAGAGTTGGAGGAGCAATGGCAGCGGACACAAACAGTACAATCCATTTATAGCAGGATATATCAGCTCTCACTTCTTTCAAGTCTCACGATCGATCAACAAAGTATGGAAAACCGGCTCATTGAGTTTGCGATTCGGATTCTAGATTGGGAGCAAGGAGGAATGAAGCCAGAATATTTTGTAGGAGAGGATAGAGCTAAATATATGGCACAGAAGACGGCTAATGATTCAAAAATGGATGTAGATAGTGATGATGACGAGGATGAGGACCATGCTGAGGGAGTAAGCAAGGGTAAGAGTACTGAAATCACAAATCCTCCTCCTTACGGAGGGATCGTTGGTGAAATGCTTGAGTATATGTACACTATTGAGAAAGCTGCTGCACCTCCCAAATGGAAAGTTGTATGGAATGCAACTGAGAACACTTATACCTATAAACATGTCGCTACAGTAAGTATATGCTGCTACATAAGCCATTATTATTACTGCTATTTGCTGCATGTTCAGGCGCAGACTAATCGGCTTTATTATTAAATGTTTGTTCTGCAGGCGACCTATACCAAGACATATCCATCTATAGAGCTAATTCATCAGCTAGATTCACTCAATTCACCAGATGAAGTAAATTAGAAGGCAGTAATGGTTACCATGGGCATCATGTTGGGCAATAATGATGATATATATGATTGAAATAGTGGAATTGATTACAGTTGAACTATTCAAGCCAAGCTAAGCTTATTTTTTCTTAAGAGTTAAAGATCGCATCCATCTCCTGCCGCTGTCGTTGCTGCTCCAGACGCTGTGCTTCGCGAGCCTCTGTTAGATATTATTATTTCAATTTTGACATTAAGCGACAACAAATGTATCAGTCAGACGAAAGCCTCGACTACAAACCATTAATCGATGTTAGACTTTGACTTGGGTATGAATATGGTATTTAAGACCTTACCTTTAGCAGCCTGTACAAGGGCCTTTTCCTCTGCAATTTGTTCTGGTGTTCTCCTCACCCGCAGACCAAGTGCTCCCTGAACTAGACGCCGGGCTACAGAGTCAGTTTTAGCAGGTCTCACGCCATTAAAGGAACCACTAGATGGTCCTCCTGGATTACGAAGGCTCTCTTTATCCGCTCCAGTGTATGGCTTAATTTTTGCTATTTGATTTGTGAGATTGGCAATGTATGCTTGTTTGGCTGCATAATACATGTATATTTATGTACATTATGAGGAGTATAATAATGGAAAAGATGGTTAGTACGTCAGGTAGAAGATTACCTGATTTTTTCCTTACTTGACGACTCCAACGACACCTACCAATAGCAGCGGACTCGAATATTACTAGAGCTTTCGTATCATCAAGCCACTTTATCTGGAATCCTCCTGACCGGTTTTCAAATGCTGAAAACATTTCTGTGATATGCACTGTTTTAATCGATGGCGAAAAGTCGTACAGTTCAAGAATATACATATCATCACAGGAAGCTGTGAAAAGAAAAGAAAAGAAAAGAACGTTGAGAATTACAGGGCAAAGAAACACTACTGAATAGAGAAATACGTGGGCAAAAAAAAAAAAAAAAAAAAAAAAAAAAAGCGCATTAATGATGTCGCGCACCTTCAGACCAACCGCCAGCTTTTGGCTCATTCTTAGAGAACGTGGAGCTGAGATGTCCTGCAGGGCGAGGTTTTGATGGCTTTGTACTTGTAATGTCCTTGGTATTATCTATCCGTGGAATAGGAATAGCATCTTCATCCGAATCTTGGAGTGCTAATTCCCAATCTTCCAGTTCCTCTGAGCTCTCGTTGCCAGTGCTCTTAGCCTTATCCTTGTCTCTGTCTATATCCCTGTCCTTTTTCTTATCATTATCGCTGTCATTATCATTATTCTTATTGATGTCAGCATCAGCGTCCTTTTTCTTGTCCTCGTCTGCGTTAATCCGTATCCGATCCAACATATCAGAGAGTCCTGTATCTGAATCATCAATAGGGCTATGATTTAATTGCTCTTGTTGATTTTGATCTCCTGGCTTCCTTATTTCGTCTCTCCTCCATGAACTCTCTTCTGTTCGATCTGGTCTCTTGCTGAAAGTATTGGATGGTCTTGAGCCTGAAGACGAACTGAAAAAAAAGTGGCTCTGACTGGTATTGCTGTTGTAGTTGCTGCTGGCACTGCTGCTTGATCGACTTGAATTATAACTACCAGATCGAGAAAAGCTTGTAGATCTAATTTCATCGCCATTATAACGTCTCAATACTGTCGCATCAAAATCTCGTCCCTTTGAGGGCCTTGATCCTGTTGTCTGTTGTTGCTGTTGCTGTTGCTGCGACTGTTGCGATGGTAGGTCATTAGCACTGCTACTTTGGCTAATATAATTGCTGTTGCTGCTATTGTTGTAAGCTCTATTGCCGCTACCACTTCTGGCCTTTCGATCTCGATCCCAATCTCGGGTACCTTTCAAGTTCCCACTGTTTATTGATGGAGAGGGCTCGTTCCCTCCAGGCCCCATAAATCTTCCTCGTCCACGTCGTTGAACTTCGTTGCTACTATTTGTTGAGCCTCCAGAACGCCAGGAAGATGAATAATTGTCATCATTTGATGGCTCCCCTCTAAAACTACTATTGTTATAACTATTGCTTCTTTGATTTCTGGTATTATTGCTTCCATAGGTATAAGACCGTTGGCGTGAGGACGAGCTGTTATAGTTATTGGGTGGGCCTTGTTTGGACTCTTCCAATCCCCAAGCAGATTCTGCATTGTCGTCAGTACCTCTTCGGTGGCGAGGTACATAAACTCCACCAGCTTTGGGCAGTCGTTTTCCTTCGCTCTCTGGGGCCTGTGCTATATTGAAATCTGACATTTCGAACTCTTAAAATCTTCTGTCACTTTCAATGCTAATTTGGAAGAATTTAAGGACGATGGAGAGAAACCAAAAGAAGGATGTGTGAACTATACAAAGCCACAGGGCCAAGAAAACTCATCCTTTTTTTTTTTCTACACTCTTCTAACTCATCTGGACACAAAAACGCATATATACATCAGTTTACAATAAAACACAGGAAATCAACAATAAAAAAAAAAAGCAAAAGAAACAAAGGAACTTTACACAGTGACAAGTGACATAATATTCGATAATGAGCAAGGTTACTAAAAGAAGGAATTATCGTAAACGAGAGACCACGCCAGAGGAGGAAGCAGATAAAGATTCTTCATCGGGTCTTGCCCCTTCCCCCTCTTCCTCTTCGTCTGGCGCTACAGGAGACGCAGCGACGAATAGGGAAGCTGAGAAAGAGGGACTTACGTATGTTTCAAGGGTACAGTTGGTCTACGTTTTCCCTTTAGTGTCATAGTCAATCAGAGGTTTGGAATATTGTTTTTGATCAGGAGCTATTTCCTCTTTCCCTTTTCCTCCTTCCTCCATTTTTCTTTTTTCTTTCTTTCTTTCTACCAAAAGGTTGGAAGAGTTACTGGAGCTTCGTAAACTTCGTCAACGCCCAGCAGGAATTGCGGCAACAGATCTTCTTATTGGCGATACAACAGAGAAGAAGAAGAAGAAGGATAAAATAGTGGCTACTGATCCTTGGAAGCTCTCTTCAACTGGCCGTTTAGTTGACCACCAGGACGACAGGTAAGTATATGCTCTACTTGCTTTTAATAAAATAAATAAAATAAAAAAAAAAAGGAAAAAATAAAAAGGAAAAAAAAATGTTAACCCGCAGTTTTATGTTTTTATTTTCTTTTTTACTCTTGTGGGCATTAATTTCACCTTAGTGAACAAAAGTCTACAGGAATTTTAAATTCTTTTACTAAGCAAACCAATGCACTGGATGTTGATAAACATATGATGAAATACATTGAAGAAGAGATGAGGAGGCGCAAGGGCGAAAATGCAACATTAGATGAAAATACTGAAGAACAAAACCGTACTTATAATGGCGACGCTGATATCTTGGATGAACTTGGTATTAAGGTAAAAATAAAAAATAAAAAAATAAAATAAATGGAGATCTCTAACTTACCTTGGATCCATATTGCCTTGTTTTTGCTAAACCTCGTTGGACTAATGGCAAGATTTCTTTTTTCCCCGCTTCAGAAAGCTGCACCTAAGCCTGAGCAGGAAGGAAATGTTCAACTCTCGACCACAATGTTAACAGCCATCCCTGAGGTTGACCTTGGCATGGAGTGAGTATTTATTTCTTTTTTTTTTTTTTTTTTTTTTTTTTTTCAGTTTTATTTTATTAACGAACACCTTTAAAAGCAATTCTATTTTTATACAATGGTTTATTAATATTTATACTCTGGGATGATTTCATTAATAGGTCAAGGCTTAAGAACATTGAAGAGACTGAGAAGGCGAAGCGTAAGCTGTATGAGGAACGGACAACCACATCTATCAATCCAGAGAGGGTAATAAAAACTGATTTGTTCTAATTCCCCATACGTCAATTAACTCCTTACGGATCGTATTGGAGAAGTCTTTAAAAACAATAATAATAATAATAATAATAATAATATAACTCCATGTCTAATTTATGAATCCAAATTAGTTCTCACAACCTGCCTATATCCCTTCGGATCGCGAGCGCATCTCCCATCATCAGCAAAACAATCGCAGGAACAACAACAATAACCACTCGGACTCTGCTACAGGAGCAAATCATCGCTTCCAGAACACATATGGTCAACACAACAGAGGCGGCGTTGGCCGTGGCATGGCTACAGATGATCTTGTGATGGAACGCTTTAAAAAGCGCATGAGGCGATAGCAAAAAGGAAAGATTTTTGGCACCAATGCACAATTTTGTAACCTAAACAGTGTTATATTTATTTTCAGAAACCAAAAAAAAAAAAAAAAAAAAAAAAAAAAGAGGCAGCAGTAATATATGTATTGGATCCACCATGTGGGAAGTTGAATAATGATGATGATTACTATTAAATGTTAAGCTAGTTGAAATGATGGTGACTATTTACAATGGCTTGGGTGCCGTAGTCCCTGACGCCTTTTGAGCCAAGGCAACTGCATCCTGTTGCTTGGCTTTACTCATAAATCCTGCAACCCTCGAAAGATCTAAACTTGCCCCATCGCTCTCAACCGCTAACGTGAGTGGTACAAGCATTTCATCCACTTTTTCAATTGGAATGTTACAGCACACAGAAATGACTTTGCGGCATTGAAGCTCCTTATCTAGCGACTGATCCTTGATCGATTCCAGTTCTTGCGCGAGCTCTTTTTCATTCTGCTCGTAGGCCGAAATTCGAGCACGCAACTGGAGTACTTCTTCACGCGCCTTCGCCTCTCTATCTTGGTAGTCATTCGATCCATAATTTTTTTCCCCCGTAGAGGCATCTTCCTCTTTTTCTTCTTTGTCAACAGCAGTGGAAGCTGATATCGTGGGAACTGAGAGATACTGATCAATATCATCACTAGTGTTATCTTTTTGTCGCAATGCGCTCGAATATCCATTTTGACTACGTGTTTTTTGAGATTCCTCTTCTAATGAAAGCTCCAGATTTTTGATTTTTTGCTGCGCTTCCGTCAATTGTTGTGCTTGGGTTCTACAATTCTTAAGTGTCCGCCTCATTTCCGAAAGCTCGCTCGTCGCATTTCGTAAAAGAGTTTGAGTATCTTGGAGCTGACTTTGTCTAGTCATGATTTCATGCGAAAATTCCAGATCCAGCTCATCTACCATCTTTTGAACGACTAACAAATACGAGTTACGAGTAGTTTACAAGAACGGACGATTAGCCTTCGCATTTAAAAGACAAAAGTAAATAAATCCGCTGAATTTGGGCCATGTTACGCTTCCTCTTCCTCACCATTCATTAAGTCCCTGCCTCTCTTGCCAGTCTTTGAACTTTCTTCAGTGTCCATGTCGGAAGCAGGAATGATGGGACGTGCTGGAGGCGGTGGACCGGACAGTTCCGACTAAGAATTGAATAAGATTAGTAAATGTATATGATTTACATATTAAGAATAATAATATATATGGCTGAAACATAAAGCTACATACTATACTTTCATATAGCCGTCATAGGGGCCTACTTACCAGCTCCTCTATGCCAAAATCTCCTGCTCTCAGTCCAACCTTGTTCTCTATCTCACGGTTAGCGCCAACATCAAGCAACATCTTGGTCAGATAGCGATCCCCAACTCTGGCAGCGATCGTCAACGCCGTATCGCCATTTTTATCTTGGATGTCGACAATTGATGCGAAATCGCCTCCATGCCGTGCAATCCATTCAAATAAGCAACCCATGTAATATCTAGCACTCGCCTCCCTGCCACGAATTCCTCCATGAACAGCAATATGATGAAGTATAGTCCGATTTTTACGATCAATTAGCGGTATGGCTGTATACAGCAAGCTGAGTACATGAGGGAACGATTGTTTGTCATAGTTATTGGTAACCAAGACTGCGCGGATCAAAGCTGATTCACCATTATAGTTGACCCGACGTATATCCACTTGCTTCCGCACAAGAAGGTCCAGTATTGATATCCTCGCCAGCGCCGCAGCCCAATGCAGTGCAGTATGGCCTTGATCATCGATCACCAGGTTAATATCAAAATCTGGTGGTGAAATTGGGTCTGCTAGGATGTCCGGAATTTGATCTTGGTCGTCGTTTAAAAAAATACTCATCATAATCGTTCGATACTTTTCAGTTCCTTCAAGTGGTATCTCGTCAACTGGATGATCTATATAAGGTATCAATCCACGTTCTTGGCGCTCATATTCCATTTCACTATATGGATCTCCATGATAGGGGCGATAGGGATGATTAGACGGGTACTGCCGCTGTGAATGAGGATAATGCTGCTCCAACGACAAGAAATGATTTGGTGTGGATTTGGAAGGCCCTTCATCATCAAACTCGTGTAGTGGTGGTGGTGAGTTATTTGTTCGTAGCCTTTTTCTGGGCGGATGTTCCGTGTGCCACTGTGGTGAGGGTGGAATTGAAGGAGAGGGTGCATTAAAAGAAGGATGCAGAGGAGACGGTGTCATGGAAGGACCATTATGGAATGTTTGCGACCCTGCTGATCCTGAGGGCATGGCTGAACCGCTTCGACTATGTTTGACTGCGGGACTCATTCTAGGTGATCCAGAATTCTTTTTCTGCTTTGGGCCGTCCTTAGCCCTTTGTGCCGCATGCACCATCTCCTTTGTAGGGGTCACTGTGTCAGATTCTCCAGGAGGAATTTCATATTCAAACAATCCGCGTAAATAGGGTTCCACTTGGTATTGCTTTGCCAACTCCTTTCCCCTCTTAAATGGCACCCTAAAGACCACAAAAAAGCGCGTGTTGTGTAAGGTTGGGTGTATAATGAAAGCCCAGGCTCTTTGTCTATTTAAAAATTATGATATAATAAGAAAAAAGTGGTTTTTCTATTTACCAGGTTCCTTGGTACTTGCCGTAACCTCCTTGAACTTTTTCATGTTCGCCAGGGAGCACTTCCCGTTCTAGGATTTTCGTACGCTTTCCCTTCTCTATCCCAGCGACCTTAAGAATCTGGGTAGCATTCAAGTAAGAGTCTTCCTTACGCCGCATGACTGCAATGCCGCGGCACATTAGCTCATACACAGGCACTCCAGAATAGACAGCGGTGTAGATGCTGTCTGCCATGGTCACAGCAACTTGCTCTGTTGATAATAGTAAGGATAATAATGTGAGGGGGTGGAAGTGTAAAGGAATGGGAATGGCACGAAAAGGATGAAGAGCATGAAGAACATTTTTATTTTTGCCACCAGTCTTGTAGACAATTCTAGGTAAGGCTTGACACAAAGTCCGGTTCATTTAGTCACGCCACTAAAAATGGTTGTAACGCGTTGTGACTTTGAATTAAGGTTACATCCAATTAATATTTAAAACAGTATGATACATGCATGTACTTCGAATCGGACAAAAAATGAGAGAACTCGCTTCAGAGACATAATGATTTGCGTTATTCCACATAACACTCCTTGCTTTTTGCAAGCTCTGGATTCAGCACGATCAGCCATTGAGATTCTTTTACCCACTGAAAGGCTTCATTGGCCATATTCTGGCCAGCATTGTCGTCACGATCGCGCTGAAAACCTTTCTTGCCATGCCATGGACTTGTGTCGTTTGGGCAAATAACAGATCGGCCTTTTGCCTTCATTCCTTTATGGCAAGTGCAACAAATTACCGATGCCCTGAACTTGTCTACATGGCAGACAAACATTCCTTGCCCGCAGCCTAGATATAGAAGTAATTTGAATATAGGTAAACAAATTGAGCCATAATAAATAAATAAATAAATAAACTTTTTCACCTTCACCCACATCTTTTCTTCCCTTGAAATCACCACTCTCTTATCTACTTTTGCTTTTCCTTGGACGACCTTCAACATCCCACCTATCGATCGTCCATCTTCTGCCTTCTCTCCTTAATCCTTCCTGTACCTTTCGACTTTAGACTCTGACAACCCATAGAATGATCTTAGGTGTTCATCAATGGAGGCAACGGGAATTAGATGGCTGTTATAGGAATGTTTGAGCACTTTGAATTGTTAACTCAATCCCCCTTCCTTTGAGTTGGCAGAGTCTGTGGAGTTCTTGCTTGTATACCATCAATACCCATTATACCCTCAGTCGTCTCAAATTGTTGGAGCTTCTTTTGGTACCTTAATATCGTGGCCAGTCGTTGACTGTTCCGATTGTGACAACCTTTGAAAAAGGACAAATTCTGCAGAGCGCTGGGGACATGGAGTAAGTGTACCGATGCTTAAGGTAACGGCCTTGAAATACTTATTTATCACGTCTCCGACTATATTCTTCAGTACCCCTTTTTGCCATTGGCGTTTCCAGCGCTCTGGCCTTCGGTAACTTGCTGCTGACATACCATTCTTGAAGCCTTGTTTCACATAACTTTCTTTGTACTCGATTTTTGAACCGCCTTCGACTTTTTCGGTTGTCTTTGATCAGTAATCTTTTGTATCTTGTTTGAGTCACCTTTATCTTCTGAAATGTTAACCTTTCGTTTCTTCAACTTGGAAACCGGCACAGGTTTTTGGACTTGAATTAATTCTGGGGCATTAAAATCCCTGGTACAAGCCTTTTACCAGAAGTCCGAAAGGTTTTAGTCTTTATAGGCATGATGATTGCCAACGTTGATGTATTGTCAGCCGTCGTGACTTTATTCGTAGCGCTTGCAACTATAACCCTCTTCGTCTCAATCTCGCTTTCGACTCTCGAAAAAAAAAAAAAAAAAAAAAAAAAAAATTGATTGGGCGCAATACTGGAATTATATTTTGTATGGATCGTCAACATGTTTGCACTCTCTTACTGCAGCCAAATTTTTGAAAATGACTTGGCTGGGACGTGATTTGTATAATCGTTTATTTGTTGCATAGCCACCACAACCCATTGATGTCGATTGGCATCAAGCGGTTGCAGTATGTTGTCTATCTTGAATTCCGTATAGGTGCCCTTCTTGGATTCTTCCTTAGGAGGGCTCTCAGATCATAAAACAACAAGTCAAACTCAGCAGATGCAGCAACAACCATACCGGGATCCAGTACAGCCTTGCGGCCAATACAAACGTCAGCTTCTCTCTATCAGCAGCAAATGGTCCATCCCAATTGTTTTAGCTCTAAAGGGGTCTAGGTTGATATCTGGATCGATTATTCTTGCTGCAGACCAACTTTTCTTAGTGCATTGGTTTAGCCGAAGAAGCTTGCGTTTTCGGGTCCTCTGATTCAGGTTGTCGCCTCTGGATTCCAGCAAATGAAAGACCTTTTGAGATAAGTCCTTGAACGCTTGCTTGTCTTTTGGTTGCGCTCCATTCTTACATTTCTCGCCTTTGTCTTTTGGATTGTGGACGAGCTATCGAAATATAGAACTGCCTTGGTATCTTGGGAGAATGTCTCTAGAAGTTTCTTGTGGATCTTGCTAGCCAGGGTTTGGAGTACAAGAGGATGATTTTCATTTCGAGATCGACGAAAGCTCGCAAAAGTGAGCCACATATGACTCAAGCGGACGTAAGAGAAGTAAAAATTAAGCATATCGTCTTCAACACTCCAGACGTAAGACATGTCAACCTCAGTTGTAGGCACCTCCATTTCCTCGAAAAACGGAAACACATCTACGACTTCCATTTTAAATAGTATTCGGCGTTGTAATTATGGTGGAGATTAATATAAAGGAGGGCACGAGTGTGAGCGTGGGAGTAGATTGAGAAAGGAGAGATTTTTTCCGTGACATCCAATCTGATGTATTCCGGTAAAGAGTTTGTCAATCAAATGACCACCACTCCCTACCCCCAGAGAGAATGGCATTGGCAAAAATAATATCAAAACTGCATCTCATATTATGAGAAAAAAAAAATCAGTATATGAGAATAAGCTGTGGGTTCACACACCACAGCCATGGGGGTATTTATTGAAGTTGAAAACAAGGACCCACGAGCATGTAGATTTATTAGACATATCAAAAACATAACTGCACATCTGTCTACAGAAAGGACTTTTTCCTAGAAGGTGCGTACATTAATACAAGTGAATATAGTGCTGGCGAATGCAACTATTTCTAGAGCCGGACTATACACATGGTTGGACAGCAAGCAATGATGGTTCACAGTCCTTCGGCCCACATACAGTTAAGACATAAAAATAAGCTTCAGCTATTTAAGGGCGTAATTGGCAGGCGCGTGCGCGTGTAAGACAGGTGCTCTCTGCCTTGTTTGTGTAACCAATTTGGCGTATATTTAAGTCAAAGTGCGTAAAGTTAAACTATAGAAACTGCAAAATGCGTAAAATTTAGTATGTTCTTTCCTTTTCAATAACTGATATTTCAGCTACCTCTGTTCTGGTATATATACATCTAACTCTTTACAGAACACATGTAATCAAGTTAGTCTAATCTAATATTCCATTGTTTTATACTCTATACTACTATTCGCCATTTATTCTCTCGACGGAAATGAGGAGAAAGCGCGTGAAGCCGTTACCGAACAACAAACGGATCACAAACGCGCGACTCACAAACGTACCAACTTTCTTTTTCTGCAAATCAATTAAAGCCTTTATTATTCTAATATATATATGTTGGAGTCACTATCGTACATGCTTCTATATGAGTTACCTACTTGGGAAATATATCGTCATTTATTCTTGGTCATCTTCAGGATCCTCATGCTCTTTAGTTTTCATAGATATCAACAACGAGTTAATAGTCTCCCCGGCATTTGCTTTGGATCACTTAGCAACAATGTATTCGGCCTTGCGGCCTCCCTTCACGCTGCTTCGTTGATCGGCCTAATCAGCTCATATCGTCGATTGTAGGCCTTTGGTCTGATGTACTTATTGGCCAACTCGGGTTCAATCTCTTAAATGCCGCAAGAGGTCCATGAAACCCCTCCCATACATCTGCCACCGTGAGCTTCCCACGGTCTGCTTTCAGTTTGAAAGTGGCGCTTGATGAGCCGGAGCCTGGGAACGAACGGTGCGGTGACTCCGGCGCTCTTTGGAAGCATTGTAAAGGTGCCTGGGCCAGTGGTGAGTGCTGTTGAAGTGCCTGTGGGGGGCGCATTGCAAGCGACTGCTGTTGAGGGCCTCCATGCAGAGCAGGGTAGCTTGGCACAGTATGAGGGTATGGGCCAGGAAGACCGGCTGGATTCAAGGGATGCGTTGGAGCTTGACGAGCTGACGGGTTTTACAATAAATGTATCAATATTTCCATTTGCTGCTTTAGTGTCGCAAGCTCTGAGCTCATGACAGACAACTGTATCCTTTGCTGTGCCTCTTGCTGTGCCATTTGCGCCCCTTGTCGAGCAATTGCTGCTTCAAGAGATGCATTCTTGTGGCTGAGGTTGTTTAGCGCGTTGGAGACCACATGTTTGGCAACTGGGACCATTGGATTGACGACATTGGCATTCTGCTGGTGGACTTCAATTGCGCGAAGGAGTACTGCCTGAAAGTCTAGGAACAGCTGACTCTCAAAGATATTTGAAAGTGATTCCAAAAGTCTATTGCGCAAAGTCCTTCCTTTACTGTCAGGCTTCAGGTACAGCACAGTGTCTTGGAGGATAACTCTCCTCATTCGTACCAGTAATAGTAGGAAAGCTCGTCGATCAATCATTGCACTATTCATGAGCCTATTGGTCGTTGCGGCGGTGCTCCCCGTAGTTTCTTCATCCTGATCTCTAGCCGCTGTCGAATGGCGCATACGCTCCTGCCAGCCTCCCCAATGCAGCTCATCTTCCGTGATGAGATCTGGGTTTACATCCGTCATAGCATCGTCACAATCCTTAACTCATTCCTCATTCTCTCTAGCGCTGCTGTTAAAGTTTCCTTCGATCTAAGGGAAAATTTTTCCCTGCAACTCTAGGTCAGGGATAATGAGGTTACGCTCAAGGGTATAGGGCTAATGCTCTTTGTTGAAATGAGACATATAAAACGCACCCGTGGTGGGGTTCTTTGAAGCACAGAAACTCTCCATCTGCCCTATCACCCAACGCCCAAGGTGATGGATATGCTCCGAGCCTAAACCCAGACGGTACGCATCTGATGTCCCTGCATGTCGACCGGCGTGAGTGACCTTGGTCGAATAGACATCACAGGTTCGCATCACAGAAGCTGTGGCATCAATTTGAGTCTTTGGTGCAACAGCATTCTTGCGAAGGCGTGCGTTGCGCCTCTCGATCGTACTGGCCGCGACCAAAAGCTTTATGTTGTACCGATCGTCAGGATCGGTGAAGTTTGGGACATCCCCCTTATCCAGCTATTATAAGTATGGCGAAGGGCGGTCGCATAAAGCTTAACGCCTTTTTTATATGTTTTGCCACGAGATATGCAAAACATAAGTCCGAGAGCTGGTTGGGATCCACTTGCCGGGTGAGAAGACATAATACTGGACACATCAGACAGGTTAAGATTGCGAATATCTTCATCTCGCAACAGCATATGGTGGCGTGCCAAGATACAAAGGCGCTCACGCATATACTGAAATCTACCTTCCCTTTTAGTCGCAGCATTAGCTTCATACTCCACGTATGGAGGGCCATCCGAATGAACTACTTCTCATTATAGGGGTCGCGAATGGAACAGGTATCAGTGCACGTCGACCCCTGGTATGAGGTGTCATACACTGGTTTCCCTCGCATTCTTCGATAGCCTCCTTCAGCGGAATATTCTTGCGCGGATGAGGTGCAGGGTTTGGCCATTCTACCTTTAATGACGCTTGTTCCCTGAAGAGGTAAATTAACGCCTTCCTGGCACAATCCACCGTCTCTATCGAGATAGGCGCATAGATGAATTTTCGGCCAGTCTCATCAGTTTGCAGATGCGGGAGAACTAAATTTGGGTTAAAATGAAGAGTCAGACTACCAATAAGGAATGAACTGCAGCTTTGTACAAGGTTGTTTTGGTTACATGGTTACTGGTTACACTAGATTTATCTTGTGTTCTTTCCGCAATGGAGAAGACCATTAGGGCTTGAGGTTCAGCAGACATGAGAGCCTCTTCTTCAGGCGGTTGCGAATGATTGTGTTCCTCGTCTTCGCTTCCTGCATCGTCTTTGTCATCTTGGAAGGCTTCCTCAACCTCCTCAAAGACCAAAGTCCCATAAGGCTGTGAATCATGTTGACTATGATTTTGCTCCAGCTCATGGACGACATCTTGAAAAGTACTCTCTTCTGTTTCTGCTTTCCAAGCCTTCGGTTTCCTCATGCTTTCACGAGTCAGCTTGCCCTGCAACACTGACTTGGCTGCTTGTGATGGAGCCTTTCCAACGGCGTCACTGAATCCTGCGTTTGGATCGATATATTTCTTAACTGTCCGTTTGAAAGCAACCTCCTCGAAAAACTTTAGCATTTTCTTTGCATCAACGCTGCAGTTCTTGCGTTGCAGAACATCTATTATATTCTTACATTTATGTATTTCTCTGTTCTGCTGTTTCCTCAGATAGCTGGAAGAGCTAGCTGTTGCTGCACCGATCATCGTGTCTTGGGAATAGACCTACTTACGAGGGGTCTGTTCATCGGCGACATCATGGACGTCTACAGAACAGGCCCTTTTTTTGCCCTCATGGATCTCTCTCCTTTTTTCTCCTTCATCTCTGGCTTTCTTAGCCTTTCATGTATAGCCGCTTCTTCCTTCTTTCCCTTGCTTCACGCTAAATTCAAAGAAGGCGCCGCTTGGACCTGCGTTTGCTAATGAAGAGGCAGCATTGCCAGAAGATGAAGAAGCGATAGCATTTCCGCGGGGCATGTTGATAGGCTGCTTTGTATTATTGAGGAGGTTGCGAAGATATTTGTGAGTACGAGTAAGTGTTGCAAGTAGTAGTGATCGTAATAAATGGCAATGATGTATGATGTATAATAAAATAAATAAAAAAGAAGCAGGCACGAACTGGAACCATCTAACTGAAAAGTAAAAAAAAGATCTTCAGTTACACGCGCGCGGCGCGCTCTAAAAGCGATCTGATCAGATTAACACTGCTATTTGTTCAATTCTTCATGCACTCATTTCCCCATTCCTCTCATTCCTCTTATTCAAAGGAAAAACTGGAAAAAAAAAAAAAAAAAAAAAAAAAAAAAAAAAGCGCTTGACGCTTGCTCACTTATTTTTCCCTATCTCGATGTCTCTACGTAAAACTATGAAACATTATTTGGCTTTTAATGGACGTACTAGAATTTGACTTAATAAACTATTACAGTAAGACTTCTTGAAGCAGAAGAGGAAGGCCTGCCCTCTCATCCTTGCTCAAGTTATTGTGCCACGCCTTCGCTTTCGATAGATGCTCTTCTTGTCCGCTACTCAACCCAATAATAGCCATGGCTGACTGTGACTGGTGGCTCAATTGAGCTTCGGAAACTAAAATGGCCTCAAGTAAGTTTCGTATAGAGGACACATCCACAACAGGATTCATCCGATTGTCTTCCGGAGACCCGAACCGTGCCTCATGCAATAAAGCAGCCACAAGTGGCATCGCAAACGTGTGCAGTGATTCATCGATCATCATCTTCAAGAAATACGGTTTGATAAAATCGTTGAAAATTTCAACTCCTTCGTACCCATGCACAAGAAGCAATTCAAGAGCCTTTCTAAACGAGAATTCGTACCTGGGACATGCTCGACAATTCTCAGTAAATGTTGGTCCTTTTAGCTCACTCATCATTGCATTCACAAGTTCATCAATAAACGGAGCATCAGCAAGCGCAGGCCAGCTGCACTTTCTCGTGAAGGTGTCATATCCAAAAGGTATCTAACAATTGTTAAGCAGTATACTCATGATCAGATATACTAATAGCATAATCGACAAAGATGCCATACAAAAAGCTCAATATCTACCTCTATGCTTTTTATGGCCTCTTGATGTGTACCAAGAACAGCTTGGAAAGCCTTTAACATGAGCCATTCAAGGTCTACGAATTTTTTTTTTTTTTTTTTTTTTTTTTTTAAAAAAAAAAAATAAAAAAATTAATGACTCAATTCCACAAATGAAACAGAAATGAGGGCTACATATTTAGTTAGAGTCATTACCATGTTCTTTAGAGTTAGGAGGAGGCTTAAAGACGGATGGCCAGACACTTGCAATCGACTCACAGAGTACAAGTGAGGGCCTAGCTTTGGGTATCTCGCGCAAGATGTCGTAAGCAATAATTCGTATTGACTCGATATCGTCCTGCGCCCTAGCGACGCCTGTAACGATCCGAATTAGCACGCTAGGAATACAAAAAGTCGAAATTAGAAACTACTGCATGGTACACCCTTGAAAAAATGCATTCATTTTGATGCCAGGTTAAACTATGCATACCTCATACGCTCTGCTTCTTCATCGATCTGTACGCTTTTCAGGATGAACTCACCCATAGTTATAAAAAATTTGTGCAGAATATCTATCTATTATATTCAAAAGATTATGCATATCGGTGAGTTTTCAGTATAGTCTTTGCAATTTAATAACATATTTTGAAAGACTTACCTCGCTAAAGCGAGCTTGAAGAAGACACACTAGCTGGACTATATATACTTCTGATAGGTGAAGAGACTCTGTTATCACAATGGGCTCGAAGCCATCTAGCTCCCATGATCTGGTTGAATCCTGCATGATATCAAGCTCTCTTCGATACCCAGAGACGGTCGCGATTATATCCTTCGCTTTTGACTGCACGGTTTCGAAAAAGTCACTTAATTTCTCTGGTAGAATTCTTGCAATCGCTTCGAGTTTAGTATAAGGCTGGCTATCATCCACGATAGCAGAGTTCATCAGCAACGAGAAATCTATGCGCGTCAGATGACACAAAAATATAGTTTAGATAATCTCTACTACGCCTTCTTGTAAAAGATATTCAAGCTGTTAGGAGCAGATACTTACAATGACGAGGTACAGCGATGGATGGTGTCACAGGGTTGACAGAGATGTTTCTGATTTGAATGTGAGAAAGGTCAGTTGAAGTAGTCTTCGTGGCCTTTCTACCCGCTCTTGCTTTCTTAGGCTTTGTACCGGATGTAGGAACAACGGATGGTTCAGAGCTCCGACTTCTCTTCTTGATATTTGAATCTATCAAGGAAGAGCTTGGGGAGCCCCCACCTGTAATAGTGTCGATGTCATCCATGTTGAAGTTTTGGTCCATCGGACTCAAAGAGGAGTCTGCAGCTGGATGGGTATCGTAATTTGTAATATTTTCTGTTTGTTTCCGCTTTCTAGCTGTCTTTTTGGGTAGTGCAGAATTAGTTCGAGCAATAGTATCAGCAGAGGTTGGCGTCTTGGCTTCATCTAGCCTGCTGGGATGTTTGGTCATTTGGTGAGAGAGCACAGAGGCCGATTGGATAGAAGACCCTGAAGAGCGTTGATTGTTAAAATCTAAAAGTCGACGTGTGAGTTCGTCCTGCAGCGCCTGCTTTTCTTTGGTTAATATCTTGACCTGCTCTGTCAAGGCCACCAATCCTTGCTTATGATTTTGACCATCTGAAAACAAACGAACGAGCGTAAGCTGCGACTTGAGGTCATCAATGACGCTCAAAGCATGGTCCAGACGATCTCTTGATAAATTGCTCAGTGACATTGATTGCATAGTAGGATGTATGGTTGGTCGATCTACTTTTTTAGCCACTGGGGTTCGGGCGGATATTGAATCAGGGACTATCTCTTCGAACTCTTCTACTTCTGTGTTATTAAGTGTTTGAGTATTGACTTCATGCTCTAACGTATCGATTTTGCGCTCGAGAGTGCTATTCTTAAGTCGAAGTTCCATGATAGTGTGTTGAAGGGATTTGATTTTTGAGTTGGCATCATCCAGCTTTTCATTAGCATTCCTCAGCTTGTCTTCGGAATTTTTTCGCTCTTCTTTTGCCATTTCTATTTCTAGATAGCGTTCTGTACCGCTATCTTCTAGCTGTTGCTCCAGCTCATTGATCCGCTGCTGCAACTCCTTCGTTTGGTTACCACGTTTACTTTCCTCCTCTCTCTCCCAGCGCTCTTTTTGCTGTGAAAGCCACTCATGCCTATTCCCCATATCTGCTTCTGCTTTCATGAGTTTCGCGCGAAGTTCAGATGACTCTTGTTTGCTATACGTAATCATGGGATGAGCGACTGAACGGTCAATAACATGTAACTCGCTATATCGCTGCGTATGCAACACAGGTTTCATAAAATTAACATCGTGAATTAATTATATCTACCTTCTCCGGCTAACCTGTTCTAATTCTTTTTGTGCGCTGGTTAGTTTTTTTTGAAGCTCAGTCATTTCTCCTTTAATCTTGTCGAAATTAATTCCTTTTGCTTCCAATTGCGTATTGAGCATCTCGATAGCTCGAAGTTTCTGCGTTTGTCTCGCAAGACTTTCCTCGGCTAGCTTCTGTTTTGCTTTAGCCTGTTCTACCTCTATCTTTGCTTGCTCTGTTAGCTGAGCTTGCTTTTCAGCAAAGCCGCCTAGCATCTCAGTTTCCATTTCGGTTGATGTATCGCTGCTGGGTTTCCCCTGTAGCGCTTTGATCTCCTTTTGAGCATCTTCTAGTTGCTGCTTCAATAATGCCGTTTCTATAGAAAGGTTTACCACAAATTACAGTTAGATTATAAAAAGTCCATGCCCTTTCAAACCCTACGAGGACACAATACGTAGAGGTTAAGATCAAGCGCTACCTTTCTCCTTATTCTTAAAGACTTCCATAAGCTTAGTGACACTAATGACTTTGCGCTTAAGATTCCTCACATTCTCATTTGTCGTTTGCTGGAGCGCAAGAAGCGAAGGTGGCGCAGCCTCTAACAGAGCTGCATTTGCAGTTGTTTCTGCCGCGTCTGAAGAGGCCATGGTTATCGGATGCCGGTATAGCGTATATAGCGGTATGAATCTGGTACCAAAACGAGAAAGAGGCTGTTATTTTAAACACTCACATGAGCGAAAACATTGGCTTTCTTAATGTCTACAACAAACAAAACTGGAAATCATTGGACAACAGCTTTATTGCCAAATATGACTGGCACGTGATATGACCTAGTATCAGTGGCTTGGCTGAAAATTTTTGCTTTTCAGCTTAAGATCTCAGCACGACATCGAAATCGCAATACAGGGGATTTAGACTAGTTTGTCGGACTTTCTACTTGTTGTTTACACCAAGAGACAGGTGTCCATAAATACAATCATCCACCCGGAACAGGTCTGCTCCTTCTCTTTTCTTTCTCTCTCCCCACTCTTCATAAACATGTCTTCCCCTCAGAAGCCCAAGAAGGACGCCAAGGCTTTCGCTGCCGATTTCCTCATGGTGAGTGCCATGCTGATACGAATATCTCTAACTGTTCCTGTCTTTATACCTGCAAACAAAAGGAAAAGAGAGCGAGTCTCATCATCCTGATCAGCACCTTCATCGTCGTCAATTGTCATCATCCAAGTGTATTTTTTTTTTTTTTCTTCCGCATGGTCCGACTTCCGATCTGTGATCTCAGATCATAAAGTGATCAAAACTGAAGCAGACAACAACTTGTCCACTATTCTTAATTATATGGATCGAGTGTTTCCAATCTCGTTTCATCTCATCGTTGTTTAATGATCCTTTTTTCACCAATCCGGATGAGTTCATCTAGTTCTCATAACTTTAGAAGAATACTTCAACCTTTATGAATCCAATGATGACTGACTCATGGTTACCTGATTTCCCAATATCTTATTTCTAGGGAGGTGTCTCTGCCGCTGTCTCCAAGACCGCTGCTGCCCCTATTGAGCGTATCAAGCTTCTCCTCCAGAATCAGGATGAGATGCTCAAGTCTGGTCGTCTCTCCCACCCCTACAAGGGCATCACCGACTGCTTCCGTCGCGTTGTCGCTGATGAGGGTATCTCCCCCCTCTGGAGAGGTAACACTGCCAACGTCATCCGTTACTTCCCTACCCAGGCTTTGAACTTCGCCTTCAAGGATTACTTCAAGGCCATGTTCAACTTCAAGAAGGAGAAGGATGGTTATGCCAAGTGGTTCGCTGGTAACATCGCCTCCGGTGGTGCTGCTGGTGCCTGCTCTCTCCTCTTCGTCTACTCTTTGGACTATGCCCGTACTCGTCTTGCTAACGACGCCAAGGGCAAGGGTGGCGGAGCCCGTCAGTTCAACGGTCTCATTGATGTCTACAAGAAGACCATTGCAACTGATGGTGTTGCTGGTCTCTACCGTGGTTTCCCTCTCTCTGCTTTCGGTATTATCATCTACCGTGGTTTGTACTTCGGTCTTTACGATTCCGTTAAGCCTTTGATGCCTGCTTCCCTCCAGGGCTCGTTCATTGCCTCTTTCATTCTCGGTTTCGGTGTTACCAACTTGGCTGGTCTTGCTTCTTACCCCGTCGATACTGTCCGCAGAAGAATGATGATGACCTCTGGTGAGGCCGTCAAGTACAGCTCCTCATTCGATGCCTTCAAGCAGATTGTCTCCAAGGAGGGTTACAAGTCCCTCTTCAAGGGTGCTGGTGCTAACGTCCTCCGTGCCATTGCTGGTGCTGGTGTCTTGTCTGGTTACGATCAGCTCCAGATCATCTTCTTCGGCAAGGCCTACTCTGGCGGTTCCGGATAAGCGACCTGTCTCTTATTTGCAGTTGAAGGAGGACAAGGCAACTTGTCTAAAAAGATTTAGATTGTTCTATGAAGATGTAATAAAAGTTTTTTTTAGCACAGAAAATCTGTTTTTTTTCTTGAATGCTTCCTTCATCTTCATGTGGGGCTTACTCGAAGTAAGAGGTACCTCTGTTCTGCCACATGTTTGTTTGTGCCTTGAAGTGTGGAACCTTGAGTTGTGCTATTTATTAAAAAATTTGCTGTGTCTCTGTTCTTTTTTCCCAACTTAAGGGTTGTCAGTTGATCCTACCCAATGAAAGCAACTCGTTTGTCCCCCGGCAACAGTTAAAGTTGCACGCGAAAAGGAAAAGAAAAGTTCTGTGCGGGAAGAATCATCAATTCATTTGTCCCGAACATCATCATCCTTTTTCTCATTTCCTCATCTTTTGTCTTTCTGACTTTCATCTAATGCCAAACTACTATTATAAAGGCCAATTCAGGCCACCACCCCCCAACTATGACAGACGTAATATGATCCTCACTTTTAAACGCATTATCTCTTCTCGCAGGACGGTATGTAACATGAATGCCTCATTTAAAAAAAAGGGGGAAAGGAGTGGCGGAGAGACCCAAAATAGGTTTTGAAGTCAACTGAATTACTAGGATGAATGTCCTTTTGGTAGATCACATATTTCATCGCTGCAGGTCTCTTCTCATGGCTCTATGTCCTAGTTCGCATCACCTTCTTCACTAGATCACCTTATGGTAAAAAAAAACTTTTTATTTATTGATTGTTAGCTTTGGTCGCTTTCATTTTCCATTGACAAATAATTCCCCTCCCCCCCCTTTTTTTTTTTTAAACTATCATAATGATTATGATATCAGATCTGGATTCGGACCTGGAGAGACGCTTAGCAGGATCACGGACCGCCCACAAATCCAGTCGAGGGATTAACAAAAATCCAACACGCCATACTCCCATCCTTTTAAAGCCACTCCCACCCATTGCACCTCACCTCCGATGGCCACCCAATATTGATGAAATGCTTTGTAGACCCAAGATTTATGTCTATCCTGATCCGCCAGCCATTCAAGAAGTCTACAAAAGAGTACCTCCAGTTCACACTCCTTATATTGCAGAACATATCTTGTTAGAACAATTAAGAGACCCCTCCTCAGGTGCTTACAAGAGTTATGTGACCTCTAACCCTGAAGAAGCCGATTTCTTTTATATCCCTTTTTTGGGAGCTCGATATCTGAATCATTGTTGGTTTATTCTCGGGGAAAAGGGTGATTGTGATGTAGATGGACAATACGTGCTACCTATGATGCGCTACATCCAACAGGAACTACCTTACTGGAACAGGACTTGGGGTCAGGATCATCTAATGGTACATCCAATGGACCGAACGTCTCTTTACTATCAACAAAAGGATATCATGCAGAACGCCACCTTCTTGACTACTAGTGGAGATCTGAGACCCCTGGCACCTTCTGTGGTCGGATCCCGACGATATAAAAATATTGTAATCCCATCTGCTACAACTATCCTGAACCTAGTGAAGATTGACCCATTACAGTATCTGACCAGCAGTGGTCATCCAAAACACAAACGACGAGATATCTTTGTGCTCTTTAGCGGTCGATATAAAGATGTTCAGCCCGATGACGTCTACTCTGCAGGCATTCGATCTCTCTTACTCAATGGATTTGATCGTCAAGCAGATTACGTGATTGCTTCAGGATGGGGACCAGAGAAATATGCTAAATTGCTTTCAAGAGCTCGTTATGGCCTGGTCCCTATGGGGCATACGCTGGGCACAACCCGACTCTGGGAGTGTATCGCTTTCGGTGTGGTTCCTGTGATCATTGCAGACGGAATTGTGGAACCTTTTGAGGATGATATTGACTGGGCTAGCTTCAGTATCAAAATCAGACGTGATGATGCTCATCGCTTGGACAAGATCTTGCGTGCCATTCCTGAAGAACAATACCAGAAAATGCAGAAAAGGGTCTGGGAGTATGGACGTAGAGTCTTGTTGACTAGAGACTCTTGGCACTTGATTGTACGAGATCTTTGCAGGAGAAGACATCTGGAAGGGAAAAGGACAATCGATCGTGATAATCATGTTGACTTGACGAATTCTTTCATGATTATCCAATCATAATTAGCTTTTTTTATTATTACGATAACATTATTTCTCTATAAACTGTATTAAAGATACTCTACTGTCCATTTGTCACTAAGCGACGGCATCCCTGACTTGAGTTAATTGAATATCCAACTGCGGACGATATTCTTTGAGCTTTCTTAATAGATCTGATGATAAGCTATAGCCACCTATGAACGCCAACTCACGCAACATGGGCAAAGGCTGTGACACTGTTATAGTTGTAGAAACGACATCTCTTGTCTTGAGCCCACTAAAAGCTGTCTGTTCAACCTGCTGTGCTACAGGCCCATGTTTCTGTTCTTGTGCACTCTTTATGGGCGTTACTAATGAGATTCCTGCTAACCAATTGACTTCAGATGGACCAAATGGTTGCTCGAGTCCTGCCAATTCAATACGCTGAAGAGCCTTTAATCGACTGAGACGACTTAATCCTGCGTTCAGGTTTAGCGGAAGATTAATGCTACGCATAACTAGAGTCTGAAGCCGCGTGAATTGTCCGATTTGACGGTAGAGCTGGGTCAAGATAAGACGCTGACGGTACTCTTGGAAAGAGGGAGGCGGGTCGATATCCATCGAATGATAATGAATAGAAATATCGTTATCATGGCTATCACTGCTATTGTTGGCAGTAGTAGTGGTACTCTGTATAGGTACTTGATCGGCTAGATAGGTCCCATCATCATCATCATCCTCTGACAAAGCGGCAACTTCCCATTCCGGTTCACCAAAAATCATAAACTCAAGCTGCGGCTCATAGATCATTGACTGAAGGTCTGCACCTTCTTGAAGATGCGGCTGAATGATGCTTGGGTTCATCTCTGGGTCTTGAGCAGGTGTATCACCTCCGCCACCACCATTTCCCCCCTCTAGTCCATGTTCGATTAGATCTTGATGCCATCCGTTCAAAGAAAACCTCAACTCCTCTAATCCGCGGCACTTCCACTGGCTCTGAAAGAATATTCGAGCAGAGATGCGATTGCAATACAGAAGTGAGATCGCCTTTAGTTGGCGACAAGCCCTAAGGATCGCCTGTAGGCCATGATCTGAGATGGCTGGACAACAGTTAAGGATGATGTTCTCCAAACCTTGGTTTTGGTTAGCCAAGACTTGCAATGCGTCATCGTCCACACGTGTGGACATAAGATTGACATGCTGAAGGTTTCGGGAATGTTCGAATAAAGCTCGGTAGCCCGAGGGCTGAATTCGATTACAGTTTGCGAAGTTGACAGTTGTCAACTCGGTCATAGCTATGCTATCTAACTTGGACGGCGATGACAATGGTGGCGATGACGATTTTGAAAGCTGCTCACACCATCGAATCAAACCTTGATGGGTCAGGCATTGGTTGCCTGAGACTGTTAAGGCCTGAATATGTGGACTGGTCTTAATGATACTCACCAAGGTGGAGTCAGTCATCTGACTCGAGTCTGCCATATTAAGCTCCCTGATTCTTGAAGATCCTTGAAAGAAAGGCTCAAAGAACTGACTATCTTCTGAATAGCATCCCTGGAGGCGTGAGATCGCGAGCCGCTCCAGCTTCTGGAGAAACACCAAGGACTCGAGCAAGTCGACATTCATCCAGGTGGCGTCTAGATCTATTAGATTGGGCGTACAGCGCAGCATTCCCGCAATTCTGGAACACCAATGATTCTAAAAAAAAAAAAAAAAAAAAAAAAAAAAAGATTAGTAAAGTTGAGCAATACGCCGCTTCTAAGAGAAATTCGGCTCTGTCTACTTACTACGTCGCGAGCAGCTTGTAACCGCAAACAGAAATGACCACTACGTCGAATACCTAACTCAAGACTGTCTATCTTGAACCTACGCCCATTGAGCGAAATCTCGCGGTATAATAAGGGCAGACAGATCTTTGACCAAGTCCGATTGAATCGAGCTGCAACTGCAAGGTCTGGACGGCTAAGGTAGGAACAGATGAGGGTAATGATCTCTGGGAGTAGCATAGGTGAGGGATAGGTACCAGAAGACCATGATGATGACATGGTTGAGGAGCGAAAAGAGAGAGAACAAGAACGAGAACCAGATGTGCCTCGGGCGTTATCAGGCGAATTATGCTGCAGCTGCCACGGAAGGGACACTAGAGAAGTATGAGCTTGCATTGGAATGAGTAATGAAGGAGTAGAACGATGAGAAAGAGATGATTGAGGAAGGAAAACAAAAACCAAGGAGTATGTCTGTCAGTTTGGTATGAACAAGTGTAACATGTGGGAATGCTGAAGGAATATTGCACCCGTGCGCATTATACATATTTAAAGCTAAATCCCAAGACAACATACAACTTCGGCGCAAGGCTGGACATTTATTCATCACTCTCTTTCCGAGGGAGCTGTAATACCGCCAAGATCATCCCCTTCCTTGCGTCCCTTTCCATCTTGACGTTCATCGCAAGCAATTAAACAATACTAAAATCTTTTGTTCACAGATATTTAAATTTATACTAAGGATGGAGTGTTATTGATTCTATGGCGAAATATATGTGTGCATAAATATGCGTATGTTGCTCTCTCTCTAATTACGGTACAACCGCCAACGGCTTATCGCCTCCTTCTCACCAGACCTTGAGGAAGAACCATACATGTCGTCTTCTATTATTCCACTTACAGGGGGTGGCAACGGTGATGACTGCATAACAATCGACGGCATTGATGTTGAGAAGGGAGACATCGCAAAGTCTAGCTCAACACCATCCCCACCAAATCCTCCGTCCCGTCCTTCTCCGATCATAGAAGTAGCACTCAAGTACCCTGATGAAACAGATTTCCTCCGAGCCATCTCAAACCGCTTATCTTGTAATAATGGTACAGATTTATCCTTATCCTTGTGCGATCCACGATCAGGAATAGGTTTCAAGTATGGAAGCATGGGACGCGACTCGAATAGACGATCCGTCAGCTTGATTTTGAACCAGTCAGAGATCCAATTCGAAGCCATCTTGCGCATGATCTTGCCCGTCAATTTCTATTACAATATGTGAATGGATAAACGATGGTGACAACCAAATAGCATAGTGTTAATAAAAAAGAGATAAGGTCCAAACACTCTATAAAAAAACAAAATACCCGACGATCCGTCGCTTAAAGAAAAAATAAAAATAAAAACATACTCTATTAAATAACATTTGTGCTTGTTGTTGAGATACAACAACCGCTGCCTTTGCACTTGGTCCACGTCGCTGGTAATGAACGCGGAAGAGAGCATTGATATCATTAGGAGTGTTGCTGGGTAACTCCGCCAAGAGCGAGGCAAGACTGATAGCGTCCAAGATGCCTTGTGTTGTAGCATGGCCTGAAGATGGAAGTAACTATTGGTAGGAGATAAGAAATAGGAGATATTGTTAAATAACGCGAGTACGTAAAAGTAGGGATTAAAAGCATAGCAATGCACAGCACACTTGGCACGTTTGGCATGATTGACATAATTTGCTTACTTTGTGGCATGCTGTGGCGAGAAGAATTAGTGAGATAAGCGGAGAATTAAAGCCAGAAGCAAAAGAAAGAATTTGTTTAGACGAACATTATTATAAACTATGTGGCAAATGCTTTTTTTTTTTTTTTTTTTTTTACTTACCATCACCCAAGAGAACTGTGCGACCAAAATGCCAAGTATGATAAAATTTCTCTTCTACAACGACCATCGAGATCATTTTTCTTGAGGTCGCGTCAATGATATCACCGAGTGTGCCTCCGAAGGGACTGGCCTGTTCTCGGATTGCCTCCTCGATATGGTACTGTTCATCTAATTTACCCCATATTCTGTCTCGAGGAAGATCTTTTAGGTCGAGTGCACTAGAGTCATTTAGCTGTATTACGGAGGTATATTCCGACCTTGTCTGAGATCCATTGGAGCTGGTCGAATGCTTAGAGAGTCGGCCGAAGGACTGTCTTTTTCTGACAGACTGGGGTGTGAAGTAATTATTGGAGTTGAGGTTGTCACTACTGATACTATTGTTATTATTGTTAATATTGCTAATGCTGGAAACATTGTTGGTACTGGTGCTGAAATTGTAGTCGTTTTCGCCATAAACCTGTTGGCCAGACGATGAGGAGGTTATAGAAGGTGGGCTGTAGGATGTATTTGAAAGAGCAGAGAATGATCGGCTCGCCTCGTGGATAGATGAGGGCGAATTAGGGGCTTCAAATGAATCTGAATCAAAGGTAGGGTAGTTCTCCAAGTTGCTCTTTGATTTTGAAGATGAGGTCGGTTGAGCATCAGGGTCTGTGCAGGGTAGAGGCGACGTGATGCCCCAACCGAAGCGCCTTTCAGCCATTGGGACAAACCAAATCTAGGAGACATCAAAAGGGGAAGCAAAAAAAAAAAAGAAAAAAGAAAAAGAGGCAATAGAAGGACCCCCAATTATGATTAGCGTTTCAGGTACTCGTATAAATACCAGGTAGTTTGCACCCCTTCCCTCTGCGCATTGACCACAGTAAAGGTTTAGTGTACATCCACACCGAATGTACCTCACGGACCAGATTAATGGTATTTTCTAATTTTGTCTGTATTTACCGTGCAGTTTGAATCTTTGGGCATGATAAGCATAAGCTCACAATTCTTTGATGCAAGAACTGGATACTGTTTGACGGATAATGGTTCAGAGACACCGACGATGCATCTCTGATCCAGCTTGGGACGTGCATAATCTACTGGATGAGACACCTTCTTGGAGCGTTTGCGGATCTCTTCATAGATGGCCTTGCGAATCGATGATGATCCACCATCTGCGGCAACAAGAATGTCACCATTGTATGTTGAGCCATCCTCACAGCGAACTTTAACACCCTCACTATTCTGAGCCGTGGCCCTTACACGCTTGTTAAACAGAATCTTGTAAGCTGGAATGCGGGAGAGCAGGATGTCATAGAGTTTGGGTCGGACAATTGTTATAGTATCATAGCCATATCTGATCAATGGTTTGAGCAAAGGAATGAAGGGACGGGAAGCAATTATTGTGGTTAATATTATTAGCCATCAATGCATTCTGTCTCCATGTGCAGTAAGTTTAGGACTAATTTTGATTGCAACGGCCACTTGGAGATCAGATTTCCGGGTCTCCCAAGCAATGTTGCATGGTGCATGCATGCAACTCTACAACACATGTAAGAGAGCAGAGCATACTAAAAAGCCAATAAATAGACAATTTACAAAAAAGTCGTAAAAAGGGGAGGTGGAAAGGGAAGAAAAAGAGCAAATGGGCGAAATTGGACAAATGCATGGGTAACGGGATAGATTGGGTTGCTTCATCCCACGAAAAGAGAGAAAAAAAAAAAAAGAAAAAAAAAAAAAGATAAACGACACCATGTGGAGAATGGAAGAACACTCGAAAGAAGGAAAAAAAAAAAAAAAAAAAAAAAAAGTGAGAGCCTTTCAACGTTGCCTTTCTCCTTTTTTTTACATGCGGCAGACAACCGACAAGAACATGCAAACATCTGAATCCATCCACAAAACAGAGTTTGCAGTTGTTACTCAAAGTGGAATGTGACTGGTTGATTCGCGGAAATACATGTGTAAACTTTGTTTCTTCAATTGGGAGACAGTATTTTAAAAATACAAATGGGTAAGACTCAATGGTTTCCGTCTGGAAGAACCATTCTGTTTGCTGTTTGGTTGTCTGGAACGCAATGCAGCTCTCGAGATATTTCTCTATCGCAAACACACACCAACAGAACTCTCTATAATCTTCTATCCTTCTGTCTGGTAAGTTTGTGCGTGTTGGCCTTTGCTCAACGATATACACATGAAGTCTCGATGAGATGCCTTTTTAAAACAATCTGCATCATTGCAGATATTTCACTTTCTTGAAAAAGAATCATTTCCGAACCGTTTGTTCCCCTTCTCCCTTCCTCTTTATATATATAAATATATATTTTTCATTTGTGGTGTGATAGTTATAGATTGTAGCAAACAATATTAATAAAAGCTTCATTTACCTGTCTCTAGCGTAAGCTGTGCCAATACGACAGATCTGGTTCAACTTTTGGTCCAGCAAAGTAACACCTGTCATAATATTGGAGTGACGAACCATATCATCTAGTAGTCCAAGTTGTTCAAATGCTCGGAGGACGGCCGGACCCACATAGAGGACTGCACCCAGAGGACGAACCTCATTGACAGCTTCGAGGATCAAATAGTCGATACCTGCCCTTTCAAGCATCACACCTAATGCCAACCCAACAATGCCACCACCAGCAATGATGACCTTGAACTGAGGAGGCGCCATTATTTCTTTCTCTCTTTTTGGAATGTATATTTAAAGGATTTTTTTTTAAATCTTGCTACGTTATGAGAGGAAGAGGAGGAAGGAAGAGGGAAGAGAAGAAGAGAGAATGAGAGAATGAGAGGGAAAAGGAAGAGAGAAGGTGATTTTTTTTTTTTCCTATTTTGATTTCTCGGGAGCCAGCGTTGGTATATTGCTTTGGATAGGATCGATGCAGAAGGGAAAGGAAGGAGGGAAAAAAAAAAAAAAAAAGAAAGTTGATTTGTTGTTTGTTTTGGATAATACGATGCGTCTCCTATCTTTTAAAGCGTCCACGCTATATTAGTGTAATTTGAGAAAAAAATAGATGCAACGTGTTGGATGTGGTGAAATCAGAGCAGATAATTTGTTCGTAAAAAGAGGGGGGAGAGAAGCAGGGAAGAGAGAGAATGGTTAAACTGTTTATGAGTATGAGAACATCACGTCGGAGAAGAATAAGAGCGTTCAAGTGAAGAGGAAGAGATTGAGAGTCTGAAGGTATATAAAACGTTGTGAAGAGTGTGAAGAGTGTAAAGAGTGTGAACGAGGGAATGGAAAGGGGGGAAAGAGAATACACGATTGGGAATGAGAGTGCTGATAGCGATTGATGTTCCTGAGCCGAGGTGTGCAAAACTGAGACAGAAGGAATGGTTGTCCCTGAATTACACGCGATCAGAAAAAGTGATGTGAAATGAGGAATGATTCCAAGAGATGAATCGAAAGTGAGAAAAGGAAATTAGAAAAGAAGGGAGAGAGAGAGAATAAAGTGAAGAAACGAAGCGAAATTAGACAAAGCATACCAAGACATGCATGCAAGCACCATTGGATTTGCTATGTTTGTGAGATTGCAAAGATTGCAAGTACACCAGTACACCAAAAAAAAAAAAGAGAAAGTGTGTGCCTGTCTTCCTATTCTGTCATCTTTCCCAATCGCATCGCTCTCTTGCCCAATGGTGTTTGTTCTGTCATGTTTATTGTGCAAGGTGTAAATAGAATAAGATATTTGAATTTTAATATTATATATAATTATAGTGTTTATTAGTTATAATTATATGAACATGTTAATAATAAACGTCTTTGACATGCCCCCCTCCGCCTTGTATCTTTTTATAATTTATTCAACTTACCATGTAATAATAAATAAATAAATAAATAAAAAGCTATTTGGCCTCCTCTCCTCTCACTCTTATGCAGCTCCTCCTCCCCAACGTGCTTCGACTCAGCTACTCATTGATGTGCAGCAATATTGTACAGCAGGAGTAAGAGTGAGAGCCTCTTGCGAACAAGTGTTTGTTTATATTGTATACCGAATAACTCACTTTCAAATAGCTCGTATACGAAATATTTGAAGTATTCGAAATGAAGTGAGCATATGGCTTCTTAGCGCTATTCTCTCATTTCCATACCCTCCTATTCCCTCAAGCTCTCACCCTCTTTTTTTTTTGCGCGATCCTTTTTGTTGTTGCGACAAATGTGTGTGCGGAGCAACAAGTTAGACAGAATAGACAGTATATACTGTCCTTTTTCTAAAAGTAACAAGAATGGAAACCCCAATGCTATATATTTATAATGTTGATTTAACTTCAATGTGTGCAAGGTGTGCAAGGTGTGCATAGCAGTGGTGCATAGTCTGCATGTTTTTTATTTTGTCTGATTTTTTTTTTTTTTATTTTTTTTTTATTTAGTGATTTGAAGAGCATCTCTCAAATGTTGCGTGCTGTAGTCTAGCGTGCTTCCTCTGTGCTCTTACAATCAGCGTCATATGTTAAATATGCCCTGCTTTGGTCCCAGTTCGGCTCTCATCTTATTCTTTCTCCCCTGCATGTATCCCTTACCCTCTACCCCAGCTCCAATTCCAGCTCCAATCCCTATGCTATTACCAAACCTAATCTCAGTCCCGATCATAACCACAATCCTAGTCCTAGTTCCCAGTTCTAACCATAGGTTCATTTCTTCCTCAACACCACCTTCGAGTTCTGTACAAATTGTAAGTCAACAACTGACTATTGGATTGGCAGAGATGAAATTGTCACCATCTCGTTACTGGTAAAATGTGCCAGTGAACACAAGATTGGGTGCTCACAGCGAAAAAGATCCTTTTCCTTTGTTGGGATTCCACTTTTTTTTTTGCTCGCGCGTTGTGCATTCGAATGGATTGGCTATCTGCAAGGTTAATATTTATTTTCTTTTCATCTTCATCAACAAATACAAAATACAAATACAAATACAAATACAAATACAAATACAAATATAAACACAGGTGCAGGAGATACAAAACATAAACAAAGATTAATATTCATACTTGTACAAAGCAATCAAGAACGAATTCGATGTTGATGTTGATTTATATCAGTTTATACCTTTATTTGTTGTTTTGTTCTCATAGAAATCAACTTGGTGTGTGACCCCAAAAGAAAAAAGAAAAAAAAGAAACATGCAAAGGTTATATTGCATTACTCTTTTTTTAATTCTTGCATAATGCATGCTAAAAAAGATTATTGTGCTTTAATGCTTATTACAGTGCTTTCTGCTAACATCGTCCATCTTTGACAACTTCAAGGAGTATCTACGACATGAAGATATAAATATACATTACGACGTGTAATACTTTATTCTGCTTGTGCAAACCATGCTTTTTTTTTTTTTTTTTTTTTTTTTTTTTTCAATTCCAGATCTAGATCAAGGCTTTTTTTACTACTGTAGAGCATTCTGCAATTGAAGATTGACATTCAAAGCCCAGATCTCTTCCTTTATTGCTCTTTTTCTTTATGGACTTACACGAGTTAACATTGTCATTGTCATCATTTTTTTGTACAATTTATTCAGAGTGGAAAGCTGTGACCATTAAATGCTCAATTACCAATTCATGTATTATCTCTCTATAAGCTTCATGTTCCCGAAACCTCTCTAGCCCCCCATTTCTTCTGAAAACTGTTGCTGAGGTTGGAGTCAAGACCGAAGTTGAGGACGAGCTCGTTGTTGCAATTGCTGTTGTCCACTGGTGGTGGGTGCTGCAGGCTGCCTCACTATAATTGTCATTATTGTGGACTTCTCCGCCTGCTTGCTCCAAAAAGAGCTGTCTTCCATGAGTATGAGCCAAGGCCCGAACAAGTTCTGTACGCATTTTTGGAAATTTGTAACCCCAACTAAAGAGCACTTGCAACAGATTCTCGAGGCTGGCTGTACATTGTGCAGCATTGGTCTGATACAGTTGATATCGTGAAAGCCTCGGTACCGTTGCGGATCTGGGCCCATTATGTCTAGTCACTGTTTGCAAAGTTTGACAGGGTAACCTAGTATGATTGGGGTCATGGTGTAGCTCTTTGGACGCTCTTAAGCATCCTTCATTCATACTCCGTTCGTATGGATGATACCTTGGACGAGTCTGTTGCTGTGTTGAGCAATCTTGAGCAGCTATCCAGACATTGTTGTTACTGTCATAGTTACAATTGAGCCGAAGCCGAGAGCCAATCGGTCGCCGAAGCGACAAGGAGGAGGAGGAGGAGAAAGAGGAAGTTAAAGGCGAGGAAGAGAAAGGGGAGGACCAGCACGATAGAAACCTCCTGGAACAAAACCGTCTGCTGTTGGCTTGTCTGCCGATATAGCTTACGCTATTGTCATTCACAAGGGCTCTTCTATTGTTGTTATAGACAATATGGCCATCATGGTGATCGTTACATTTGATCCTACCCAACACCAAATCAATACAGAGCTCCTGAAGACTCTCAAGTTGTAGATATGTTGCAAGGGCCATCAGGTCCTTGACGGTATACCCACATAGTGGCTCCAGCACTGGCCATTGCCTTAGATAAATGTAGCGCAGCACAGCCTCCACCGCTCCTGGTGGTGAATCTTCGAATCTGATCTCGCGAATGGGCTCTAAAAGAGGGGCTCTCATTGCAGATGTCTCATTGTGATGACCACTATTAGCACCAATGTTGGTGATGTCGTCAGTGTTGCTCGAAATGGACGGCAACAACGGGGGGTTATGATGGGGAATAGTGGTTGTAGAGGTGATACTGCGAGGTTGCTGTCGCTCAGCCTGTTGTTGTTGCTCGCAAGGGGGGCAAGTACTCAATAATCGATTTATCGATGATGACTTTACTGTTTTGAGAACACATGAATGAGCACGTAATACGAGATGCTCTTCTTTTTGCTGGCCACTTTCTCCTTGATTGCTCCATGTCCTTCTTGTAGCATTAGGCTCTTGGGTAGCGTTACCATTGTTCAGGGCTATTGACGTTGATGATCTCTGATAGAATGGATAAGAGTTATGAGGGAACGAAAGTTGGATATCTGAATTCACAGGTCGCTCTAGTATCCCCTTCAGATGGAGCTGCGATTCCATTGAAAAGTAGTTATTTCTCGAAAATAAGGAGGAAGGAGGGGGATGGGGAAAGGTTTTAAATTTTCGTATGTGATATTCAGGGTTGAGTGCGGCATCACCATCATTGAAGTTGTTGCTGTTGCTGCCGTTGACATTACTGTAGCCACAGCTGAGAAGTACCCGAAATACAAAACGGCCATGGTGTCGGACAAAGTCTGGTTCAATTGTAGCTACCAATTGTTGACGAATGAGATTGTCTCCTTGAGAATATTAGAATATTTCTGAACAAGTGGCCATTAATAAAGCCGCTAAATAATAAAATAAAGTAAGGATGACACTTTACCTTGCATACCTTGAAAAGTAAGCGTTTCAGACTGCTGTATAGGCGACTCTAAAATAAGCGATTGAGTATCATCCATTCCGGCCAGTGAATAGATCTGTAGCCGAGAATAACGCATATTGTCCTTTTCCCATTCTTCTAATGGTTGATGTTGCGACTGTTGTACTTGGTCTTGTTGTTGCAGATCGTCATCTACCATCATCATGCCTAGAGGTTGAAATCGGATAGAGACCACGAGACAAAGTTCAGATAATCCATCTTCCAAAGTCACAGAGCAAGTCCAAGGCCCCAACTGTGACACCCGTGATTGAGGAGGGTCCATTCCGGCTACTTGTGAAAGCTCTTCTATTGACACATCAAAGTCAAACACCAAATCATCGTTGATATCCATTGGGACAGAAGTGAATAATAACAGCAACATTTAATAACGACAATAGAGATAGAAATTCTTTGCTGTGCTACTTTTGCAGAAAGGAAGGATGGAGTAATCAGGATGAGGGAATATCTTTTGAGATTTGTTTCACTTTCACTATTTGACAGGCAGAAGCAAATGCGATCTCATTTGACACTTTGACACTTTGCCACTAAATGTTTATTATTTTGATATTAATTATACAAGTTGCTTTTTTTTTTTTTTTTTTTTTTTTTTTTTTGATTCGGCCTTTTCAATCGTCATTTTCGTATTCATCATCATCTTCGATTCTCCTGCTTCTGGTTCTCCTCTTCTCCGTAACTGATGGCATGGTTGTTTGCTCTGGAACTCCTTTGACTTTTAGTCCAGCCAGTGAGCTTCCAGCCTTGCGTCCTCCCTTCCGGTTACCTTTCTTTACAGCCGAAATAGCCTTGGCCTCAGTCTCTTGAACCTCATCACCTTTAGCTTTGAATTCCTTAAGCTTATTCTCAAACTCATCAATGATGGGCTTCATCTCAGGTTTGGGAGGCTTGATGGCACGGCCCTATATGCAATATCAAGAACCATAGTGTTAATGGAGAACCGATTATTGAAAAACCGAGACCAAATACTAAACAGAGCACAACGATTTAGTTGCAGTCCACAACGTTTAATAATTACCTTTGCAATGATATCCGAAAGATATTTGAACACCTGCTCCTCATGAACCTTGTCTTGGTAGTTTGGAAATCCTTCCAGCAACCTCTTAAAGCTTTTCTCAGTTTTAAATGGTAGCATGGACAGACAGAAAGCAATATCTCTCCATCCCCTGGGTTCATCTGTATTCTTAAAGCGCTGACACAACTTCTCAGTCATTGATTCCATGTTCTTTTCCTTGAGGAGCTCAAATAAGAAGCGCATGATCTTATGGTATGACTCTTCATCGATATTCGCATTTGACATGTGGCTGATAATATCCGGCATATTGTTATAAACAGCATTATCCTTGCTAGTAAGCTCTGTAAAGAAAAGCCGGGCAAGGTCGCTAATTCGTGAATCTTCATCTACAAGACAGATAGCCATCTCACCGAGTTGACCTTTGACCTTGACCATTCCATTCAGGATCAAATGAGTGAGCACCATCAATGTGTTCTTCTTCACGGCGGCATCCGAGTCCGAAAGTCGCTTATAAAGATAAGTAATGTTAGCATCGATGAGATTGTTGAAGCATACAGCCATATCTCCGAGAGCGATGATAATATTGGACCGAATCGTGGGATCGGTTGTTTTTTCAAGGATTGTAAATAGGAGCTGAAGATTATGTTCACAAAATTCGGATGAAACGCACATCAACTTGCAAAGAGCAAGCGTGGCGGAACTTTGTAATGTTTTGTCCTAACAAAGGAAAAGAAAAACAAGACATAGTAATAAGCATTTCCATCATTTTAACACTGAAAAAAGTTCTCCATAGTTGAAATTGGAACATACCGAATAAAGAGTATTATTGCCGCAAATAGTGATGATTAAAGGTCCAAATACTTGAAGCAGACTTTCTTCACCAAAGAGTAGCTCCCTCTCCCGAATATGTGCCATAGCATCACCGAACTCATCTTCCGTGGTTCCAACAACTTGGTCCAACTCATCATTCACTGCGTTGTCTTTGCCCTTCTTCTTCTCATCCCCTGCAGCTGCCTTTCGACGTTTGAACTCTTCTTCAATCACCTCGATGTGGACGATATGTTTAATCGCAACGTGTCCAACAATCATTAGAAGCTGACTGAGTTGCCAGGAATCAACCATAAATGCGTTTTCTTGGCTCATGGTGACATCCTCACCTAAAGAACTCAGAGGAGCGTCAATAGACATTTGGTCGCCAGGTGAATCGCTTGGTTCTTGCAGATTAAAAATCGACTTGCATCTTGCTTTGATGATATCACCACACAAGGCATCCGGATGTTCACCTAGTAAATAAATTGTGTTTATTGCCTGCTCTACCACCGCGAACCTATAAGTAACAGAAACCATGTAAGTCTTTTTTAAAAAATAATAATGACCATAATAATAACTCAACTTCATTGTCATACCATTTTTTGGATGTCGTAGGATGATCAATCAAATGACCAAGCTTAATAAAAATAGGATGATCCATAGGCAGTCTAACGGTGTTTTGTCCAATAGCGCCTTTCTGTTTTTTCCTCTCCCCAGCAATGCGCTGAAGGGCAATGCACGAATAGCGAGCCAGTGCAGGATCTGATTTACCATGTTTACCAAGCCCAATTTTGAGAATAGTCTCTATCTTTTGAGAGACAATGCCTGGCTTCGCTTTAGCGAGCATGCTCAAAATAATAATAGCTCCTCGACGCTGAACATTTGGAATGTCTTTATGATGGCTATAGACCTGCCATAGCTTCTCAACGACTTCGTCTGAAATGGTGATATCACTTGAATGAGCTATCGAGTCCACAACAATTGTGCTGAGTAGTTGCTCTAGCGACGTTAATTCGGCCAAAGTACTATCATATGTTAGACTGAGAGGAGAATGTGCCAGATTAGGGAGAAGCCACTTTCAATTAAAATACTCTTATTAACGCCCTATTATATCTAGATTACAAGGTTTTTTTTTTTTTTTTTTTTACCTGACAAGGTTCCTTGCAATTACCGCCGTATTTTCCTTCTCGGTTAAAGTATCATCAGGAGCCAGGTATATCTGCCAATAGCATTCCATGAGCCGACTACGCACGCTTTTGGCTTCATCACCATTATCTTTCATCCATACCAGGTGAACCATCTTACGGATCCCCTCCTAAAGCAAAAAGATGATTTAAGCGCTTGTTAGCTTTCTAAATTTTCATAATGTTCTGTCCCGCGAGTCTAGCATTATGGACCTTACGGTTGCAACTTGAACTTTATAGCGGTGAATTGTTACAAAAAAATCCATGGCTTCAATGACTTCCAGCTTCATAGTTGATGCCAATAATTCGCACATAACTGGTACTGCACGATGGATGAGATGGATGAAGCGAATTGCATCGGCATAATATCGCTGTTGTAAAGTTTTAGTGACATATTCCTTGGATGACTGTAATGCAAGCAACTCCTCGTCTGTAGGAAGAGCGATATCCTTATCGCTTTCTCCATCTTCTTCCTGGTCCATCCTATCAGTTTCCAACGCATCTTCACTCTCACTGTTGCCCTGTAAAGCTGCTTTCCTCCTAGATGGTTTCGTAATCATCGCCTTGAGTTCATCTGTAACTTCTGTATATTGAATCTCCCAGTCTTCCAAATTAAGCTCTCCTCCATGCATCGAGTAAGGATGAGTTTCGATCATGCGTACAAGAGTTTTGATTGCCTGTTTACGGGACCAGAAACTCTTATCCGATAATCGTCCAATGACAAGCTCTGCCAGACGCTGACGACGTTTGGGAAATTTGACGCGAAG
This sequence comes from Lobosporangium transversale, assembly GCF_002105155.1. Classification (NCBI taxonomy): domain Eukaryota; kingdom Fungi; phylum Mortierellomycota; class Mortierellomycetes; order Mortierellales; family Mortierellaceae; genus Lobosporangium; species Lobosporangium transversale. The sequence continues at coordinate 106,596 of NW_019029000.1, read as the reverse complement.
ATCACACAATTGACTGGTAATTTGCAAGAGCTTAGTGCGTACATATGAGTTATTGTCCATAAATCGTTCTTCCAAGATATCGAAAAATCCGTCAATCTGATTCTTTACTTGATCCGTTTGCTCGACTTCAGAAAGATATGCAATCAAGTTCCCAATAACTTCGACAATTGCTTGTCTCATGATGTACGACTATGGGTGGTACAAGCATGAGAAGAATATGGGTTAGCAGAATAGTCTTGGTCTAATAATCTTTTCGATGTCGGAAAAGCAACTCTGGATAAAATACGGTACCTCCCCATCCAGATGATCAATTAAAAGGCCCATCTGTTTGAGGACCACTTTAGGTGCAACTTCTGAAAGCTTGGTTAGGAATTTTGAAAATGCTTTCGGCACGCTAACATCCTTGTAGGCCTCATCAAATTCCTTTGAACTGATATCTCTGAGGATACTGTCAGTGAGTTGTGAATAGTCATATTCGTTGATTAGCATCTCTAACAGTTCTGCCATAGGCTCTGGTGTGTGTTCCCAATACTGAAGATTTTGTAGGATGGTCGTCCGTGCACCTATGACAACCAAAACAATCAATGAGCCCTTAGTGGTCTTTGATTTAGCCTCCATCAGTTTCAGCAACAAGGTGTTAAATCATATCTTACCAAATTCGTGATTATGCCGCTTTATACAAATACAAAGAACCTTGTAAACTCTTTGTTTAAGCGCTACAATCTTAATGTTTTCTTTGTTCTCGAGGATCTGATAGGCGGGTTTGAAGAACAAGCTAACAAATGTTTCTTTCTCATGCGTTGCAGTCCATATCCTGGAAAGATGCAGTTCTAAACATTTGCTCATTAAGCTCAGTGCCTTCTGCTTCTCAGTAGTCCATGTGGAGGTTCCTTCAACCGCTTCATCATTATCTTTGCCAGATCGTGCCCCTTTTGCACGCTATTTTCCAGATGAGGGGAAAAAAGCAGTCAGATTGGGAAGAAAAAACGAGTACAATCAGCTAAATTCAAATCGAGGCCGTTTCAGCACAAGACTGACCGTTGCTTTTCCAGCCTTTTCAGACACTGCCGCACGGGAGGTTGCTTTCTGTTCTGTAATTCCAATGGTCCAAAAAATCAGGAACCCGTACATCTCCAATGCTTCACGATGTTGCATGTAAACATCTTGGTCGTTGATCTCCAAGTCCTGAGCTGTTGAAGCGATTTCTGAGGCGAAGCCTAAAAAAAATTACATTCATTCCAGTGAGGCAATATATTGGGATTCAAGAATTGAGTAAGTCTGAGAAGGGCATTTGACATTATTGTACTCTAATGTTTGGAAGAAAAAAAAGATAAAAAAAAGCACGGATCTGTCGTTACCAGAGAGAACAATATCCCAAACTTTTGTGGCTGTTGACTTTTTAAGGGTGTTGAAGTGTCTATATAGCGCAAAATGGACAGGGCCGGTGTTAGTTTGTTGCTGAGGATCCACTTTCATGTTTCTCTCAAGAATCGCCGCTTATGGACAAATGACATACTTGATAAAACTTCTGATTTTATCAAAAATTTCGTTGTCGGTGATATTGCCTGAAGCATCATGCAGTGTATCGACAATTTCTATTTGTAATAGTGAAACACACAATATTGGATGAGTGGTGATTGCTTTGGAAAGTTTAATGTTGGGAAGTTCCTGTCTCAATATTCGTAAAACTACCATTCAGAATTCGCTCCAGAGTTTTGTGATTTTCTCCCTCAATAGTGATTTCCCCTGGAATGTGGATCGAGTCCTGTTGCACATTGCTAAGTTCCTCATCCAGTTCAAAATTGCCCATGATGCCTTGCGCTCCTATTGCAATATTAGGCAAGGGCTGATGATTTCTTTCCGTTTTGTATCTAGAGAAGGACTTCTGTAATGAAACGACAGGCGATGGTGTGATGGTGGCGTTGACTTGTGTTTTTTTTTTTTTTTTTTTTTTTTTTTTTTTGAAAACCACGCGTGGTAAATTTTGGTGGCAATTATGCTCTGTGTAAGCGCATTGATGTCAGGTCTGGAGTGTGTGACTTTAAAATATAAATGTTTATTGCTGAAAAAAAAAGACCGCAACTTGTTGGGCATATTTTATTTCTCTCGACGTCTTTGTGCAATTAATTGCATGGCTTTATCCTTGGCAGCCATGAGTTTGGCTGAGTGAAGATACCCAGGGTCAACATGATGATGACGAAAAGTCAATATGAGCTGCCCGACCCATTGAGTCGCCTTTCGGCTGTAAAAATGGATCAGTCGTGGATCCACACACACTAGCGACATCATGTATAAACTGTCTATTATCTAATATCCGACTCAAATACACGATCTTTAGATTGAAAGGATGGTGGGCATATGAGTGAGTACAACTTAGAATACAAAGGCACCTACCTGCGAATAATGTTCTGGCTGAAGATCCTCTAAACGTGCATTTTCCATAGCATGCTTGGCATACACAAGAGCTACAGATAGGATAGCATCATTGGCAAAACAAAAACTAAATCATTACTGATTGGAAAACCCCTTACGAGGATCACAGAAAAAATCGTCCGGTCATTTTATGTATATCTTACCCGAAAGTGCTGCACGTTGCATCTCATGAAACATTGGACTGACTCGCGGATAGACAAGAGATTTCTCAGGCAGCTCGTGGATCGAAAGAGCAAAGTCAAGATATATTTTTGAAATCCTTATGAGCAGATCATCGCGTCGTGTTTTTTTCTCAAGAATCGCGCCGCTGAGGAGCTTGACTACATGCTGTGTCCATATTTGGCGCTCGAGGAAGTCGTTTGCTAGAGGTATGTATAGTTCAGCTGTTTTAGCCATGTTGCTCCATTCTTGGTCCCTGAATGACTCGTTAGATGAATTAGATATGCTTGGATATCGTCGAATGCCAAGATAGAACGATTGCAATGCTAGAGTTGCCTGCTGTCTAGCTTTCTCCAAAAGCTGTTCAGAGGCCGGTAACTTGACTACTGTTTCAAACTTCCTAATTTCTGAGATCGTCATCGTCGTCTTTTTTTTTTTTTTTTTTTTTTTTTAAGAATTCAATAAAGCCAAGGCATTAAGAATTATGAATAAAATACTACAGAATATCCCCAACCTTTGGTGAATGGCTTTTCCAATAGAGTAGCTACAAACCTGGTATTGATGGATATAGCTGATTATTGTTGGATATCTCCAGTATTCATCCATCGATTTGTCAGCCTCCGCCAATACACTTTGAAGTATATTGGAGCCTTTCTTCGCCAGCTTCAGCGCCATGTTCATGTACTTTTCAACCCGATCTGGACCAAGCACTTTGACTTGGATTGATGTGCCCAGGTCGTATAGACACATGGATCGCAGCAGGTAATAATCTGCTTCCAGAACCACGGGTTCATTCCAATCAGCCAGTAGCTTATTTAGATAGTCTTCATCCCAATCAGGTGCCGGTTTATACTCCCCGTCTCGTTGATCAGGTGGCCGACCGGCGCGCGCTAATATTAATAAGATTTATCATTATCGCTCCATTCACAGGGCTTCCTAAGCCTTTTCTTTGGGCGAAAAAAAAAAAAAAAAAAAAAAAAAAAAGGCTCTTTACATAGTTCGTATTGAAGCGCTCGCATGTCTTGCTGGACCAAATGGGCAATACCAAGCAAGGCGATATGTTCACGCTGGTTCAAGATATACGGTCTAATTTTGATGCCTGACGCCGATAGGCAGCTATGAGCTTCGTCAGTAATTTCGCGAACGAGTGTCTGAAGAAGAACTTGCTCTTCGTAAATTCCATCAAACTCGTCAGCACTGTGCTTTGATGGATTTGTATGAATGTTAATAGCCGTCAGCTCCTGAAGCAAGGACGGTGTAGGAAATGCTTCTGGCAGCCGTCCGCGCATAACCTATGGGGAGAAAAAAGAAAAGAAGGTAGCTATGTAGTTTCTATGAATTATTTGTGTGATAGAGGTGATCAAGCGTGCAATATGAGTGTTAGAATTGACGGCTTTTTGGACTGGAAGCCAAAACAAGTGAGATGAATGATTTTTTTTGCCCTCATATCGATCAGAGTAGCTTGCTGAATCACAAAGCACAGGCTTTGATTTCAGCCAACGGATCTTTCCCACTACACGTTATTTTGCTCCTTTCCAGAAAATTCGCCTTGCCGTCTTTTTGTCTTTCCTCCTTCAACAGAACACTCTTTGCATTGCACTGCACTGTAATTTCAATTCTCTCACATTTCTCAAGTTCCCTTCTCTTCTGTTCTGGACGCCGCTCTCGCGTTTCGACTGTCAATCGTCATTCGGCTTTGTGACAGCAAAAATACCGCAAGAGACAAAAAAAAAAAACATATAAAAACCCATATATGCAAATATAAGCAGCAGACTCAGTGATATAGAAAAGGGCACATCTGATAGTAAACCAGCAGCAATAAGATCGTAGTACTTTTAGCACAAATAATTCTCGGAATCAATCTCAACCATAACAATTGAACATGGAGGTATTGGCTACATTGTTACTCAATTCATGTCATAACTCACTTGTCACTAGTTCATTCCGTTACTAAAGGTTTTTTTCCTTCTATTCATGATTGCGACAGGTCGTTCTTGACTTTAACCGTGAGCTTGATGTGGGCTTACTGGACAAGGTAGTGCAGACCTTCTACAGTAGCACCGGACCTGACGTAAGTGACCGCCGATTTCACCAGTTTTCATATCTGGGCACCCATGTAGATTCTTGTTCAATTGCTCGTGGTAGTGAGAGTGTACAATTGGCGTCACCGAGTGCCATGGCTCATTTTGCTCTGTTCGGCCCAACATCTCGATTTGGAGATCCAAGTTTACTAAAAAAAAATTGTTATATATTTTAGCACAAAATGGCTGAACAGGTCATGACACAATTCCAGGAAAATCCTGATGCTTGGAGACGTGTGGACACTATTCTTGAAAACTCAAAGGACTCAAATACAAAGGTACGACGTAAGGACTTTACAGTTATAGCCCTAGGAAATAAGCCATGAACTTTTTTTATCTATTTTATTTTATTTTATTGACGAGCATCGTATTAATACTTTGGTAATTTTAGTTCTTTGCGCTTCAAATCCTGGCCAAGCTGGTTCAAACACGGTGGAAACTGCTGCCTCCTGAGCAGCGTCAAGGTGAGACCATAGTTTGTAATATCACAATCCTCTTATCTATCAGTTGAATCCACATATCAGCTTCTAATGAATCTGGAGCTGATCTTAATATAGGAATTCGCAATTTCACTGTTGGATTGATTGTCAAGCTTTCATCAGATGAAGCCAACCTTGTGCGCGAAAAGATTCTCCTTCATCGATTGAATCTAGTATTAGTTCAGGTATATATGCAGCTCATAATATCCGTTCAATTGCGCGGATCTGGACAGATTGAGTCGTACCAGCTTGATATCTCACTATCAACTCGTCCTTTACAATTTGTAGATTTTGAAGCAGGAATGGCCGCATGCCTGGCCCAGCTTTATCCCAGAGATTGTCAGCTCTAGTAAATCTAATTTATCACTCTGTGAGAACAACATGGTCATTTTGAAGCTTTTGAGGTAAGTCTCAAACCAGCCCATCAAAGCGCAGTGCCGCATTTTCTTACATTTGGATCGAAGATATCAATAAGCTTCTGTCTATATTGTATATATTTACATATACATCACTCGAATGCATTAGCGAAGAAATCTTTGACTTTTCAGCGGAGCAAATGACGCAAGTCAAAACCAAGAATCTTAAAAACTCTATGTGTGGAGAGTTTTCAGAAATCTTCCAGCTCTGTAGTGAGGTTTTGGAGAAGGCCAACAAGCCTAGTTTGATTAGGGCGACGCTCGATACGTTATTGAGGTTCCTTAATTGGATTCCGCTTGGCTATATCTTTGAGACCAATCTCGTCGAGAACCTCCGTGCCAGGGTGAGTCTAGCATATAATATTATCATTGGAAAGGGAATATGGAATCATTGTAATCATTGATGAGTACTAATTAATTTCCTTATTGACCCTTTATTCTCAGTTCCTGGATGTTCCTCAATTCCGAAATGTGACCCTACGCTGCCTTACCGAGATCGGTAATTTATCCGTAACACCTGAATATAACGACAAGTTTGTCGCTCTTTTCAACATTGTGATGACTTCGGTTGTCAAGACTATTCCGATGTCAGGGAGTAAGTTTATAGAGGCCCTTTGTCGGTGTTCAATATCTGGGTTTATATGAGTTAACCATGGTGGATTCTAATACATCATTTGAAATTTAGATATTGCTGAAATGTACGAGAATGCCTCCGACGATGAACAGTTTTATATCAAAAATGTTGCCATGTTCTTAAATGGCTTCCTTAGCGTCCATCTTAAGGTAATATAAGAAGGTCATGCGTCATGATAATCATTATAGTTTTTGATAGAAGCAAGCTAAAATTTTGTTTTTATTGTGTGATAGTTGGTAGAGAATCCTCAAAACAAAGAAGTGCTACGCGTTGCCCATGTATACCTACTCAAAATCTCGGAAGTAGAAGAACGAGAGATCTTCAAGATCTGCCTTGAATACTGGGCTAAGCTGGTAGCGGACCTTTATGAGGAGCTTCAACAACTACCAGCAGTGGATACACCTTTGTTGAACATGGGTAGGCCAGGCATGCTGTTAAAGGGAGAAGACCGCAGCCGGACATACTATAGTACCATTTTGCCACGATTGCGCGTTGTCATGATCGAGCACATGGTTAAGCCTGAAGAGGTATAGTTTATGCACCATGCCTATTAGCAATACTGTTATTTTGTGGGTCAGTTGATCGCCAATTAGGAAATAACCTGTCTTGTACGTTTTTAGGTTTTGGTTGTTGAGAATGACGAAGGAGAGATTGTCCGTGAAGTCTTGAAGGAGAGTGACACCATTACTCTCTATAAGAGTATGCGTGAGGTCCTTGTCTATCTGACGCATTTGGACTGTGCCAATACAGAACAGATCATGACGGAGAAATTAATGAGGCAAATGGATGGCTCTGAGTGGGGTTGGGCAAAACTCAATCAACTGTGCTGGGCGGTCGGATCAATTTCAGGAGCCATGAGTAAGCCTTGCTATTGCAGATGTTAATCAGTATTTTACTAGGCAAAGGTACTGAGTAGAGATGTTGTTTCTTTTCTTCTTTTTTTAATCTGTAGGCGAAGAAACCGAGAAACGATTTTTGGTCACTGTTATCAAAGATCTTTTAGAGTTGTGTGCTGTTAAGCCTGGCAAGGATAATAAGGCTGTTGTTGCATCCAATATCATGTACATTGTCGGACAATATCCTCGATTCCTAAAGGCCCATTGGAAATTCCTAAAAACAGTTGTCAACAAACTATTTGAGTTTATGCATGAGTCGCATGATGGAGTTCAGGACATGGCTTGTGATACTTTTATTAAGATCGCTCAAAAGTGTAGACGGCATTTTGTTTTGCAACAATCTCAGGAATTGATGCCCTTCATTGATGAAATCCTCAATACGCTCGACCGGATAACAAGCGATTTATCCCCTGCACAGGTACGGATCATATTTCTAATGGCAACTGTTTATTATGTTGTCTTTCTAGATAACAATCAACTCACGATCAGCATCCATTAGCTTCATACATTTTACGAGGCGATAGGCTATATGATTTCGGCTCAGCCCAATCGCGGGGCTCAAGAGCGTTTGATAGCCAAGGCCATGCAGACACCCAACCAACATGTAAGTATCCCACTGACATACTCTGAAATAATAAAAATTATAATTTTTTGTTTTACTATAGAGAATTCAAGCTTATTTACATAATTTTTCCGAATTTAGTGGGATAACATCATGGAGCAGGCCAAAGTGAACGTGAACAACTTGGACCAAACAGAAAACCTCAAAGTCTTGGCCAGCGTTTTAAAAACAAATGTCTCAGCTTGCAGTTCAATTGGCCCAGGATTTTACTCACAGCTCGGACGGATTTACCTGGATTTATTGGCTGTATATAAGGCAGTCAGTCAACTTATCTCTGAGAGTGTTGTGGTACAAGGACCTATCGCCCTGCGTACACCACGCGTTCGTCAAATGCGCACTGTTAAGAAGGAAGTGCTCCGTTTGATCGAGACTTATGTCAGTAAAGCAGAGGATCTCGTTGAAGTAACCAAAAACATCATTCCCGGGGTCTTGGAAGCGGTGTTAGGAGATTATCAACGGAATGTTGAGCCTGCTCGCGAGCCTGAAGTGTTAAGCGTTATGAGTGCGATTGTGAACAAGCTGGGGGTATGCTGTTTGATCAGGACCTGTGGCAAAAAGCACAATATGTTATGGCTTGCTCAGCTTCTAATGCTCTGTATCTTTATGATCATTACATAATGTAGGCTTTACTTAATGACCAAATTCCTCTCATTCTTGAGGCAGTCTTTGACGTGACACTTCAAATGATCAACAAGGATTTCAGCGAGTATCCAGAGCATCGTGTGGGCTTCTTCAAACTTTTGCAGGCTATCATGCAAAACTGTTTTGCAGGTTGGTGGCGCGCTATATAAACCTACAAATCTTTGTCTGGTTAAGTTATTTTCTGTTTTTAGGTTCCCTAACCCACGCTATTTCTGTTGTTAACTCTTGCTAGCCATTTTGAGTCTTCCTGCAGTACAGTTACGCCTCATAGTGGATAGTATTGTTTGGGCATTCAAGCATACGATGCGTGACATTGCAGATATGGGCTTGAGTATTTGCCTGGACTTGATCAACAATTTTGCAAACAGCGATCCAGTCATTGCGAACCACTTTTATCAGAGCTACTTCCTTAACTTGCTTAATGATATTTTTTACGTGCTTACAGACAACAATCACAAAAGCGGTATGCTAAAAGAAAAGAAAAGAAGAGGAAAAAAAAAGAGTTAGATAATGTGAATTGACTTATTAGAACAAAATCTATTCATTCATAGGCTTTAAGCTCCAATGTCAAGTCCTTGCTCGTATGTTTTACTTGGTGGATTCCGGAGCAGTACAGGCACCGTTGTTTACAATGTCACAGGTTGCTGATCCCAATATGACTAACGAACGATTCCTGAAGGATTATATGATGAACCTTCTTCAAAATGCCTTCCCTCATTTACAACCGTATGTCACTGGGGTTTCATTTGATGATCAAAAGTCAACAATAGTCAACATGAAGGATAGATACTGTTTTCTCACCTTTATTTTTTATTTTATCTTATTTTTTTAAATCACACGTTAATATAAAATATTCAATAGATCTCAGGTTGAGACGTTTACCCTGGCGATGTTTGCTACCAATCGAGACACAAACAAGTTCAAGCTACATGTGCGTGACTTCTTGATCCAGCTGACAGAGTTTGGCGCAACGGAGACCGAGCAGAACGAACTATTCCTTGATGAGAGAGAAGCAGAGCAGGAAGCAAAGAAAAAGATAGATCGAGAAGCTGCGCTCAGGATTCCAGGATTGGTCAAGCCATCTGAACTTCCAACCATGGATGAGGACGACTAGAAATATCAAAGAATTTTTTTTTTTCATTTTTTTTTTCATTTATTTCTTTCTTTTTTGTCTTGACAAATATTTACTGGGCAAATCTATAAGGTGAAAACCCTTTCAATAATTCTAGCGCGTAATTTTTCTCAATGGTATATACGCTTCGACAAGAAGTAATAAAAAAAAGCTTTTGCTGCTTTAAGTTCGGCAGTTGAGCAACCATCACATATTTTGTGGTATTATTTACTCTAAACACGGCCTTTTTAATTTATTCTCGACGCAACTATGATTTATATTGGCTCCACATAACTTGCTGGAAACTGAGCCGTGATTCCTCGTAACGTTCCTAGGATCGGGTTGGAAAAAAGGAAATGTCAATACATTAAAGAGAGGCATACAAACATTGAGACGACTTTTTTTGCCAAAATGATACCTTCCCACCAGCCTTCCGAGCATTCTGTGCTGGTAAGAACAATAATATCTCCTGTCCGAATAGTAAGCTCCAAATCAGACTGGGCATCGTAATCGTACAGAGCTCGAACTAATGTAAAAAAAAAAAAAAAAAAAAAAAAAAAGGTCATGTTTTAAGAACAATTAACAAAGCTTGTATGCTAAAATAGGCAAAGCATTTTTTTTTAAAACCTTTCTGCTCCGGGGCTTCTTCGCTTGATGCTTCGTAGAATTGCTCCAATTCAATATAGGATGCAGGAACCAGGCCAGGTGGAGAGCCGCGTAAAGAACAGGTAACCCAGCCTGATCCATCTATTTCATCGAATTATCATAAAAAAAGTGTTAGATTGAACTAGAAATAAATTGCATCTAGAAAGGATGAGGTAGGCTCTTCGAGAGAGAAGTTGAGATCGAAAATAATAAAGTAAATAAAAAAAAAAAGAAACATACCGTCGCCTTCAACTACCGTGAGAACATCGCCAGCTTTGATAGTGAGTTCTCCAGGATTGGTGGCTTCATAGTCATAAATAACATGCGCTTGCAATTGGTCAATGGATGAAGTTGATTGTGCTTCCTTAATTGGCTTCGCTGACATGGATGTATGACGGGAGAGTTCAGAAATGGGTGTGGCGGAGGGGGCATACTCGGGTGGAAGCGAAGACATGGGGCTGTGATTTGAGACAGTGGAGGAGGAGGGTATGATAATGGAGGTCCGTTGAGCCTTAGCGCCTCCCTTGACGTTGCTACAGTTAGGTGGAACCTTCATCTCACATTTAGAATGGCAATTATATCCACAGTCTCGACAGGTAAATCCTTGTTTAGCAATTCCCCAGATAGTAGATTGGCAATAATCGCAGGATGTTGGAATGGTGAACGATGCCGCCTTAAAATCATGTGGTTGATTTTGTACGTCGGTTTCTATGATAATATAGATTAAGATATTAGTATCTCGTTGAGTTTGCTGCGTGGATTTGTTTTCTAGAATCAACAAACACGTGCCCCTCACCTCCTATTGCTTGGATAATTGTATTGATTTCAGCCTCATAGAGTGCATTCTGTGTTTGAAGTAGCATGACGGACCTTGAAGATTCCAAAATATTTTCATTCACATCATCAGGATTTCCAAGGTCCTTGTTGTTCGTATAAGCTTCTTTAAGATTATATAGTCCCTCCAAATCCTTAATTCGAGTGGTAATATCAACAGTAGCCTGTGCCTGTTTGCGTCTCAACTTCATAAGCTTATTACTCAAAAACACTTGGGCATTTTCGTCCACGACAAGCTCTTCCTAGAAATTTTAAATGAAAAAAAAAAAAAAAAAAAAAAAAAAAAAGATAAATAAATACATATAAACTTGCATTGAGTGGATTGATTTTTCATTAACTGAGTGAATATCACTTAGATTATTGACAGTAAGCATTTTTAGAGATGAATAAGCCTCTTACTGTATCGTTGAACGTGGGGGACGACTCAAAAGGTAGATCAGCAGGAGGTGTCCATGGTGTTTTATTGGTCCGAACGAACACTGCAGAGTCAACAGAAGCGTCTATGGCATGGACCGAGGTCAACATCGAGTCCAAATGCCTTTGAGCATCAGCTGTCATTTTTGACTCCAGAGCAATGTACTCTACCCAGATCTCCTTTAATCCATTAATACGACTTTCATCCAATTGTTGCATGTTCTAAAGCATAAAAAAAAAAAAAAAAAAAAAAAGATGAATAATTAAATGCGAAATGCTTATATGTCTGCCCATCTGGCTTGCTAATAATCCTGATGCACATATATAAAATATCCCTTACATTGGACAACTCTGGAAGGTCAACTTCGTAATATTTCTTTCGGTGAGTGTTAAGGACTTGAAGCGCCAAGATGTATGAATTCTAGGTAAGAGTTGATATGTCAGTACGACGATGAAATGAAAACTCTTGGAAGCCCTTTCTCTCTATTTTTTTTTTTTTTTTTTTTTTTTTTTGAAATGAGTCTGTCGCTTATACCTTGTTATTGTTCATATCCAAAATATCCTGATAATATGATCTCTTTAGTCTCTCTTGATTCTTTTCATCATAGGCACGTTCCTGCTTCTGCTTTGCGCTTTCCACCTCTTCACAACTGGTATCATATTTAGACTTGGCTTTGTCACGCTCCTGGGCAGATCTATCTCTTTCCGCAAGTAATTTTTGAGCAAATTGGATATGCTATGAATTAAGGAAAAAAAAAAAAAAAAGGGAAAACAATAGGTCAGTAAACGTAAGCTGAGGAGTATTGCAAAAAGAAGTGATCATAAGGTTCCGAAAAATTCATTTGGTCCGGCTTGTACAAGTAACCAGTACTTTTTTACGAGCTTCATCTTTCTTATTGGCGAGAACTTTGAGAGGATCATACACCTTGGAGATTATCGACTCCGAAAACAGCTGCCTATCCCTTGACAAAGCCTCGGTATCATTCAAAATTCCGGACCACGCCTTGGATGTTGTTCTATCAAATGCAGATCCAGAAAGGGAGAAACGAGTATTTTTGTTTTTGTAAGTCACCAAAAAAAAAAAAAAAAAAAAAAAAAAAAAAGATAATGAGATATTTACGTTTCATCAAATCCAGTATCAAAATCCGGTTCAATTGGGGAATGAGGGACCCCAGCATTATGAGCGTTCTTTTTTTCTTTTTTATGTTGGTACTTGCGCACGAGAGCCTCAATTCTGTGCGCGTAATCACGCTCTATGTTAGCGCGTTCTTTGCAGAAGTCTCTGAATTCACTCAGGAATGCGATACCATTGACGATATGTTGATTGATGACAGGTATTTGATCCTATTATTAAAATAAAATAAAAAAATAAAAATAAAAAAAAAAAAGAACTTAACATGAGCTTCATTAAACCAAAGGTAATGGCCATTTTAAAAAAAAAAAAGTTCAATGCGAACAAAGTTTGCTTGCCTTGAGTTCTGCACCAAATAAGACATTTCCCTGTGAAGTGTCCATGGGAATGTAAAACTAAATATGAAAGGAAATGAGACGAAAGACGAGAATGAGACAGATAAAACGAAAGGTAAAGGGAGGGTCACACCTCCTTCTCGCTTCGCTCGCACTTGCAACACAAGCCCACCTCAAATGCGGGCCTGTGGCAGTCTTTTTCGTGAGGAAAAATCATAGGCTCATCACCAGCCTGAGGACGAAGTTCACGTGCACATGCACGTGCTGAATGGCAAATGTAGTTTGCTCCCGCAGACACTTCTCTCCGCAGGAAAGGCTCTTTTTTTAAGTCATTTTTTTTTCAAGCAAAGTCCTACAGATCACAGAAAAATGACCTACGTGTGAAGTATGCTAATGTTTTTCTTGCTCTCATTTCACAATCTCACTTATTTATCCGATTACCACTACGAAATTGACCTTCCATCATTCTCATCTATAAAAAAATAAAAAAAGAGCCAAATTTAAAAAAGAGACCTCCAGCCAAAATGTCAACTTTGGTCCCAGCCTGAGAGAGAAGTGTCCGCAAGAGCAAGCCAGATTTGCCTTTCAGTACATGCATGTGCACATGAACTTCGTCTTCAGGCTGGTGACGAGCCTAGTGAACCGAGATCCAGGATCAATTTTATAGTGCTTTGCGGCTTGAACAACAACAATATTATTAAGTCCATTCTCAATACGTGCGTCTTCAAAGACTAGAGTTAACGTACAAATGTCCAGCTTTTTCTTTATTATATACTCTCAAGCAATGAACTAGACTTTATGGGGCAACTAATGTAATTGCAACACTTGCTTTGAAATCAAATTCATGGCCAGCCAGGATATCTACTTGATCATTATCGCCATCTTCTCTTTCTTCACTGTCATCCTCTCTATCCTTACTAGAGTTTGACGCGTCAAGGGCTTTTCTCTAAAGCATAATTTTGCTTAGATATCATCAAGAAAAGCATTGATACAAAAATTATTATTATATATAATATTATTCGTGTTTGAACACTTAGAATATCTTCAAATCCACCAATCAATATCTTTTCAATTTGATTGATGGCGAGAACATCATTGATAGGAGCATCAGTAACAGCTCCTTGTTCTTGGAATGAGGTGTTAGACATGTTCATAGTGGGATGAATGTGTGGTGAAAACAGAGGTGAGATGATGTATTAAAACAATACATGTTACGTCACACTTAGGGACCAATTTAATCTTTAATCGCATGGCATCAAGAAAAAAAGTTTTCTCACACACAGCCCAACCTTGAAATAAAAGAACAAATTTATCCTTTTTTCCTCTTCCTTTTCTTCCTTTATCCTTTTTTCACTTTTTTCTTATTTCACCCCAGTTTTGCTCCCATCAATTTTGCTCTTTTATTTATTCCAAGCCTTCATTCATTGCCTTTCCTTTCCTTTCCTTTCCTTTCCTTTCCTTTTTTTTTTCTTTTCCTCCCTCAACTTCATCTCTAGACAATTTTGAACCATCCTGCTACTGAATTATCATCCTTTAACATTTTTATCAACCTTTCCCTATTTTCTGTCCTCCGTCTATTTACGCCCTTGTTTTTAAACAGGTTTGAAAACACAATGGGAAGCAGCAGAACACCATCACGATGCCCATCACCTCGAACTGAACCGTATGAAAAGAAAGAAAGAAAAGGGGAAGCGAAGGAAGAGTCTTCAAGCACCAATGACCCTAAAATCCTCGAGCCAACCGAGCTAAAGATTTTTTGTATTGTTGATGGAGAAGCTTCATGTTTTCCTGTAAATATTCCTTCTGATCGTTCAGTCGGCGAACTCAAGCAAGCCATCAAAGCAGAGAATACCAATGCATTTAAGGACATCGACGCTTACCAGCTCACCCTCTACAAGGTCTCCATCCCTGACAAAGACGAGGCCATCTTTGAGTCAGAAATCGAGTCGAAAGAGGCTCTTACAGTCGCATCAAGGAAGCTTGGGGACATATTTATTTCCGAACTTCCAGAGGAAACTATTCATGTTATTGTCAAGCCACCACAGCGAGGTATGTATTTAGCTCTTGATGGACTGATGGTTGTTGTTGATATTTTCAATTGATGAAGCTTGTTTGCTTATTTTCATGCCCAATACCACGTGATATCACCATTTGGTTTGTGTCTTGATAACTCAACGTTCTTTCTCATTATTCGCTTTTGATACTTAGCTCAGAAAAGAAAACAAGATGAAGATTCTGGTGAGTGCTTTTGGCCGAGAAGCTGGTTATTGATCAATTTAGAGTGATGTGCAATAAATCAAAAATATTAATTTTGATTACTCTATCTCTTTTATCAGAGTCACCCTCTAAAAAAGCTCGTCCAAGCATGAGTAGCAGAGGTGATCTTATGGATGCGATTACAGAAGCAGGGCTTGTAACGAAAGGGATAGTGGATGGTGAACCTACCGTCTCGCCTCTCAACTCGAAAGAGAGGGTCAAGGTGCTTTCGTACATGGGGGGGCTACCAGTAGATGATCCTTACAAAGGCATTATTAGCGTGGCTCGCGAGCTCCGAAATTCTGGTGGTATCAAGGATTCCAAAATATTGACTGCCCCTGAGGGTTGTATCTTCCCTGTTGCCAGAACAAGGCATCTTTATATCAGAAAAGAATATAAAGAGCTTTATGACCATATTACATCCAGGTTAAGTACCCCTCATAAAACTGGTTTGAACCGAATGTTTGTCACTGGAACACCTGGAATTGGGAAGTCAGCCTTTCTGGTCTATTTTGCCATCCGCCTCCTTGCCGAACACGATGAGGAAAATCCACCGATTATTATTTTCCAAGAGAAGCAGGGTACCGAATGTCATGTTTATGGAGGAACAACTTGCCGACGTTCTGGGGATATAAAAACATTCCGAGATTTCCTTGCTCGGCCTGAAACGTGGTACTTAGTTGATAGTAGTGAGAAACCTCTACCAGATCAAGCCAGGACGATATTTGCGGCATCACCAAAAACTCTCAATGAGCAGTACGGTGAATTCGCCAAGGAAACTGCACGCTTTAGCTACTATCACATGTCACTCTGGAGTTTGGACGAGCTTAAAGAATGTAGAGCCAATGTAGAGTATTATCATCTAGTGGATGAAGAATTTTTGGAGGAGCTTTTTTACGACTTGGGGGGAGTACCAAGACATGTCCTACAGACCCCAGCCTATTCACTATCCATGAATCAAGAAAATATTGAGAGTGCTAGAGACTCTGCGTTTTCCCGCGTCAAAGAGGCCATTAAATCACTCCAGAATCCAGCAGATCTTGTAAGCCTCTTTGCACGAGGAAAAGATGCGAGTGCATTTAGTGGTCGTTTACTCCATAGAGTCCCCACTTCTGACCATCTCGACTTCTACCTGGTGTGGGCATCTCGTTGGGTCGAATCACAGATTATGGAGAAATTAAAAGATAACACTTGGGTCGATGTGTTGGCGAACCTTGTCAAAGGCGGAGAGGATATAGCTAAAGGCCCGGTATTTGAAGTCTATGCTCATCACTTATTTCGACGTGGTGATATTAGATTTCCCTTTAAGGATCTCCAGTCAGGCGAAACAGGATTTCTTGATTTTCCAGCAAATCCAGAAGAGGTGTTTATCCGGACTTCAGAGGAATTATCAGGGCTCACTCAAGCAGCTGGCAAGTTGTTTGTACCAGTACATTCTAAATTTCCGTGCATTGATTTTGCATTGGGACCCAACAAGCTATTTCAGGTCACAGTATCAGAGGAACATCCGATCAAGCAAGCACCATTCAAGGAGATAATTGAATATATTACTGGAGAGCAATCAAAGCCGAATGGAAGTGACGATACCATTTTCTTCTATTTTGTGGTGCCAGGAGACGTATATAACGATTTTAAAGTTCAGAACTTTCTTACCACCAAAGATACGGTCGTCAAGAATCCATATGTATGCTTAAAACATGTAAGACAGCGTGTCATAAAAATCGACATCGAAGCTGCATATTCAGGAGGAGCAGCCGGTACGAATCTGAAGAATTAAATCGAATACCAATCAAGTGGATGAAAATTTGTCCTGTAAAAGAAAAGCATTATACCTGTTCCTTGAGGATTTTTTACAATGGTTCATCCTTTATAAATGAAGCCATCATTATCCACTTACCTTTTAGACGAATAGATAGAGCGGTTTAATCCGTCCTCCCTTCTACTGGGGCATATAGAACTTTATAAAGCCTGTGATCATCATGCGATCTTGTGTGCAAGAAAGGGCAGATTTTTGTGATACTATTATCAAAGAGTTTTGTAAAAACGGATAGAGATGAAGAATCCTGTGGAGAACCCAGTGAGAGTCTGATGATGAGACCCAAAACCATATTATTATCACCAGGACAGCTGGCATAGGAAATTATCCTTTCTCATATGCTTTGTCATCTGGATGCTTGCCACTTGCGGAAGACCCATCAATTATCATCATCCAAGGCGCCAGAACGTTTAACCAGGAGCTAGGATGACAGCTCCGCTCTAAAGACATAAATGTCGTTTTAGCCCCATGATTCGACGGTAATATTGTGGAGCTGGTAATATTGTGGAGCTGCCACCTTGGGTTAATTTCCTAGAGAACAGTGATCTCAAACCCGCTCCACGCGAACAATTTGCCCACCTCAAAGCCAATCATCGGCCTGGCGACAACACTATTATTTCATCATCCATAAACCAGACTCCAAAGGATTTTGATTTATACAGCTCTGGCAGTTTACTTGTCACGGAACAGATGATTGAGCTTTGGAATGAGATACAAGGAGAACAACGTTTGGCATAACGACGAATCCTACCTGTTCAATGGGCATCGGCAAATCTTCTTTGTCTTATTATCTGATGGATTATCCTCTCCGTTGCTGACGCGAAATGTTTGGACGCTCTGACCCAGTCAAAATCGGAATTTGAAACAATCAAACGTTTTCTAGCGCTCAACGAGGATATTTTGACTTCCAACGATTTAAAAATGCTTACTGAGGCATATCTTGGCATTGACGATGACTTGACGGTAGTAGTAATCTTTGAGAATCTTCTTATGCAAAGGGATAAGGAGAAGAGGACTCTAACAGTTGTTGATGAACATGGAAGCCTCTTCAAAGATAACCTTCCACTGCCAAAGATATCAACCTCAGTCCGGAGAATGTCGTGGAAATAACGAGGATCACGTACCGTGCACCACGAGAGCTCATGAAACTGTGTGCCATTCTCAAGGGAAATATAACTTCCATTGGTTCAGCTATTTCAGACTTTGAAAACAATCGAACAGACGAGTTCTTTGAAATTGTCAACGGCTACTACCAGCTAATCAGGGGGTGATTGGGAACGTAGCAATTTCTACCAAGGCCTTGCTCAAGCTTTCCTGCATGGCTCTGTCAAAGAGTTCTTCCAGTGGGAATTTTGGACCTGGGGCTTTTGTATCGTATAAATGAAGTTTGCAAAACGCTGTTCCGTCCTTTATGTGATTCGGTACTAAAAAGCATTCATGAGAGTGTTCAAGTCATTATCTCTACCATCAAGCGTCGTACGACGACTCAAAGCTGGGAATCCTGGATATGATTTTGAAGAGGCACTATTGCATGCACTTATTTGTGCTGTGCAGCCAAGTACTCAAGGCAACAGACATCAATAGTGGCAATGAGACCTCAATCGTATTGAAATTCGATGACTACAGAGTTACTAGCAGGTCAGAACATTCTCTTGGCCCAGGGAAAGATGGTTTTTTGGCCCGTGGCTATCCAGGATATCCTCGATTCGATTTCATGATTGGACCAGTGTTCATTCAGGTGTCTATTAGTGAGTTTAGAGACCACAACAAAGAATCAAAGGGTATAAGGAAAGCGTTTGAACGACCCTACAAGGATATGTTCGGCAAAGTTTATGGCAATAGGAATTAGATTAAGTGCTACTTGGATGAACTGTATGGTGGAGAGCATAGAGTCGAAACTAATGCCGAGGGTAAGTTTGATGTCACCAAAACAGATTCAACGACAGACCTTTAAGAGGTTGTTCCTGGGTTCTGGATCGTCTACATTTGTGGCGGAGATGTCAAACTGAAGGATCACGGTAGCCTCGTTAAAGAGTTAGCTGATGTGGCACATGTAAGCTTCAAAGATCTCAAGGACGTGCTCTTTGCAAACATATGTAGATAGTGTTATTGAAATATGCCAGGATCATAATAAGTAACGAGCACGAAAGAAAGATGTTTTTATTATGATCCAGGGATCTTCGTTAAATAAAAAGGGTAAAAATCTTAGTTATAGTAAAAACCCATATAAATAACTGCTAATCACAACAGGAAGTAATATCCTTGGCTGCAAAATCGCTGTAGATAGAATGCCTCTTGCAGTTCCAATAAACTTTCAACCATGGTTTAGTTTGACTTTGATACTGAGGAGCTTCTCATAAGCAGCCTAGTATTCATTGCTGTCTGGGTAGTCAAATGTATCTTGCATCCAGAATATGTGATGAGTTTGAGTAGCGATGCTATGAATGGACACGCCTTCCTTGATATGCATAATCAGTCAACACAGCTTAAACTGGAGGTCAAACGTCTTCGTGTCTGAGAAACGGATGGAAGCATCGTGTGTGAACTTTGAAAGTGTGGACTGCATATTTTCAAAACCTTTCAATGCTTGTTATTGTACAGTTGATGCAATTCCTGATCTGAGAGGTTCTCATTGGATCATTGGATAATACATCTGATGGCTCAGCAATTTGTCTAACGAACCCACTGAAGCCGCCATCAAGAGCAATACAGACCAACTTGTGTATGTGCGACGCAATATTCTTTGTTGGATCAGTATGGACTGTGGGTCTGTCATGATACTTGCCTGTGCAGCGGCTTTATCAGTGGCTTCAAGAAAAGTCTTTTCCTTACACTGTTATGAACTGCTTCCTGCCAACTTAGTTCAATATAAACAAAGGAATGGGAGGGAGGACAATATAAAGTCATAATATCAAAAAGTAAACCCCAAAGCTATGATGGGCAGATAGAATAGAGAGGAATAATTACCGTGTCTTCGTATAGCGCTACTTTTATTTGTCTATTATAATCGTATAGACTTTCGGGACCGTCAAGCCGCCTGTTCCAACATTTATACCGTTATTCTATTAAAGCCCAAGCATTGCTCCAAGAGAAATGACTCCTACAGCCACCATCATGCTATAGAGATATCCCATGCTGCTGCCACCTCCAAGCACATTTAGTGACATGGCGGAGCTACTAGGAAGGGGGCTTGAGCGTTGAACGACTTTAACAGTCATTTGCCAGTAATAAACAGCTGGTCCTACACTTGGGGTACTGGGGGCTTCGGTTGGCTTGGGTTCTGGAGGAGCGCTCGAGGACGATGCTGGTGGGTTGGTGCCTGCGCCAACTGTATTGTTAGGGGTGATGATTATATTGAGCAAGTATTCGCCTAGTGGATACTGTTCCGAGGTGACATTCCATAGTTGTCTCGAACGAATAGTTGCGCCTGATGAGACAGTGGAAATCGTTGTGTTGGAAGAGCCATCCTTCTTGGCGACCGAAAAGTTGATTGAGCCTTTTTTTAAAAAAAAAAAAAAAAAAAAAAAGAAAGAGAGAGAAACACAATAGTCAACAACAAACGCCCTCAATATTTTAGATTGAAATGACAAATAAACGTAAATACTCTCTTTCCCGTCTTTCCTCTCCCAGCGTGGCACGCGCAGAGCTCTCATATAATAACAAAAAAGAAGTTTATTCCCCACTTCTGTGGAGGAAAGATGGACTTACTTATTGGTCGCTGGTCTGACAGACTAATCATGATGGATAAGACTGTATCCTGAATAATCGTCATTCCATTGTAGACTGAAGAGATTTGCAGGCCTGGAGTGTTGACAAACGATGGTTGTGATGGCGTTGGGACTGTAGTGGTGGTTGCACTGACGGTCCCTCGAACAGGGGTTGTAGGGGTTGCTGCTTGAGCATCTATGCCGGACAGATATTGCAAACAAGTCAAACCGACGACTAGGAGCGTTTTCAAAGATGTCTTCATGTCTAGAAGGAAAAGGCCATATTATCAGAAATCCTGATGTGATAACAGACAATTCGCACACTTTATTTTATTTTATTTTATTTTTTTTTTGGTACCTGAATGAGAAAAGGATGGAGATGAATGAGATTGTCGATGAACACACTGAAAGACAAGCTTTAAAAAAAAAAAAGATAAAAAGGGGCAATTGAGTCGTTATTTTCTGTAGGGAAAGAAGGAGGTGTCCAATGCTGGGATACTGGGGGAGGAAGAGGAGGTTATGTGCCTGAAGAAGAAAAAAAAAAGAACTGTATCTGTACTTATTTGCAACACTTGAACTGAGCATTCAAAAATACAAGTAGCACAAGAGCTCCTTCCCCATGCACATGATTATTGTTCACTCCAAAACGCCGCCTCCCACTTCATAGAAAAACGCGTCGCACAAGAAGAGCCTGTGCATATCCATTTACAAAAACAACAATGCTCTCAACTCAACTCTCAAGTTGGACTGGAAAACATATTGGCATTGACCAGTGCACATCTCCTTGGCACATATTAGCAATGTCATTTTATTCACCCAAAAGACATGTGTACATGTACAGTTGGCAACAAAATGTATCTTACTACGGAAAAAGATACCAAATGCATTCTTCGTTCGTTATTTATTCTCTTACATTACAAGGTGCTAAAATAAATCTTGGTTGAGTTAAAATAAAAATATTTCGTCCGACTACCAGAAGACTCCTTACTCTTCATGCACATGACAATGTAACACGGTTATGTATAATGGCATGCCGCTTCTGGATATTTCTTCGTCGCGGGACCTGCACACACTATTTAAATAAGTTGATTTTAATGATCCACTTGGCGCTATTGCTGATAGCGATGTTCCTTCTCTGAAAAAAAAAAAAAAAAATGTCAGTATGACCATCTTGAAAGTCAAGTTCTTGAGCATTGTCTCGTAACACTGCTAATCCTTGCGAAAGTTGATAGACCCTTCATATCTCGAGATAGCATGCGGTGAGATCCCTGACCTAGTTGATACTCCAATCTATACAGCATTATGATGCCAAGTATGATCCATATAAGGACACTTATAACCACTGTATCTTCAAGGCTCCGATGCCGAGAGTCAGCTCTTTGAAGAAATGGCGGCGGTTGAGGGCTTGACTTTATTTCCTTTCTAGGCTACTGGAAGTGTCACGCAATTTTACAATTTTATCTGTGTTTATTAAGGAGAGTGCAAACATACTAAATACTTTGGGCATAGAAATGCCCCCGGGTGACAAAACAATGACCTGCCTAGTATGGACAGGGCTCCTGCTGCTGCTTATACTTTTTTTTTTTTTTTTTTTTTTTTTATCAAAGCGCAAGGATTGCTCCTAGAGATATGGTTCCTGCAACTGTCATCATACTATAAAGATACCATATACTGCCACCAGGCACATTTGATAACATGGCCGAGCTAGGAACAAAGCCTGGATGCTCAACAATCTCGATTTCTACTTGCCAGTTATAAACAGCAAGCTCTACGTCTGGAGTGCCGGAGGGAGATGGGCTTGAGGCCATACTGGTTGTTCTAGATGCTGGAGGGGCACTCGAGGATGAGGCCTGCGGATTGGGGATTGCCTTAACTCTGTTGGAAGTGACGGTCATGTTGAGCAAGTAATCACCTGCTGGATACAGCTTCGGATCGACTTCCCATTCTAGGCCCGTACCATTTTCGATCTCGTCTTTATAATCTTTGATTATGATTTTGGAAGATTCACCCTTCTTGGTGGCCGTTAAGTAGACGGAACCTTTTTTTTAAAAAAAAAAAAAAAAAAAAAAAAAAAAAATGGAAAGGCACAAGAGTCAATATCCTTCCCTTAATGTTGTTTGAATAAAGTGGTAAAGCAGATACTCTCTTTCCTTTCTCGCCAGTTCTCTTTCAGCTCTACGAAGGGAAGATGAACTTACTTATCGGTCCCTTGTCTAATCGAACTACGATGTATTTAACTGAATTCTGAAGAATCGGTATTCCGGTATAAAACCCAGGGATATTCAGGCCTGGAGTATGGATCGGTGTTTGTGATGGTCCTGGTAGGAATGAGACGGTGGCAACAGGAGTTGTAGGGGATGCTGCCTGAGCATCTGTGCCGGACAGATACTGTAAACAAGCCAAACTGGCGAATAGGAACGTCTTCAAAGATGTCTTCATGTCTAGAACGTAAATTTTATGTTATTAGAAACCCTGATATGGCAGTATGAATAAGCTACACGCTTTCTTTTTTACTTGATACCTGAATGAGAAAGGATAAGGAAGGAATATTGACAAAATTTTTTTTCTAGTGCAATCGAGTCGTTATTTATATAGGAAAATCAGGAAAGGTTTCTATACTCTGTTAAAAGTTTCTTCTTTCACCTCGATCCAAATGGCAAGCATGATTGTTATTCTTGATCATGTTATCATGCTCATCCCTTGCCTCTACTCCAAAAGCCCAACGTCGCCCATTACCTTTTTTTCTTCACACGCTTCTAGTCTGCTCAGCCCGCATTTTAAGATTGTTTCATGGAAATGCACGTCGTACAAAAAGAGAAATGTGATTCTCACATCCATTGTTCATTTTTTTTTTTTTCTTTGGAGCTCATTACATTAGAATGTTCTTTTTTTCTTTGGAGTTCATTACACTGGAATGTTCTTTTTTTCATAATGTGACTTGGAGATCGAAAAGTCGAAGATTGAAAGAATTCCCCATAGAATCTTCGCAAGAGAAAAAAAAAAAAAAAAAAAAAAAAAGCGCTTTACGTTCAATAAACTTCAATCAAAACGATCAATTGGGAGTGATTTGGTGGCCGATTATTTGTCGAAAAATGAAAAATAGTTTATTCATTTCAAAAATATTTGTCGACAACTTTCTGGTGAGAACTCTTATTAGTATGGCATCCGAGAATTAATTCAGGTCATGCTGACATCGTTGGAAGATATTCCCAGTGGTTGCCCCAAAATCTACCAAAAATAAAAAAGAAGAAAGCAAAGAGAATATTTAAAATCTAATCAAACAAATCAATGACGAGTGTACAATCGTATTACCAATATGAGCCATTTTTTTTTTTTTTTTTTTTTTTTTTTGGTTTTACCCAGCTGCGAGGATTCCTCCTGCTCCCTTCCACCCCATCTCTGGTCCTGTCACGACTTTTTTTCAGCAGAAAAAACGGCGATAACAATAGTAGTAGGTAAAAAAAAAAAAAAAAAAAAACAGTAAGAATGAGGTTATTTTGAAAGCGGATAAGCATATTCATTTTCTCATTCTCGCTTACTCCAGTCAGGAACTAAAAGACCGGTCCGTTTTGGGAAGAGACGTGCAGCGGTTTCCAACCCCTGGCTGTCAACACCCGCAATCACCATTGCCAAGTTCGAAGATCCCCATGGCCGTATCATCAGTAATCCAATCCCTGGCCCACAAAATTCACTTGGCACAGCAGCAGTCTCTGGTCTAGGGTCAATGGACACACAACCCCTTTGAGCCTCAATGGTCACTACAATAGATGCATGGAGGGCGAGGTGAATGTTAAGTTTAGGAAGCATGCCTTTTGCCCATGATTTTGTTTGTGCGCATGTGAGTTTCTTCTTCTTTACCTTCTTGAAATGTCTGTGCGAGGACATGTTTTGTGGCGCTGTTTTGATGAGCATCACCAATCAGAACAAGGTTCGTTTTCTCAGTACTGGTATCTCCACTGACTCTATTCCTATGAAGCTTTGTCATATATTCTTCATCATCCATAACCTCCACATCACCTCTTCCGTAGAGATAGATATCATGAGCAATTAGTTTCGAAATCCTGTCAGCTGTACCAACGAGATCTGGAGGAATGCCATTGCCAGAGAAGTTGGTGCCGACAATCACGACTAGACGTTTTTCTAAGACTTGGATTGCTGGGCCATATGTGTCACGATTGCGCTCAATATGGGACCATTCGCTAGAGGTCATGAACTAAGATAGTGTATAAAAAAGAGAGGTGGTGCGAGCAAATAAACATCATATGCCACGGCATGCGTTTATTATTCACCTTTTTTTTTATACTTTCTTTACCTGCCATGAATGCTGACGAGTCTTGGATAAATGATCTCGTACAAATGTGACTTGGGCCACGTTGGAGACCGTAGCTCCTCTGTTATTGCAGCTGTTGTCGTCATCACCCAGATAAAATGTCACTCCATCCACAATTAATTTTGTGAGGCGACCACCACGTCTTTGTTGAAGCAAAGATGAATCCAAAAATTGAAAGCGACGAATATTTGTCGTCCGTAGCTCCCATGTAATCTCAACAGCGCCATCCTGGACACCTGAAGCTTCTTCTCGAGCTTGTACTCGAATAGTTCCTTTCCTAAATTAATAGGAAGCAGATGGACTCAAGAGAAATCAGTATCTGTATTACTAAATCATTCCTTTTGGGTTGGGACTATTATGGTCGCTAGATTTTTTTTCTTCTTTTTTTTATCATAATTTTACCGAAAAGGGATATGAAGCTGTTCAACCTGAATGCCACCTCTCGATCCCATCCCTGCAGGGTTGATGACAGTGATTTCGAATGATTTGGGGAATGGAGGAAGGGTCACTGCTTTAGCGCCAGTCCTATTATCTCGATAGCTTCCAAAATCCTCAAAAGGGTGACTTATAGATGCTTCAACTGCTCCTGAAGTAATGTTGTCGAATAAATGGCCCTTCAAGAACTTCTGCATAGTTTCGTCATGAAGTGCTCCCGTAAACCAATGTCCCTCTCCTGAGACTTCTGATAGTCTAAGCAGTTGTATACAACAAGCGTAGATGTTAGGACACTTCCTCCTGTGTCGTTGGACATTTTTTTTTCTATTGTAGTTAAAACTGTACCTGATTGCAGAGAGGTCATGTGCGTTCTCTTGCCCGAGTCGCACCATCTTCCTGGAGTTGAAAGGCGGAACATTGTCGTCTTCGCTTCCTGTCCTTGCTAGAATAGGAACCCCGACCTGAGTATATATTATATAAAATGCACCATTAGTAAACAATAATAACTATAAAATGCTACCATACATTCATAATACCAGAATATAAAGAAAGAGCTCATAGTTGGAGAGACTTACTGTGTTGGACATGTGAAGGTTGTTATCAAACTCTATGATTGATGCTTCTAAAAGCTATCCGAAAGTAATTATCAGCATAATGTCTCCCCATTTTTTTTTTTTTTTTTTTTTTACCAACCCCACTTTTCAACCTTACCCCACGCAAGTGTGAATCGGTATAAGAATCGCTTTGCCACCCGAGATATGGGACATACTGCTTGATATTTACATACCCAGCAGCAGGTGTAGCTGTCATTAAAAAGAAAGGGGAAGAAGAGCGAAGGCATTAGCGGCCGATCAAGCCTCGATACCCTTTAACCGAAGTGAAAATGGCAAAGATTCTATCTACAATAAATGTAACAGATCCTTCTTTTTTTTTTTTTTTTTTTTTTTTTTGAAGAAAAAATGAATATAAAAATAAAAACTTACCCGCGATTGCTTTGTCTGGAAAATGGGTTACAAAGTACCATGCTCCTTGACCACCGTTACTATGCCCAGCCATCAAGAGCCTCTCGGGATCTGGCTTTATTCCAGGAAGGCCTCGAAGATGTTTTGGTACACCAGGCAATGAGTCTGAAAGGCTCTGAATAGCACTCATGACATTTTTGATACTTGCTCCATGCCAATCGTATCCCCTAATTAAAAAGGAAAAGTTAGACTAAGTTTGCCGAGGCTGGAAAAAAGCTTCTACTCCAATGCTATTCCAGCGAAGTTAATGCAAGGCTTTTTTTTTTTTTTTTTTTTTTTTTTTTTTCCTAACCATGGAGAACGCCCCGTTGGTAAAACGACCTGAAAAGAAAAAGAGAACACAATAAATCTTTAGCTTGTAATAAAACCCA
The DNA here is from genome assembly GCF_002105155.1 of Lobosporangium transversale. Classification (NCBI taxonomy): domain Eukaryota; kingdom Fungi; phylum Mortierellomycota; class Mortierellomycetes; order Mortierellales; family Mortierellaceae; genus Lobosporangium; species Lobosporangium transversale. The sequence continues at coordinate 79,826 of NW_019029000.1, read as the reverse complement.
ATTTTTGGAAGCAAGGAAAACCGGCTCAGAAGTGTTACCCAACTGTGCTCGCGCCTTTTGTACTCTGTTAACCAAAACGACTTTTGTGACACCTCAACTCCTAGAAGGCAGAAAGTGAAAACTCTAGCGTCAGATTCAATCCTTTTCAAATGATCAGTATATGTAACAAGTATATAAAGTTAGAGTAGAATACCTGCGCCATGAAGAGCTACGATAACAGGCACAGAGTTAAAGCCCTTTGGTTGTGATGAAGGATCGCTTGGAGGGATCGCAGCAGCATACTGAACCGTGTTATCGAAATCTAAAAATGTGTAATGATATACTTCACCCCACTTGCGCTGCTTTAAAGTGATCGGGTCGGTTTCTAGCGTTTCAACTTTTGAATCCCCATTACGTACAGGTGCAGGTGTGAGCCACTTCAGCTGAAATTCCAGTGTGAATGTCGGGGCAAGTGCACCATTACTTGCCTTCGCCCCCGTTTCCTCAAGGCGAATGACGATCGGGCGATGACTGGATGGAGTTAGGCGGATACCAGTCGATACATCCTTTAATTCTGCCTTGAATCGGTCGGATCCTTGTAGGACCTTAACAGACTGAACAAGGACCTTCTCGGTGTCCACGTTCCTTAAGGCGACGCTGATGTACTTCCCTGCTAGCGCATCATCAACCAAGTCCATAAGCACAAGCCCTCCATACCCTTCTTTGATTACTTGAACCGTCATGCCTTGATGGCGACGGTGATGCTGGTACTGCGGCTCTAAATCTTTAGACCATGTGGCGAAGGGTATCTTCAATTCGCACTTGAATTTGGAAGGTGGAGGTGTAATCACGCCACCGAAAATGCGCACCTCATGGACGACCCGAACAGACAATATGTGTTGAATACCAGGTTTTAACCTTAAAGTATGCCTCGTCAAACCGTATCCATACCAGTCCCCTGAAAGACGTTGGTCATCCACATAAAAGTCTCCGACGTTTTCACATTGGATTATGACGGGACAAAGTCCATCACCATCACCAATATGCGAAGGTATAGTAAACGTAGATCTTGCCCAAGCTTGAAATTGATTGAAAGCCCAGCCCAAGAATTGCTGATTGAACTTCCAGCTTCAGAGAAAGAGAGAGAGGGAGAGAGACGCAAAGGCAAACGGATTGCGTTTAACTTTTAGCAGAATGAAAAAAATAAAATGAAGACAAAATAAAACAAAAAAAAGCCCTGGGTCACTTTCATTACTCGATCTCTGGATAACTGATATTGATCCATCCTTCACGGTCCATCTGGGTAGTTTGCCAGCGTACAACACCATCTCTGGCTAGTTCTGAAGGATACTTTGCATCTTCATCATATTTGAGCTCTCGGAATCCACCTAAGAAGTAAAACAATTTTGATTTTTTTTTTTTTTTATTTATTTCAAAATGAGTTTGTTGGTAGCTTTGTTTTTATTGAAACCTAGAGTCCAAATAACTTTTTTTTTTTCCTATTATTTTTTTATACTTCTTATCTTTACCAAAGGCTTCCAATGGATCAGCGCCAAAGTCTTGTTCGCGCATCCCTGTCGGAAATGGTCCCAAGAGCTATTGATTGATGTTTGAATCGTTTCTTCTTTAATATGCTAAGCATGATTCTCTGTTTATATGCTTAATATGCCTTGTCTTGAAAAGCCATTTTTTTATTTTTACCTGCCAATTAAAGTCTACGCCTATCTGTAGCTGGTCGCGTCCGTGGTGACTGCTACTGACGGAGGTTGAAAAAATGTTATTATCCATTACAGTTTGTTTCTTCACATCGGGCTGAAATAACAAAGATCCTGCTTTCGCTGGAGTGGCGATGCCGACAAAGAAGGCAAAAAGAAGAACTAGAAATGAGCTAGAAATCATCTGCAATTCATGAAATGTGGAATGAATTGAATGGTAGAAGGATTGCATGTATTTCCTTTTTTTTTTTTTTTTTTTTTTTTTAAAAAAAAAAAAAAAAAGAGTCCTCCGCGTGGGAAAATTATCGCGCGTCGCGTGTCGCGTGTCATATTTGCATAGTTAATTTTTTCAGAGCGTGTTTCCCAAAGACGCTTTGGCCTTGAAACTCCGCTGAGAACTGACTGTTGTAGATAGGTCGAAGGATCATATTCCAATGGCTTTTTCTATCTCCTGTAACGGCTTTGAGATGAGCTTTCCCCGCCATGGAACCTTTGCCACAACTCAGCATTATGAGTAGTCGAACGAGTATAAAAAGAGGTGATCAAAGGCTCAAATTTCTTTTTTTTTTTTATCTTTAACAATCAATCATTCATTGAGCGTGTTAAAACAAAAGAAAAAAATGATCACAAGAACCACAAACGAACAGCTTGAGGGCATTGTAAGTCAAGGAAAGCGGGCCTCAACGGCCTGAGGATAAAGTAGGGAAGATATAATAAAAAAAAATAGTAAGATTTTTACAATAACGATTATTTGATGTTTTTTTTTTTAGGTCTACACACCCTTTAACATGTTGCGCGGTATCTGCACGATGCACGATATCAACGTTCAAGGCGTAGTCGTCCGCGTCATTGGCGCGTTTCCATCCAAGGATTACCCTAACAGTAAGCTACAGCACCAATTGCAATGAATAGGTCCATTAGAATTAGAAGTTTAATGTTTTTTTTATATTTTTTTTCACGCTTTTTTACTATCCCTTTGGGAAGCTTGGGATCTGTACTTTGTTCTCATGGACCCCCAAAGCCTTATCGAGAAGGAGGTGCTCCTTTATTTGGAGGACCCTGATGGTATGTACATCGTGCAACAGGGTCATTGGCTCACTTTCACTGATGTCAAGGTAATAATTAGTTTAGAATATTGAATTTTTTCTGAACCCGCGCACTATATTTTAAATTTATTTGGTTAATTCTTATTTATTTATTTATTTTTCCCTTGACGCTAGTACGAAGGGACGTCCGAAACTGAAGGACGCATCATCTGTGGTCCTGAATTGGACCTCGAATACATCTCTAATAGCTCGCGTCGTAATTCCCCACAGCCTTAGAGGTTGTAATCCGTGAATTCAACTACTCTACTATTCTTCTTTTTTTTTTTTTTTTTTTTTTTTTTTTTTTTTTTTTTTCCTTTTGATCATTTCTTAAATGACGATCGAAATAAAAATAAAAAAAAAAAAAAATCGATAAATCCAAAGTTACCAAATATCAGCTTTTTTTATTTTTATTTTTATTTTTGGCTTTCTCCTGAAACATTTGTATTTCTGTGATGTTTAAAAAAAAAAAAAAAAAAAAAAAAAAAAATAGAACATCCATGTTACTGGTCGTTCTTGCAAAGTAAGGCAAAAGGCAAGCTATTAAAAAGCCTTCTTGTAGATGAGCATAATGGCTTTTCCTTTATTATTACTGCTGCTATTGTTGTTCCTATTGCTGCTGGTGTTACAGGAGCTAGAATATTATTTTTTTTGCTCTTTAGCAGCGTTTTTTTTTTTTTTTTTTTTTAAACTTCCAGGCTATAAATTCTTTACTCAAGTACCTCTAGTATACCTCTTTAGCATTAAACAAGGAGTAACATGGTTCGTATACTTGGAAACAGTATCGCTTTAATGACTTTTTTATTTTATTTTAAAGGAAAAAATAAAAATAAAAAATAAAAAAAAAAAGAAGGGATCAATTACGAAAAATAGCTCGCTCTCTTTCTTGTTATTTGCATTAGATTGTTACAGGATTAAATACGTTGACTCCAGATGAGCCCATGTTTGGATTCAACGTGCATGGCGAGGTGACCGCTGTGAGCTCTTTGATCTTTTACGATGAGAAAAGCAAAGGTAAAGACAAGTATACATGTATACAAATATATATAAAAAAAGGATCAACGTTGAAACACATTAAAAATACTTTCTAACGGCTGTCCCTGTTAGATCATAGTACACGTTTCTTGCTAAAGGACCATACGAACGCTCTTCAGATGGTCTATATTTTTTCATCTCACAAAAGTGGCCTTCCCATTTTGAAGGTCGGCGACGACATTACGATCTTAAACGCCTCTGTAAATATTTTTTAAAAAAAAAAAAAAAAAAAAAAAATCAATAGAAAAGAATGAAAGGAAATTTAGTTCATAATGCATAGACATATTCGGTGCCGCAATATCGCAATATTACAATATTAACATGACCCAAACAGTTTAAATTGTCGGATAGGCATGGTGGCTTCACGATCCAAGCCTCGCACGACATGAACAGTACATGGTTGATTCGTCCCAAATCCAGCCTTGCAAGAATAGAACCAACGCACCGTTTCTAAAGGAGTAAAAAGGAAAAAAAAAGAAAAAAAAAAAAAGCAACAACCACATTCCATCCTGTGATGTTCCTTTTCTTTATTCAAAGTAGCAAATATGATGAATAAAACATATGCAGGCCCCTGATCAAATGTGGCAACGTTTTTTTTTCTTCATGCAATACCCTTTGTTGTATATATACTATCATGACTATTATTACCCTTCTTTGTTTTATTGTTTTTTGCAAAGGAATAACTTCGCCAAAATGATGTGACCTCGTTATCCTCTTATCTTTTTATCAAATAAAATAAAATAAAATATATAAAACAAGATACAATAAAACTGCGCCAAAACTATTTGACTTCGCCTTCATCCAAGGTAATGAGTACTACCACGGTTTTTGGCCACATTTTAGAATATAATCTGTCGACCCTTGCCTTTTTTTTTTTTTCTTTTATCTTTCTTTGTTCTTTAAGAGTCCCCCACATGTTTCTTAAGAATTATCTCGGTGTTCAAAAAACCGAATAGATCGCGTGGGCTCATGTGGATGTTTTATTTTTTCCGGGATGGATGGATTATTAAAAAGGAGAGTAAAAAAAAAAAGCGATTCTTTTAGGTCCGTGAGTTCAATGTGGATTTGGATTTGCTCAACCGTTTATGCCGAGAAAAATAAAAAATAGTACATGTACAAAGAAAGGATCGAAGTCAAGAATGAAAATATATATAAATGATGGCTTTATACACCATGAAGAAAAACATTCTCTTTCATCACATCATTTCACTATAATTCATAAACTTGTAAAGAAAAAAAAAAGAAATAAAGAACAAAGGACAATAGAAAATACATAGAACAAAGCATAAAGGCGAAAATGACAGGAAAAATTACATCTACAGATAAGGTAAGCATATTCACATCTACAAAAAGTACAACCTAGAAAATAGTTGTAACGATTAAAAATTTTGTTTTTGTCTTTGTGTTTCGTAGACCTTGACTCCCCTTGGATCATTAACCTTTGGAAGCTGTCTAAAGGACCTTAATCTCCACGTTCGGGTCATTCACGCAAGTGGGGATTGTGGATATGATTACACAAGAGAAGGTAAGTAACTATAGTGTGGTCGTTTACTCCACTAGAGCAAATCACAATGTTGACACCGATAATTTATATTCCTGCTTGTCCGCTCCGTTACTGATATTGTTGGTATTGTTGTTGTCATTTGTTTGTTGTTTGTTTTGTAACGCTCGATGGAAATGTTTTTGTAGAACACTGGATCCGATTTTCATGTTTGGATGTGCTCTGTGAGACCTTTGAGCATGACCAATTACGGTTCGTTCACATTTATGCCAGTAATCCTGCAGAGCTTCCAGAGCTCAAAGAAGATGATGTGATCCATTTAACGAATGCCTCGGTAATAACAGTGCTACAGCATCAATTCATTATCATATATCATTGTACTTGCTTATATTTGAACAGAGTGTTAACCTTTTTTTTTTTTTTTTTTTATCTCTCCCAAGTTTTCAACGCAAGAGCCTGACGGACAGTTGATCCGCGTGTCACGCCAAGATGGTGGTTCATGGGATATCAATCCAGAATATGCAGAACCCTTAGCACCACTTAATCACCAATCCATAAAACCATATAGAGATTAACGATCAAAAGTTATCACATTTTCAAAATAGACTTCACCAAACAAAAAAAAAAAAGAGTTGAGCTCACATTCAAATATATAGTATGTAATATAACCCTTGCGTCCAGTGGTTCTGTCTCTGAAAATGCTTGTATGTAAAACTTCCCGATGATCGATGCACTGGCTAAGAGCTTAAGTTGTTGGCGTTCACGCTGTGGGGAATGGCACACTCAGTCGTTTTTCGATCATGTCACGTGCACCAACACGTGCGAATCAGAAAACTACCAATCTCGGTGTCACATTCACTCACTTTGTTCATTCATTCTCATTTCAACCTATTTTTTTCTCTTCATTAAAGAAAAAATTCCTCCCCTCAACCCTGTGTACAATTGGGAGTAAACGCCTTATTGACGATCTACATCTACTTTAATTTCCCATGTTTACAAAATATCGTACCGCAGGATACAACGGATATGCTGTAAGTCACCTCTCACTTTGAGGGACTTTCTCTTGACTTCGATAACTACTTTTCTTACTATGCTTAAGCTAAATATGTACAACAACCCTTTATATATATATTTCTTTGTATGATGCTATGCTTGTCGGGGGACACGGATGAACACAGGTCCAATGGAGTCCGTTTTTTGAACACAAATTGGCTGTAGCGACGGCTGCTAACTTTGGTTTAGTCGGAAACGGAAGACTTCATATTCTTAACGTTGGAGCAGGACCAGCAGCAGGAGTCATTGAGGTTGAACGAGTGTAAGTCAATTGAGAAGCAAAGGCAACTGTCAAGAGTTCATGGGAACGATTTTTTTTTTTTTTGTTTTTTTACTTTTCCTCCTTCTTCGCGTGGAGGGGAAAAATGGGTGAATATTTTGATCTGTTCAGTGACCGATCGGCTCAGCTAAATAATTTCCGGACAAAGTGAACCAATTGGGATTATCACCACCTAAAGGAATCTTTTATAGTATACAAACATATAAGACAATATCTATCAAGGAAGTCCAACATATACACTTTCAGGAACAAGAAGAGAAAAAAAAAACCAGATATCGACCGATGAACCGAATAGTTGAGTATTTCACTAAATATGACTGGGTTTCATTCAATAGTTTCGATACCCAGGATGGCCTGTTCGATGTCTGCTGGAGTGAGGTCAATGAAAACCAATTGGTTACTGCTAGCGGCGATGGATCCATAAAGCTGTGGGATACTACATTGGCAGTAAGTACAAATTCGTTTTTAATTTTATTTATTTCCTTACCTAAACAGATGACTAACCGTTATTGTGTGATGTTCTTTTTTTTTTTTTTTTTTTGGACGCAGGATTTTCCAATTCAAAATTGGCATGAGCACCAGAGGGAAGTCTTTTCTGTTAACTGGAACTTGGTGACCAAGGATACATTTTTGAGCTCATCATGGGATAACACTATCAAACTGGTAATAACTACTATAGTTTGTAGGTTGCAACCATCTGGAGAATATGAGCTAGCAACTAACTATTTTTTTTTTTTTATGTTTTATGGATCGGAACATTAGTGGAACCAAAATAGTCCACGATCATTACAGACCTTCAAGGGTCATTCTCATTGTGTTTATTCTGCTATGTGGTCCCCTCACTCACCCACATTGTTTGCATCTTGCTCTGGAGATCATACAGTCAAACTCTGGGATACCAACTCACCGTCACCTATTCAGACGATCCTTGCACATGGTAACGAAGTGTTGACGCTGGATTGGAACAAGTATCAGGACCACACGGTGGTAACAGGGTCAGTAGATCATACGATCAAAGTATGGGATATGCGTCGACCCGATCGGGAGATCAATTGCTTGCGAGGACATGAGTATGCTGTCCGTAAAGTCAAATGCTCACCTCATTCAGGCACATTGATTGCATCGACATCGTATGACATGACTATGCGTATGTGGGATATCTCGACCAGCGACATGATTGAAATTCATGATGCACACACAGAGTTTGTCCTGGGAGTTGACTTCAACTTGTATAGAGACCGAGAAGTAGCTACTTGTGCTTGGGATGAGAGCGTGCATGTTTTTATACCTCGCTGCCTGATGTAGTAAAAGTTGAAATGGAAGGAGGAATAAAGAATGAAAAGCAAGAGTTATCATGTACCTGTAAAACAGAAAAAAAAAAAATTGAATGATGATAATTTCAGATATGACATGCATGCTTTCCCACATCATCTTGAAAAAAAAAAAAAAAAAAAAAAAAAACCACCTCTACATACACATACGCTTGTATAAATATACTCTAAAGAGATCGACTCTTCCTTCTACTTCTTTTTTCACTTCTGAGCCGAGAATGACGCTATAAAGCATGCGCAGTAAAGAAGAAAAAAAAAAGATGGCTTGTTAGTATATAGTATAGAGTCTAGACACATGCGAATCTTTCTTCTGCCAAAGGTTCTTTATAAATTGCTCACACGGGTGCACTATTTCCATTTCATTCATCTGTCGACGGCGCAGTTTATTTGTTCCGTTTTGTTTGTAATCTGTGCAACTGCATGCAATACAACTAAACGACGTCTATTTTCCTTCTTGTTCATTCATTGAACTTCAATTGAAGACAACAAGACTTTTACAAACTCATTCCACTTCTTTGCCGTTTTTTATTTTTATTTTTTTTTTTTTTTTTTTCATTTTTTTATAAACCACACTATTCGTTCCTAGCCGATTTGCAAAGTCTAAACGATTAATGTGGTCTCAATAAACTGACATTCAGTTCATTCTGTCTTTTAGCAATGACATTTGAATTGTCATCGACCTTGGCGCAATCTGATCAACACCAGACAAAAACAATGCTAGCACTAAACGTCAACTCTACAGCCTCTGTTCCTCGTAGAGGTCAGAAAATAACCAACAATGATGGCAATAACTCTGCAGCCTTGACCAGTTTGGATAAAACACAGAGCCCTCCTCCACTCGGTCTCAATAACGACGACAACAACAGCAATAAAAATAACTTTATTAATAACACTAATAAAAATCAGTATCAAACATCAGCACTGCCCTTACCGCCACTCACTTCTCGTCGCTCTTTGCCATTATCGACATTATCACAGAGTCTCAACTTCCCTTCCTCCTCCTCCTCTTCTTCTTCTTACTCTTTGTCTTCGTCTTCGTCTTCGTCTTCGCCTACCCGTTCATCATCATCTTTACATGCAACATCCTTACCAGCAGCCATCTCATCACCTGTGGATCCTTCCTTACCATCATCAGTTCTTCAAGAGCGTTGTGAAGCACTTGAATTTGAATTATCACAAGTCCAGAACCGATTGCAACATTCTGAACGTTCCTCTAGCCTGTCAGAAAAGCGACTTTCACAAGTTCAACAGCAATCATCAAACACTCAACAGTCCCTTTATACTTTGAAACAACAGCATGAAATGACGATCGTTCAACTATCTAAAGTACAATCAGAAGCTTCTCAGCTTCGTACCCAAAATGAGACAAAAGAGAAGGAGATCCAGCAGTTGAAGAGTCAAGTCCAGCAGTTGAGCAGAGAACTTAAAGAGGTGACCATGGATCGAGACTCCTTGTCATTGGAAATGACAGAATGTCATTCAGATAATGCAAAGTTCTTGAAACGGTTACGGATGTCAACCGAGAAGGTTGATCAGCTGCAGGAAGAGAACCGGTATCTGATTGATCAGCTCCGAGAGTTGCGAGCCAAAGTGGCGCAAGTCACAGATGAGAAGCATCAGATCAAGGATCATCTGGATCGTGAACGATATCGGGCAGCACAGACGACACTGGAGTTGGAGAGGGTAGTAGCGAGATACAAGAATGAGGTTGAAAGGTTACAGGACCTGGTCCTAGCCATGGGACATAAACATGTTCAGGTCCAGACCCAGCTGGCGTACCTTCAAGAAAAAGCTCAAGCACAACAACTGAGGATGCAGCAGGAAGAAGAAGAAGAAGAAGAAGAAGGGCAGGAAAACCAGCTCTTGGCCATTGAGCATGGGAGGTCACCTAGTGCGACTGCTTTGACAGAATCTGATAGCTTATTGAGGATCAAAGGAGGAAGACAACACTTTCCACAGCAACAACAACAGCAGCAGCAACAACAACAACAGTACCAACGACCAGAAAAAAGCCCCTATTCGTTGAATGATGAAGCGCTTGCTTCTATGGTATCGTCAGTGGCTGTCAATTCTCACTTTCGCCGATCGAAACCGAAACGCCGATTTACACTGAACACGACATTTCACCAAGAGGCGCCTTTGACTATCGAACAACGAAAATGCGAGTTCTTGATGGATCAGATCACAGTACTTCAGCGAGGATATGATAAACTAAGACAGGAAAAGGCAACGGTGGAACTTCAGTTGGAGATGATGCAAAGACAACATCAGTTTCTTCAGCATCAGCTGATTTTACACCAAAAGCGCAATAAGGATCTGACGTTCCCAACAGCTACAAAAGGTCTATTGCTGCCACCAGTAATCCAGCCTTCAACTGAGAAACAGGGAGTTTTAATAGAATTAAACGATAGCAGCGATGATAATAGTAATGGTGGTGATGATACAGGAACGGCAGTAGCAGTAGCAGCACTAACGCCAACAACAGCTGCTATTACTACCACTCTTGCCAACGAAAAGCAAAACCGTGTTGAAGAAGAAAAAAATGAAAAGACTCGTATTCAAGCTCATGTCATTCGACCGAACCCTGAATTAACACGTGATGAGCGATTTGGCAATTCGCTGCAACAGCAACAGCAACAACAACAAGCATCCAACCAAGTGGAGAACCACAAGGCAGCGATTAATACAAAATATACCCATCCTATCCACACAAATGCATACACACAGGCACATACACAAGCACATTCTAATTATCCTCCTATCTGTGGTTCCGAAAAGTGGGATATTCAGCATTGCAGTTGCTGCATGGGAGTCCTGATTGATATTTGATCAAGTTCATCAAGCAACACTAAGTAATGAAAATAACTAAATAAATATATTTGTATTATATACATAATTGATGATTTCTGGAATTGTATTTATCAATTTTTTTTTTTAACTGTTTGCGCCACCATTGCCACCAAGTATTGACCGTGTTAAGCAGCCACAAATTTTTACTATAGACTGAATGTCGAGAAACGCGTGACAAAAAACAAAGCACCTAGGCTTTTGTACCCCTCACCTTTTTTTTTTTTTTTTTCCCTCGTTTTTTTTACCATTTCATGCAATTTTTTTTTTCCAACCCCTGAAAGAATAACGCATGGTCCTTGTCTGCCCCAGCACATCTCGCGTGGCCCTGTCCCCCCACCGTTATCTCGGGATGTCAAAAAGGAAAAGTTTTTTTTTTTTTTTTTTTTTTTTTTTTTTTTTGCTGTGTACTGCGTCTTACGTTCCTTTAAGTGCAAGGTAATATACCGCTTCTCATATGCTGATGCTGAATAAATTGTATCGATTCAAGGGTGTTGTTGATGTGCACGGAGCCCTTTTTTTTTTTTTTTTTTTTTTTTTTTTCTTACGCCACAAGGCTTGGTCTGGATCAATTGACACATGAAATGGGTTTTAGGTACTCTTAAACTGGTATTTCGCATCCTTTTTTTTTTTTTTTTTTTTTTTTTTTTTTATTTGTTTTCCCGTTCTTACGTTAAAAAAAAAAAAAAAGAAAAGAAAAGAAAAAGAAAGAAAGCTGTAAGGTTGGACTTGAAATAAAGGAGGGTCTCACCAAACCCACCAATCTTTTCTCTCCATCTTCTTGATTGAAGGAGAGAGAGAGAAAGAGATGGTATTTGAGATTACAAATCGGAGGCGATGTTTTTTTTTTTTTTTTTTTTTTTTTTGATCTTTTGACCACATTGTCCTTTGCGGAACAAAAAAAAAAAAAAAAAAAAAAAAAAAAAAAAAACACGAGTATATATCAACGTGCAAATATCAACGTGCAAAGATCAACGCTTTTAATGGATAAACAAATTGGATCCATGATTACTTCCTTTTTTTTTTTTTTTTTTTTTTTTTTTTTGCTCAATGTTTTTTTCTTTATTTTATCGGGAGTATGGACAGGAAAGTAAAGAAAAAAAAAAAATAGGTTTGAGGAGAAGAAGAAGAGTTGAAGGTGAGGACAAGGGAACTGGTGCTTTAGTCAAAAACCGTCTAAATAACTCTTTCCTTTGCAAGTATTATTTTATATATATATATATATATATACATGTTTATTCTTGGATCTTGGAGTGGGTCAATAGGTTAATATGTTTGCAAATTATATTATATAAATATATTTCTTATGATTTCGTGAGTTGTTGTCCCTTTTTTTTTTTTTTTTTTTTTTTTTTTTGGCACTTACAAAGAAAAAAAAAATAAAGCCGTTACTCGAGAAACAAGTTTTCTTTGGGCGTTTTTACGGCTCGAATTTTTTTTTTATTTTTTTTTATTTGTTTGTTTTACAAGATTTCAAAAAATGACGCGTCTGTTCTTTTGTCCGAATAACGGTCAGACGAATAAAAAAAAAACTCTATTGCTAAAATGCTTTCAAAGAGGAAAAAAAAAAAGTCTCGTACCCCATACAGACACATATCTATGAAATGGAACGGGTATTTTTTTTTTTTTTTTTTCTTTCTTTCTTACTTTATCATTTCTAAAAAGAAATAAATCAAGGGATTGATTTGTCCATTTTTCGGGTGGATAGGAAAATGAATGAAATAAACAAATAAAAAGGAGGAATTTTACAATACGCCCCAGAGCAAGGGAAGACCAAGATTCGATGTGTATCATAAAGTAAGGATTGTCCAGACACCAATCCCCGTTCCAACTTTCAGTCCTTGACAAAATATTGAAAAAACATGATCAGAGAGAGAGGAGGATCAGAGAGAGAGGAGGATCAGAGAGAGAGAGGAGGAAGGAAGAAAGGAGGAGGAAATTGATTCTACGCCCTTTGCCCTTTTGCGTTCACAAAAAGTAAAACATTAACATGAACATGGGCATGAACATGGATAATAAACAATGAATATGGACAAGGACAAGGACATGGACATGGACATGGACATGGACATGGACATGGTCATGGTCATGAACGCCGTCTTTACCTAACCTGCATAAAAAAAAGTAATAATAATAATAAAAAAAAAGATAGACCAACTTTTATTAAAAGTTTTTCATTTGTTTCTGAATGAAATGGCTGCATGGTGCGCCCTAATTTTTTTTTTTTTTTTTTTTTTTTTTTTTTTCTTTTTTATATCCAAACGAATTGTCTAAGAAAAAAAAAATAATAATAATGCGAAAAATGCGAAAAGTACGAAAAAAAAGAAAAAAAAACAGGGTTGGGTCGGGGGGAAGGAAGGGAGAGGAGGTCAATGCTTCTTGTGAACCGTAGTGATATGATAATGCAACACGTACACGGACACGCGATATGTTGTGAAATGAGCTTTTTTATTTTTATTTTTTTAAATTGGCAATGAAAGATAGTCTCCAGAGCCGTGTGGGTGCCTGGGACTAAAATAATAGTGGGTTGTGGATCATTAAGGTATATATAATACACCAAGTGCCCTTGCTTCCCATGTGTCTATAAATCGATGAATAACCTTGTTGTGGTAAATGCATTTTAGTGTGGTAAGTTGTAAAGAGTTAAGTAACTAATTATATATAATATAGTATATTTATATAAATATTATTTATTTATTTGTCTCGCCCTCTCTTACTTTGTAGTGATGGGATATGGATGGGATGGGGTTGGTTACAAGAAAAAAAAAAAAAAAAAAAAAAAAAACCACGCACGCTGCAGGAGTGCATGGGAGCTTTATAACATCTAAACAAGGCGTTTTTGGAATGTGATGTCATCTGGCATTTCTTGATCTCTCTGTACCTCTGTACAGAGATATACCTCAGCCCAATTGTTGTCAATGGAGTGGGGGAACACGACACATGAAAGGTCATACGTTTTTTAAAACTTTTACACAAAAGAGAAAGAGAAAGAGAGAAAGAGAGCACCTTTCTATAAAAGCATGCGTTGCTTCTCTTATTCTTTGGGCTCTCTTTTTTCTTTTTCTTTTTTTTTTTTTTTTTTTTTATTCTCTTGACTTTTTTGACTCCACAGATCAAGGTGACCAAAGATGAAGATTAAATTATACATAAATCTATATAAATTCGTATCAAATATACAAAAGAAATAAAAAAAAAAAAAAAAAAGCACGTTCAATTACAAATAAAGAACAACCCTATTCAAATACAGAAATAAGGACTTTGTGTGGGTGTTGATGATGGCTACAACGGATAACGAAGTATGTTACAAATAAACAAAAAACAAAACCAAAGGTCAATTGCGGGACTTTTAAGAAAGAAAGGAAGGAGAGGGTGGGGAAGTCGAGAGAGAAAACGTGCCACGCGGGTAAAAAAAAAAACTCTGATGCAGAAGAAGAAAAAGGCACGCGAGAGAGCAATTTGTTGAGCAAAAAAAAAAAAAAAACACACACACACACACAAACAAAAACAAACCAAGGCATTGATTAAACCTAGAGGCAGGAACAGTTACTGTTGGTTTTTTGACTGGAGCATCGCCATTTGGCACAGACACTTTCCGGTTTGTATACTCATTGCCCTTAGCTAAAAAAGTCGCCGTAAAATATAGACGATGCAAAGACTAAGACAAGTGAGGCCGGTGATTTTTTTTTTTTTTTTTTACTTCTAAAAAAACTAATTGCATGAATTAACATTGGATGAATACATGGGGTGCATGTTCGTTGGGTTACGCGTTAACTCTTTCCTCCAACCTCTACCTTATTGAGATGTATAAACCTCAATGGAGGCTCACAAATCACACATTCTCCAGATCCTATGGGAACTGTTACTGTGTAGATGATGAGTTTTTTTTTATTTATTTATTTATTTCCTTTGGTCTCCATCATTATATATATATCATCGCCATCGTCGCTTTTTAGATGAATTAGACTTATCTCTTTAGTGTTACCATTCATTCATTAAAAAAATCTGTCCATCTGGTCTTTTTGTGTTTTATTACTTGCTTCTTTGTTGTTCAAATCCACAAGGCGCGCGAAAGTGTGGTTCATGTGCTCTCATACATTACGACACACGTTGCACTATCTCTTTTTCTTTTTCTTTTTCTTTTTTTCTTGTTCATATTCTTTTCATTTTAGTTCTTTCTATGTAAAGATGTATACAAATATAATACATGTATAAAGAAAGATGTATAAAGAGATGAATCTTGTCTCGGTTTAATGTTCCAATGTTCATCAACATTATCCCTTGCATCTCATGTCATGTCATGTCATATTTGATTGAGCCCCTTGTGCGCCATTTTTTCATTCAACAAGAAAAATAATGCCCGTTGTACATGTTGTCCATACTGTAGACACATATCAATGAATATATATACATGTAGTGCTAAAAAAAAAAAAAAGAAAAAAAGTGTCCATGCGTAATGAAACACAACATGGTCAGCTGTTTTTTATTTTAAATGAAGAACGTAACATTAAAATGAGTTTAATGATGGATTGTGTGCTAAAGGCAAAAAAAAAAAAAAAAAAACAGATACACACACAACACTTTATATACACATTTTCGAACAAACAACAACAAACAAGAAACTAGAAGACCCATCCCTGTAAAAAAAAGTAAGATATATATACATGCATATGTAAAATAGTGTGGGTAGAAAAAAAAAATGTACAAAGAATTGATCGACAAAAAAACAGAAAAAAAAAAAATAGATATGCCTTTATGCACTTCCAATGATGGAAATATCTTTTGAGTATGAATGTGGCGTATATTAATGTTTAAAGAAAAAAAAAAAAGAGTATTACTGTATACATATATATACATATAGATATTCCAATGCCAATGTTTTGGAAGAACGATCAATTCCTTTCAGATCGATCGCATACTTTTTTTTTTTTTTTTTTTTTTTTTTTGCGGAAATCGTGGGATAGAATGCTCGTGCTAATGCACAGGCAACAGTAAATAATAATAATTACGATATATATATATATATATATATATATATTATGTATAATTTATTATAGCAGCTTTTTTTTTTTTTGTTTTCCATGCACCAGCCAAAAAAATAGTGGAGCGTGCATGTGCATGGTCCTCTGTATTCCCCGCAAAATTTCTGGTTTCTCGGTAAGCAAAGATCCGGACATCCGATGCTGAAATAAAATTCCCTTGGTGATCGTTCTGATTTGTACCTCAGGGGAAGGGGAACTCTTTTTTTGTTCATGATGTTTCATTTTATTATCCAACAGCAAGGAAAAAAAAAAAAAAAAAAAAAAGTCTATTGACTTGTTCCATGCTTGAAGGGCCCTGTGCTACAAAACTATAGGTATAACAAATCACTAAGGTGTTTATCAATAGCATCAAGAGAATCCATAATCTTTTGTTTGTTTTTTGTAAAACGGTTCCTGACATTATCCAATATCAAGATGGACATGTAAAATCCTGTATTGTCAATATTGGCAAGGGATATTTCATAAGCGATAACATTAATACATGGCTTGGACTATTGGCTTTTCCTTTCCGTAAATGCAAGAAAGAAAAAAAAAAAAAAAAAAAAAAAAAAAGTGGCCCAAGCCCAAGATCCTCTGTACCCCTACAACTTGCTTTACTTTATTATTGTGTCTCTCTTTTTTTTGCTCATGAAATTGGAAAGGAAAGAAGATCATCAGTTATTTGTTTTTCTTATTGTTGGTTTGGTCCTAATTGACAAGGCAAAAAGATTCTGCGAAGGAAGGGGGGAAGAGGACGCATGAAAAAGAGAAAGCAGAAAATTGAGCACGAGGTCAAACAGACCATTATCCCATCCCTCTCGGACCATCATCAACACCAAACGAGCCAAGTCAGTATCAAATATTTTTGTGCACCAACAACAATTGTGCATGCATATGCAGCATAGGATTTACTGGATTCTTTTTTTTTTTTTTTTTTTTTTTTTTTATGATCATGATGGGTATGATTTATTTTTTTATTTTTTTTATTTTTTTTCTTTTAATTCTTGGATGACTTTGCCAATGAGATGATAGAGGACAAGGGGAATAATCCAATGACCTTGTTCTAAAGTATAATCGAATGTGCATGATGCAAAGGCAGTGGTCAGATTGAGAAAGATAGAGATGAACCAAGAACAAGGGAACATGAAATATATTTATATAGCAATCTCTGATATGACTATGCATACCTGTTTATTTGCAAGATCATTCGTGATACCTCTCTCCAACTGTGCCCTCCCGTCATCTCTTCAATTTCGGGCATCTCATCAGTCGGAAAAATAAAAAATAAAATAAAAAAAAAAATAATCGTGAGAAATGATGCTGAGTATGTACAGGCTATGGGTTTCTTTTTAAAATCGAAGGTTGATCCTCTTCTCTTTAACCTCCTATCTTTTTACGCAATCTCTCTGCATTCCCTGTATTTTGATCCAAAAAAAAAAAAAAAAAAAAAAAAAAAAAAACGCGTTTGTATTAATTCACTCTAGACTTAGACTGAAAGAAAGAATAGAAGTGTGATGCATTGTGAGGCTTTAATAAACTAGAGCTCATTTAAATCGTCATATTATATACATGTGTACATGTATTAATGATTTGTGCTTCCGAGTTCTTGCAATTGACTTTTTTTTTTTTTTTTTTTTTAATGCAACATGGTCACCATCTTTATTGATGGATGTATGTCATATATAAATATATATATTATATTAATACGGTATTTGATTAAAGATTGATCTGGCCATAATCGATATGAGCCACCATATTTATTTTTCATATTTTTCCTAAATGAAGTGCACAGGTCACCTAAAAGGCGAGAGATGGATGAGCAGGGAATTGAGGGACTTGAGGGGGGGTCTTTTCTTTTTCCTTCTTTATAATTATTACATACGTCGTGTGTTTTAGTGTTTTGTCAGCAACATTGTTTTATTATTTTTGTGCCAATCCAGGAACCAGCCAAGCGATCAATTTGGTTCGTTCCATTGCAGATTGTTTACAGTTGCTGCAATCAATCACTGGAGTATACATGTACCAAAAAAGTCGTGCGTCTGAGCCAGGTTTTTTAATTCTAAAAATCATGGACTATGCATATATATATATATATATATATTGTCCCGGTTCAGTTGGGTCGCGACCGGCATACATGTACTATATACATTTTGCATACATACTCCTTTGAACTATTGAATCATTTTGCTGGCTGATCTTTTTACCTACAAGATATACATGTACATTGTAAATATAAATATAAATATAAATATAAATATATATACTAAATGGGATCACGATCCTAAACAGAATGAGCTACATGGATATTTTAAGCTACTGCCGTAGCTGGTCCCAGCGTAGTACCTCAAAAACAACCAACTTCAATGTCAATAAAATAATGTTCCTCAGAGATAAAAGGACCCTCCAAGTCTTGAAAAGGATCTATAAGGAAATGATGAGCGATGCTGATGATGACAAGGATAACAGGAAGGTGGGATGTCTTAATTTTAGTAGGATATTTTTTTTTAGGGTTTTTAATAAAAGTTGCATGTAAATGAAAATGACTTTCTAATTATTAAAAATTGGACCCAAATTAATCTTTTATTGTTGGATAATTAGACGTGGTGCGAATGGTTGGTCTTTTGTAGAAGAGAGAATGAGAAAGGGGAGAGGGAGATGTTAATGAAGAAGTAAAGAAAACGCTTGGTCCCTTTTATGCTCTTGATCAACAAACAATCAATCAGCCAACAAATCGAGATAAAGAGAGAGAGAGATGTAGTTCGATACAAGTAGCTCTTGCCACGTTGGGATTCGCTGGCTAAGGTGTGCTGCCTCTCCCTTGGTGCATGCTCTTACTCATGCTCTTGCTCACAGTCTTTTTTTTTTTTTTTTTATGTGTCGGACAAAACTTCCACTGACAAACAAATATTAAAGCAGGCGTGCATTTAATAGGATTGAATACTCTGGTTAAATATGTTGTTTGTCATATACATACAGCTAATAGCTATTGGGTATAATAACTTGCTGGATGGTGTCCTAAACAGGCTTGAATCCCACACACTCTTTCTCTCTGGAGACAAACTCAGTTACTTTGGTTCATCTGATTCCATTTCCTCTGGTTTTGAATGGATTCATTCTGATTAGGCATTTGATTAGGCATTTGATTTGATTTGATTTGATTTGATTTTGATTTGAAAAAAAAAAAAAAAAAAAAAAAAAAAAGATTCAACCATTTATTTTTTCCCTGGTCTGCTTGAGCTTGTTGAGGGAATATCAGTATGCTCTCTCCACTTGATCCACAAAGACGAGGGCAAAAAAAAAAAAAAAAAAAAAAAAAAAAAGAAACCGACCAGGCTGTGTGAATGTGTTCAAAGTGTATAAAATATATATATATATATATATATATATATTATACTCAAGTCAATAGATACAATATTCTACATTTATGTATATATATATATATATATATATAATATAATATATACATAAGTATATTCATTTGTATATAAATAAAAGAATGATGGATTGAATAGTATTTTTATATTCATGTCATTGTTGCTCGTGCTCTCTCCGTTCTCTCACACTCACACAACACAACTCACACATACAGATTTATACTACACATACACGCACACACAGTTTGTGCGTCTTTCCATCACCACGTTTTTTTAACCTTCTCCCTCCCATTTCCTTAAACGCACACACACAACAACCTTGCTGTCATAGCCCAGCCTCACCCTTATATACTTACTTGCTATTCATTCATTCATTCATTCATTCTCCACTGCCACAAACTACCACTACCACTGACCACCCCTCTTTTTCTCTTTTACTGTACTTCATCGCACCTTAAAGTCACCACCCCTCCTCCTTTCCTTCAAGCCGTCATTTTGTCTTTCTTCTTTCTTTTCTTCTTCCCTTTCCCCTTCCCTTTCTCTCTCTCTTTCCTTTTCTGTTTCTAAATCTGAATCAGAATCATCCATCCCTTACAGCCCTTACACTAATCAAATCTCTTCTTCCTGATTCACCCATCACTTTCTTTCATATTCACTTTTACTTTTACTTTTACTTTTACTTTTACATTTACATTTACACACATTCACATTCACATTTACAACTACAACTACAACTACATTCATATTCATATTCGATTATTCATTAATTCACTCATTCTTTTGATTCAGTCACTGATTCAGATTCATCAAGTCTGCATCAGTCTTTGTGGTTCGGTGTAATCACTGTGTGGCTCGACTTTGAATCTATCACACATTTATACATTTATAATATAAAAAAAATTTCTCTTGTCCCGTGCACATATTCTTTCAATTTTATTTTATTATTGTCTTGAGCCAGCAAAAAAAAAAAAAAATTATAAAAGCCTGATTAGTCTGATTTGCCACCTGTCCCTTTTTTTTTTTTTTATTTTTTTCCCTCCTTTTTCCTCGGGCAATCCTTCTCTCCTTTTTTTTTTTTTTTTTTTTTCTCCTTCTTCTTCTCAGCGTCATTCTTTTACTTGGCCCGCATGGATATTCGCAGCATGCTCAACTCAGGCTCCGAGGCCCAGCAAACCAAGCCAGAATCATCACAGGATTCACAAAAGCAGCAACGCAAGCGAGATGAGAATGAAAATGGCGATGATGTCGATATCGACCTCGACATCGATCTGGACGACAATGTGGAGGAGGATGAAAATGACAATGATATGGACGATACCAAAGAAAGCGGTAGCTCCTCCGAAGCCGAGGGCACTGTCTCAACCGAACGTCCATACGAATGCACCTGGGCTGACTGCTCAAAATCCTTTTCACGACGATCTGATCTAGCTCGACATCGCCGCATCCACACTGGTGAAAGGTAAAAAAAAAAAAAAAAGATGAACCACAGGGTCATTTGATTGCTCACCTTTTTGGTGGCTTTCTCAAAAAGTATATAGATTTTTTTTTTTTCTTGTTTCTTCATTTTTCTTCTCTCTAATGCTCGACAAAGGAGAAGAAAAAGATGATCAGAAGGAGTGATCCTTGATGCTTTATCTTTTCTCTATCCTCTTCCTTTAGGGGAGGGGAGGGTGAAAGAGAATGAAAGGAAGAAAGAAAGAAAGATTGAGAGACTAAAGGAATGACAAAAGCTTAAAAAAATGACCACGATGGATGAATAGGGAGTCAAAATAGTGTGTGTGTGATCACATCGGTGCATACGACTGTGGTTCACTTCTTTTTTTTTTTTTTTCCATCCCCATTTCCGGGTCATGCTTCTTCGTTTTTTTTTTTTTTTTTTTGTACTTGCGGTTGGGCCAAAAAGGGTTGTCTTTAAATCACTTGTGATGTTACTACCTTCCGTGGCGCGTTCTGGAACTTGTGAACACATGTTGTCATCATGTTAACAAATTCTCTTTTTTTTTTTTTTCCTCGCTCCTTTTGACTTTTCATTTACAGACCTTACCAATGTGACTGGGCTGGCTGTGGAAAGCAATTTATTCAACGTTCTGCTCTTACCGTCCACTATCGTACTCATACTGGAGAACGTCCTCATGTCTGTGAATACGAATCCTGCCAGAAATCTTTTAGCGATGTAAGTCAAATACTTTATGTTTGTGCTGTATTGTTTACTGTATACTTGCCTTTTGTATCGTGAAAGGGATCACCTCTTGGCATTTTTCCTTTTCTTCCAATGCTGTTTTGCACATTTTTCTTGACATACTTCGTCACACATATCTTGTGCGCACGTTCAAAACACACATGTGCTTTGGTAGCCGTCTTTGTTTAACCACAACCAACAAAGATCCCATTCAACACGCGTTGCAGCAAGGACCCAAAAAAAAAAAAAAAAAAAAAAAGAACATCGCTTTTTATGTTTTTGAACACAAGATTGCTAAACAGAAACACAAAGGCACAGAAAATGGAGCCATGCTTCGTGGGTGGAGGGAAAACAAAGAGAAGCACAAACCCCTGATTTCCTTTTTTTTTGTTGCTTGTGCGCAGACACCACACAAAGCGGTGTTCATATGAGCAACTTTCTGACTTTCTGGATTCAGAGTGCGACTCGACCTTCTTCCACTGGCTGAAAATAATGACGAAACATGCACACACCATAAAGACGTTAGCGAATCAAAAAAAAAAAAAAAAAAAAAAAAAAAAAAAAAGAATTATTAGATGTCTAACTATTGGGCCTTTTTATTTCTAATGATAACTGACGTAGTCCTCATCCCTGGCCCGCCATCGAAGAACACATACTGGTAAGCGACCATATGTATGCGAGCATCCAGGCTGTGGCAAAACATTCACTCGACGCACTACATTGACTCGACATCAGAAGGGTCACGAGCCTGACATTAAGAGCTTTATTAGGTAAGTCCACAAAACAAAAACAAACTTTTTTTTTTATTTTATTTTGTTCTAGTTATGATTGTATCCAAATCCAGTAAATCGTTAGAATTCATCTGTTACCGTCCATCAATCAATCACACTAAACCCACTATATTATTTCCTTTTTTTTTCCTTCCTTCACACCCCTATCCAACAATAGTGAAAACAGGGAACAGTTGGCCGCAGCAGGAGTGCTGGAATCACTCAACTACAATGGCAAAGTCCCTATTCCTCCTAACCGTCCTCATCTGCAGAGATCACAGTCGCATTCTGTCTCAAACTCGTCACCACCTTCACCAAGTCCTACTGGTCATGGTCATACAAATGGATTTATGCCTCACCTAACCCAGGATCGCTATGGCACATCACCTCATGGCTCACGCTCGGTTGGTCCAGCAGCCTCAAAGTATTATGGCGCTGGCTCGCCTAATTCCTTTCAGCGACCTTCACCACCCAACTTTCATTCTTCCTCTTATACTGGAGACGGAGCTAATCTTCCTCGCCATATGCACCATCACAGCTACAGTGGCGACCATAGCGGGGCTAATGGATATCATCACTACCCACAAGGTAGTCCAGGCCATCAGCACTATTATTCAGAGAACGGCCAACACGAAATGTCTTCGTCTTTACCCTCCCACTTCCATATGCATTCATCTCAGTCAAGACCTTTGCGTTGGGAACCCCATTCGAACGGCCACAACACCAACAACACCAACCCTAACAATAATGGTCGTACAGACAGTTCAAGTCCGAAATCAGAACCAATGGATGTAACGATGTCCTCCTCATTGCCTTCGCTTCCTTCCCATGGATCACATCAGCCTCAGCCCTCGCTTTCATTTGCTCATCACTCGAACGGCGATCGCTTCTCTAGCTCCCTTCATCAGTCATCGCATCATCGTCAACAGCTTTCACAGGATTACAATCGTGCACCTTTGTCATCGTCATCCCCATCCAATGGTCATCATGGATATGAGCCAACGCATAATCGCGGCTATAGTGAAGGACCCTCGCACCATCCTCAACATCAACACTCGCATTCTGGATCATTCTCTAACTCTTCTAGAGGCAGTCCCGGCCCATTCACGCAATCATACTCGAGCTTCTCAAACTTGGATCATCGTCAACAACAGCCCTCATCTTCGTCACAGCACTCTCCCCAGTCTGGCCACCACCGCTTTTCATCTTCACCCTCTTCTTCATCATATTACCAGAACCTACCTTCACCACAAGGATCCCATGGAGGATATCACAGTCAGCAGTCATCCTATCACAGCAATGGAAATGGTCACCATATCTCGCCCTCTGTGGATGACCGACGCTTCCACTCTGCACCTATCCCTGTCCGCCACCGGTAGTGACAATATTTGAGAAGATGGAGTCTTTTAGGGTTTTCTGATCATATTAACTTTCTTGCAGATTTAGCTTTTTATTCTTTTTTTTTTTTTTTTTTTCTTCTTTTTTCTTTTTCTTTCAAAAATATCTATTTGGGACACTTAATTCATGTACAAACACCACTAACAACAATAGTAACAAAAACAACAAAGAAAGAGAAAAAAAGAGGCACATTTATAAAAAAAACAATACTTAATAAACAAATTGGCGATGTATCGTAATTTAGTCAATACAAAAGTTTAATGGTTCAACTATGGGTATATACGTATACATGATTGGAAAGCTAATCAAAAAGGCTTAAAGTGAAGCTCAAGTTATTGAGCCTGTTTTCCATCTCTTGATGATCCTCAAGCTCCACTTCCAGTTCCAGTTCCAGTTCCAGTTCCAGTCCCAGCCCCGGCTCCAGAGCCAGGTACGCCTCCCAACCGAACACCACCTGATCCCCAAGTCTTTGGTTTGTTATTGGATTTCTTTGCTGAAGACCCTTTTCCTTTCTTTGAGCTTCCAGTGCCACTTGTATTAGATGATGCTCCTGTGTTAGAGTTGGAAGAAGAAGATCCAGATCCAGATCGTCCCGAAGATTCTTTAAGGGTTTGAACACGTTGATTTAGACGTTGATGTAATTCTTGACGAGAAGCTTCGATATTCCAACCAGGACGATGAGTCGAGCCACGATCATGAGCTTCTGCAGCGAGAATGTGTCCTGAATCGCGTTGAAATTGTTGTCGAGTTTGTTCTCGAGCTTTTTGAGCACATCCGGTGGAGTGAGTTTCTGGATGTCTAAAACAATCGTTAGACATTAGAAATTAGGCAATAGACAATAGACAATAGAAATTAGAAATTAGAAATTACAATTGTAATTATTATAATTATTAAAAAGATTAACAAGTAATAATATTTCCTTTTTTTTTTTTTTTTTTTTTTTTTTTTTTACCTGTGTTCCATACAAAAGATTAAATGACAATAACGACATTCTGCTTTGACAGCAGGCAAAAACTTTTTACAATGAGCACAACGGTCTTGAGATGGAGGTGGAGTTGATTCCTGTTGTTGTGAAGTCGATTGGTTTTGATCGGCTTTTGTAGTGGTTCGTGTAGGACGAACAGTCGTTGTACGGGAACTCATCGTCGAAAAAGAAGAAATTGAAGAAACAAGTGAGAAAAGAAAAGAAAAGGAAAAAAAGAGGAAAGAACAAACGGAATGAACAATGAACGAATGAATGAATGAATGAATGACTCCACCCCCGCAGCTTCTGTTCAGTTATCACGTGGCTACCGCAGCAATCACACCTACCTTTCTGGAACCACTGTTACAAAACTTCAGATAATAAATTAGCAGAGGGTTCCTCTTTTTTTTTTTTGCCAGAGAAAGAAGACATCTTCAATATTCCAATACTTCCCCAGTAAACTAAAAAGCATTAAAGCAATGTTAACAAGTATTTTTCTATTAGCTTATCTGCATATTATTAATATGACTATAATTTTTTTTTTCTTTTTTTTTTTTTTTTTCGCAAGGAGACGCGAGCATGGTCCGTGCACGAATTAATTCCCTCCCTCCTTTTTCGCTCGCGTGCATGCCGTTTGTAAAATGGCATATCCTCAAAGTAAGAGCTACAACTTAAGAGCAAGGCCACCAGCCCCCTTGAGAGTCTTTTGCGTAAATAGCCAAAATAAAAAAAAATAAAAATAAAAAAAAAAAAAAAAACTGCCGCAATTAAAACGTCGATGTTAACATAGAAAATTAACAATGTTTACCTTACCAGCACCAAACCACTGTCTCTCCCTCAGCTCAAGCTTGTAGATAACGAATGTTAGATCCTTTAGATCTTCAGTATCAAGGATTTCAGGGACTTGGCAGTGGGAAATAATCTTAGAGTTCCATGTTGCCAGCGACAACAGCTAAAGTTTTTATTTGCAAAACTGCCATTGACCCTCAAGGTTCTTTAACTTTTGGACTTGTAGTTTCCCTCTCTCCCTCCACGTTCCAACAATTGTGGGCTTTGCCTTCCATGAGGATACTTCCCAAGGCTTGTTGAAGCAAGGCAATGAACAGGAAGAGTTGCCACAAAAAATCCTGAACTGGAAAGGCCACTTTGCTCTATTGTGATTTTGAATGTCTTTATCCATTATCCCGCGCATTTCCTGAAGAATTCCGGAAGTTTCCTCAAGAATGACAAGTCACAACTGGAGTAGAGACTACCGAAAAAAAGCTCATTCAGCTCCGTAGTCATCTGATTCACTGTTGCTGCCTTCTAATCTCCTGGTTATTATCATAACCGCACCCAACACTCCTCAGCTTCGATTGGAGGCAAATCATTCAGCACGCTAATGAAAAAAGCATCAATACTTCCCCCTTAGCACATGAATTTGGACAACCTGGTGTAAGGTGATACAATGGCTACAGATATACATGCCAAGGGCTTTACTTGACCTAAATTGAGGGACGACTGGCTCAAACGAATTAGCAAATGTGGGCCATACAAAATATTTAACATCAAGAAAAGGGTATCATCTTTTAACTACCATACATGTCAGACTTCTAGGAGAACATATAGCATCTGACTTTGGTTCCCTTTGAAACCAGTGCTCAATGCAATAACTACGCTTTAGCAGCGTTTGATATCTGCACAAGATTTGTATCCTTGGAACCTTTGTCTGATAAAGGAGTCGTTACGGCTGCAAGCGCAAGTTACTCTGTTTTATTGGATTCCCTAAGATTATCTAACATGGTAGTAGCACTGAATTTTTCAATGATGTTTCATGACCTATGACGCAAAAGTCACAGCTAGAGTACAGACTCTCAAGCCCCTATCATTCACGCTCGAATGGTATAGCAGAGAGATTTCGTCCGCACGTTTAAAGACATCCTCCAGAAGCAGCTCGAAGCTAAACAAGGCTATTGAGACACTGACCTTCCGATGATGATGATACAGCTTCAAACGGACACTAGAGTCGCGAGTTTACATCATCCCATACTATTGTCATTATTCTATGGACACTCCTTTGCGCGACTAGCAGTCTTTTCCCTCTGCTGAGTCGTATCTCCTGTCTGACGGAGGACTACTGAACAAATTGGGACATTTAACTGAATTAGCTTTCTCTGCTGTTGCTGATAAGAGTGAGTGCTGATATGCAAAAAAAAAAAAAAAAAAAAAAAAAAGATCGAGTAGCTCAATAGGATATCTACAATCCTTCTTTTTCTACCTGGAGAGTTTGTCATGGCGAAGGAAGAATTGCCACAACGGGTAAACTTATACCCAAATACCAAGGTTTATACAAAGCCTATAACTCATACCGAAAATGGTGCTTACACTCTGCCAGACGCCACTTAACCCGAAACTAGCTCGTAACTATGCCCCAAGCCAACTTAAAATAGTCACTCAAGCTATTGGTGCTTCCAGTGAAGAGGTATATGAGGTAGACCAATATATCATGGACACCACAAAGGATTTTTTTTTTTTTTTTTTTTTTTTTTTTTCCAGTGATATGGTTATAGAAATTTAGCTGTACTAAATTCTACCTTATGCCTGATTCTTTAAAAAAGAAAAGAGGCAGCAGTATCAGATCTGCATCTTTACAAATTCCACGGCGATGCGTAGTCCGTACAAGTCAATTGGCCCAAGTAACGAGTGGCAGACAGACAATATTCTGTCAGTGTCAGAGCACTAGAAAGGAGTACGAGAGAGAGGACAAAAGGAAGGGTGGGTGCATGAAATGTTAATCTCAGATTCTGTACGAGGGTGGAAGTCCCTCACTAGGCGATTTTATCATGTATGATGATGTGTACAATATTTCGCATTCTATAGCTGCATCCAAGATGAGGAAGGACAAGAATCCGGTCCTCTCAGCAATCAAGTAAATCAAAGAATATTTTCACTTTTTACGACAGGGAGGATCACACCAATGGAGCATAATTTGTCTCCTCTATGAAATGACAGATGCAACAACTAGCTTAAGGCCTAATGGGAAAAATATCCGGTATTGCTGACGTTCATGAAGTGTTTGAGGAACCCTATAGCAATCCGTAACAGCAAAAGCAGAATGAAGATTGAACTAGGAAATCGCAAGAGAATATCCTCGTGGTAAGGCCAATCGGGAAACGTTAAGCGAGGCTATTGAGCAGATCAACAAGAAGCAGCCTTGTGCGGAGTCATTTATAAGTGTTGGTATGAAGTATAATGTTCCTACGGATCCCAGCAAGTCATCTCTTGGACGTATAACAGACTGTTCCTAGCCTTCCTTCACATCATACAGTAGCTGCTGCAAGCTGTAACACGCAGATGATGCGAATACCAAAAAGCATTGGTGATAGCAAGCGTGTTCTGTTTGATCAAGTCCACAAGGGTTACCTGAAATATTCACAAGAAAAGCTGTACTCCTTTGGGATCACACATCGTCTGATTTTTTTTTTCTTTTCCTTCTGTTTCTCCCAGATCCCGGGATATTGTGATGTATATATTTTCATGAACATCGTCTTTGATTGCCTTCATGATATACTTGAAGGGTGTATGTATGTATGCGTATAAAAAAAAATGCGCATGATCGGAGTACCAGAGAAAATAGAAAACTATAATGTTCCCGCATGTACGAAAAGACAGTTGAACCTCTCTAGGCTGTTGGGATCAAAGGATCAAATATTTATTATCAGTTTACAGGGGTCAGATCATCAACATAAAAGAGCGACAGAGGTTTTGTTAATATGACTTTATAACCGTGAGTTATCATCGAGATCAAGGTTTATTCTTTATTTTTATTATTTGAAATAAAAAAATAAAAAAAGCTGGTTTTGAAAGGTTTTCAACGGAATGAAGAGGATTAGAGAGAGGCGAGCTGGTAGAGCAGTTTGTTTTCTACAGTGCATGCATGCATGCAACTTCTGAGACTTTACAAAATAATAAATAAAAAAGGTTATGAGTACCGAAGATACCGAAAGACCAAAAATAGCTCCCACATTTGGGCTCCATCACCTTTTTTTTAAATTTTTTTATTATGATCCTTTTGCCCGAAGGACAGAAGGATATTCATACTGAAGTAAAAAGGAGCATCGAAGGAGAAATCGTTGTATGAGGTGGTGAAGACACAAAAGCGTATTGGATCTCAATGACGCACGACACGATTCGCACAAAAAAAAAAAAAAAAAAAAAAAAAAAAAGAAAAGAAAAAGAAAAATCCTCCAAAAGCTTTATGCACAAGCAATTGGACATGTTGCAATGTAAGACAAAATAGAAAGGGGAAGATGGTTGCATGAGTGTTAGAAAAGCCTTTCGCTCTTACAAGCATTGTGTTTCACAGGAATGAACTGCCGTTTTTTTTTTTTCTCTTAACGCCCATATCTTGAAAAGACATTTAGTGCAGAATTAAATTAGTATATAACGCCCAAAATGTCATGACGCGTGAGACATTCGTATTATTATTATTTTTACCTCCATACTCCACAGTTCTTCTCTTCTAGCAACACTGAAGATGATTAGACAACGGGGAGGAAAGATTTTCGAGGAATGCTGAGAAGAAATGCTAATCTCTTCAAGATTATTTTAGTGCTAATTTCTTTTTTTCTGTTGTTTAAGTGTCTTGTCAATAAAAAAGATTGCTAATCCAATGATGAAAGAAGATTTGAACTAAAAAAAAAAAATAAAAAATAAATAAGGTCCTGGTGGCTGGCCAATGAAACCGATAAAGTATTAACTCCAGACTGGAAATAAAGGGAGAAGTGAAATGAAATGAGATACAGTGGAATCTCGATAATTGTACACTTTTGTACAATTTTCGAATTTGCTATATTTCTCGGTTATTGATTGGCTAAGAAGCCCACAATTCATGAAAAACTATTCTAAAAATCCTCTGCTGATTCCTCTACTCCAGTTGAGTGTGGGTTTTTTAGAATACTTTTTTTTAAAAGAGTAAGGCTCTTAGCCAACCAATGGCCTAGAAATATATCAAATTTGAAATTTGTACAAAAGTGTACAATTATCGAGATTCCACTGTATAATATATACATGTAGTTGTTCCTTGCTGAGTGTTTATGTGCTCGCAAGTAGCTTATTGGCAAACATAAAAAAAAAAAAGAAAGAGCATGGATCAAAATTTTTTCTATTTTTCATTTCTTCATGTGCCATTCATTGATTCTTTTTTTATGGCGAATAATTTGGTATTTCATCATAAACATTCAATTGCTGACAGCCTGGAAGAGGAGGAAGTGAAAAGAGCATGAAGGGGACGTGAAATGGGAGCCATGGGGGAGGGGAGGGGTCAGACTAAAAGATGTTTTGTGTAGCCAGATTAAAATCGCTCACAACACACACAAACACACCACACATCCATCCTTTGATCCCGCCATTCATAAATATTCATCCATTGTCCAGTGTTTGATTTTTATTGTCCACACCGAACTCTAAAAAAAACCATTCTTTTAATTAACACAAACACATTCGAATCTCAGAAATGCGTTCCACGGGCCATTCGCTTCGGACGACGAGGTGGGCGGGCAATGGGTGGTGTGCAAGTTAACGGAGAGACTGCAGATAAAACAGGAAGGGTAGTGCACATTACATCCTTGCAAAAAAAAAAAAAAAAAAAAAAAAAAAAGCCTTTTAACGTTGGGTTTCTATGGTCACTATTATTATTGTGAACATAAACAGAAGCAGAGTGGAACAGAGCAAAGATGTATATCAACAGGTTTATTTTTTTTTTTGCTCTACTTTCCCCGCCATTCATTCATTCATTCCTTGACTTTTTTTTTTTTTTTTTCTTTTTTCCTTCAAAAGAAGCAAGGGTTGGATAAATTCTCAAAACGAAGATCCTCTTCATCAAGCCAGTGATTTTTTTTTATTTTTTATTTTTTATGTTGTTTGTTTGTTTGCGTCTATTGTTCTTAACATAGAAGATTTACCGAGAATAGCATGCACATCATCCCCCTCAATCTTTCTATCAATCTATCCCACTGTAACATATTGTATATTTCTTAATAACCATTTGTGTGTGCGTGTTTGCTCTTTTTTAAACCACAGCCTCTCTCATTCATTCATTTCTGATATTCTCTCTCGTCTTTTGTCCCCCTCTTTTCCTTTCTTTCTTCCTTATTGTTTCTCATTCATCTATTTCATCCTCCTGCCTCCGAGCGCCCTCCTTCTCTCTCTTCTTTTTCCTTCCTCCTTTCCTCTTCCTTCTTCCTTCTTCTAAAACGAAACGATCCTATTCCTGCTCCTTTCCGTTCCCTTCCCTTCCTCTACTGGATACCATCCAATTTGGCCTGCAACCCACCTGTCGCATCAGTCATTGCTTAGTCTTTCAATTGACTTTGTCCACTCTAATCCAGTCTTTTTTTCCTTCTTCTTCTTCTTCTTCTTCTTCTTCCTCTTCTTCTTCCTCTTCCTCTTCTAATATTTTTCTTTGTTCTTTAATCCTTCTTCCAATCTTCATTCAATTCAGTGCTATTGTAACAACAGCAATAAAGTACTTTTTTTTTTTTCTCCAGCATTTGGATCACGACACCACCATAACCACAACTCTTCCCCCGTTTCAACTTAATTTATCACCACTGCCACCGTTCAAGATACATACATTTTAAATTAATCAGGATGCATTACTGTCATAGCTGTCACAGCTGTCAGCACAAAGGACTTTTGTCCTCACAGAAGTGCCACCATCTTTCATCTTCATCTACTTCTTCTCGCATCACCATCACTCTCTCGTTGATCACGCTCACTCTGAGCTGTTTGATTTCAGTCTCGGATGCTCAATCTTTTCAACCTGTCGGAACCCGTCGTATTGGATTCGCCACGATCAACGATGCATTGTATATTCAAGGAGGATACGACCAGGAAGCATCCAGTCAATTCATCTCTCTGGATCTCTCAACTTCCTGGACTACATCCTCTGCTTCTTGGACTAAACTCCCTGATGGACAATCAAGTACCCATTTAGCATTGGCACCCATCAGTTCAGCTTCCAATGGAGGACCCAAGGGTACGATTTTAGCCATTGGAGGAGTGGGTAAAAATACGGAATTTTTCACTACATTTGATATCGATTCCAGTACCTGGAATCTTCAGTCCACTGTTAAACCCCCTTATCCGGAACTAGAAGGTCATGCTGCTGTATCAGATCCTAATACAGGATTGATTTATATCATCGGGGGCTTTGGCCGCACCAATTCCAACACGACTTATAATCAATTCTCAGTCTATGACCCTAAATCAGGAAAGTTGGTTACTCAACAATCTGCCTCAGCAGATTCGAGTGTGACAGATTTGACAGCAGCCTTTATCAGTTCTCGAAATTCAATCATCACTCTTGGAGGAACAAGAGCTCCTCCAGCGAGTGTGGCTGCATTGGAATCTGAAGAGTTCAACGAATATGATATTGCCTCAAGGACTTGGAAGACAATGGTAAGTCTTTTACAAAGACTAAAGACAAAAAAAAAAAAAAAAAAAAAAAAAAAGAAGAGGTCTGTGGATCCTCGTGTTTGAAGAACGCGATTGGCTGTTGAAGGAAAAAATCTCATCCGTTTTTTAATTCTCATTAGTCCACATCTGGAGACAAACCTCCTGCTCGGTTGGATCATTGCATGGCTGCTTGTAAGTCTTGCATCTAAGCACAGACATTTACATAACATGCTTTTACCTTTTTCTTGTTTGCTTATAGTCCTACATCACTCACATTTGCCCTTCCCCCCTCCTTTTCTTTTCCTCAAACATTTATAGCGGAGGACGGTTCCACGGTTGTTGTATTTGGAGGCGCGGCGGACAATAATCTTTTTTACAACACGATTTACATTTTGGACGTCAAAAGTGGGAAATGGAGACAAGGACAACCAGCCCCTGTAGCTCGAACGAGGATGGCCTGTGCACTTCATTCGCATCAATTCATTGCCTGGGGTGGATCCAGTGGATCGGCCCGAAGCACCATGCTCAACAGTTTACCTATCGTCTATAATCTGAATCAAGATAAATGGACAGACGAATATAGTGTGGGCGAAAAGAAAGAATCATCCAGCACTGGAACCATCATCGGAGCATTAGTAGCGTTTTGTGCACTTGTTGGTCTAGGAGCTTTCTTGGTCGTCCGATGGAGACGGAAAAAAAGAGAGGCAAATGGGACCGCTTATCGACCAGATGCTTTCGTTGCGGCAGCAAGTTCAGAAGATGATTCTAATATTAAAGTACAGGTGTCCTCATCTACAGTAGCTAGTAGTCCTCATACTCCAGCGGCACCAGCAGCAATCGATGGAATGGGTGATGGTGGCTACCATGGCTGTTATGCTAACAATGAATACCCGCTTAACAAGATGGAAGGCTATCATAGTCCTAACATTCCAGTCGATCCCCAACAGCATCAGTATTACCATACACCTATGGTTGCACACAATGCTCCCGTAGGTGGATATGGATCTGAAAAGTATATGGGCGATGGTAGCCCGTATGGTGCTCATTCTAGCCCTTACATGATGAGTTCTCCAGCGACACATTATGGTGGTAGCGTTGCCGCCAGTGGAGTGCAATCTCCTCCAACAGTGTATCAGAGTCATGCGAATGACTCAAACCCATTCGTGTCACCTGATGAGTTCCATTCCGGTCCTGGGTATCACCAAAATATGCCCTCACCAAGCCCTAATCCGTTTATGGCCAGTTCTGCCTCTGTAGCTGTCAAAGCAACTGCAACTGAATACTATCACCATCCACCACCTTCCAGTCATTACAATAGCAGCCACGTCTCCCCGTATGATCCTTTCTATCAACAGGGTTATCAAGCCTCTTCTACAACGTGGCCTGCTACAACGATGTATCCAGTACAACAGAGTCCATCGCCAGGCGCGCGCGCTCCACAGGTGATAATTGAAAACAATGATAATAACAGTAGTGTCGACAACAATAAGAAAGCCAGTAATGACGGATATGTCCCACCACCTCTGTAATTAGACTCCAAAAAAAAAAAAAAAAAAAAAAAAAAAGTCAAAATAGGCATCATGATATATAGAATATATAATAAAAACATTATAAAGCATCGCATTCATTCATATCACTTCAAGGAGTGTTTTCCAGTTTTGTTTCCTTTTATTCACACTATTCACTTATAAACCAACTTTGATATATATTTTGTCTTGTTCTCTCCACTACTGACTAGAGATTATTTCTTTTTTAATCCCGCTTCAGTTGCGCCCTCGTAGGACCAACGGGCACACCTCCTTGAGAATGGTTACCCATTTGAACGATCATGCCCACAGCCACGGCAACGGTCAAGATCAAGCCCAGACCTAGCCAGAAGAATAAATGGAATTCGACCGACACATCAATCTTGTCGCAAGTCTTGCCTCCATACTGGGTATTGTTGACGCGGCTACACTTGCAAGTAAAGCAGTTGGCTGCAATACTGAACACACAGGATCCATGCTCGTTACAACCATTCGTATTCGTCTGGCAATCTGCTTCAGTCTCAAAACAGTGTCCATTCTGAGGCAAAGCGCGTTTCTTCAATCGGTTAGAAGGAGCTGAGGCTTTCAACAGAGGGTTTTCATTGAAGGATGAAGATGATTCAAACTCATGATGGGCCAAAGGTGCAACTGTGATAATGGTAGCAGTGAACTTCTTGTGGATTTGTCCGAATTTGGGGATAAGGGTCTGAGAACAAAGAAATGTACCATCTGATGATTAGTATATATCGCATAGAATAAAAAAGGTCATTTCTACTATGCCCCATGCCTGTTTGACCTTTTTTTTTTTCTTTTCTTTTTTTATGACTTACATCCGCCAAAAACTCCTTCAAGACTTGTTGAGCAGTCTTGTACTGAACAGAATCAACGCCATGTTCAGATGCAAGAGCAGCTAGACCTTTGATTGTGACGCGGAAGAAATCGGAGTTGTCATTTCCATACTGGGTGCGGTATTGGTCCAAGTAATTGCGTAGCGACACAGATTCCTCCAGGAACAACGCATCAGCCTAACAGTTAAGGGTAACAACATTTATAATAATTATAATAAAGGATTAGTGATAAAAAGGAATAATAACCCAACTTGACTTTTGCGAAAAAGTGTAAATAAGGAGTATTTACCCTCTTGTCAAGATCAAAGACATTGATATCGATATTGGTATGATGCTCCTCAAGAAGGTGCGCATTTGCCAGCGCATTTCCTGATTTTGAAGACTTGTGCTAAAAAAAATAATATAGGAGTAAAAAAAAAAAAAAAAAAAAAAGAGCACAGGATAGCGCGTGAGATTCATGAGATCATGTGGAGGCTGACCGCCTTTTGGGAGAAATTAGATCAAAGGGGAGAGAACGAAAACACATACAGTGTTGAAGAGATGTCTATTTCCCTCAGGGATGGTGTTGCCCAGTTCTGTGATGATATCTTGGATACCTTCACTAGTATCAATCTTGAAGACAGGATCAAGCAAAGGAAGTAGATCTACATATTGGTAGTTAAAGAAGGCGATAATAACAATGGGATCAGTCAAGTAGTTGTGTCCTGAATTATGATGTCCAATTCAAAGGGTAAAATAAAAAAAAAAAAAAAAAAAAAAAAAAGACGCGCGTATTTCATTTAGTAGACATATGCCTATTTCTTTTTTTTATTTTTTTTTTCTTACCTTGAGAGTCATTTACTCCTTCAATGACCATCATCAGGTTTGCATCAATAGTTTCAAACATATCCTTCCTAACCATGCCAGGTTGATTATTCAACACCTGTTGGATCGGACCATGAATGTTGACAAATGTATCCTTTTCCTCATGACTCTTGGAGAGTGGTCCTAAGTTCAACCAATGAGCTAATGTGGCACGGGTTTCCTTCAAGTCCAACAAAGGCACATCACAATGGTCCTTATTGCTATTGTATGAAATGGAACTTCCATGAGTGAAGAAATACACAGTTGCTGGTGCTTCTGTTGCTCCTGCTCCTGCCCCTGCTGCTGCTTCTATTCCTGTTAATGTTGAGCTGTAAGCTAAAGTCGAGAACAATGTCGACAAAGATAAAGTCAGAAGCTTCATGTTGTTTTCTCTTTCTTATATATGTATTGTATGTTAAAGATGATTGGGAAGAACTCTTTCTTTTCCTTAGTCGTTAGAAAGGTGGAAGATAGTTGGGAATCGAAAGAGCAAGTGAAGGAAAAAGGGGTTAAGAAACAGCATGTGTGACGTCGAACAATTAAGTTTGCAGATGCCTTTTTTTTTGCTCATGTATTCATGCATTTCATTACTTTCAGAGAGAATGATACAGCAACCAAGGCGACTGGCTCGATCAGGCGTACAACGAGGAATACATCAACAACAACAACAGCAATCTCAGCAACAACAGCCTCGACGTGGTCAGCGTACCTTTCGCCCTTACAATAATGCACTTCAGGCTACACGCAAGAAACATTTCTGGAGTGGAAAATTGTCACTCTTGATCTATCTGGCTGCATTCTTGGTTGGATACCGTCTCTTTCGTCTGTATCAGTTTTATATCCAAGAGACTACACAGAAAAACAAGACATCTAGTCCTTCTTTTTGAATCATCATAGTAGCATCTAGCATGTGCAGGGAAAAGATTGGTAGAAAAGGAAAAAAAAAAAGAATGGCATGACATAGAGCTACATGCAACTGATCATCTGGTCTTTCTAAATGTCCTGTCTGATGATTGCCAAAGATATATATAAAAAAAGTAAAACAATATTGGCACAAAACTAAGTCATAGCTGATGCTTGCATATTAGTTAGACACTTGCAGAGTAAGAACAATTCCTTTTTTTTATATTTATTTAATGTGTCGATGACAATGCTATGCACTCTAATGCAGTATATAATTTCATCCGCGATGTTTCTATTAAGGGACAAAGAAAGAGGTATCAAGAGCAAACAAAAAAAACTATATGACTAGCATAATGATGATAGTCGGACTATTCCTCATCCCAAACCTCGATTTGACTACCTAGTGCTCGTTTGCCTTCGGCAATTAAGTTATTCAGCTGTGCTTCCATTCTCAAGAATGCCGCGTCTGTGCTATCAGCATCAAGCTGTCCAGGCATCGATGGGCTCCGTGGATGTCCCATGTTATAAAGAGAAGATAATCCTCCTGAACCACAGTATGATTGACGAGACGATCGATAGGGACGCGCAGTTTTAGCCTTATAGTAACCAGTTATCCTTGGCGAAGGCCTGCTAGAACTATGGACTGAGCCGGAGAAAGATAGGGGACGCGATGGACGAGAGCTGGGACTATCCAGTGGAGTTGATTCAAGTTGCTATAATATGAGAAGTGTAATTGACCAAATTGTTAGCAAAACATGAGCCTTGTATTTAACCCTTTTATCCGAAGTCATGAGCAACAGGCTCTCCTAATGTTCATTATGACCGGAATGTGTTTTCATTGATCACATCATAATAGTAATAACAATAATAAACTCGACATGTTAAAAAACAAAACAAAAGCGACATGGACTTACTAAAGTTAATTTATTCATTGGGTCTTCTTCTTCCAAGGTCTTGGCAGCTCCGTGCTTCTTACCAGCTATATTTAAAATAATATAGTCCAATAATAATGATTCATATGTAAATGAAGATGGAAAGGATGGTATAGAGTGATTAATAGATAGTCCTTTTTCGTTGACTGTCGGCAATTGGTTTGCTGATAGGGCAAAAGCTCGCCACCTCAACTGCGTTACTATTAGGCAGCTAGTTACATGTGGTGTTCCCGTGCTTTCATCACGCTCATCTTGGCCCCTTATCTAAATCTACTATTGCCATTATCACTGCCACTACTATTAAAACAAATGTTGCTTACCTTTGGTTGCACGCCCAGATTTAGATTTGCGTGTCTCGACCTGTAGTCGTGGAGATGGAGACATGGTTCGTTGTATATCGTTATAGTACTGGCAAGTTGAATGATGATTCTCATTCAGAATCTGTTGGTAACCATTATAGGAATAGCGCTTATCACTGGATTGAAGGCATAACGCCGAGCATGGAGCTATCGAGCTACGTGGCGAGGACGAGCCGGAAGACGAGACAGAGGAAGACGACAGAGAACCACGACTAAGATAAAAGCTCGATCGAGTTGAGGATGAAACACTTAAATTGGCAGCTACGGCAGCAGAGGCTGTGCGCGGAGATCCCGCGATGTCTGTGGCTGTAATGCAGTCGTGCGAGACTGCGGAGGTGGGGCTACCAGGACGAGGAGAAAATGTGGGGCTTCCACGTCCTGTTGCTACTATGTGCCCTTGGCCTTGCGACTTATAGTTATTGTGCAAGGCCAGAGGGGATGGTTTTGGTTTCTGGTCAGGTGAGATGTATCCATTCTGCTGACTAGAAGACCTGGACGGCTTGAACAGTGGAAAGTGTTCAGAGGTAGACGATACGAGTGTTGTTGTTGATGATGACAATGATGATGATGACAAAGTAGGAGAAGAGGAAAGCGTGGACAGGTCAGCGGGATTAGGTAAAAGGCCTGAGGGAGTACTGGGGGAAGAGTAGTTGTCTTCGGGATCTTGTCTTACAGCCGTCGATAGCTCTTCGGAGAGAGTGCGAGCCTGCTGATGTCTCCTAGAAATGAATGACGTTCGATAGTGGTGATAAGGATATCCAAAAGCTCGATCGCCACCTTCTCCTGTTGTTGTATGATTAAACAGTGACATGGCAGTCGAAGTACTCAATCTCGATGCAGCGCGTCTGTAGTTTGATAAAGAAGAAGCCGAAGATAATGAAGCCGAGGAGGACAAAGAACAAGTCGTGGTAGGTGTGAGAGGTGATGTCGCCTCTGCATCTTGCTGAGACATGCTTGAGCTATCTGCCTGCAAAGAGTCGTTTCCGAAGTCGTCTTCGATGTTGCTTTGGTCTAACGAGTAATCGGGTTGATGTTTATGTATAGGAGACAGTGATAAATTTGTAGAGGTGGAGGTGGTTGTGGTATCTTGGTATTGGAGCGATGACTCCTCTTTGTGGCGCACTGTGGACATTGTCTATATGTGTAAATGTGTGTACCTGTCTGTGCACTGGAGCGAAGATTACTGGAGGGAATGAATGAAAGCAACAAAGGGGACGTAGCAAGGTGGATTCAACACAAAAAGTGAACGCGACCAGAATGAAAGCACTAAGACTCTATAGCTATTTATATGAATGAGAGCCGGCCGTAAATGTGTTTTGAGATGTCAGTTCCAATTGAGAATTCAAAGAGCTCCTGCAATTCATAAATGAGAAGAGTGGAAGTAGAGTGAAATGACAAAGCAAGTGAAGTGAATGGAAAGAAGAAGAAAGAGGCAAAAAAGGGGAAAGGATGACTGAAAACAACAACAGGCGGTAAAAAGTGGTAAAAAAAGTGTCCAAAAGTGAGCGACTCAAATGTTTATGATGCAGGAACAAACTTACTAAAAAAAAGAAATGATGGTCGGATCATAGTCGCCATTTTACAAGCCAGCTCTAAACAGACAAAACCAGAGATTTAGAGATGGATGGGGAAAGCCAGTAACTATCAACAAGGCTCTCGCATTCAAACCACTCAGAATTGCTCGCAACAAAATTATATTTGGCATCCATCATTGCATGTGTCACCAGGACATTCTGCTTTGTCAACGGATTAGCCCATTAAAAAAAAAAAAAAAAAAAAAAAAAAAAGAGCAAAGCGTTGAGAGCTCAGCCCAAGTTTCATTCTATCCAATCCGGAAACAGACATTGATTGCCGTTTAATAATGAATGAGGATGAGTTGCATGCCCTTGCATACAAAAGGAGATTATTATTCAATCCAATACAAAACATTCATTATTAAAGGTTCCTGCTCCTGAAGCAAAAATCAACGTGCACTGTATTCGAGGAGTAGCAAAAATGCTGGTGCAACATCACCAATCAATTGATTACACAGCCACCCAGCTTATTCCACAGAAACTTTTACATCCCCACACATTTCTTTGCTTGCCGAAAATTTATTTTCCAAGTTTTAGTGGAAGGTCAATCGTATGGGCACCTTCTGGCTTGATCTGATGACAACTATCTTCTTTATTTGGCTTGTGACATAAAAAGGAAGAAGTCAGCAATTTTTTCCCGCTTGTTTATCCTCCAAATGATAAACGTAGGATAAATTCCCAAGAACACCAGTTGACGGATGAAACTTGTCTAGGAAGATTAAAATGATGAGTCGTCACTGTCCCGTGCTCGCCTACACCTGAATTTGTTTTTGTTTTTTAGGTTCCTACTCCTCATTTCTGTTGTTTTTATTTTATTTTTTCCCTCTCTGTATTCTCTCGACCTTCTTTTATCTTTCGCCTTCATCACTTTATTCAACTGCAGTTTTATCAAATGGCTTACCATCTTAACAATGACAACGACCTTGACGGCCTCGAAGTCGACGCAGC
Organism: Lobosporangium transversale; assembly: GCF_002105155.1. NCBI lineage: Eukaryota > Fungi > Mortierellomycota > Mortierellomycetes > Mortierellales > Mortierellaceae > Lobosporangium > Lobosporangium transversale. The sequence continues at coordinate 39,927 of NW_019029000.1, read as the reverse complement.
AACTGATCATGTCCAGTAAGAAAAATTACCCATTGTTTTTTTTTTTTTTTTTTTTTTTTTTTTGCTTCTCTGCTCTTTCCCACATAAAGCATAATTTCCAGACTGTTCGTTCTCCGTTGTCGGAGGAGCAAATGCCAAAGAGTAGATCAATGTCGACATGAACTTGCATTTTGACCATGCTCGAATTCCATGATCACATTTGTTCATGGTATTATGTTCAGGGATCAGTGGCATGACATGCGATTCCATTCTATTTTTGTTTGATCTGGAACCCACGGATCAGTTTTTCAAAAAGGCAGTGTTCCCACGGTCTGACGACAAACCACACATTTATAGCTGCTTAATTTGAATCATATTGAATTAAATTTGACTGATGGAACTCTTTCACATAGAATTTCCCATCCTAGGCCAGCGATCGTGAGCCATGCCTTGACAGGACATTCTTTTAGTCTCGGACGAAGTTATGTGGAAGCAGAGTCGCCCCATGCTCGCAAGCCTTCGCCTATCGATTTTGATGGACTTAGCTTTCCCAGTATGTTTACAAATCATTTTATTTTGCGCAGTTGTCTGTGTACCTTTTCAACAAGTCAAATCATTGATTACTTTTTGTTTATTATTATTATTATTATTTTTTTTTAATAGGTATTGGTGCACGTGAGCGTCGAGAAGATACAGAAGAGTCGCGTGCACTCAGGATCGAGAAAATTGCTGGAGCTGTGCGCACAATCCTAGAATGCATTGGGGAGGATCCATACCGTGAGGGTCTCCTTAAGACCCCGGAGCGCTATGCAAAGGCGCTCATGTTCTTCTCGAAGGGCTATGAAGAGAGCGTTACTCGTAGGATATCTGAACCGATCCACACTTGTACCTAATTATAAGATAGCCATCAAAGATTGACCTTCTTCTTGCTGACTGACATTTCATACCTGCATCGTTTGTAAATTTCTATTTTTATATTAGATCTCATGAACAAGGCTCTTTTCCAAGAAGGTATTGTTGTAATGTTGATTCTATGAGGATATTGAATATCCAGGTATTAGCGTTGCATGCAATCAAACGAAGAAAAAGCTTCAAATTAAGCTTACATTTGCATTATTCGCTTTCTTTGACAGATCATGACGAGATGGTGATCGTCAAAGACATCGATGTATTTTCCCTTTGTGAACATCATATGGTTCCATTCACTGGAAAGGTAGGCAACAGTCTAATATTTATTCAGAGTTAACTTATATTGCTCAACAAAGTGCCTAAAATGCTGGTATTGACTAAACGCCTTGCATTATCTGCATTAGATTCACATTGGATATATCCCTGAGAATGGTAAAGTCGTTGGATTGAGCAAGATTGCTCGCTTAGCCGAGATGTTCAGTCGTCGTCTTCAGGTGCAGGAACGTCTGACCAAGCAGGTCGCAGTGGCCTTGCAGCAACTCTTGAGCCCTCAAGGGGTTGCTGTCGTCATGGAGGCCAGGTATACGAATACTCCGCCTCAAAAAACCATCTACCAATGTTAACAGTACCGATGCTGATTTTTTTTTTTTTTTTTTTTTTTCTTTTTGAAACCCAAGCCATTTCTGCATGGTGATGCGTGGAGTTCAGAAACCTGGCAGCCAAACAATCACTAGCTCCATGTTTGGAGTTTTCCGCGACAATGCAAAGACAAGAGAAGAATTCCTTTCATTGATTAGACGCCGTGGTATCTAAGACAGAGTACGCTGGACGGACTTTCTATAATGTCATTTAAGACAACATAATATATATATATATATATATATATACATGACTGAAATATAGATTCATGACAACTCTTGAAACTTCATACCCTATCCCCATCAGATCTATCATTGTACTAGTTGGTGTAGCCGAACAAAAGTCTTTCCCCTTGTCCAAGTTTTGTAAGGACCATGCTGTGCATTTTAGCAAAGATTCATATAGACGCTCCTAAATAGCTCACCATGTCACATAAAAAACCACTTCGGTGTGAAAATTGTGCTATGCACTAGAGACATCTTGGCCACTATGTTGTAGAATACATTGCAGGGAATTTTTTTATTGTGCGTCAATGCCTCTGCGTCAGGAATGTTTGGAATCTTGTCAGAAGTCCTTTTTTTTTTTTTTTTTTTTTTTTTGACCCTTACCACTTGAACTGATTTTACTAGAAAAAAGTGTATATAGAAATACAAACCTTTCACCTTATTTCGAGGATAAGGAGCATAGCATCATTATGAAGGTCAACTTGTTTCTCTATTTCCATGTCCTATATATCATCGCTATGCATCGAAAAAGAAAATGGCATTCCCTGTTTCCCCAAAGGATTCGTAAATACTCCTTTTTTTTATCTTCTCTCTTACCTTTCTGTCTTTCAAAAACAATTTTTTGTTGAGTCTATCTTGCACGTATTCTTCCAAATTCTTGTGGGGATATGCTGTGTGTCTGTTCCAGTTTCGTTTTCACTTTATATCTCCACTCTCCTTCTGCCCTCACATCTATTTGATAGCCTCAGACCTGCCTAATACGTCAACGGTCATCCGGGATCCCTGATATTCCCTTGGCTACATGTCCTAGGTGAAGAATAAAGGCCCCGTCCATTTGTTCTTACATTCATCCTACTACTTCAACAGGCATATGATTTGGTGCCTTTTTTCTTCTTCTAAACGTGTGCACCTAACATAATCTACGCCTATCCTCTATCTTTCTTACTCTCTTCCAGCCCCTTTATTCTGCCGTCCTTTCTTATTCCTTCCATTACTCATTCACTCACTTCTTATCAGCATTTTTTGCTTGAAAATGCTGGGAAACGGATACAAGGAGCGCCTTGCAAATGCTCAGAATAGCATTGGGCCACTCTTACTGAACATATCTAAGCAATCGCCTTCCGCTCCCAATCCCTCTACGACCACATCTACCACCAATTCTACTAGCACTGCGGATTCTCTCCAGCTCATTCAATGCCTTCAACTTTCTGAGGACAATGAGCCTATTACTACCTCTAACTTGGGCAGTCCATTGAAACATACTCTTCTTCAAACCAAACTGGAAAAAGATAACAGCAACGATAGTAGCAGCGCATGCAGCGATGCTAAACTTTCCTCTGTATCTGCGTTGACTTCTGCAGCTCCTGCTTTGGAGTCTAACTCTGCAGCACGCAATTCTACTCATACTCAGTGGCAGGAAACACCGCAGCAACATCAACACCAACAGCAATCATTTCCACGAATTTCACGTTTGCCTAGTGCTAGCGCGTTCGGGGAGAGAAGATCATCCTTTGCTGAGCAGTTTCCAGAGTTGAGGTCACCTGAGCTAGATGCTTTGTCTCATGCTGTTCCAGCTGCTGTAACTAATACTGCTACTGTTGCAACAAAAAGACTTCATACTCAGTCTTGTGTTGAAGAGTTCTCAGCCTTTGGAGCTAGCAGTACTGTAGCTGTCAATAATAATGATAGAAGCAATAACGCGGGTTCATTCTGGAGAAACTCCCGTGAGGATCGCCTCCTTCATCATAATCCATTCTGTGATGTCGACGGTAGTACAGTTCGATATGGAAAGGAGAATAGCTCTACATCTGCTTCCACAAAGACCGCCACTACTGGTACTTGTCCTATTCAAGTGCAGTTGCAGGCTGAGCAAACTATGTCATCAGAATCAGATACTATCCATGTCAGCCTGACTGCAAATTCGCTCGAAGCAGTTGTAGTCATTCAGCGTGCGATCCGCCAATTCCTAATCCGTAAGCGAGCCAAGAACAACAGCAATGAGGTACGGATGGCACCTAAGGCATAGATTTTCAATATTTTATTGATGTCCCCCTTTAATGGGAGTGGAAACACATAGGCTTATTGGGAAATGTTTCCTGTCCATCCCAATGGTTAGGAGGATTCGGAATCATAGAGTCCCCCCCCTTTTTTTTTGTTATTCCTCATTGCCATTATTATTGTCCTCAATAAATGCTTATTGCCATACTAACAAATAAAAAGCGGCATCTCTTTTACTTTTGCTTTATTAGTTGATGTCTAAAGACAGTGTCAACAAGAGCCAAGAAGGGTCGAACGCTATCAGCGCCATATCCACTGCAAAAATTAATGGCGGCAGTGGTAGCAGTAAGGATATGCTTCACCAGCTTGATGTGGAGACACTTCAGCGAACTTGCTTGCGTCAATCTGCAGAGATTGACCAACTGAAGGAAATGGTAACCAAGATGTTGCTTGAAGCCGAAGAGGATAGACGCAAGCTCCGTCAACGCGATCGAGAGATTGAAGAGTTGACGAAACAACAGGAACACAAATCGATACAATCAACTAATATAGCCACTGGATTCGACATAATCCCGTCATTATCTTCATCATCATCTTCGACGGCAATAGGGACCAAAGCAGCTCGGCTCGCAAATATCAAAACAGCAAGCCATCATCTTCTTATTGGACAGATCACAGGCTCAGTAGGATCATCACTGCCATCGCCTGCTCCCATGTCGTCTTTCAATGATTATATGAACGGTAGCAACAGCACCTTCAGCGATGATCTTTATGAGATGTATGATCAAAATGCTGTTCCCGTCTCTGCTAGTGATTCATCCATTCATCCTCTTTCGCTGTCGTCGCGTTCCAATTCGGTCACTAGCATCCAGTCTCAGTCACATCTGCAGAGCCTTGGTCTTAAGGTTAACTCCTCTATAACTGTATCTCAAAATAGTCAACCATATTATCAACAGCAGCACCAGCAGCGACAACAGTATCATGGATTGATGGATATGATTGATTCTCCTACAACAGAGCTTACAGCACAGGACTCATTCAATAGCGGCGTTGGGGCGGGAAGAGGCCTTGGATCTTCCTCCTCTTCACATGGATTTAACCCTCAAAGTGGGGTGGGCTTTCCCTCATTGAATCATCGTAGCTCTGGCACTTTCTCAACTACGTCCTCAGTCCGCGGTGGTGGAGGGACAGAAAGCGCTTATGATTCACCAGTGCTTGAGCAGCCATCGCCATACCCATGGAATGCGCCCAGTGGCTTGAGCCATTCTCAATCATGGGTTGACGATGTACGTCCTCTCTATTTCTTTTTTTTTTTTTTTTTTTTTTTTGCAAGTGTCTTTTTAAGATGTGTAATGCTTATACATATAGTTATCAACCTCCCTTCATTAGCTTGCCATAGGTTACGGATACGATAGTAACGTGCATTCGCCAGGATCATATCAGCATGCTAATATAGGTCATGGTGGCGGTGGATACGATCCTAACTTTATCAACCAACAGCAACAGCAGCACCAATATCAATACCAGCATCAACAGCAGTCTTCAGCACAGCAACACCAAGGCTTACCACCCCATCGAAACGGTTACCGACGCCAAAGTGATAAGTCTGTGCACCTGGACTACCAGGTAAAAGAATTTTTTTTTTTTTTTTTTTTTTCCTGATTTGCTTTGAATAGGTAATGTTTTGATTTTTGTTTTTATGATTGCTATTATTTTTGGCTATGAAAATAGATATGTGTTGATCGTATCCTCCAGGCAACAGACCAACAGGCATCGATTCATCTCCAACAAAAGCTCAAGACCTCGGCTCCAGAGCAAAAAGTCCAAATCATTGACGTGATTTTGCATCAGGCATATGCATTGATGTCGAATCGGTTTGGTAATTTCTTGATCCAAAGGTGTTTTGAGTTTGGAACGCCTCAGCAAATTGATGCGCTTGCACAGGCAATGCGAGGTAATATCTTGACGTTGGCCTGTGATGCTTTTGGGTGTCATGTGGTCCAGAAAGCACTTGATTATGTGGAGGAAGATTGTAAAGCCCGGATTGTGACCGAAATGTTCCGAAGGATACGAGAGACCATCGTTCATCGGTATGCATGCCACGTTTGGCAAAAGATCTTTGAAATCCGATGGACAGATGCTCCACCAGCAGCGATGACTTATGTGAACAATGCAGTGGCTGGGCGATGGGCCTCTGTAGCTGTAGATGAGACTGGAAGTTTGGTAGTTCAAAATATTTTTGAAAATTGTGCCGAACATGATAAGGTAAGATGATAAGGGAAAAAATGAATCACCTCCACTAATAATAACGGTTCAAAAAGTGGGCCATATCAAAATTAACCTTTCGTTACTTTCGTTTGTTTGTTTTTTGTATATCTTGGTGTTTAGCGGCCTGTTCTGACCGAGATCCTTCAATCAGTCAATACTATTGCCAAAGGGCAGTGGGGCAACTGGGTGATTCAGCATATCCTTGAACATGGTATACCTCAAGATCGCGCGACGGTGACACAAAGGATCTTGGAGGATGCAGTGGCTTTGTCATTGGACCAATATGCGTCCAAAGTTGTGGAGAAGATGCTCCGAATGGCTGGGGCTAGTTCGCTATCTAAACTTTCTGCTTCCATGACGACTGCTACTACTAATAGCGCCAGTTTGGACAGGGGCAATGCCGATAGCAGTACCAATAACAATGATAACCAAGAGAAGAGCGATGAAGATGTGGGGAGTATTGCTGCCGCTACTTCTCCTTCTCCAACACTCACGGTCCACGGCTCGATAACAATCCGATTAACACAGGAAGAAGTCATGAATCAATACATTCAAATTGTTTGCAACGGTGTCCAAGGCCACCCACGAATCCCCTTGATTGATATTGCAGCAGACCAGTATGGAAATTATATCATTCAGTATATCCTAACGAATGCGGCACCGCATCATCGAGAGACTTGTGCAACACTAATCAAACGACACATGGTTAGCCTGCGTGGATCTAAATACGGTCAGAAGGTGGCCTTCATGGTGGAGCGATGGAAAGGGAACTCATTTGGGAGTGGAAACAATAATAGCAGCAATAACAATGGAAACAATGGTAACGGCGGTGGATCCAAATCAGTATCAGGATCGAGCCTTGAAGGAGGAAATGGAGGCAGTGGACGGCGCAGATGGTGATTGATGTTGATGCTTGCTCAATTTTTTTAAAGCATTTATTTATCACAACCCTGTTGTGAATATTGTTTAATGTGTATAGACCACTTTTTCATTTTTCTCCAACTTTTCCAACTTTTATTATTCTCTGCCACTTCCCGACTACTTAATTTTCTCGCTTCTGTAAGTAGTGTTATTTGCGATCTATATTTTATTTGTGAATAAATCGAATTAGAAACAGATACAGAGAGACATTTTCATGGTTGTAAAGTCAAATCTCATTGAGCTAAATACCAGAAGTACAGTTATCCAAAGGATAAAGAAACGATCCAAAGCACGATGGGGATGCTTATCAGGGTGTCTATAAAGCCAAAAAAAAAAAAAAAAAAAAAAATGCGAAATGGGAGTGAGAGAGAAAGGATGTCAAAGCAAGGCCCTCTATTAGCTAACTATACTTTCGATATGCTGATGACGAACATGATCATTACAAAAAACATGGCCCGTCCATAACCCTTGTCAAACTTAAAAGGCAAATGAACAAAGTGGTTCATTCCATTCCAAAGGAGGTTAATGCGCCTGTTCACACAGGCAAGCGAGCAGCTGCATGGTGTGAAAAGAAAGGTATCTAAAAAAAAATTATTTGACCAACTAACTCTTCCCATCAGGAAGTGGTTGCTGCTTTACAAGAGGGATGAGGTAACTTGTTGTTCGGTAATTTTAGATGGTTCATTAGTTCAAGGAACAAGAGGGTTGAAGCTGTTATAGCAGCCAAAGGAGGTGGCAAATTAAGCTTGCCAGACGTGATTAAATTAAAATAATAATGCTCAAATACTCATCGGAGGGCACTTTATGTTGTGGTAGCGGAAACTTTAATAAGGTTGTGTTTACTACTCTGATCTTTGGGAGTCAGGTCTATTTTATGAGACGAAAAAGGTCCAAAGTGAGCCCTTTGCGGCACTTGCGGCGATCACTGGCGGGAGCGGGGAAGCATCGATGTACTTTGGCAAAAAAAAAAAAAAAAAAGTATACAACAAGAAACATTAGAAAAAAGAGTGTGTAAACCGATAACGAAGTCAAATTATAGATCCTTGTCTTACGAATGCATGAGTAATCCTGACGGTCCAACCTGCCTTGATGACAAACAAGTAGCCCTGGTGACCAGAAAGGAGCCAAACGTCCTTTTCGACACCAGTATCCTTGTCTCTGATCGTGAATTCTAGTTCATAATCTAACACGAGTAACAATACAATTATTTTTATGAGGAAAAAAAAAAAAACTTTAAGGAGACGTGAGACACTGATATACTGGCTATTACCTTGATAGATTTCATTAAAGGTCGGGCGAGCATCATTAACAACCACTCCTTGAACATTAATTGTATCCACTTGGTCAGTGGAAAGACGGGTCCTGAGGGAGTCTAAAGGTGTGCATGTCCATGCGTTGCTGCGATGCATTTTTTTTTTTTTTTTTTTTGCCTTTTGAGTGCAAAGATTAAAGATCTTTTTGATAAATAAATAATGGGTCATTGAAGCCTTTTTATACGCAGGAAGGCTGGCGTGTTTCCTTGTTCAGAAACGATGCATATCTCTAATAGAAGTATCTGAGAATGGCTTGCACATAGATTCGCTACAAGCTATCCAGCCTTGAAAACATAAATTAAAAGGCTTAATAGTAAGCACAACATTTGGTATAGAATCTAAGAATGGGTTAGTAGACGTCACTACTGTGAAGAAGATCTTTCGAATGTGTTAACAGCCATTGTCCTCATATACTGCTGCCGTAGACCATCTCAATATTGTCTATTTTCTAGAGCCTAGAATATCTCAGGCTACTAAGGTTATAGAGCATACAAAAGCGTTGATTATTCAGACAGCTGGCAAACTATAGCCTCTTGGGTATTTTGGAAGTAAGAGAAGGTCGGCCAGTATGCATATCGGGAAAGGAAAAAAGCCCAGCGAATGTGTTTTCTAAGTGAGGCACACATGCTAATACCATAGCAGCGGGTATGAAAAATCCAGTGATGCAATGCTAGTTCAAAAAGAAAAAAAGGTCAACGAGAGGTAGCGAACATAGATGAATTCAATTGCTAGCGTCCTACGTCAGCTATGAAAGGACGAGAACATGTCGTGAATCTAGAGACAATTATAGTGTTAGGGCTAGAGCTTTCAGTGCACCCTCAATCAAACGGACAAATGGACACAGCATAAACTATAACTCAACTTTTGATTATGTAACAAAGCAGGATCGACATGAAGCTTATTTGGCTCTACATAATATAACAAGATAATCACGCGTAAAAAGCTAAGCCCTATTGTAGTTTAACATAAAAGAAGGTTTGTTTATTGGAACTAGCCAAAGAGGCCATGCCCTGGTGATCTTTGGACCTGCTCATTGTGGATGATATTCGGATTGGCGGGGAAATAAAGCTTGTCAGGTTGAGGAATTTTATTTGTATGTATGATCAATATCAACCAACAACCTTCAAAATAACGCGACACGAATCCCTGTGTAACACAGTGGTAGAGGAAAAAGCCCGTCTACTGGGGACCTTTTCTCGTGATGCAATGGGTGCTTAATCCGAAAGAATTACATTTCATCTTTCACCGGCGCTAGACTATCTTGTATTGCCGGGAAAGAGAGGTTTACCGGCCTGGACATTCACGGCCCCTTAAAGGAGACGGTTTGAATGGTGTGTGACTGACTCATGATTTTCAATGATAGTTATTCTATCACTTTGTGAGTTACTTCTACTCGTCACAATGTCAGAATATCGATATTTTACTGAGCTAAGCCTGAAATTAGCTCGCGGAAGCGCTAATGGATCCATTATACAGCAACCAAGAAGGCGTAGAATGTTGAAGTGACTAACTACTAGAAACGAAAACGGCGTGAGAAAAGAAGACCTCCATCATTTATACGGGTATGACTCGATGATGTCTTCAACTGCTCTTTAAACTATCCTGAATCAATGGCAGCTTGAGTACCTTAAGCTCCATAATGATTTTACTTATATGGCGCTGCAGGGTACCCATGGGACGACTACAGCCTCAAGTCGTACGTAGGGCATGCATGGAATTACAGCAGAGACGAGCCTTCCTTTCTTGACCTTACATTGATGCTTGCTTGCCGCTGTCGCTCGATAGGATCATTAATTTCTTACGTCTGTAATGGGGTCCAAAGTCTGTAGGAAATGCTAGGGAAGTTAACAATATGGACATATAAACGACCAACTTTCATTTGTTTCTTCAGCAGAGCAGTTGGAGGCAATGTCCCACTTTTCTTTTTTGCTATTAGGGTTTGCTGAATTATATTTCTGGCATTACATAAGAGACTATTAAGATATTGTTAGTAGTTCCTTTATATATCCATATGTATGCAATATTATTGATATATACTTGCGTTTGCATTGGTACCACATTGTGTAAGTTCTTTGAAGTTAGAAAATCCTTTCATAATTGATTAGGAGAAGTGTGCTTGTGAGAGTTAGAAATGATAGTAATCTAAACTGGGAGCAATACCGTGCTGCTGTGTTTATGGTATCGGAAATTTGTGACCCAAGGCCCACAGGGTCCGTAAAAATGGAGTTGAGAATCGCGCTATAAACCACAGAGGGAAATTGATCATCCTATCCCTTCTAACAAGCATACTCTAAGGTATTTGTTCCTTACTACAGGAGGCCCGGCTTGGTTGATAAGGGCGACTTGAAGCGTTCTCAGTATTTACCTGTACTCCCACTTCCTGTCCTTGTAGTAATTCTGCCTTGTTCTAAAACAAAGAGAGCTTTAATGTAACATAACTCATAGCACCCTCAACTCAATGTCGCTTCCTCCGGTTCTTATTGGGTATTTGCCACAGTATATAAATATTCCACCCCACAAATATAAATGAGCTGTATGAGTAACCAACCGTTGATTGAGTCAACAGGCACGGCACCCAATCTATGGGCTGCAGGAATGTGCACAATAAATGAGTGCGAACATGTGTACAGTATGCGAGCAAACAAGAGTAGAACGCGCTCAAACAATTATATACTTCTGTTGTCTAAAAAATTTGGCGGTTCATACGTCTTGGCAATCAAGGAACGGGACGAGAAATTTTTTCCTTTTTTATTAGTGACACGAACATGCACAAGGACCGTTGAGCAAACAGTTGAAGTTTCTTTGCTTTCTGTACATGTAGAAGCATAAGGCATCTCACTGTGCAAGTAAAACTCTTTTTTTTTTTTTTTTTTTTTTTTTTCCTGGATAATTCGAATCAAATGGGAACCAAAATACAAGCATTTTCCAAATGAACCTCCAAAAGAAATGAATAGACTTCATTTTGGTAGCCACTCCACAATCATGCAGACACCAATCCTCGCCTTCGCTACGACCATAGCAAATCCGTAGGAAAGGGACCCAAACGCGTCGATATTTTTTTTATCTCGCTTCTGTTGTTGTAATTTCGTAAGTCATGCCTTTCTGTATGCAATTCACGCACACATCAAAAATTTGCCCTCTCTCTCTCGCTCACAAGTTCACCGCCCAGCAAGAAGAGAGTGATTAAATAGCTTTCACTCTAAGCAGTAAGTACAATCAATAATGCCACTCCTACCTCCTCCATTGATGCCGGTACTTGTGAGTCAACGAATGTCTCTGCTTTAACGCAAATGTACGGAGCTTTTAAAACAAAGAGCGGCATCTGAATACATTCTCTAATAAAAAAAGAAGAAAGACTTTTCTTTTGTTGTTGCTATGACAAGGATTTAATCAACTTCTGTTTCAAAACCGGTTCCTACATACCGAGCCAGAACTGTCCATGTATCCATTGGTGAAAAGTTTTTGGCAGAAAAGAAGATGGAGAGTAGAATAAGTGAGAATATGATGTAGGTCGACATACCACACCCATGGGGTATTTATTGAAGTTTTTATCGTATTCATCAGAGCATATCAAAAGCATAGCTACATCTGTGTACGAGTAACATAGACAGAGTGTATCCAAGGTAAATGCTTCCTGGCAGATGTATCTAAGAAAAAGTAAAAGATGTACGTCCATTAATACAAGATGTGTGTCCATAAGCACAAGTATTTTCTTTAATCTTTTATGCGATGGGGTTTTTGTAAAGTATGCAACAACTGTTCCTGTCTATGCAAAATTATAGTTTACTGTTTTTTTTCAACCAGAGTTACGTATTTAGTCTTGAATATTGCTCAGGTAAAGCATTAGATTTTCTAACAAGGCAAGAGCCGACCGTGGCTCGTTTTAATAAACTATGATTTTTCTAGGCTCGTCACCAGCCTGAGGACGAAGTTCATGTGCACATGCATGTACTGAAAGGCAAATCTGGCTTGCTCTTGCGGACACTTCTCTCTCAGGCTGGGACCAAAGTTGACATTTTGGCTGGAGGTCTCTTTTTTAAATTTGAAAAAATTCCCAAGTCGGACACACTGCGGGAAAGGCTCTCTTTTTTCTGCCATTCTCGCCGCAGAAAATGGCTTTTTTTTTTTTTCTAAGTCCAGACTAGAATATTGATTTGATTGAGAACGAACGAGGAATGAGAAAAAAGGATGGTATACTTCGCGTAAAAAGAGTCATCATGCTCTAATTAATCAATTAATTACCTTTAATTAAGATAGTGTGCTTAATAAGGTCAGAGAGATGGAAACGAGAATTGTTGAGTAGATTCAAATGTTAGAATAATAAAATGTTAGACTAATAGATGGCAATGCAGATGATGGGGCAAGAGATGATTGGTAAAAATGAGGCTAGTGATTTGGGTGTGTGTGTAGGACCGATTAAAAAGCGCCATCCCGTTTGTCAAAAGGGTAAGCGGATAGCGATGGCTTCGTTCATAAAGGATGAACGATTGTAAAAAATACTCAATAGATATGGTATTTTCATTACAAGACAAAATTCCTTTCACTTGATTGACATTCGACTCTTTTCTTCATGCTTGAACCTCGGCGATCCTCCTGCATATGCGGTATTGATGTGAGTTTTTATGACATACTGTCCCGCATGTTTTAAATATCTAGGTGTTGCTTTAACATTCTGACCATTGTTGATAACGAGCTTCTGAATCTTAAGCTTGACGTGTATGCCGCCTGGGACCATGAAACAGAGGAATGTGATATTGTCACTTTTCTCCGAAGTTTGATCGGTTTCTCTTCAAGCAGGATCCAGTATTATTATCGATTATCTCCTTGAATGATGATTGCTTGATCGGATGTTCCTCTGATGTGACCTGGAATGGCTTGTCGGGCCCCAACACAAAACCAATGGGTAGAAAGATAGGAATAGACAGTAGAAACAACTTGCTACTTACTTAAGAAAATTCCGATAATGCAGCTGCGGCAATCAGCTTGGTGTGTTCACTTCTCCTTGCTCAGGTTTGTTGAATAGCGATATTTAATTTATCTATTAGTGTTATATTACAAAATGTGTCTGTGCCATTGTCATAAACAATGGCCACTTTTTCCTTGGTCTCTAATCCCTGCCTGACCTATTGGCTTGTCGTCCTCCGCATGCACCTTTTCTTTTATTTGATCCGCTGGGTTTGCTCAGCTCTCTCTTATTTTCCATAGCTTGAGCTTTATCGACAATTCTCTTTGATGTGCTCCTTGCCCGTGGTTCTTTGGGCTTGCTTCCTTCTCCCTCATCCTCCACAACTCGAGTCAATTCTGACTTCCTGAGGGATTCCCTTGCACTTTCAAGGAAGTTCAACAAGCTAATATTGAGCACATCGTTTCTATTCGTTTGTCTTTGATGACAGGGGCTTCTATGACTTTAGCTACTGAATAATCACCCTGTTCGTGATAAGACAACATAATAAGACAACATGATAAGGCAATGTGATAAATAAGGCCTAAACAACAGGAACAAGAATATGTCATTCGAGCAAAAACCGGGTAGAGAGGACGGTGATGAGAGATGTTCCTTGATGCAATTATGGCAAGTTGTATTGTGGGCATCCCTAATTCTTGACCTTATCGCCGATTTTTGACTGTACGGAAACAGGATAGTATTTACCCTCCGATTCTAATACAAAGACGATATCTGGTCCAGACGGGTTCTCTTTTGGAAACAAAAAAAAGCGAGATTAACTTGAATTCATGTATTGAGTCTTTATTACAGTGAGTATCCAAGAATTCGTTCGTTGTTATAATTCTGGAAGATTGAAGTTAACAAAGCGGGACTGAAATACTCAAAATGTGTGCCCTTTGTGCCAGACATAGGGGCGTCTAGCAACACACTATTAACCAATTTAACCAATCCAGGGTCATCCACTTCAAATAAGTTAAATGCTATTGGCTCAACGACAATCGTAAACTCCTTCTTCCTTTGATTAACGACAATTCGAGCAAACGAAGCCTCGACCGGAACAGGCTCATTGTACTCCAATATCAAGTCTTTACTATATAGTAATCTATTCTTTACGGCTCGACCGAAGGTTTCCCTGATGTCGGCACTGGTTTTAATTGCTGCATCCCCTTTGTTAATACGCTTCAGAATCCTAGATTACTCATGGCATAGGTTACCAGATTCTTTATATCCTGGATCAGTGAGCGACCACACCAGGCCCTTGATTTCTTGCTTCCAAAGGCCTGCATCGGCACGCCCAATGACGTTCTCTATTATAGTGATCATTGGACGGAGACGACCATAGGACCAAGCATATAGCATTTCGATTGCTTGATCATTAAAATGGCCTCTCAGCTTTGATGCAGAGCTTGAGAAACTTATTTCTCCAAATATCGTACAAGTGTCTTGAAGTATGTCCGGAATTTTGCTTGATTATCCCATCTAGGAAACGGTACTGCACTCTTGAATCTCGAGTCATCGAGAACTTCTCGATATTCCTTGAAGCTTTGCCAGTTCTCTTAACCCAAGCAAGATCATAAATACAAAAGCCTATCCCGCAAGGAACTATGCAAATTCGTGGTAAATCCTCTGATAAACTCTCCAATCCATGAAAGAATGCTGATAGTATTGGTCGCTTAGTGTTGTCGTTATTAATACACTGGTATTTAGCCTCCCCTCTCCATATCCTGCGTCTCGTCAAAATAACCAAAAACATAGAGTTGCTTTGATGCCGCTCCGAAAGGACCCGATTAGATTGTCGAACCAATCTTGCAGGAGCTTGTCAAGGCAATTAAAGCCAACTCCACCAAGTAATTCTGCTACTTTTGTGAAGAGCGCTAGGAATAAATCTGTCCTGGATGGAACCGAGTTTCCTCAATGAACTTCTCCAAGGACTTGTGGACACACTTGCAATAGCATCCATTGGCTAGGCGTCATTCTACCTTCGGACAAGTAAAAAGGGTAAATTGATGAGTATCAAATATAAAACATAAAGGCATTTTTGCTTACGTTCTTCAAGGGGCATACGAAAACCAAACTGCGATTAACCGCCTATGAACGCAAGACACAGAACTTTTGGTGAGATTATAAGTAAGCGTGGATATCCCAGACATCAAGGACCTTTTCCTCCTAATCTCCCATCCATTTAGCATAGCTCCCAAGGTAATTGATGTGAGAGGGAATGATTCTGGCGAGATTGATGCCCTCAACAGCATGTAGCATTAATATACCGAGAACTATTAATATACTGACGACACAATCCAATGTTGTATCACATTTTACCGGTCAAGCGCGTGGCAGCCTTGGCCAAATTCTTGATGTTTTTTTATTCCATGTCCCTGGACGCCTAGAGATTCAAGACGCGCCGCCTTCACATACTGACACTATTGGCCGAACATACAACAAATATGATCTCATTGATCACAGGTTGCCATCCCGTGTACGCACCATGGGGCTAAAACGACATTTATGTCTTTAGAGCGGAGCTGTCATCCTAGCTCCTGGTTAAACGTTCTGGCGCCTTGGATGATGATAATTGATGGGTCTTTCGCAAGTGGCAAGCATCCAGATGACAAAGCATACGAGAAAGGACAATTTCCTATGCCAGCTGTCCTGGTGATAATAATATGGTTTTGGGTCTCATCATCAGACTCTCACTGGGTTCTCCACAGGATTCTTCAACTCTATCCGTTTTTACAAAACTCTTTGATAATAGTATCACAAAAATCTGCCCTTTCTTGCACACAAGATCGCATGATGATCACAGGCTTTATAAAGTTCTATATGCCCCAGTAGAAGGGAGGACGGATTAAACCGCTCTATCTATTCGTCTAAAAGGTAAGTGGATAATGATGGCTTCATTTATAAAGGATGAACCATTGTAAAAAATCCTCAAGGAACAGGTATAATGCTTTTCTTTTACAGGACAAATTTTCATCCACTTGATTGGTATTCGATTTAATTCTTCAGATTCGTACCGGCTGATCCTCCTGAATATGCAGCTTCGATGTCGATTTTTATGACACGCTGTCTTACATGTTTCAAGTATCCAGGTATTGCCTTGGCATCCTGACTATCGTTAATAACAAACTTCTGAACCTTAAAATTATCATATATGTAACCTGGTACCACAAAATAGAGGAAAATGGTATCATCACTTCCCTTCAACTTTGATCGGTTTCCCTTCGAGCAGGGTCCGGTAATATAATCAATTATCTCCTTGAATGGTGCTTGCTTGATCGGATGTTCCTCTGATACTGCGACCTGAAATAGCTTGTTGGGTCCCAATGCAAAATCAATGCACGGGAATTTAGAATGTGCTGGTACAAACAACTTGCCAGCTGCTTGAGTGAGCCCTGATAATTCCTCTGAAGTCCGGATAAACACCTCTTCTGGAATTGCTGGAAAATCAAGAAATCCTGTTTCGCCTGACTGGAGATCCCTAAAGGGAAATCTAATATCACCACGTCGAAATAAGTGATGAGCATAGACTTCAAATACCGGGCCTTTAGCTATATCCTCTCCGCCTTTGACAAGGTTCGCCAACACATCGACCCAAGTGTTATCTTTTAATTTCTCCATAATCTGTGATTCGACCCAACGAGATGCCCACACCAGGTAGAAGTCGAGATGGTCAGAAGTGGGGACTCTATGGAGTAAACGACCACTAAATGCACTCGCATCTTTTCCTCGTGCAAAGAGGCTTACAAGATCTGCTGGATTCTGGAGTGATTTAATGGCCTCATTGACGCGGGAAAACGCAGAGTCTCTAGCACTCTCAATATTTTCTTGATTCATGGATAGTGAATAGGCTGGGGTCTGTAGGACATGTCTTGGTACTCCCCCCAAGTCGTAAAAAAGCTCCTCCAAAAATTCTTCATCCACTAGATGATAATACTCTACATTGGCTCCACATTCTTTAAGCTCGTCCAAACTCCAGAGTGACATGTGATAGTAGCTAAAGCGTGCAGTTTCCTTGGCGAATTCACCGTACTGCTCATTGAGAGTTTTTGGTGATGCCGCAAATATCGTCCTGGCTTGATCTGGTAGAGGTTTCTCACTACTATCAACTAAGTACCACGTTTCAGGCCGAGCAAGGAAATCTCGGAATGTTTTTATATCCCCAGAACGTCGGCAAGTTGTTCCTCCATAAACATGACATTCGGTACCCTGCTTCTCTTGGAAAATAATAATCGGTGGATTTTCCTCATCGTGTTCGGCAAGGAGGCGGATGGCAAAATAGACCAGAAAGGCTGACTTGCCAATTCCAGGTGTTCCAGTGACAAACATTCGGTTCAAACCAGTTTTATGAGGGGTACTTAACCTGGATGTAATATGGTCATAAAGCTCTTTATATTCTTTTCTGATATAAAGATGCCTTGTTCTGGCAACAGGGAAGATACAACCCTCAGGGGCAGTCAATATTTTGGAATCCTTGATACCACCAGAATTTCGGAGCTCGCGAGCCACGCTAATAATGCCTTTGTAAGGATCATCTACTGGTAGCCCCCCCATGTACGAAAGCACCTTGACCCTCTCTTTCGAGTTGAGAGGCGAGACGGTAGGTTCACCATTCACTATCCCTTTCGTTGCAAGCCCTGCTTCTCTAATCGCATCCATAAGATCACCAGAGTGGCCTGTGTTTCCCATGCTTGGACGAGCTTTTTTAGAGGGTGACTCTGATAAAAGAGATAAAGTGATCAAAATTAATATTTTTGATTTATTGCACATCACTCTAAAATGATCAATAACCAGGTTCTCAGCCAAAAACACTCACCAGAAACTCCATCTTGTTTTCTTTTCTGAGCTAAGTATCAAAAGCAAATAATTAGAAAGAACGTTGAGTTATCAAGGCACAAACCAAATGGTGATATCATGCACATGGCCGTTTAAGATATAAACCAAGCTTCATCAGCTGAAAATATCAACAATCAGTCCATCAAGAGCCAAAGATATACCTCGCTGTGGTGGCTTGACAAAAACATGGATAGTTTCCTCTGGAAGTTTGGAATTAAATATGTCCCCAAGCTTCCTTGACGCGGGTGCGAGAGCCTCTTTCGACTCGATTTCTGACTCTACCACAGTCTTGTCTTCGTCAGGGATGGAAACCTTGTAGAGGGTGAGTTGGTCAGCGTCGATATCCTTAAATGCATTGGCTTTCTTTGCTTTGATGACCTCCTTGAGTATCCCGACCGATTTATCGGAGGAAATCCCTACTGGGAACGACGTTGCTTCTCCCTCAACAACGCAGTTCAGCTGCAGCAGCAGTGGGATGGCGCGCTTTTTTCGTTGTGGGTGCTGGTTTACTCTTTTTCGTTTATTGAGTGTGGAGACATCTTCAGGCTTATTTGCAGCCATGTTTTTTTGTGCTTGGCTCCCTGTGGAATTATTTGCAGCCATGTTTTTTTGTGTTGAGCTCCTTGTGGTGGCCATTGAAAATTAAGATGAGTGGGACTGAGTGTGAGTGTGGTTGAAATGCAGGGAGAATGATGGTTAAATAGGCAAAGGTTTATTCTCTACTCTTACCCGTGGTCACTGTATGAAAACAAAAATGAAAAAATGTGTAAGACAAAAAAAAAGGAAAGGAAAGGAAAAGAAAGGAAAGGCAATGAATGAAGGCTTAGAATAAATGAAAAAGGAAGAGAAGAAGATGTGTGAAGGGAGCAAAAATGGAGGGAAATAAGAAAAAAGTGAAAAAAGGATAAAGGAAGAAAAGGAAGAGGAAGAAAGGATAAATTTGTTCTTTTATTTCAAGGTTGGGCTGTGTGTGAGAAAACTTTTTTTCTTGATGCCATGCGATTAAAGATTAAATTGGTCCCTAAGTGTGACGTAACATGTATTGTTTTAATACATCATCTCACCTCTGTTTTCACCACACATTCATCCCACTATGAACATGTCTAACACCTCATTCCAAGAACAAGGAGCTGTTACTGATGCTCCTATCAATGATGTTCTCGCCATCAATCAAATTGAAAAGATATTGATTGGTGGATTTGAAGATATTCTAAGTGTTCAAACACGAATAATATTATATATAATAATAATTTTTGTATCAATGCTTTTCTTGATGATATCTAAGCAAAATTATGCTTTAGAGAAAAGCCCTTGACGCGTCAAACTCTAGTAAGGATAGAGAGGATGACAGTGAAGAAAGAGAAGATGGCGATAATGATCAAGTAGATATCCTGGCTGGCCATGAATTTGATTTCAAAGCAAGTGTTGCAATTACATTAGTTGCCCCATAAAGTCTAGTTCATTGCTTGAGAGTATATAATAAAGAAAAAGCTGGACATTTGTACGTTAACTCTAGTCTTTGAAGACGCACGTATTGAGAATGGACTTAATAATATTGTTGTTGTTCAAGCCGCAAAGCACTATAAAATTGATCCTGGATCTCGGTTCACTAGGCTCGTCACCAGCCTGAGGACGAAGTTCATGTGCACATGCATGTACTGAAAGGCAAATCTGGCTTGCTCTTGCGGACACTTCTCTCTCAGGCTGGGACCAAAGTTGACATTTTGGCTGGAGGTCTCTTTTTTAAATTTGAAAAAATTCCCAAGTCGGACACACTGCGGGAAAGGCTCTCTTTTTTCTGCCATTCTCGCCGCAGAAAATGGCTTTTTTTTTTTTCTAAGTCCAGACTAGAATATTGATTTGATTGAGAACGAACGAGGAATGAGAAAAAAGGATGGTATACTTCGCGTAAAAAGAGTCATCATGCTCTAATTAATCAATTAATTACCTTTAATTAAGATAGTGTGCTTAATAAGGTCAGAGAGATGGAAACGAGAATTGTTGAGTAGATTCAAATGTTAGAATAATAAAATGTTAGACTAATAGATGGCAATGCAGATGATGGGGCAAGAGATGATTGGTAAAAATGAGGCTAGTGATTTGGGTGTGTGTGTAGGACCGATTAAAAAGCGCCATCCCGTTTGTCAAAAGGGTAAGCGGATAGCGATGGCTTCGTTCATAAAGGATGAACGATTGTAAAAAATACTCAATAGATATGGTATTTTCATTACAAGACAAAATTCCTTTCACTTGATTGACATTCGACTCTTTTCTTCATGCTTGAACCTCGGCGATCCTCCTGCATATGCGGTATTGATGTGAGTTTTTATGACATACTGTCCCGCATGTTTTAAATATCTAGGTGTTGCTTTAACATTCTGACCATTGTTGATAACGAGCTTCTGAATCTTAAGCTTGACGTGTATGCCGCCTGGGACCATGAAACAGAGGAATGTGATATTGTCACTTTTCTCCGAAGTTTGATCGGTTTCTCTTCAAGCAGGATCCAGTATTATTATCGATTATCTCCTTGAATGATGCTTGCTTGATCGGATGCTCCTCTGATGTGACCTGGAATGGCGTGTCGGGCCCCAACACAAAACCAATGGGTAGAAAGATAGGAATAGACAGTAGAAACAACTTGCCACTTACTTAAGAAAATTCCGATAATGCAGCTGCGGCAATCAGCTTGGTGTGTTCACTTCTCCTTGCTCAGGTTTGTTGAATAGCGATATTTAATTTATCTATTAGTGTTATATTACAAAATTGTGTCTGTGCCATTGTCATAAACAATGGCAAGTAAAAAGAAGTAAAAGAAACGATCGCCACTTTTTCCTTGGCCTCTTATCCCTGCCTGACCTATTGGCTTGTCGTCCTCCGCATGCACTTTTTCTTTTATTTGATCCGCTGGGTTTGCTCAGCTCTCTCTTATTTTCCATAGCTTGAGCTTTATCGACAATTCTCTTTGATGTGCTCCTTGCCCGTGGTTCTTTGGGCTTGCTTCCTTCTCCCTCATCCTCCACAACTCGAGTCAATTCTGACTTCCTGAGGGATTCCCTTGCACTTTCAAGGAAGTTCAGCAAGCTAATATTGAGCACGTCGTTTCTATTCGTTTGTCTTTGATGACAGGGGCTTCTATGACTTTAGCTACTGAATAATCACCCTGTTCGTGATAAGACAACATAATAAGACAACATGATAAGGCAATGTGATAAATAAGGCCTAAACAACAGGAACAAGAATATGTCATTCGAGCAAAAACCGGGTAGAGAGGACGGTGATGAGAGATGTTCCTTGATGCAATTATGGCAAGTTGTATTGTGGGCATCCCTAATTCTTGACCTTATCGCCGATTTTTGACTGTACGGAAACAGGATAGTATTTACCCTCCGATTCTAATACAAAGACGATATCTGGTCCAGACGGGTTCTCTTTTGGAAACAAAAAAAAGCGAGATTAACTTGAATTCATGTATTGAGTCTTTATTACAGTGAGTATCCAAGAATTCGTTCGTTGTTATAATTCTGGAAGATTGAAGTTAACAAAGCGGGACTGAAATACTCAAAATGTGTGCCCTTTGTGCCAGACATAGGGGCGTCTAGCAACACACTATTAACCAATTTAACCAATCCAGGGTCATCCACTTCAAATAAGTTAAATGCTATTGGCTCAACGACAATCGTAAACTCCTTCTTCCTTTGATTAACGACAATTCGAGCAAACGAAGCCTCGACCGGAACAGGCTCATTGTACTCCAATATCAAGTCTTTACTATATAGTAATCTATTCTTTACGGCTCGACCGAAGGTTTCCCTGATGTCGGCACTGGTTTTAATTGCTGCATCCCCTTTGTTAATACGCTTCAGAATCCTAGATTACTCATGGCATAGGTTACCAGATTCTTTATATCCTGGATCAGTGAGCGACCACACCAGGCCCTTGATTTCTTGCTTCCAAAGGCCTGCATCGGCACGCCCAATGACGTTCTCTATTATAGTGATCATTGGACGGAGACGACCATAGGACCAAGCATATAGCATTTCGATTGCTTGATCATTAAAATGGCCTCTCAGCTTTGATGCAGAGCTTGAGAAACTTATTTCTCCAAATATCGTACAAGTGTCTTGAAGTATGTCCGGAATTTTGCTTGATTATCCCATCTAGGAAACGGTACTGCACTCTTGAATCTCGAGTCATCGAGAACTTCTCGATATTCCTTGAAGCTTTGCCAGTTCTCTTAACCCAAGCAAGATCATAAATACAAAAGCCTATCCCGCAAGGAACTATGCAAATTCGTGGTAAATCCTCTGATAAACTCTCCAATCCATGAAAGAATGCTGATAGTATTGGTCGCTTAGTGTTGTCGTTATTAATACACTGGTATTTAGCCTCCCCTCTCCATATCCTGCGTCTCGTCAAAATAACCAAAAACATAGAGTTGCTTTGATGCCGCTCCGAAAGGACCCGATTAGATTGTCGAACCAATCTTGCAGGAGCTTGTCAAGGCAATTAAAGCCAACTCCACCAAGTAATTCTGCTACTTTTGTGAAGAGCGCTAGGAATAAATCTGTCCTGGATGGAACCGAGTTTCCTCAATGAACTTCTCCAAGGACTTGTGGACACACTTGCAATAGCATCCATTGGCTAGGCGTCATTCTACCTTCGGACAAGTAAAAAGGGTAAATTGATGAGTATCAAATATAAAACATAAAGGCATTTTTGCTTACGTTCTTCAAGGGGCATACGAAAACCAAACTGCGATTAACCGCCTATGAACGCAAGACACAGAACTTTTGGTGAGATTATAAGTAAGCGTGGATATCCCAGACATCAAGGACCTTTTCCTCCTAATCTCCCATCCGTCTAGCATAGCTCCCAAGGTAATTAATGTGAGAGGGAATGATTCTGGCGAGATTGATGCCCTCAACAGCATGTAGCATTAATATACCGAGAACTATGAATATATTGACAACACAATCTAATATTGTATCACATTTTACCGGTCAAGCGCGTGACAGCCTTGGGCCAAATTCTTGATGTTTTTTTATTCCATGTCAGCAGTGGATTTAACTGATGTCGATGATACCACTGTTGATAATAAGGCTGTTCATGTTGTATCGTGAGAAGAATGCATATGGATAACAGTCGTGCCATTTCGATCCGATTTGCAGCTTCCTCGGTATCTTTTGCCTGGGACACAATGTCTGGTTGAGGTTTCCATACTGTTTCCATTTTGGTAGCATTGGATGATGGAGAGGACAATAAGATGAAATGAAAGTGCTTGAAGTTGCTGGATCACATATAAATGTTCTGTGCATTCGGTTGGGATTGCCGTAGTTATATTTAAATGATCGTGTCCACGACGAGGACGACGACGCATCATTAGCTGTATTGCAACGGCGGCATCATTGGGGTGTAGCTTTTTCATAATATCTTTAGCACGGGGGACACTTGATGCAGAAGTAAAAGCTACCAAGGTTTTGGTGGCATCATCCTTGGCTCCACTGCTGTTGCCACCAATATTGTTGTTGATTGGATTTGGTTGGGTCTTTTTGATAATAACGTGACGAGGACAAGTCCTGAGGTGGTAACGGAGTGTGATGCCATAACAGTTGATAATGGTGCAGCCACTTCACTGATGTAGTTACATTTGTGTTCGAGCTTGCCATGCTATACTGGTTATCTTCTATTTCTTCTTGTCCTTGATTCTTTTCATTTCGTTGTTTTCTTTGACACTTGAATGTCATGCTCTAGTAGAATTGTCTGAGTGTTCTTTGTGTTTTACGATGGAATGCATTTTCTTTTCTGAATGAGCAAATGCGAATTCAGTTGGTTGGGAAAGGGAAAAGTGAAGTACTCTGTTGGTTGGGAAAAGAGTAAAGTATTTAGTTGGTCGGTAAAGTATTCAGTTGGCTGTAAAAAAAAAAACTTTAAGTAGGCTGATTTGTCACGTGAAATCAAAAGTTACACGCGACGCGTCTATCTTGCCCGTGAATGAGTAGTAGCAGTCCATGTGGCGATTGGCAGCTATTTTATGGCTTTTCAAGACAAAATCAGTCAAACAAGGTTCCCTGAGAATGGAAACGGGAATGGCAATGGGGAAAGAGCAGATGATTGTGAATATTTTTTTTACATCAAGGATGAAAGATCAAGCCTGTGTGCATTTAGATTTATGCTATTTGGACAATAAGTTTGCGCTTTATGGACAATAAGTTTGTGCTTGCTTTCTTCCAGCATGTGCTAGAAACCGAAATATTACGCTCTTTCTCTTCAGGCTCAGAGCTCCGTCTGGTTCATAACCAACCACGTCTTTAAGGGTATTCAGAGCACTAAATAACTTTCAGTCAGGCATTGGGAGCAAGTCAATGTGCTGGGGGGGTTTCAGTAAATAATCACCTTTCCTTTCTAAGGAACATTTAATGGTCACTGTGTTCCTCAAGTATTGAGCCACACTTTTGAGGTGATTCACTGTGTTCCCCTTTCCGGTATTAGTGGTAACCATAGGCGGATGAGGTGGCCCACGGATGAACTTTTAGAATAATCAAATAAAAAACATTAACGTAGGATCAATAACCTGACATGAATAACCTAGAGTTAACAAAAATTAAAGCAAACTATACTTCTTTCTAGACCGTCCATCCTTTCTGAACGTTTGGCAAGTAATCTTGATTATCTACGAGAAGCCACATTTGTTTAATATCGTTGGTATGCTTGTTTCTGGCTGTGGACTCCAGCTCATCAACTGTCGGGGACATATACAAATATATCGATATTCATGGCCAGCTTGGGCTTGTGGATCGAAATCCAAGAGAGTTCTTTTTTATTACTACTACCATTACTATTACTATTAATATGAAACTATGGCTTAAATATCCTGGGGAGCAGGGGTTTGGGGGGTCGACTGAGGCTTTCATAGTGCACGTTAACCATTTTAATGACACACGTAGGCCAGCGGAAAAATAAAAGCGGGAGAATCTACGTAAATGGACTGTTAAAGACTTTTATCCACTTTTACAAAGTAGGAACTACCATCCACCTGCTTGGTGTGTACTTGATAGTAAATATGCCGCTGTAGACCCTAAAGATGGGACATATAGTCGGCTCTTTTTAAAGTAAGAAGGCATCTATGCAAATATTAATATTTTTAAATGCTCGTGTATCACCATTTTACAGTATAACTGGCTTTTGAAGTTCCAGAAACGTGTATCGAAAATTGAAAATAAATACCATATTTGAGTCTAAGAATAAGCATGTTTTAAGCTTTACGTGCCTCTATATGTATTACTTCTAGAACCGTCTGGGAAAAGCAGGTTCATTTGCTTTTTTTTTTGTTTTTTTTATTTTTTATTGGCCTGGATGATGTAAACTGTATTCCTGGATTTACTACGGCTGTTAATCCAAGCACCCGCTTTAGTTTACAATCGGAAACCTGTGGTAATCATATAGGCTGGTTGACGTAGCGACTATATCCCATCCTTCGCCATTGTAGCGGTAGTCGGCGTTCCAGAGAACGAGAAGGTCTCCAATTTCCAAGTCAGGCTCTTTCCTGAAATACACAGATCGCATCTCGTAGGAACGGACTTCTCGGATCCAGATGATGACTGCTCCATCCGCCTGTACTGGAAACTTGGCCTTTACATATCCCCGGATATTGATCCCATTGCGCGGCTCGCCAGGTTGGAGCTCAGAAAACCTTGTTAAGGGCTGCCCGAGAGCAAGGTCTTGTTCGTCCTCCATTATTTAGTGAGGGAAGCAAATACTAATGGGAAACTCGAATGAAAAGCTTTAATGAGGAGCCTGAATAGGTGTTAAACTTAGATAATGGGGAATTGGAAGGAGAATCTAGACGCTGAACAGCTGAAGAGAAGTAAGGCATTAAATTACGCCGGTTTATATACAAAATATTTCCTGGATATTAAACGGCCATGGCTTCAGTCGTGTCAATAAATACATATAGGATAATATCGCTTATAAGTTGCGCCTACTATGAATGCTAAGGATCAATTGTATCCCTTAAAAGCCGTAGCATTAAAGAGCATGGCGCCTTCCAGTCGCGTTTACAACATCAGGGAAAAGGCTGTGTATCAGACAGATCTCTCCTGGAGATTAGCCAGGTAAATGCGTCTGATGCTTTTGCCATTGTAGTGCTTTTCTTGGTACTATGCAGCAAAGCAGCTCTTTATGACCAGTGACTCTCACCGGCGGACTTGGCTGGCACGACGCGCCGCTAGCCTACCAGTAGAAGTATGATATACTTAATATAAAAAAATCCTGATATGCCGGTACGTCAGATCAGAAATCACTAACAATGTAAGTTTTCTGGGTGACGGTGCGCCACGCCGATTTTTTTTTTACCACCACTGCAAAATCTACCGGTGAGGATTATTGCTACTGGCCAACAGTAGCAGGTGGTTACTAAAGGTCACTATTCATTAATGGTTTAATGTTCATGCAAAGATGCAGGGTGACTAAATCAAACACTCTTTGTTGATTATTGATGGTCCAACAAGAAACAAGATTTAGTTCGCTCTGACTTGCCGTTATTTACCCTGCTCAGTTTTTACAATTGGGTTTCCCCTAAACATACTAGACGTAACTACCACTTACAATAGAGTAACGGAGAAAGTACTAAATAATGAATGAAAAGTACGGGGGACATGAGGAGATCCCTCTTTCTCTCCTCCCCGCAGCCTCCGATTGCTTCTTAGTAAGGGGAATTTTTTTTCTTATGCGTCCACACTGTCTGTTCCACAGTAGTAAAGTGCTTCTCTGCCTATTCATCCTCCTTACAACGACAAGACGTGATAGCTATGCTCCTTCTCCTTCTTTCCCTCAAATGATACAGTAAGGTTATCAATGGATCTGTTTACAACGATAAGGTTAATTTTTACTTTTACACGGACACAGTTTATACAGTCTATGCTTTTTTCTGCGGCATCGTTTATAAATTTTTGCGAACTAATGGATATCATATTTGAAATAAATATAATCCCACAGTTTATTTGAGCGGAATGGTATCACAATGACAACAATATCTTTAGTAGTTTTCTGTTGCTCCTTTTTATGTTTTAATCTCCTTTTCAAATTAAAAAGCTAGTGGAAGAGCAGTGGTGGAGCAGAAAAAAATAGGAAAGAATGAGAGAGTCGAGAAGATATGAATGAATAGATGAATAGGTAGAATAAGCAAGTAAGAAGAAGTCATCTGCCTTCTGAGTACCGTTTAGTCATACAAACATCTTGCGACGAGTTGTGTGAATTCCAAGCGGTTGAGGTTCAACACTACGGATGGCGAAATGTCATTGAATAGAGTCCAAATATTAATTTCTGATTGGCTATTCATCGGAGCTAGTGTTAAAATAATCACGAAAAAAATTATTTTCAGGAATAACTAAACGAGACGCGTCTCTCGATCCCACATGCCAACGATTCTACTAATCTTTTTTAATTTTTATCTCTACTTTTTTTTTTTTTTTTTTTTTTTTTCATTCGCTTTGTTCGTTTACATCTGTTTGCTACGCTTGTTAGCGCCAGAAGAACGATCTGTCCTTGGAGGATATGGTACATAGTATCCCATGTTGCAATACATACAGTCTGATAAAGCAACTAGTTCCCAAGAACTACCCCTTTGGACATACTTTTGATTATCATTACGTAAAAGGAAAGAGAAGGAAATAAAAAAGAAATTAAGAAAAATGGCACCAGTAAAGAACAACTTTGCATAAAAAAGTGAAAATAATAATACACATTTTTTTTTTATTTTATCTTACGTTAATATTTTGGAGAGTGAGAAAGTCTCCTGGCAAGAAGCTCAATGTGGTCGGGTAATCAAAATAGACTATTCGATAGACAATAGAGTGACAATCCTCCAGCAAGACGGACTGTCCTCCGCTACTCTGTAATTGGACGGCATTTACCACGTATCCTTGGATATTGATGCCTAGACATTGTTTGCCTGAAACCAGGTTACAGAAAGGCGTGTAAAGAGCATTAAGGTCGAGCTTCGCGGAGCACTGTCTTACTGCCATTATAAAGCGGAGAAATATCGCTGAGTTTGAGTATGGAAGAATAAAGGAGGTGTCAACATAAGATGACAATAATGATAAAAACACCTAGATTGAAGAAAGAAGAAAGACAAAGGAAAGAGGAATTGATTCACCAGAACATTTGGTCCATTTATCCTTCACTTTATTCTCTCCCTCTTTTTTTTTTTTTTTTTTTTTTTTTTTTTGGTTGTTCCAAAGGCAATCGGCACCTTCCAACCGTGCTATTAAAGGATCTCTTGAAGGAGCAACAATGCCTTTTAATCGTGTATTCAAAACACCGACGGCTTTCTACCGAATAATAAAGTAGTAGTGTGAAAGCCTCGGTTCCTTTATGGTTATCATGATAAGCACGCTAGTGAAGTATGGTCATTTCCCTTTAGATGCGAAATGAAGCAAGAAAGGGTTCCAAACTACTACTCGTTGACAGATGGCATTGGCATGTGGAAGCAAAGTAGCTTTGTTATACAGCTATTTTTATTATTACTATTTACTTTTTTCTCTTTTTCTATTCAATCAAACATAAACTTTTTGAATCGTTGCCATGCTCCATCCAGCGTCAGTTTTGGACGGACATCAAGGTAAAAACTAGGCGCTTCAGGGTAGCGGGGATCGGGCTGGCCAGAGTAAAAGTCGATAATGTAGGTGACTTGTTTACCACAGCGATCGACAACCCAATCATGTCGATCAAAAGGAAGTGTATATCTATTTTTTTTTTTTTTTTTTTTAAAAAAAGAAAAAAAAAAGCTATCAGTATTGTAGAATCGCACCAGATCTAAAAACTAGAACCAAATTCACGTAGACTTTACCCCATCCATGAACGAATTCGTGCTTTTGGGGTGATCTCCTTTGGTTTGCCTTCAAACTTGACCAACTTGGGACCACCACATTTGCTAATAAACCACCAAAAAAAAAAAAAAAAAAAAAAAAAGATCAATTGGTTAATCAATATTCCTTGCCCCCAGCTTTTTTTTTTTTTTTTTTTTTTTAAATTGCTCTACGGTCTCTTACTTTTCCATGAGTTTCTCCCAGCGTAAGATATGTTTCCAAGCCATCTCATTGACCATGTTGTGGATTGGGACTACAAACTTCATATCTTCTTCACGTGGACTCCAGTTTTTGCGCTTCATCGCATTGAAAAACATTTGTTCCGAAGGATAGATCCACACGTTTTCTTTGTCATTATCGGGATCTGCACTATGTGCTCCAGCGTCTTTGTTCTTATTATCGCCATAGGGGTCTGGAGAGGTAGCGGCTTTAGGGATAGAGCTGTATTCACGTTCAGTGTTGAGATCTACACGTTGAGATGCTGCTCGAAACTGATCTGGTTTTGAAGGCATATTGTTCTTTGGATCGATCATAAGCATAGGCGTTGTCGTTGCAGTGTCTTTGGGTATTGAGTTTGATGCCGATGATATTGGTGACGATCCTGAAGAGGACTGTGCAGATCGAGGCATAAAATGTTTATGGGCTTCTGGTGAGACAGGACACTTTGCAGGCTCGCCGTTCGGACTTGTCGTAGACACTGCTGGGTGACCCTCTGGGAGTGTAGACTGGGGAGTAGCATCTCTGGGTAGAAAATGTTTGAATGTTGAATGGTCCACGGGACATTTAGACTCGCTGTTCCTGTCCTCTGTTCCAGCCATGGTGTCCGGTTTGCTAGTGGTGTTTTCCGCGAATGGTGAAGAAGGTCCGAAATCTTTCCTTTTTCTGTGCGTAATATTCGTTCTTATCATGTGACCATCTCCTGTTGATAGCAAACATGCAAGTCACATGTTTACCTAAACCCAAGCTTCAAGGAGAGTTAATCACAAGCAACCATTGGACAAGAAGCAGAACTGCCCGTTGTCCAATTTCTCTATTTCACTTTCTTGTTCTTGATGCTGCAGCATCGCAGAGAGCATTATTAATGAAAAAAAAAAGTGTCGTCTTAATTTCCTAAAGCTATTTGTTTATTCTGTTTTTCTCCCTTCTCTTTTTTTTTTTATATTGTATTGATTGTCTGCCAATATAATCTTCCATCTGCATTCTTCCTTTTTCCCCTTTATTTTCATTTTTCCCTTATATCCTCGCCACTTTGACCTAGTCAAAGGCGCAGCGGAAGTGAAGCACGAAACTACTCTTTATCGACAAACGATCAACCCACTTCTTTAAACATCCACGCATTCCAGGGTTAGGCGCACGCGTCTCTATTGACACCTGTGTCCACCGTCGCCTCAACATCTCCACTCTTTGATTCTCATTTTCATCAAAATTATCAATCTATTACTACAATGAAAGAGGCAGGGGAGCGCAGTGGATCAGTGCCCGCTACATCCAACGCTATCAAACGATCTTATTCTCTTCGCAAATCACCCACTCCTTTTCGCAAGGATCGCGTGCTTGTAAATGGAAACCGTCATCAACAACGCAACCCACAGAGCGACTTGATCGTATTTACCAACCATCAGCATGAACGCGATCCATCCACGCTGGCCAATTTTTGTCAATCAGTGCTCCGCATCTCAACACTTCACATCTTACAGGCAGCAGGATACGATGCTGTTCAAGCAAACTCAATGTCCGTTCTGGTGGATTGTCTAGGAAAATACCTATCCTACCTAGCAGAGTCTGCCAAGGAGTTTGCAGAGCTCTCTGGAAGATCTCAGATCACGGCATTTGATGTTGCATTTGGCTTATCGGACCTTGGTATCGAGTTATCAGATTTGAAGGAATGGCTCAAAGAAAATGGCGGAGAGAACATTGTGGCACCATTCTCATCATCTGCAGCTATAACTACGGAATCAGAAGATACAGGCCAGGCATCAGGCGGAGTTAACGCTAATGGTGTCAGCAATACGTCAGGAACGACCACAGGGCCAGGACCTAACGTGTTTAATCGACCTGTGTTGCCATCCTGGAAAGGTGCCGATCCCGGTCGTGTCATCAATGGTATTGTATTCTGCTTTGTCCTAGGAC
This sequence comes from Lobosporangium transversale, assembly GCF_002105155.1. Classification (NCBI taxonomy): domain Eukaryota; kingdom Fungi; phylum Mortierellomycota; class Mortierellomycetes; order Mortierellales; family Mortierellaceae; genus Lobosporangium; species Lobosporangium transversale. Next base: position 8,900 of record NW_019029000.1, on the reverse strand, counting down.
TTCATGTAGGCTTCAACTCTAGTATCGCAGTAACGATAAGAGTCCTAAACATTCATTATAACGTCATTTGTATATGTGGATGCGATAGATCTCCTTTGGAATGGACGAGAAAGAGAAACTTCTAACAGAAATGTATACGAATGGCATGTCCTACCAGAAGGCTTTGTCCTACCAGAGACGGAAGAAGAGCAGGATGAATATGCGTATCCAGAAGCTTCTAGCGATGAAGATGCAGCTACGGTTAAGGAACTTACTTTGGAAAGACATGTCAAAGGCCCTAAATGGATTCCAGAGTCAAAACCATCACATATACCAGATTTCATGCCACCATTTCCAGGATGTAATTTACCTGTGGAAGAATTGGACGAAGAAGTTAATGATGAAACTGAGATCAGAAATAGTCAGGCTGCTAGCAGTCTTGATAGCGCTTCTACATTGAATGAGATACCAGCATCTGGACTGGACACAAAGACTAGCAGGTCTCTCAAAGCAGAAGAAGATGCAGCTCAGCCAGACTTGATGAAGCTCTCGATTAGCACATCTCAAAGTTCAGCGGACACTGCGGTCACTAATTTAGCGCAACCAACCAAAACCGCCAAACAAAAAGATTTCAATCCTTATAAACATATCGTGCCATTTATGGAGTCCAGACTCCCATTATCGCCCTTGTACGGTGCATTACCTTTGAAAGCAACTACACCAAGGACTAGAACCACAAAACCAAGAATTGGATTGTCTCCAAAGGCACAGCAATTGTTCTCGGATACACTTATGGGCCTCATGGACAGCTCACAAAACTCTTTGGCCTATCCAAGGCGTCTTAAGAGCCAATCCCGGCTAGCTCTTGCAATTGCCCGACCAGGGGAAACATCAGTAACTTTGTTTTCTAATTCCCCAGATTCTGGAATGATTGAGTCTCTTTTGCAGCAATCAGCACCTCCTCCCATTATGAACAAATTCGCGAATTCAGGAGTGTCTGTGCAGGATGCCATGTCACCAATGGTGCCTACTGATAAGAATGTAAACGGAGCGTCTTACACGAATTTCCACTCGACAGGAGAGGTGTCGTCTGTAGGCACTATAGGAACACATGTGGCGACTGGGTCTAGGAAGAGCTCATTCTCAAATTCCTCACTTTCAACTGTCATTTATCCTCCTCAAAATAATATTGCGGCTGTCCCAAATACCATCGGGGTCTCTTCTGGCACAATTGGGGTTGGAAGCAAACAGAAACCAGGGTCACGGAAGTCGAGCGTTACAGCCACAGATCCAATAGCTCAGATTCCAACATCTGCATCGGCGGCTATAGTTTCACAAACAGCACCTTTGGGAACATCAACTTCAACAATCTCGACGAATGGTCCAAGTGCTACGCCTATCAACCCCAGCATACTGTCCAGGATAGGATCCAATTTTGATCCAGCAGCTTTACTTGCTGCACATGGCTCAAGTTCTACGCCAACGGTTGTCAATCCTCTCTCTGATGTGAATGGTGTTCATACGACGATACCGCTGGCTTCAACACCGGTACCTACGTCTACGGTAACCCCACTCGTACCAATTAAAATTGAGAGCAGCACCGGCAGGATAGCGCCCTCTGTTGCTTTAGTCTCGTCTGCAGGCGTGACGCCAGCTCCGATAACTCCATCTAATTCAGTACAACAGCAACAACAGCAACAACAGCAACAACAGCAACAACAGCAACAACAGCAGCAGCAGCAGAAACAACAACAGCATTATAAGCAGCAGCAGCCTTCAGTGGTGCGGACGACACCAAAGCCAATTCCGAAACCAATTTCTCTATCAGAGCTGCCACTTTCAATGCAGCCTAGCGCTAACAGTGCAAAGGAGCTAACGCCTTCTACAGCCACCCCTACAACCCCCTCTGTCCCAGCAGCACCTAAGATTCGGTTCAAATTTTCAATGTCTTCTACAGGAGATCAAGAGACTTCTCCATCTTCTATTAAGCGAGAGCATGGGCAACATCCTTCATCGGGCCGCCATCACCATAGGTCGTCTTCTATCACATCCTTGTCAGGATCATCGTCGCATCATAAGAAATCCAAAAAGTCATCACGAGAGTATGATTTTGGAGATGATGATGATGATGATGAAGCACGGTATCGAGAAAAGAAGAAGAAAAAGAAGAGCAAATCCAAAGATAGGGATCGGGATCGCGGTCGTGATCGTGACCGTGATCGACGTGACAGTGATGATGAAGATGGAAGTAGTAGTCGCCATAAACACCATAAACACCACAAGAGTCACCATCACCATAACTCGACTTCATCATCATCCAATGGGCTACACGGGTCATTACATGGGGCTTCTCGTGATTACTCAGCTCCTTACCAAGCAGCCATAGAGGATGATAGCCAGGAAGTGATTGATTGTATTTGTTCCAATCCAACACTGGATGACGGCTCATTCATGATTGCATGTGACTCGTGTCAGGTCTGGTTCCATGGGCGGTGCGTGGGCGTACGCGAGGATGATATAATCAAGACATGGTATTGTCGGCGCTGTACCCTCAAGGGTCGTGCATGACAATAACGCTTTGTATTATAATGTAATTTTTTTTCTTTATTATTTTTTCTTTTTTTTTTCTTTTCTTTTTTTTTTTTTTTTTTTCTTCTGATAATGTAATAATAAATGCGCCATTGCGCCTCCTTGCATCGCCACCTCATATCTGCAGCGGCAGGACAAAGTCAATTTTTTTTAAATGCAGCGGTAAGTGACTGCTATAATTTACAGGAATTCTGCTTATTTAAAAACATTCTTTTTTTTTTTTTTTTTTTTTTTTTACATTCACCTTCATAACCTTCTTCCTTTCACACAACTCCTAGTCATCTTATTTTCTATTCTTATTTCTATTTTCAATTCCCTTCCAGACCTTATTTTTATTTATTTTTTTTATTTTTCATTTCCTCTTCTCATGGCCACTGTTGAACGAGAATTATTTGGCGGTGCCATTACTTTGAATCTTCCTCCAAAGTTTGATGATATCAGGTTAGAATTTCTTCTTTTTATCTTTACTTTTACTATTTTATTTTATTTTATTTAGCTTATTGCTATGATAATAAAGAGTTCTAAGCATAATGAAATAAAAAAAAAAATTGATTAATTAGCCAATTTCGTGAAGTTCCAGATCATCAAGAGGTGTTCGTGAACGCAGACGAAGATCAAAGTGTTATTGTTGAGATTTTGGAAATGGTTGATACAGCAGATGACGCTTGTGCTGCGTAAGTTTTTTCTTTTTTTTTTTTTTTTCCTTCTTTTAATCATTACTAACACAAAAAAATGCAAAGTACTTTGCGGACAAAATTACTTCAGGATTGATGGTTGATGGGAAAGTAACTCTTTTGTTTTTTTTTTTTTTTTTTTTTTTTTTTTGTATGAATGTGTGTGTATATATATGCATCTTTGTATCAATATATGGCCTATTAGATACCATTATCAGCAATTGGCTGAAGACAATGATGCTGAAGATTCTTCTGTTGTTCAAAGTGTGTCTGTTCTCAGTAATTCAGAACTTCCTCAATGGCCGTAAGTTTTTCTCTTTTATAATTCTAGAGCCTGCTGGGTTTTTTTTCAAACGTTTCCCAACATCCCCTCCTCAACTTTCCTTCCTTTCTTTCTACCTTCCTTCTTTTTCCCTTCTTAATAGTATTGAGGCAAAGCTTTATCTTCTACTTGGTCAGCAGCGTATTGCAAAGTATAACGAACGTCAAACTCGAGCCATTGGAGGAGATGCACGCAATTTAGTCCAGATCATGATGGTCGTCATCCGTTTGCCCCTTCAGCAAACCGATATCGTGATCTCATACAATGTCCCCCTTCAAATTTCGGAGATTAGTTCTTCTAGAGAAGTGGCTCATGCAGGTGACATTCAAGAGGCAGAGCTTTGGTTCCGTACCTTGCTCGGATCTTTCCAAGTCAAAAACTGGGGACTCTTTGGATCAAATTAAAAAAAAAAAAAAAAAAAAATTCCCTTTAACTCACTCTTTTCCCTGCCCTTGATCCCTCTCATTTCCTCCACTTACTCTTATCCTTACCCATACCTTGACACCATGATACACATTTACGCAATTAGGATAGACAAAAATGAAATATAAAATAAATAAAGATCGATAAACGCTTTTTTTATTTTTATTTTTATTTTTTATTTTTTATTTTTTATTTTTTATTTTTTATTTTTTATTTTTATTTATAATTAGACTCAGTTACTTTTAATGATAAAACTCTAAATGAAATTGGCATGCTTTTTTTTTTTTTTTTTTTTTTTTTTTTTTTTTCCTCTTTTTTCTTCGGTTACTCTAAGGTAGCATACTTCTTCAAGTGCTCAGGGATAGCGTTTGTGAGGCCTTTGGATTCGAGCCACTTCTTGGAGAAGAGGCGGGATTGGTAACGATAAGCACCATCACACAAGATCGTAACAATGTTCTTGCCAGGTCCCAACTTCTTGGCCATCTCTACTGCTGCAACTACATTCAATGCAGATGATGCTCCCACATAAATACCTTCCTCATCCAACAGGCGATAAACCATCTCAATTGACTTTTCATCTGGAATCTGAAGTGCATCATCGATCAACTCAATATCGGGCTTCAAGTTGTCAGTGACACGTCCCTGACCAATACCTAATAAGCAACAAAAAAAAAAAAAAAAAAAGGTCACAATGTATTATTTAAGTATGGGAATACTTTTGGAAATTCGCCGGAAGAACAGGAAGGAGGAAAAAAAAAAGTTTTTTCCATTTTTTTTTTTTTTTTTTTTTTTTTTTAAAAAAGCTTCTTACCTTCAGTGATAGAGCTTCCGCTACGCTCTACTAACTGTCCACCACTCTTGAAATAACTGTAAAGGACAGAACCTGGAGGATCTGCCAAGAAGATCTTGGCCTTTCCGTTGCTCCTCTCCTTCAAGAAACGAGCGATACCAGCCAAAGTGCCACCAGTACCAGTAGAGCAGGTAAAACCATCAACCTGACCATCCAATTGCTTCCAGATTTCAGGGCCTGTGGTCTCGATATGAGCTTGACGGTTAGCTGTGTTGTCGAATTGATTGGTCCAGACAGCGTTCTCGATTGATTGAGCATGTCGAGCAGCCTGATGGTTATAATTCTGAGGATTATCGAAGGCCACAGCTGGAACAGGATAGACCTCAGCACCTAAGACAAAATGAAAAAGGTAAATAAGTAAAAAAAAAAAAAAAAAAAAAAAAAAAAAAAAAAAAAAAAAAAGAGGTCACAGAAGAAATCAAAGGTGAGGAAGAGTAAAAAAAAAAAAAAAAAACGGAAGATAAAGTTGGGAGAGGCGATCATGACGCGCAGTTGAAATGATTGGAAGTACAGACTAGACTCGTAATTTGACGATTAAGGGTTTGTTTTAAACGGTTTTCATTTCCGATACTTACCGAGCATACGCAAAAGATCGATCTTCTCCTGACTCTGGGTGTTGGGCATGTAGATCACACACTTGTAGCCCTTAGCTCTACAGACATGCGCAAGACCAATTCCAGTGTTACCAGCAGTTCCCTCAACAACGGTACCGCCGGGTTTGATAAGGCCTACAAGCATTATAAGGAGAATAAAATAAAATAAAGTAAAATAAAAAAAAAAGTCAGTACAAAAAAGTAGCTCCAGAGCAAAATCGTTTTATTGTTACTATCATTTATTTTATTAAAGTCAATTTTACCTTTCTCCTCAGCATCCTTGACGACATAAAGAGCAGCACGATCCTTGACAGATCCACCAGGGTTCATGAACTCAGCTTTAGCATAGATGTTGCTTCCGGTCTCCTCGCTTAATTTACTGAGACGGATCTAATCAAGCAAATATACGTTTGAAAGTAAAGGAAGAAATTAATATAAGGCGAAGGAAAAAAAAAAAAAAAAAAAAAAAAAAAAAAAGATAAAAACGAGGTGGAAAGAATGCGACCACTTACTAGAGGAGTGTTTCCCAAAGCACCGACAAACCCATCAACAGGCTAATTTTTTTTTTTTTTTATTAATCCAATAATTATGGAAACAGAAAAAGAATAGATCATTGACTTAGAGCTTAAAAATGTACACATTGTTTTCCTTGAACTGCCTCTATTGGAAACAAGTTGAATTGTCAAGATTTTTTCTTTTTCTCTGTGGTGTAAAAATTGTACCTTGGCTGCTGAGATAACAGGTTTAAAAGTCGTAAAGCTGCGCTTCGCCACAGATGAGAGTCCTGTCCCGAACATGATGGAGATGAATGAGGAATGAAGTAGAAAAGAAGGAAAAAAAAAAGTGACAGTTAGAAAATAGTCCCTGAACTTTGTGTTAGACAGGATGGTGATTTTTCTCGCGCCATAATGGCCAGTCACGCAGAATTTTTTTGACCTTTTGATGGAGCAGTGCTATTGGACAGCCTTGGAATCTATTACTATCGATGATATCGACGCGTGATTGGAGCCATTTGGTTTAGTAAAACTACGAAGAAGACAGTCAAATAATGTGGAGTCAAGTCTCGCCAACAATCGCGTCCTTCAGTCACCGCAAAAAAAAACCTTTTTTTTTTTTTAACATGTTGATAGAATTACGCTAGACTCTGTGTGCGTCCTATTTTTTATTTAAAAAAAAAAATTATAACGGGGAAAGAAAGCTTCTAAGCGTCTCTATTCCTAGACAAGGCAACTCACGGCCAGCATTTAAGGTTGTTATATTTTCCCTTGTAACGGATAATTATTAAACCATTGTAGGAATGTTTATAAATAACTTTTAAGACAAAGACTCTTCTTTTTACTCTAGGAAACCATCGACCACCGCACGGTTGCGAAGATCCGGAGATGAGCACTACCATGTAAAATTTTGACTTGATGCAGTCGTATAAAAAAAAAGAAAAGAAAAACAAAGAGAGCAAGAATGCACCATGACATTTTGAAGCCTGGGTTGCCATGATTGATCGCCCTTCTTTTGACAGAGGGAGAGAGAGCTTTTGCACTAGTCCTTTTCTATTTTCTTTTTCTAGGGAAAAAAAAAAAAAAAAAAAAAAAAAACTTCTCTCTCACGTAGACACATAAATCATGATAATGACAAGGAGCGCAGATTTTTTGATTTCAATACAACAGGAGATGAGAGGATAGAAAGCGAGCGTAGAGTGAGACGTAATATATTAAAGTATACCCGTGTACCTGAATATCTTTGTTTCGGTTACATGTGTTTCTCCCTTTCTCCGTTTTTCTCTCTCCTTCATTCCTGCTCTCTCGAGTTGCCTTTATGTTGATGTAATTGTTAAGGATAACCGACCCGAGTACAAGCCTTATTGCAATGAACGATGTTTAAAGAAAGAGGTGAGTTAATGGCTCAAAAATAAAAAACATATTTGTAATTCATGCTAGTTTAGCGCAACATCGCCTTAGCATACAAACAACAATCGTTAAATAAATATAAAAAAAAGGCGATCTGTATGCTTTTAGAGAAAAAAGAGAGTATCATATCCAAGTCGCTTTCTCGCTTATATTGCTCATTCTCGTGCTCTCAAGATTCGTTTGTTGGTCTGATCAACAACAAGCCTCTTTACACAGACTTTTTTTTTTGTTTGCTTTCTAATAGGAGTGAGGAAAAAAAAAGAGAGTTGATTAGAAGCGCACTGGAATATAAACTGTAAATAAATAAAAAAAAAAGACAAAGGATTGAGAGCAAAATGAGAGCAGAGAGAAGATGGATTTTTTTTAGCTCAAGCATCCAATCTGGGGACAATAGCGTAAAAATAGGTTTTTTTTTTCCTATTTCATTCGCGTGTCCTTCTTTCTGTCTCGTCCTATCCAATGCTCTTTTTATTTTTTTTTATTTTTTTTTTTTTCCTCCCTGAGACCCTATCGCGTTGTATGAAGTCGTGTTTTAAAAAATAAATTGTTTGAATAGAATGACATCGATATACCAAAAAATGTCGTGTGAGCAAAGTGCATTGCAAGGTTTGTTCAAGAGAACTGGATAAGGTGCTTTTGTTTATATTTTATTGTCTGACTCTCGATCAAATAAGTCCACACAAAGGAGACAAGGACCATGTGTCCTATTATTCTTTACTCCAAAAGAAAAAAAAAAGAAAGAAAATAATAGAGAATTAAGATGGACAGTAATAAAGGGAAAAGTAGCTAATTCAAAAGGTACAGAGTTGCCGGAAAGGTTCTCAATCGCCGATGCGTGACAAAGATGACAGGCTACGAGCAGTCAGCTTTCTGATTACAGATAAATAGAAATCAACCCTGCTTCTCCACGGGCCCTTTTTTATTTTTATTTTGTTTTATTTTTTTTTAAAGACGTCGATCCACTACCAGCATATATTGCATTTCAAATATGGCTCTTGTTTAGAAGATTGATTTGAGTTCTCTCCGCTCGTTAGACGCTCTTACAACCTGATCCCTTACTTTTCAAGTGTCATCACTTTAGACAAGGCTTTACAAGGAGAAAGAATGAGTACTATAATCATTTATATTAACTTCACTTGGTGCAGTTTCGAACTTTTTTTTTTTTTTTTTTTTTTAAAATGTCATTTGGGGGGTAAATCGTATAATATATTTGTAAAGCTATCTCCAAAAAACTACTACAGAGTATATATATTTATATCATTATATGTATATATTTAATTTGTATGTCGTGGTCCTACAAAAAAAAAAAAAAAAAAAAAAAACAATAGGGCAATATTACAGCATCCCTGAGTGCCCCATGCCCTTTTTTTGTTATTTTATATTAATATTGCGATGTAAGATGCTTACGATGTTCAATCTAATGAAAATTTGAGATGGGCCAAGAGGGGGATTGAGCCAGGGGAAGGGAAAAGAGAGGCGAAAAGAGGTGGAGATACAAAATCAACTGAGAATGAATGAGCAAATGAGTAAACAACTTGGGCTAAGGGCTTACGAGGCTAGATGGTT